>NC_133406.1:173102500-173727500 GCF_049350105.2 Macaca mulatta
TTGGACTTCATTTGACAGGAGATACGCTGTTGTATTCTTACGTGTCTTGTGTCTTTCCTTGAACAGGACATTTGTGAGGTGTATCCATGTTGCATGTTCTTTGCAGCCTGGTATCCCGTTATGAATGCACAGTAGTTTTGCTTTTCCATCTTATTTTTGATGGACACGGGACTGTGTACAGTTTGGGTCTTGTCTTAATTCAGGCTACTATAACGAAATACCATAGACTGGATTGCTTCAACAAAAGGCATTTATTTCTCACAATTCTGGAGGCTGGGGAGTCCAAGATCAAGGTGCTACTCAGACTCCTTCAATCCATAACAGGTCTGTTACAAGTAATCATCGTGTGCACATATATACACATTACTCTAGCTATATATTAAGAGCAAAACTACCATGTAATAAGATATGTGAATCTCCAACTTACCTAAAAACTCCCAAGCAGTTTCCAAAGTAGGCCGCCTCGTTGCACAATTGAAGGGGGTTGCCATGACCCCATGTGTTCTATGCAAATGGCAACCTCTCAAATGTAAGGTGAATTGTCAACTTTTTTTTTTTTTTTTGAGATGGGATAAGGTCTGTTACCCGGGCTGGAGGGCCAATGGCATGGTGGTAGTTCACCACCATCTTGAATTCCTGGGGTCATAGAATTCTCCTACCTCAGCCTCCTACGAAGCTGGGACTACATGTGTGCACCACCGTGCCCAGCTAATTTTTTGTAGAGATAGGGTCTCGCCATCTTGTCAAGGCTTGTCTCTTAACTCCTGAGCTCAAGCAATCCTCCCAAAGTGCTAGGATTACAGGAGTAAGCCACCACGCCTGGCCTGAATTGGCAACTTTTTGGCTGTGTCGATTTGTTATCCCACAGGCAGTTTTTGAGAATTGTCCCCATTGTTTCATATTTTGCTACTCTTGGAATTTTCAGACTTTTTAATTTTGGTGAATCTGATGGGTATGTAATTGTGTTATCTTGTGGTTTTTAGTCACACTTCTGTGGTTACAAGGTTAAGCACATTTTCATGTGTTTCTTGGCCTTTTGAATGATTTTTCTCCCCCTTTTTAACATTATTTTGAGGTTATGTCTTAGTTTCTGTAATCTAAACTGTGTAGATAAGATCTTACATATTTAATACAGCGTATTACCCCAGTAAAGATCAGAGAAAAAAGTTTACTGTTTCTAGGCCTATGTTAAATTCTGAATAATGCCAGCTTAACATAGCATAGGTGAATTCTTTTTCCAAAGTTGACAGCACAACTCAAACTAACATTTTTATATCTACCTATAAAAATACAACCAACCTCATTTTTTAACCCATAGAAATCTGATTTCCTCATCAACTTTCTTCTTAATGTGTTTTCTAAAAAATTTGCACAAACTTGCTATAATCAAATTGTCTCTCATACCGTTCATTCTTTTTGACTGCTCCATAACATTTGACCATTTATGTCTCCTCTCTTCTTTAAATAAACTCTTTTCTCTTAGTACCTATGATTTTTTCTCTTAGTTTTCTTCCTGATTCCCTGGAGAAACATTCTTTGTCTTTTTCCCTGGTTCTGCTCTCTGACAGCCAATCAATGTTGGTGTTTTCCAGTTCTCCATCTTTAGATCCTGTAATAGATAATATTTAGGGTATTTTCCTGGCCCACAGGCCAACTCTTAATCCCTCTTCCTGGGAATATCCTTCTCCTTCTCCCACATCCATAAGAATGAGCCTTTAACAGGTTATGTTGGTACTGCCTTCCTGGCCTTAGCAGATTGACCCAGGGTGGACAACTGACCAAAGATGGGCCAGTCAGATTCTTGCTCCCTAAACTTAGGAACTATGACCCAACATCTTGTTAAGCTCTTTGGGTGGAACTATGGCATGAGAAGCTGGGAGCCAGAGGTAGCCTCATTCTAGCAAATTAGGCTAAGAAGTGAAGGAAGCTGTCAGGGAGAGAGTAGAACAAAGCATACAAGAGTAGAAAAGCAGAGACAGGAGACAGTGAGAATCCCTGGCATGAAGTTTCAGTTGCCTGGCCTTTTAATGGCCCATGACATTCCCACCCTTGGCCTCCAAAGGACAGTCACAGCTCCATCCTCATTTCAAGTTTCCCATTGTGTTCAGGTTCACTCAACATGGGACTGCTACTTGCAAATTTAAGTCCCAACTGACCTCTTTTCTTCTACTCACTATGCCTGGATGATTTCACTCACATGAGAGCTTATTCCAGAGCCCTAACCTACTCAGTTAAAGGACACCATTGCTTTGTATTTCTTGAGAACAGAACTCAACAGCTCAAGAAAAATCCCAGTTAATGCACCTGGTTGGACCTTGCCTTATCTCATCCTCGGACTTGAGGCTTTTCTGCCATGGCTTTCTGACCAAGAAATCATCAGATCTGTCTTTCCTCTTTGGCCCTGCCATCTTCCCCCAGCTTGATAAGCTTAGTTTAGTGCCCCAAGCTGATTCCTCTGATCCGGAATTTTCTCTAAGCCTGGCTAGTTTGACTCAGCACCTGCCTCAGCAAGAACAGCCATGTTCTCAGCTATGGCCCTCACTGGCTGCTCACTCATATTGGCACCTGTCAGCACATGTTCTCAGAACCCAGTTCCTTAACACTTCTTAGGACAAAGCCCACTTCAGAAATAGCAGACTCATAGCAAAGCTGCCATTTCCCTCTATTACAATGACAGAAATGTTAATGAATTGATCATATCACCCTTTCTTGCTGATGCTGGACAGGACAACATCTCAGAATCTTTCAGCACCAACAAAGTATCAATCAGAGTTGAGTCCTGTTAGTGTGAGAGAATGATGACATTATTGGAAAGGAAGAGGCATTTAGAGAACTATTGGGGGAAATGTGTTGAATTCTACTTTTAGTACGTAGACTTGAGAAAGCACAATTTTCTTTTCTTTTTTTTTTTTTTTTTTTTTTTTGAGAGAGGGTCTTGCTCTGCTGTCCACACTAGCATGCAGTGGCACAATCACGGCTCACTGCAGCCTTGACCTCCTGGGCTGAAGTGATCCTCCCACCTCAGACTCCTGAGTAGCTAGGACTACAAGTGTGTGCTACCATACTTGGCTAATTTTTTGTATTTTTTTGTACAGACAGTGTTTTGCCATGTTGCTCAGCCTGAACTACTTGGCACAAGCAATCCACCCACTTCGACCTCCTAAAGAATTGGGATTACAGGCATGAGCCACCATGCCCAGCTGAGAAGGAATAATTTTCAAATATATCAGTCTCATAGACAGCTGGAACACTGGGACTGAAAAGGAATGGGGCTGAGGGGTGGACACTTTCCTTCCCACATTGAGATCTTTCTGCAGACCAGGCTTGCTTCTTTCAGCTGTTGAAGATAGCTTCTTTCAGCTGGTCAATAGCCTCTGTGTCTCTGTAGGAACTATTTGCTCTTGTATAATGTAGTGGTTAAAAACTCAAATATTAGAGCCAGACTTCCTGGGTTTGAATGCCAACTCTTAACATTTACCAAATGTAGGATTTCAGGTGATTTACTTAGCACCCCACCCACCTTGTACCTTGATTTCTTCATTTGCAAATTGGGATAGTAATTATCTGTGTCTCACTGGGTTATTGTGAGGATTCAATGAGTTCAATGACTTCATTAAGTAAAAGCTTAGAACAGTTCTCAGTAAATGTCAGTCACCATTATTATCTCACAAGGAGATTATAATATAAGCTTCTTGAAGACTCAATTGGTGTTCTTCATCTTTTCTGGCACAGAGATGGTGCTGAATAATAATGAACAGCACAGGCTTTGCAGTCCCAGAGGTCAAATCTCAAATCAGTATTCTACTCAGTAGCTGGGTGAGAATAAGTGTCCTCCTTGTAAACCAAGATAATAGGCTGGGTGCGGTGGCTCGCGCCTGTAATCCCAGCACTTTGGGAGGCTGAGGTGGGTGGATCACAAGGTCAGGAGTTCGAGACCAGCCTGGTCAACATGGTGAAACCCTGTCTGTACTAAAAATACAAAAAATTAGCTGGGTGTGATGATGGGTGCCCGTAGTCCCACCTACTCAGGAGGCTGAGGTAGAAGAATCGCTTGAACCTGGGAGGTGGAGGTTGCAATGAGCCAAGCTCGAAGCCACTGCACTCCAACCTGGGCGACAGAGCTAGACTTTGTCAAAAAAAAAAACAAAAACAAAAAACAAAACCTGAGATAATAATACCTACTTCGTAAAATTGCTGTATTGAATGAGATAATGTATGTAAATCCCCAGGGACACAGCACACCTTCAAAAATGCAAACTCTTATTATCCGGGCTAGGTATAGTGTTGTGGGTGTGAAGCCAGACTGCTTGGTTTTGAATTCCTGTTCTGCTATACAGTTGCTCCGGGATTTTGGCAAGTTACCTAAGTTCCTTGGGCCTCAGTTTTTTTCTCTGTAAAGTGGAAATAATGGTAATAGGGTTGTGGTGTGGCTCAAATAAGAAAATGCATATATTGGCCCAGAACTTGAGCCAGTGTCAGCTTCTTATGGTTTGCTTGATAAATGGATGAAGTGTAGAGAAGGTGTTTTAAAATGCACTTGTTAAAGAACAGAATCAGTGAGCTCCACAACTGCAAAGACCCATCCTGAAGTCAGATTCTTATTGAGCTAAACCTTGAAAGCAAAGATAGCTCTGAAAGGCAGTAGCCAGGGAACTAAGCCCCTTCTCTCGGTAAGACGTGGGGACAGTTAGCACCTAGAACCATAGACTGCTGGAACCAGAAGGATCTTTGTGGATAGGTCATTGTGGGTTGTTTCCTCCTGAATAATTGAAACCTGGAGAGGTCAGGGGACCCCACTCTAGTTGTGGACTGAGCCAGGACCAAGATTCAGGTCAGTTTAGTGGTTTCGTCACTGCAGCACGATGCTTCCCCATTCCGCAGCCCCCACCTGTGAAAATGAAGCTTGTAGATTCTGCCTATCGCCTGTTCCCAGGCGCCAGGCAGCCGCGAACTTCCAACTCCCCCTGGGCTAAAGGATTCAGGCAAGAATGGTGTGGGAACCACTCTCGGTCTGTAGAGGGCGCTCTGAGCACAGGCCAGGGAGCTTGAGCCTATGACGCGCCACGGCTGCGTGGCCTCCAGAGCGAGTGAGGATGGCGGACTGATCGCTTTTCGTTGGGCATGGGGAAAAAGCCTTCGGCCCTGACGCCATGCAGCAGGTGAATGCGCTTATGTCCAACAGCAGGTATCACACTTTTTGGTCTCATGACTCTTTTATACTCTTAAAAAAGTTATTATTGAGGATCCCAAAGAGCTATTGCTTATATGGGTTATATCTATCTATATTTACCATATTAGAAATTAATAATGAGAAATGTTTAAAACATATACCCATTTAAAAATAGCAACAATAAAGAATTAAATATTAGCATAAATAGTATTTTTGCAAAAAAAAAAAAAAAAATTCCAAACCCCCCCCCCAAAAATGCATTTTTTACAAAACCCTTTAATGTGTGGCTTAACAGAAAAGACCTAAGCCAGGTGCGGTGGCTCAGGCCTATAATCCCAGCACTTTGGGAGGCCGAGGCGGGTGGATCACGAGGTCAGGAATTCGAGACCAGCCTGACCAATATGGTGAAACCCCATCTCTACTAAAAATACGAAATTAGCCGGGCGTGGTGGCACGTGCCTGTAATCCCAGCTACTCAAGAGGCTGAGGCAGGAGCATTGCTTGAACCTGGGAGGCGAAGGTTGCAGTGAGCCGAGATTGCATCACTGCACTCCAGCCTGGGCTACAGAGCGAGACTCTGTCTCCAAAAAAAAAGAAAGAAAGAAAGAAAAGACCTGAATTTTCCTTTTGCAGTGAGTCCCTATCGATTTCACAAGTCATGTAACCTCTGAAAAACTCCACTCTGCACTCTGAGAGAATAAGAATAAAAAACAGTTAAATCTTGAGAATTCCCTGAAAGTATCTCAAGGACACCACCCAGGGACATACTTGAAGAACTGCTGTGTACAAGTACGTCTATCTAGGCTAGGCATGATGGCTCACACCTCTAATTCCAGCACTTTGGTAGACCTAGGCGGGAGGATTCCTTGAGCCCGGGAAGTTGAAGCTGCAGTGAGCCATGATCATAGCACTGCACTTCAGCCTGGGAGACAGAGTGAGACTCTGTCTTAGCAACAACAAAAAAACTATCAGTCAGGCATGGTGTCTTACTCCTGTAAACCCAGCACTTTGAGAGGCTGAGGCGGGCAGATCACTTGAGGTCAGGAGTTCAAGACCAGCCTGGTCAACATGGTGAAACCCTGTCTCTACTAAAAATATAAAAATTAACTGGGCTTGGTGGCAGGCCCCTGTAATCCCAGCTACCCGGGAGTATGAGGCAGGAGAACTGCTTGAACCTGGGAGGCAGAGGTTGCAGTAAGCCAAGATCGCACCACTGCACTCCAGCCTAGGCAACAGAGAAAGACTTTGTCTCAAAAGAAAACAAAAACAACAACAAAAAAAAGAACTTTTATCTTAGTGTGATTTATAGAAGGGAGACTCCCCCCTCCCTTCTCACTGCCACCAGCCTGCTTCAGACTTGGATTACATCAGGCAGGCTTCAGCAAAAGTCTCAGAACTGGTTTCCTTGCCCCTGTCATCCCACCACCTCCAATTGTGAAGATACTATAATTTTTATAAAATATGACATGATTAAGTTACTATTCTCCCCAAAACCCTCAAATGATTCTTTAGTGCCTGGTCAATGAGGCTCGCATGCCTGAAGGTCAGGCTCCATGATCTGATTGTAGCCCAAACTTCCAGGCTTCCTTCACACTCAGCCCCATAGGTGGGCCTCATGGGCCTGATGGGTTTGGTTCCACTTGTCCCTTCACTCGTAACACCCTCTGTCCCATCTCCTCCCATTCTCCTTTTGCTTTCAGACTCATGCCCCTTGCTGGAGATTTATTTTATTTTATTTTATTTTTTTGCCAGAGTCTTGCTCTTTTGCCCAGGCTGGAGTGCAGTGGCATGATCTTAACTCACTGCAACCTCCACCCCCCAGGTACAAGCAATTCTTCTGCCTCAGCCTCCCGCATAGCTAGGATTACGGGTGTGCACCACCACACCTGGCTAATTTTTGTATCTTTAGTAGAGACGGGGTTTAACCATGTTGGCCAGGCTGTTCTCGAACTCCTGACCTCAGATGATCCACCCACCTCAGCCTGCCAAAGTGCTGGGATTACAGGCATGAGCGATCGCGCCCAGCCTGGGGATCTTTTACAATCTTCTCAAACAGTTTGCATTCCTACACAAAGCCTGGTATTCTGATGTGGTGCTTTTCATCCAGCTGTTGCCAGATAGGTCCCCAAAAATGTTGCTTTGTCAGTTTCTTATTGCCACCGTAACAAAATGCCACAAACTTAATGGCTTTACATCACAAATTCATCTTATAATTCTGGAGGTCAGAGGATGGACGTGGTTCTTGGGGGCTACAGTCAAGGTGTTGGCAGAGCTATATTTCGTATGGAAGCTCTAGGGGAGAATCAATTTCCTTATTTTTTCCAGCTTCTAGAGTCCTCCTGCATTTCTTAGCATGTGGCCCCTTCTTCCATATGCAAAGTGCATCACTCCAACCTCTGCTTCCCTTCCATCCTCACCTCTCTCTCTTTCTCTGACTCGACTGCCTTCCTCTTATAAGGACCCCTGTGATTACACTGGACCCACTTTACTAATCCAGGATAATCCCATCTCAAGGTCCTCAACTTAATTACATCTTCAAAGTCCATTTGCTATGTATTATAACATATCAGAGGCTCCAGGAATTAGGATGTGGAACTGGGTGGGGGACAGAGTGGAGGGATATTGTTCAGTCTAACACAGTCATTAATGCCAAAAGATGAAAGTCAAAATCCACTCGCCATGAGCCATACAAGTTTAGCAGTCAGACAGATGTCCCTACATGGAGATAATATTCATCCAATTACTTTGAAGATTAAATGAGATAATCTGCTTGAAACATGATGACAGCTGCACAGTGATCACTTGCCAAGTGCCTGTGACTATTATTATTAGTCTTTATTATGGCATTTACCACCAGGTGACTTAGAGTCCTCTTCACAGCATCCATCATACTTCATAACTAGATATTTGTTTTGGGTGATTGTTTAGTACGTGATGATTTTTTAATTGATTCTGAATTATGTAAACATTACCTTAATACATTCATGGCTAAAAAAATGAAGAACACGGCTGGGTGTGGTGGTTCACGCCTGTAATCCCAGCATTTTGGGAGGCCAAGGCGGGCGGATCACGAGGTCAGGAGATCGAGACCATCCTGGCTAACACGGTGAAACCCCGTTTCTTCTAAAAATACAAAAAAATTAGCCAGGCGTGGCAGTGTGAGCCTGTAGTCCCAGCTACTCGGGAGGCTGAGGCAGGAGAATGGCATGAGCCAGGGAGGCAGAGCTTGCAGTGAGCTGAGATCAGGTCACTGCACTCTAACCTGGGCGACAGAGGGAGACTGCATCTCAAAAAAAAAAAAAAAAAGACGACGACAAACTCCTGTCCTCAAGACTAAGGCCATGTGGATGAAATAAATATGCTTTTATTAGGAACCAAGATAAAACTCTTCGTAAAGGACACAGAAGAAAGGTTTCTATATCTTAAAAAGGATGCTGTTAAAAAAAAAATTCTTCTTACAAAAAAATTAGTTTGTTTAACCTATTTCTCTCCTATTAGATAATGAACTCAATATGGGCAAGGACTGTTTTACATACCATCAAATTCCCAGAACCTAGTCCAATAGCAAATACATACATAGTTAACACTCCATACATATTTGTGAAATTAATGAATTAAATCTAACTTAAGGCCAGGCAAGGTGGCTTATGCCTGTAATCCCAGCACTTTGGGAGGCCAAGGTGGGCGGATCATTTGAGGTCAGGAGCTCAAGGCCAGCCTGGCCAACATGGTGAAACCCCATCTCTACTAAAAATACAAAAATTAGCAAGGCATGGTGGCACATGCCTGTAGTCCCAGCTACTTGGGAGGCTGAGGCAGGAGAATCACTTGCACCTGGGGGATGGAGATTGTGATTGCAGTGAGCCAAGATCAAGCCACTGCACTCCAGCCTGGGCAACAGAGTGAGACTCTCTCTCAAAGAAAAAAAAAAAAGTCTAATTTTAAAAATACCTCTATTTCCCCATTGCCCTCAGAATGAAGTCCAAGTTTATAACTTGGCATGAAAAACAAGTTTTTGCAAAATCCAGTCCCAACTTGCTTCAAATTTCACTTTCCACCACTCCTAACCAGTCTCATACCCTACCCTCCAGCTGTGCTGAATCAACCCTTCTCTCTCAGGCCTCCGGGCCTTTTCTTATGCCAGTGCAGCTTTCTATGCCTGGAATGTCCTCTCCTCATGCTCAGTGACAGAAACACACACACACACACACACACACACACACACACACACACACACACTACCTGTTTCTTGCCACCTGGATAATTTCCACTCCCCTCTCCTAACCCATACTTCATGCTAGGTAGCTTCCCCCTACCACACTGCCCTGGTATTCTGGATAAAGGGACCTACCAGATCTTCTATAGCACCTGGAGCTTCTACCCACCCTTGCCTGAAGCCCACCATATTATAATAGCCTGTCCATCTGACAAGTCCTTCCCACCCCCAACAGCCTATAAGATCTTTAAGAGCAGAGACTGGGTCTTACTTCCTACTATATCCCAAGAGCCTGGCAGGTGAGTGGACAGAGCAGGTACTCAGTTACTGTTAGCTGAATGCCTGTCTCTGCCTCTATCGTGCAGAGACTTATTTATCTTCATATCCTCAGACTCTAGCAGGGTGCCTGGCAGGAAATTAGTGGGCACTCAACAAACGTTTGCCGAGTGGACTAGTCTTCCACAAGATGCCTTGCCTACATTAACAATAAATCACAGATTGTGTGCTGGTCACTATGTGCCAGTCACCATTGGTAAGCTCTAGTAGGGATTAAAAACAAGACAAAACAGCTGGGCGCGGTGGCTCATGCCTGTAATCCCAACACTTTGGGAGGCCAAGGTGGACAGATCATGAGGTTAACAGATCGAGACCATCCTGGCCAATATGGTGAAACCCTGTCTCTATTAAAAATACAAAAATTAGCTGGGCGTGGTGGTGGCCACCTGTAATCTCAGCTACTCGGGAGGCTGAAGCAGGAGAATCTTTGGAACCCGGGAGGCGGAGGTTGCAGTGAGCCGAGATCGCACCACTGCACTCCCGCCTGGCAACAGAGCTAGACTCCATCTCAAAAAAAAAAAAACAAAAAAAACAAAAAAAACAAAACTAAAAAACCCCACTGTCCTTCCCTCTAGTGCTTACAGGAGCACACAATGAGCAGTACTCAACGTAAGTGTTTATTGATGGCTTTCACAAATGCTTCTCTTTTTTTTTGAGACAGGGCCTATGCTCTGATGTCCAGGCTGAAGTGCAGTGGTGCGAAATCGGCTCACTGTGACCTCCAACTCTGGGGCTCAAATCATCCTCCCATCTCAGCCTCCCAAGCAGTTGGGACTACAGGTGCATGCCACCACACCTGGCTATTTTTTGTAGAGACAGCATTTCACCATGTTCCCCAGGCTGCTCTGAAACTCCTGGGCTCAAGTGATCCTTCTGCCTTGGTTCCTCAAAAGTGCTGGGATTATAGGCATGAGCCACTGCACCCAGCCCACAAATGTTTCTCAATGGATTCCATGGGTTACTCTTCTTGCGAAGAAGTCTGTCACAGCAAGAGAGAGGCTAAAGTCTAATCCTAAAGCAACCACTTTTCCCCCTTTTCTGTCAGGTCTTAAATAGTTCCAACTCTCTCCCATCTGCAATTCACCTGACCACACCCTTGCATAGAAAACAACAGCCTCCTGTAGAGCCCTCTCAGCAAACTAACCAACTATAATGCCCAGCGTCATCCCTTCCGCTTTTCCATTTTATTGGCACTTTCCCCAGGCTCTCAGAGGGCATCCCTTGCCCCAGTCCACTACTGTCTCACTTGGCAATCCCCAGAGGCCCAGAGCAACGGTCCTATCTTGCGAAACAGAGCAAGGTCACGGCTCCAGTGGCAGAAGAAAGGACGGTTAGTGGCAGGAAATAGGTGTGAACAGAACAGTCACCAGGGCACCCAGACACCCCCAGTGAAATGGCAGGTGCAGGTTTATTTCCCTTATTATGAAGAGAGGGGGAAAAAAAGGTGTCAGTCTCTTATTAGGAAGAGTAATTACATGCTTTATAACTGTATACCTAATTAGTTTCTTTCTAACCATCCTCATCATGAACAAACACATTAAATAATTGGAGAGAAGAGGAGATAAGAAAGAGAATTAACATTTGAGAAGAGACTACCATGTGTCAGACAAGCACTGTGCTGGGCATCTTTCTGTAAGTTAGTTCTCTAACCTTCACCAAAACAAACATGCAAACCAAAGACGATTCAGTAGTTGATATTTTATCAGCTACATCTCCCAGGGCCTCAGAAAGTTTTAAGTCATTACAGAGCTGGCAGGCTGCATTGCCACTATTTGAACCCAGTTCCTACAAAACCCATGGTTGTTTGTTGTTGTTTGTTTCTTGAGATGGAGCCTCGCTCTTGTTTCCCAGGCTGGAGTACAACGACGCGATCTCGGCTCATTGCAACCTCCACTTCCCAGATTCAAGTGATTCTCCTGCCTCAGCCTCCCCGAGTAGCTGGGATTACAGGCATGTGCCACCACACCTGGCTAATTTTGTATTTTTAGTAGAAACAGGGTTTCTCCATGTTGGTCAGGCTGATCTCAAACTCCCGACCTCAGGTGACCCACCTGCCTCGGCCTCCCAAAGTGCTGGGATTACAGCCATGAACAACCATGCCCAGCCAAAACCCATGGTTTTTATACTAGAGTTTTCCATTCTTGAGCAGTTGCTATATGACAGGTGCTTGCAAATGATATTCCACAGATTGTTCCCCACTGCCTATGGGAAATGATTTCATACAACCTTTGTTGTTGTTGTTGTTGTTGTTGTTGTTGAGGCAGTCTGGAGGGCTATGGTGCAATCTCTGCTCACTGCAAACTCCATCTTCCCAGTTTAAGTGATTCTCCTGCCTCAGGCTCCTGAGTAGGTGGGACTACAGGTGCAGGCCACCATACCTCGCTAATTTTTGCATTTTTAGTAGAGATGGAGTTTCACCATGTTGGCCAGGCTGGTCTCAAATGCCTGACCTCAGGCGATCTGCCCAACTCGGCCTCCCACAGTGCTGGGATTACAGGTGTAAGCCACTGCACCTGGCCCATACAACCATTTTATAGGTGAGGAAACCGAGGCTCAGAAAGGTTAGTATCTTGTCCAAGTCTATATTTACAAATCTGAAGATTTCACATCGAATTTTTTGAAAAAAATTACAAGATAAGAAAAATAGCTCTAGCTATGTTAAGCTATAAACAATGACAGGGTATTGCATGTTTGTAAAATTGGTGGAAAGACCGGAGGAGTGGGTTCTAGGCTGGGCCCCTAGGGATGGCACCAGAACAACATCTAGAGCAGCTGGCCAAGCTGGTATCCCAGCTGCTGACTCCAGGCTCCTTCCACCTTAACCACGATCCAGGATCAGGCAGATGCCATTGTCAGTGCTGGTTCTGCATTAGCCAGACCTACACTAACAACACAGGTGACCTGGGTGACCCCACCTTTATTCCCAGTTAACTCGACTCTAACTTTGACTCTTCTGAAAGTACATCTGAATGATGGGTTCTAATCATAGCCAGAAACAGTAAAGGAGGCTGAGAAAGGTGGATTTTACCTTTCTAGCCTCTACAGTTCAGGAAGGCACCAGGAGGAAGGAGGGAAGAGATGCTAAGCAAGTCATTCTACTATATCTGTCATAGTCTACATTCCCACGGGGCATCCATCTGTTGGAGCTGAGAAGCCCTGGATCAAGTCTTCCTACTCTCATTAGCACTTTGTATGTTGTTAATCTGTTGCTTCTGTCTGCCAGACAATATCCCATTGTGTGAAGGTACCACTTTTTACCTATCTACTCCGCCAGTGATGTAAACCCAAACTGCTCTTTGGGCCTCCTAGGAATTTGCCTAAAACATATGCTTGGACTCTATGGTATGTTGAGGTTGCATCACCTGACTTAAGTTGCATCCACTGTAGAATGGAGATAATAACAGTAATAGGCAACATGTATGAAGCAGTTACCATAATTCAGGCTCTCTTTTAAATGCTGTCCATATACTACTTCATGTAACACACTCCTCGTGGAATTATCATGATGATTAAATTAAGTAAAGTAGTTCCATAATGGTGGCTGCCTGATCCCGGATTGTGGTTAAGGTCATAGGAGTCTGGAGTCAGCAGCTGGAATACCATTTTGGCCAGCTGATCTGGGTGTTGTTCTGGTACCATTTGTAGGGACCCAGCCTAGAGCCCACTCCTCCAGCCTTTCCTTCAATTTTTTATAAACATGCAATATCCTGTCATCTTTTATAGCTTATATAGCTAGTATTTTTATTTTTATTTTTAAATTTTTTGTTTTATTTTTGTTTTTTTGAGATGGAGTCTTGCTCTGTCGCCCAGGCTGGAGTGCAATGGCATGATCTCAGCTCACTGCAACCTCCACCTCCTGGTTCAAGCAATTCTCGTGCCTCAGTCTCCCGAGTAGCTGGGATTACAGGCCTGTGCCACCTCACCTGGCTGATTTTTGCATTTTTAGTAAAGACAGGGTTACACCATGTTGGCCAGACTGGTTTTGAATTCCTAGCCTCAAGTCAACCACCCTCCCATCCACACCTCGGCCTCCCAAAGTGTCGGGATTACAGGCGTGAGCCACCACACCCAATCTAGAGCTGTTTTTCTTATCTTGTAATTGTTTTCAAACTTTCAATGTGAAATCTTCTGATTCATAAATAACGGACTTGGGCATCGTGGTGGTCAATAAGTAACAGTTATTATCATCAAGGAGCAGATCAAGAGCTAGACACCAAAGCCTGGTCTGGACAGACAACATTCCTGACAACATTCGTGGTCTGACAGCCTGGAATGTTCCCCCAGGCAAAGTGCCTTGGTTTGCCTCTGTGCGCTCACCCTATGACCTGTGCAATTTTGATTCTAGCCCTTAAAACAAAGATAGCACTGATTCGCTTGTCTTTCTAACATCCCACAAGGTTAGGATGCCTTTGAGGCTGGGGTGGGTCTTATTATTTTCTGTATTATAATCCCAGCACCTGGCACAGTGACTGGCACATGTCAATCAAATATTCAATCTATGCTTGTTGGATGAAGGTAGACGTGGTTAAGGGTGTTTATGACTAGGCCTGAACCTTCTAAGAGAAAGACCTTGGCAGATATAAATTCCACTGGAGTTACAAAGAATATAGACACATTGGCCTCTGAAGGTCAAAAAAGGATTTTTTTTTTTTTTTTTTTTTTTTCCCGAGACAGAGTCTTGCTCTGTCTCCCAGGCTGGAGTGCAATGGTGCCATCTTGGCTCACTGCAACCTCCGCCTCCCTGGTTCAAGGGATTCTCCTGTCTCAGCTTCCGGAGTAGCTGAGATTACAGGCATGTACCACCACACCCGACTAATTTTGTATTTTTAGTAGAAACGGAGTTTCACCATGTTGGCCAGGCTGGTCTTAAACTCCTGACCTCAGGCAATCCACCCACCTCAGCCTCCCAAAGTGCTGGGATTACAGGTGTGAGCCACCATGCCCTGCAAAAAGGATATTTTTTAATATGCCAGGGAATGTCATTCCCTTAGGGGAAGAACCATTGGGAGAAACCAAAACCCAGGGCTGTTTCCTACATGCCTGGCAGAAGCCTTATTTGGGGATTGAGGGTGCAACAGAGGGAGCACTTTTCACAATGTTGAAGCAGACCTACTGTTCTCAAAAATGAGTTTTTCTAAAGGGCTTATTCACAGATCAACTGGCTACTTTATTTATTTATTTATTTAAGATGGAGTCTCACTTTGTTTCCCAGGCTGGAATGCAGTGGCACCATCTCGGCTCACTGCAACCTCCTCCTCCTAGGTTCGAGCGATTCTTCTGCTTCAGCCTCCCTAGTAACTGGGACTACAGGCATGCACCATCATGCCTGGCAGATTTTTGTATTTTTAGTGGAGATGGGATTTCACCATGTGCTGGGTTGGTTGGTCTCAAACTCCTGACCTCAAGTGATCTGCCCACCTCAGCCTCTCAAAGTGGTGGGATTACAGGCGTGAGCCACTGCACCTGGCAGAAACTGGCTACTTTATATGCTTCAGATCAGCATGCCACAAGACCTTCAGTCACATTGCCAGGGACGGATGGGTTCAAGATTAATTACATGATTCTATCCAACCAGGATTTATCATGCCCACCTTGTGGAAGAGTCAATTAACCCCTCTTGAACTTCTGCTGCCTGTGAGGCACTCGAGGACAGTTCCATCTATGGTGGTAGGCTTAATCTTTCTTAGCCAACCTGTGGGTGCATGCTGTTGCTACCCACTTTTTCAGATGAGGCAACTGAGGCTGGAAGAGCCTGGGAAATTAGCTCTAGGCCTCTCCCCTGAGTGGCAGAGAAACCAGGCTTTGAACCTAGGGCTGTCTGACTGCAGGGCAGTGTGCAAATCACAGCAGAAGCTAGCACCTTGACTTTGTCTTTTAATAACACCTCTCACAATTGTAATTCATCAATTGTATCGTCATGAGTTTATTGTCTGCCTTCCTGGCCACACTGTCTGCTCTAGAAGGGCCATTGCAATGCCTGTGTTGTTCACAGCTGTGTCCTCAGCACCAGCAAATAATGAGCCTGGCACAAAATGGAAACCTGCTTTTATTCATTAAAATAATTTTTAAATGAATGAATGAAATTAACAAACAAAAATGACATAGATAGCCTGCTCTCTAGCATGTGATGATGGTCACATTCTCAGCTCCTTGCTAACTCTCACCTGGATTGTTAAAATGATTTCCTTATTGTCTCCACATTTCTGCTAATTTTACCCTCCTGCATAAGGGGATAAGCTTGATCTTTCTTTCTTTTTTCATTAAACTCCACTGGAAGGCTTGATCTTTCTTAAAAAGCACATTTGAGCCGGGCATGGTGATTCAGCACTTTGGGAGGCCAAAGTGGGAGGATCCCTTGAGCCCAGGAGTTCAAGACCAGTCTGGGCAACATAGCAAGACTCCATCTCTACAAACAACAACAAAAAATAGTTGGACACACTGACACATACTTGTGCTCCCAGCTAGTCGGGAGGCTGAGGTGAGAGGATCACTTGAGCCCAGGAGGTCAATGCTGCAGTGAGCCATCATAATGCCACTGCACTCCAGCCTGTGGGTGACAGAGTGAGACCCTGTCTCAACAGAAGAAGAAAGAAAAAGAAAAAGAAAGCACACTCATAGCACATTGCAGGCCTCCTGAAAGTTGTTACCAGTGCCCCATTCCCTGCAGGACAGAGTCTGAGCTGCTGGGAAGGACTCTAAGGCCAAATGCTTCCCATCTGCCTCTGGAACCTTGGTTGGCTGCTCTGCGACCCAGGCCTTGTCCCCAGCAACCTCAAGCACTTTATAACACCAGCTTTTCTGAGCTAGCTCACTGTTTCCCAACCTTGCTTTCTTTACCGGAAATCTCCTCCCCACCTCCTATCAAACCCCAACCCCATGCCTTGCTTTGTGTGCCTGATAAGACATTAGCTTACTCTTTTTTCCCAGATGTGGTAAAATTCACAAAACATGGCATGGGTGCAGTGGCTCACACCTGTAATGCCAGCTCAGGAGTTTGAGACCAGCCTGGGCAACATGGCAAAATTCTGTCTCTACCAAAAATGCAAAAAAATATAGCTGGGTGTGGTGGCATGTGCCTGTCGTTCCAGCTACTCCGGAGGCTGAGGTGGGAGGATCACTCGAACCCAGGAGGCAGAGGTTGCAGTAAGCCGTGATCTCACCACTGCACTCCAGCCTGTGTGACAGAGTGGGACCTTGTCTCAAATTTAAAAATAGACAAATAAATAAATAAATCGAAAAGACCCAAGACTTCTTGGAAGAGGTAGCAATCAAACTGGTCATTGAAAGTCATGTGGGCATCATTCAAAGAGTGGATGTGAGGAGGCACAGAGCGGACCAAGAAAGCACATTAGAGGCCCAGAGAATGAGGCTTGAGCAAACCCTGTGGGAGAAGGAGTATTGAGCAGATTCTAGAAGGGTGTGGCTGAAGTAGAGGACATATGGACACAGTTGGAGATAGGCCTGGTAAAGTAGATTGGGACCAAGTGTGTAATGAATCTGTAGTCAGTGAGAAACTATGAAATATGAAAATTGTGGCTGGGCACGGTGGCTCACACCTGTAATTCTTTCATTCTGGGAGGCCAAGGCAAGAGGATTGCTTGAGGCCAGGAGTTTGAGACCAGTCTGGGCAACATAATGAGACCCTGTCTCTCCAAGGAATTAAAAACTTTTTAGCTGGGCATGGTGGCACACACCTGTAGTCCTAGCTACTTGGGAGACTGAAGTGGGAGGATTGGGTAAGCCCAGGAGTTTGAGGCTTCAGTGAGCTATGATCACACCACTGCACTCTAGCCTGGGACAGAGCAATATCTTGTCTCTACAAATAAATAAATATGATCTGAAAATTGAGTATGAAATACTCAGAATACTAAGATCATGGTTTAGGAAGATAACTGTAGTGGCCACAGGAGGATGGATTTAAATGGAGAGAGACTAAGTACCAGGTTTGCACACTCAGATGCCTACAGAGGGCAGGCAAGGAACAAAGATGCAATAGGTACCTGGCCCATGGAACCACACATACCTTCTCATCAGTGGGCAGCCGCTGCTCAATTCCAGCCAATGCTGCCATGTAGATTATGGGTTCAGTGTTACCAGATTTTTCTATTTTTCAGGAAAAGCCAAACAATACAGATTTTCATAAGATGCTAACTTTTTAAAAATTTTTATTTTTAATTTAATTTAATTTTAATTTTTAAACATTTTTTTTTTTCTTGGGAGACAGGGTCTTGCCCTGTCATCCAGGCTGGAGTACAGTGGTGCGATCACAGCTCATTGCAGCCTCGAACTCCCTGGTTCAAAAGATCCTCCCACCTCAACCTCCCAAGTAGCTGGGACTACAAGCACGTGCCACCACACCTGGCTAATTTTTGTATTTTCAGTAGAGGTGGGGTTTCACCATGTTTCCCAGGCTGGTCTCAAACTCCTGGGCTCAAGCTGTCTGCCCGCCTCGGCCTCCCAAAGTGTTGGAATTACAGGCATGAGCCACTGTGCCTGGCCCAGGACTCTAACTTTTAAATATGAGCTTGTGAGTTAAAACAACTCTCAGACCACCTGTGTGGAGTCTCTGAGAAAAGAGTAAACTATTCTAATAGTCCAGGGAGAAGTGATCAAGTCCTTATCTAGGGCAGTGGCAATGGGAACCAACCATGAGTTCAAACAGATAGCTCAAACCTGGTAGAAGTAGGATCCACTGAATTTGATGACTAACTGGCTGTAGAAAATGAAAAGGAAATGTTGAGAAAGACTCTGATGTTTCCAGTCTGTATGCCTTAGAGGAAGCTGATGCCCCAGGCAGCTTCATAAAATGGAACAAGAATAGATGCTGAATCAGAGAGAACTGGCTCAAACAGCTCTACCACTTACTAGCTATGTGACCTTGGACGTGTTACCTAACGTCTCTGAGCCTCAGCTTCTTCCTCCATTATATGAGGTTAATCTGAATGCATCCCTCTTGAGTAATTTATACAGATTAAATGGGATCATGCAAGTAGTGTGCTTAGCACAGAGTGTGGCAGGTAGTAACAGCTCAGTTTGTTGTTGAAATTTATTGGCAACATCCCTTTATTCAATGTTCAGCAAGAGCCTCCAGTGTTTTCTTTTTTTTGTTTTGTTTTGTTTTTTTGTTTGTTTGTTTGAGATGGAGTCCCACTCTGTCACCCAGGCTACAGTGCAGTGGCACAATCTTGGCTCACTGCAACCTCTGCCCCCAGGTTCAAGTGACTCTCATGGCCCAGCCTCCTGAGTAGCTGGGATTATAGACGCAAGCCACCGTGCCAGCCTCTTTTTTTTTTCTTTTTTGGGAAAAACTCTCACTCCATCACCCAGGCTGGAGTGCAGTGGCATAATCTCGGCTCACTGCAACCTCTGCCTCCAGGTTCAAGTGATCCTCCCACCTCAGCCTCCAGAGTAGCTGGGACTACAGGCACACACCACCACACCTGGCTGTATATTTTGGTATTTTTGGTAGAGACAGGGTTTCGCCATGTTGCCCAGGCTGGTCTCGAACTCCTAACCTCAAGTGATCTGCCCACCTCAGCCTCCCAAAATGCTGGTATTACAGGCGTGAGCCATTGTGCCCAGTTTAGGTCATGTCATTTTGGGGTTGAATTTTCTGACATGTGTCACCAAAAGATTCGTAAATGATTTGATTACAACTGCTATTACCGTGACTTTTCCACTTTGATTCCAAATGATGTCATAGGCTTTGTAGAGTTTAAAGCTGGTAGCCCCTGGAAAGGCTATCTCTAGTGGTGGTCCCTTGAAGACGAGGTCCGGTTCTTGGATACCTCTGAGAGGATGAACAGAATATGTATTTGTGAAAGGTCCAAGGTACTCTGTGAAGGTGAAGTGAACCTGTCAAAGCTCAGCACACCTTATGTCAGTTCAGCGTACTTTCAGCCCCACTTTGCTTGTTAAGAGAATGACTGTATCAAGGAACCAATGATGTGAACTGGGTTAGTTCACTTATTAAAAACATGTTTTTATGTTTACATTAACTGCCTTCCTCACTAAAGTGTCCACTTTGCATGGACTTTCTCTCATCTTTACAGACTTTGCAGACAGAGACAGTCTTAGAGATCATCTAGGCCAAAGTTATCCAGCATATAGTAAAGAGGTCACTCTCTTCAGAGTTGAGAAGTGGAGCCAGGCGCCATAGCTCACACCTGTAATCCTAGCACTTTGGGAGGCCGAGGCAGAAGGATTGCTTGAGAACAGGAGTTTGAGACCAGCCTGTGCAACATAGTGAGAACCCATCTCCGTTTTGTTCGTTCGTTTGTTTTTGAGACACAGTTTCACTCTGTTGCCCAAGCTGGAGTGCAGTGGCGTGATCTTGGCACACGGCAACCTCCGCCTCCCAGGTTCAAGTGATTTTCCTGCCTCAGCCTCCCAAGTAGCTGGGATTACAGGCTTCCACCACCATGCCCAACTAATTTGTGTATTTTTAGTAGAGACGGGGCTTCACCATTTTAGGCAGGCTGGTCTTGAACTCCTGACCTCAGGTAATCTGCCCGCCTCGGCCTCCCAAATTACTGGGATTACAGGCATGAGCCACTGTGCCCGGCCCCATATCTATTTTTAAAAAAAGAAAAAGAAGAAGAACTTGGAAGCAGGAGGAAGGAGTGGGGGTGGAAATTGCAATGCAGATTCCTGGGCCTTACCTTGACCTACTGGATCAGAATCTCAGGGATGGGCCTAGGAATAGTAGTAGCTTCGTGGGGTTGGGTAAGTCAGTTGATCTCTTTAAACCTGAGTTACTACATCTATAAAATGGCGGTAATAATTCCTGCTTCTTAAGTTTGTTGGGAAGATCAAAGGTAATGATGTAAGTAAAGTGTCCAACCAAGCCTGTTATAAAAATGGCTTCTGAATTAAAGTATATAATCCAGGCTGTACCTTGACTTCAGGGGGAACCCTGCCCGGGGAGTGTACACCACCACTTTTACTGCCATCTGAGGTATCAGTGGGGTGTACAGTAGTTTACATGTGATAATGACGGCAACACATGTGTTGAATGTTTATGTGATAGGTACTTAGCTCTAGCACTTAACTAACATTGACTTATTAAATTCTCATAATAATCCTATGAGGTAGATGTTTTTTAAAAGGCCTGTTTTACAGATAAAAAACTGAGGTACAGAGCAGTTAAGTAACATGTCCAAAGTTATAGCTTCCAAGTATCAGAGCTAGGACTCTAACCTAAGCAGTCTGGCTCCAGGAAAGCTAAAGAATTTGTAACAGTAAGCTTTACCAAGGCCTGCTTGCCCTAAAATAAAAGGGTAGGGTCCCCAAGTCCCACAGTGTCCTCCTTTCTTTCTTTCTTTTTTTTTTTTTTTTTTTGAGACAGAGTCTTGCTCTGTTACCCAGGTAGGTGAGCAGTGGTGCCATCTCAGCTTACTGCAATCTCCGCCTCCTGGGTTCAAGCAATTCTCCTGGCTCACCCTCCCCAGTAGCAGGGATTACAGGCATGCGCCGCCATGCCTGGCTAATTTTTGTATTTTTAGTAGAGACGGAGTTTCACCATGTTGCCTAGGCTGGTCTCAAACTCCTGACTTCAAGTGATCTGCCCACCTCAGCCTCCCAAAGTGCTGGGATTACAGGCATGAGCCACCACGCCCAGCCGTGTCCTCCTTTCTTGATAAACATGTGCTAGCTTGTCTCAGAGACACAGCTGAAGGATGATACCGGGGATGAATTGCAGATCCCGACAGAATGAGTTCTCAAACTCTCACTGGAGCATGTTGGGATCAAACAAAGGGAAGCACCAGGAAGCACTGGGCCTGGGGCAGGAGGATTCTTTCTGGGGAAAGCAGTCCAGATAGGGACCTGGAGGCTCCCCCAGAGCATGGTTAGTTTATTTCAGTTTGCCTGAGCTGACTTCAGTTTTACACAGTTCATTTTCCTCTGCTTAGAATTCTCCCTTGGCTTCTCTATCCTTATAGTCCAGTCCTTCAAGTCCAATCCTTAACATCCTCAGAGAGGTCCTCTCTGATTATTCCAAAGTAAATGTCCTGTGCCATCCTCCACTCTTGAGTCTTCTCTGTACTAGCCAATTCTTTATTTCCTATCAGCACTTACCATACTTGTAATTATTTACTGTCTCTGTTTCTTTTCAGTCTTCCCTACTGCTCCCAGAGGGCAGGCAGGAATCATGTCTGTCTTCTTCACTATTGTAATCTCCAGGGCCTGATTGTAACCAAGGTGTGGCATGTAATTGGCTCAGTCAGTGTTTGTTGAATGCATGGGCAAATAGTTGAAAAACACAAATGGATTATGCTGGCCTTTCCCTCTCCCGCCCACTGTGACACTTACACCTCCGCACTTCACCCTACACCTTTCCCTTTGAAGGAAACTGCTGACCTAAGGCAAGAGACATATCACTGTCTTCAGCAGGGAACTTCTGCCACCTCTCAGCCCCAGCTTTGCCAAAAGCACTCACATCTTTTGGGAGGAAGGCTGCAGCAAGCACAAGAGCGGAAGAGTAGATGAGTGGCTCAAAACACCCACTTACGGGTTTTTAAAATGCACTAGCTTTGGAGCTCCGAAGTCTTCATTCCTAGAAAGGAAAATAGAATGGAATGAGGTGATTCATACTACAGGGAGCAATGGCTTTTTTTCAGGCCAGCACCAGCATCAGTAACCATCGTACACAAAGTCTCTTTAACTCAATCCATTGAATAACACCCAAGGTTCAATTTTTTGTTTTGTTTGTTTGTTTGTTTGTGACAGAATCTTACTCTGTCACCCAGCCTGGAATGCAGTGGTACAATCTTGGCTCACTGCAACCTCCACCTCCCAGGTTCAAGCAATTCTCCTGCCTCAGCCTCCCACATAGCTGGGATTACAGGCGCATGCCACCATGCCCGGCGAATTTTTGGATTTTTAGTAGAGATGGGGTTTCACCAGGTCGGCCAGGCTGGTCTCAAACTCCTGACCTCAAGTGATCCACCCGCCTCGGCCTCCCAAATTGCTGGGATTACAGGCGTGGGCCACTGCGCCTGGCTGGTTCAGACAAATTAATCCACAGCTGAGATCACAGCTGGAAACAAGAAATGACAAAAAGAAGGCACCAGGGCCTCATCCCAACATCCCAGCTGTAAACAATCCATGCTTCTATTGACCTTGCCAAAAAAAATACTGAAACACGGTTGGGGGCAGGGAGCAACTTTGCTGTTTGAATGTGTTCTCCTCCAAAACCCTCTACCCCCATTGAGCCCTGGGAAAGTAAAACTGAAAACTCAGGATGATTTCAAAGTGACAGATGGTACAATTCAATGAGGAAACCAGGCTTACATGATCATTAAAACAGTGGAGTCTCCAGAAGGCAATCCCTAGAAATAAAATGCCAAGCACAGTCCAAGCCATCAGAAAGCCTCTGGAGTAGGCATTTCCATGTTGACAGAAATCATCCACTTAATGTTCAAAGAGGAAAGTAGAATATAATCCCAACTCCTTGGACTTACGTTCTTTCTAAGAGTTGGAATTAATTTAGTCAACAGTTGCTCTGAAATTAATTCAACACTTTTTTTAGCTTGTGACCCCAGGCAAGTTACTTGACCTCACTGGGTTCTATATTATTCTACAGAATGAAAATAATTGTCCTGTCTTATAGGGATATGTAAAGATTAAGTAAATTATAATACATGTAAGTGCTTTGTACTGTCTGACACATAGTCAATGCTATGAAACTTTTGAAAACCAATTTCTTTTGCAAATGTTAATATGGTTATAGCAAATATACTCATAATGAGGCTTGAACATGCGTCCATCACATTGTATGCTAATACTAGTTTGCTTTTCATTTCCATGCTAGAATAACATGAGTGCAAGGACTTGGTCTTTTTCCCTGTGTATCGTAGTGTCAACAAATTATCTGGCCAATAATAAACATTCAATAAGTATCGGTGATCAATAATAAAGGTATATTACTCTGGGGTTGTAAAATGAATAATATACAGTCCTTGCCTTTAAAGAGTACATAGGCCAATAGGAGAAAAAGATATTAAACATAACTCTATTATGTGATTGGTTAGAGTTATAAAAGAGGTATAAAAAATTAATCTTAGAATTTGCCTAGGTAGAGGGATAATGAAGAGGAAAAGAGGTGCTGCTATTCAAGCCAGCTTTAAAGGAGGAGAGGTAGGTGGGCTTGAAGAAGGTGATATCTGAACTGAGTTGAAGGATGAGGAAGAGTTAGCCAGATGAAGGTAGAGAGGACTCTCCTGGCAGATGAAGTTGCATGCCTGCCCTCAGGTTCTTGGGTGGGGAGAATATATATATCTGCATGTGTGTGTGAGAGACATTTCCCCCATTAGACTATAAATTCCTGCAGCACAGGAATTGGCAACCTTTTTCTGTAAAGGGTTGAAAAGTAAATATTTTCAGCTTTGTGAGCCCTCCAGTCACTGTCACAACTACTCAACTCTGTCATTATAACAGGAAGTCAGCCATACACAATATGTAAACAAATGGCATGGCCAGGTGTGGTCAATGGAAGGCCATATTTGGCCTATGGGTCTTGCTTTCCCAACGGGACAAGGGAGCTGCCCTTCTGGTTTCCCAGGGATTTAGTGTACATAGGTGCTCATGCTAAAGAGCTCTTGATATAATCACACTTGCTCTTTGCATTGGTTATCAATTGCTGTGTTACAAATTATCTCAACACTTAGCAGCTTAAATCAACAGTTTCTATCACAGTTTCTGTATGGCAGAAGGAATCTGAGTGGGCCGTTCTAGCTGAGGATCTCTTTTGAGGTCGTAGTCAACCAGTTTTCTGAAGGCTCAATTGGGGCTGGAGAATCTAGTCTCAAGGTGGTTTACTTGCTTGGCTGACAAATTGGTGCTTGCTATTGGAAGGAGGCCTCAGTTCCTCCCGACATGGGCCTCTCCACAGAGCTGCTTGAGTGTCTCTCTCAGTATGGTGGCTGGCTCCCCCCAGAGCAAATGACCCAAGAGATCAAGGTGGAAGCTGTGTTCTAGCCTAGTCATACACTGTCACTTTTGCCATATTTTACTGGTCATACAGACAAACATGAGTTCAATAGGGACAGACACTATGTAAGACATGATACCAGGAGACAAAGATTACTGAAGGCCATTTTGAGGCTGGCTATCTCACCCTTTCTTTATAACCATAGTGAGATGTGCCTCACTCTTGTCCCTATCTCTCTTCTATTTCATTCAAATGTGACCACACAACCCCAGAGAATCTGAATGTTCCAAAACTCTTACAGTATAATCACAAAAGACAATAAGAAGATCACCTGGTTAATATGGAACCATCAAAAAATTAAATGAGGTCTTACTACTTTTGCTCTCCTGAAGAGCATGACAGAGACTAGGGGACAAACACAGTAAACTCATCTCTGGAATTCTCTCTCAAGGAAATAGCTTATTGGATAGAGCCATTAGCTGCTCTGCAGTTACTTTACTTTCCATAAACTCCAGAAATTGCTTTAACAAACAACACAACAAAACAAAAAATAAAATCAAAACTTTACCTAGAAACACAGTATACTGTTCCCTAACAACCCAATAGAAGCTATTGAAGCCAACATCCCCTAAAGCAAGTCCATTCCTTTCAAACTCTTTGGAACACAGGGTTCTCATATTTTAGAACTGAATAAACTTTACCATTCTTTCCAGCTTCCAGCCTGATGTAGCACCCGTTTCCCAGCATTCCTGACCAATAGTCTTCCTGTATCTGCTCACAAAAATCACAGGTCTTTTGTGGCTGGGCAGGGGCTAGGGAGATGCTGGGCAACATTTTTACAGAGGGTATCTTTGCCTGGCACATGGAGGCTCTGTGTTTTGTGAATGGGAGAAATGAGGTTTTGTAAGTTATTTTGGTTGTCCAGGTAACAGGAGACAGTTGAGAGAGAAATCAAGGTGCCAGAGGGGGATAGTATGTCATATGACCCAATTCCAAAGTAAGACTGTCTTTGAAATTCTGTAACCAGAGGGATGAAGACCAGTAGGGATGAAGATATCTTGTTGTTGAAAAATGGTAGGTCAGGTGCAGTGGTTCATGCCTGTAATCCCAGCACTTTGGAAGGTTGAGGCAGGCAGATCACTTGAGCTCAGGAGTTTGAGATCAGCCTGGGAAACGTGGCAAAACCCTGTCTGTACAAAAAAATTTAAAAATTAGCTGAGTTTGGTGGCACATGCCTGTAGTCACAGTTACTTTGGTGGCTGAGGTGGAAGGATCACTTGAGCCCAGGAGATTGAGGCTGCAGTGAACCATGATTGTGTCACTGTACTCCAGCTTGGGCAACAGAGACTCTTTTCTCAAAGAAAAGAAAAGAAAGGAAAAGAGAAGAGAAGAAAAGAGAAGAAAAAAAGGAAAAGAAAAGAAAAGATAGATGGTGGGCTCTGGCCAAAAGCATTGTTTGGGGAGGGATCATTCTCCACAGTTCTGCTTGGAACCCAGCAACATATGGACATCCTGAGTCCTAGGAACCAAGGGCACATTGCGAGGAAGTTCCTTTAGCACAGAGGTTGGGGTCTTCACAATGAGTATAATTGGCAGAGGCAGCAGTGAGGCTGCTTGAACAGTGGTGACAGCAGACACATCACTAAGAAGAAAGCCACGGTGCAAGAAAGGAATCTGTACTATACACTGCGTTACAGGCATTGAAAAGCACTCCATGAGGAATCCTGGAAATGACTGCAGCATATCCAGATCACAGCATAAAGCCCTATAATTTGACATGGAGGGGCCTACGATCATATCTTGGTGTATTAATATAAATGTGACCTCACTACAGTAGTTAAAAGCGTGGATTTTGGAGCCAGACTACCTTGGTTTGAGTCACAGTGTGGCCCTGGCCAACTTACTGAACCCTTTGAGCCTTTTGTTTATGTTTTTTTTTTTTAGAGATGGAGTCCTGCTATGTTGCCTAGGCTGGCCTCAAACTCCTAAGCTCAAGTGATCCTCCCACCTCAGCTTCCCAAGTAGGTGGGATTACAGGCATATGCCAGCAAGCCCAACTGGGCCTTACATTTCCTCATCTGTAAACTGGAGATAATAATATATTTGTTTCAGAAGCTTATTGATAGTATTCCAGGAATTGGTAGTATATAAAAAGTACTTAGTACAATGCCTGGCACATAATAAGAACCACATAATTGTTGAAAAATATTTTGTACTCTCAAGTTACTAATGCCTGCCATAAACTTCTTACGTGGCCTTCCTGGGATGGAACTCACCTCCTCAACTATGGAGACTGTTGCATGCTAGAAAATTCTAACTATTAAAATTTCTTCCTGGCCAAGCTCACACCAGCACTTTGAGAAGCTGAGGTGGGAGGATCCCTTGAGTCCAGGAGTTCAAGACCAGCCTTGGCAACATGGCAAAACCATCTCTACAAAAAATTAGCCAGGTGTGGTGGTGAGTGCCTGTAGTCCCAGCTACTCAGGAGGCTGAGGTGAGAGGATCGCTTGAGCCCAGGAGGCAGAGGTTGCAGAGAGCTGAGATCAAGCCACTACCCTCTAGCCTGGGTGACAGAATGAGACAGTCTTTAAAAAAAAAAAAAATTCTGATGTTAAGGCAGCTTTCTTTGTTGCAACTTCTCCATAGTGGTCCCGGTTTTTCTGTGAGACATTCCAAAATAAACCTTTCCGTGTTAACAGCTCACTGAGACAACTCTCAGGAGCTCCCTGCTTTCTTTTTTCTCCAAGCTAAGCAGCTTCAGATCCTTCACCATTCCCCCAGAATGCAGGCTCCAAACCCCTCTCCATCCTGGGTGCACCTCTGAATGCACTTCAGATGATCAATATTAGGGAGGGATGTGGGCTCCAGGAGAGTGGCCTCAGGGCTGTCTCTAGAAGAGCTCCGTCCCCCCCCAGCCCCTCAAATGCACACATGCTCCTCAGAGGGAAAACGTCAGATTAACCCAACTGCTTCAAATTAATTTTGTTTGGAAGAGCAAGGGAAAGAAGATTTCCAAACAGGGCCAAGGACTTTGTCAAAGCTGTTCCTCTAAGATAGAGATGGACAACTGGCTGGCCTGGACAGAGGCCAGCTGGGAGGTGTAACCCCAGCCAGGGACCTGAGCTCAGCACTGGCTCCTCCTCTTGGGAGGTAAGAAGGAAAAGCTGGTTTTCTCAGTAGAGATAAGTACATGGTGTGTGGTCAAGGAAAAAAAAAAAACTTCAAGGAAAAAAAAAAAAAAACAACTTATATCTGGCCCAGGCTATACCTCGTGGCTCCAGTGGGGACATGGGCCTCCCTCACTCCACTCTCACTGTTGGAGTCACGGTAGCAGTGGACTGGGCCTCCCCTCCAGGGTGTGAGGCTGCCAGATGGAAGCACGCGGATTTCCAGGTTTTACTTGCTCAGGACTTTCTGAATCATTTTCTTTTATGGGTCTGAGTGGCGGAGGAACAGGAGGTAAGAGGCAGTGTGGAAAACATCATTTTCTCAATCAGACTTTGTTTTCTGCAGGATGACAGTTGCAACTCTTCAGTTTTTTACTGTTTGACCATATTTAACGAGGATTACACCCAAGAACTGCTTTGGGCCGGGCGCGGTGGCTCAAGCCTGTAATCCCAGCACTTTGGGAGGCCGAGACGGGCGGATCACGAGGTCAGGAGATCGAGACCATCCTGGCTAACACAGTGAAACCCCGTCTCTACTAAAAAATACAAAAAACTAGCCGGGCGAGGTGGTGGGCGCCTGTAGTCCCAGCTACTCAGGAGGCTGAGGCAGGAGAATGGCGTAAACCCAGGAGGCGGAGCTTGCAGTGAGCTGAGATCCGGCCACTGCACTCCAGCCTGGGCGACAGAGTAAGACTCCGTCTCAAAAAAAAAAAAAAAAAAAAAAAAAAGAACTGCTTTGGAAATAGGCCTCCTCATTTGTTTCCTTAAAAATCAATTTCCCCCATGATAAAAGTAAGACCTGCTCAACAAAGGGAAAAAACATCAACCCTAGTTCACCACCCAAAAGCAACCTGCATTAACACTTTGGTGGGGTTCTTGTCAGAATTTATGTCAGAACTTTTCATCTCTTTTCCAAATAAGTATAATCATAGTTTATAATACATAATTCCAAATCATGCATATACTTTATGAACATTTCTCCCATTAGTATATGCTCTACACAAACATATTTGTAAGTTTTATTATGATGTAATTCCCATATCATATAATTCATGCATTTAAAGTATATAATGTAATGGTTTTTAGGATAAACACAGAATTGTGTGACCATCACCACTATCAATTTTAGAACATTTTTGTAACCCTACAAAGAAACCTCATACCCACTAGCAGCCACGCTCCACTCCCGTCCTGCCCTACCCCCAGTCCCAGGTTACCACTAATCTATCTTCCATCTCATAGATCTGCCTACTCTAGACATTTCATATCCATGGAATTACAGTCGTGCCACATAATGATGTCTTAGTCAACAACAAACCACATATATGATGGTAATCCCATAAGATTCTAAGGGAACTGAACAATTCCAGAGCTGAATGGAGCTGAAAAATTCATCTAGTGCCACTGTAGCAGTCATAATGTCATATTGCAACACATTACTCAGGTGTTTGTGATAATATTGGTGTAAACAAACCTATTGTGCTGCCAGTTCTATAAAAGTACAGCACAGACAATTTGTACAGTGCATAATACCTAGTAATAAGCAACTATGCTACTGGTTTATGTATTTATTATGCTTTTTTTTTTTTTTTTTTTTTTTTTTTTGCAACAGAGTCTCATTCTGTCACTTAGGCTGCAGTAAAATGGCTCAATCTCGGATTACTGCAACCTCTGTCTCCTGGGCTCCAACCATCCCCCCACCTCAGCCTC
This sequence comes from Macaca mulatta, assembly GCF_049350105.2. Classification (NCBI taxonomy): domain Eukaryota; kingdom Metazoa; phylum Chordata; class Mammalia; order Primates; family Cercopithecidae; genus Macaca; species Macaca mulatta. The sequence goes on from NC_133406.1 coordinate 173,132,032, forward strand.
CCAAGTAGCTGGGACTACAGGCATGTGCCATCATGCTGGGCTAAATTTTCTTTTCTATTTTTTTATAGAGATAGGGTTTCACGATGTTGGCCAGGCTGGTCTCGAACTCCCCTGGATCAAGTGATCTACCCTCTCAGCCTCCCAAAGTGCTGGGATTACAGATGTGAGCCATGGCACCCGGCCTATACTATAATTTTTATCATTATTTTAGAGTGTACTCTTTCTATTTATAAAATACATATTTTATACATATATGTAAAATCTGGATACAGGTTCCTTATTAGATAAGCAATTTGTCAATATTTTTTCCCATTCTGTAGACTGTCTTTTCATAGTTTTATGGTGTCCTTTGAAGCACAAAAACTTTTAACTTTGATGAAATACAGTTTGTGTACTTTTTTTTCTCTTGTTGCTTATGCTTTTGGTGTCATACCTAAAAGACTTTGCCTAACCCAAGGTCACAAACATTTACTCCTGTATTTCCTTTTTTTTTGTTTTTGGAGGGGCTTACTCTGTTGCCCAAGCTGGAATGCAGTGGTGTGATCTCAGCTCACTGTAACCTCTGCCTCCCAGGCTTAGGCAATCCTCTCATCTCAGCCTCCCAAGTAGCTGGGACTACAGGCACATGGCACTATGCCCAGCTAACTTTTTGCATTTTTCATAATGACAGGGTTTATGCCATGTTGCCCAGACTGGTCTCAAACTCCTGAGCTCCTGCCTTGGCCTCCCAGAGTGCTGGGATTACAGGCATGAGCCACTGGCCCCAGTGACTCCTGTATTTCTTTTGAGAGGTTTATAGTTTTAGTTCTTACGTTTAGGTCTATGATCCATTTCAAGTTAATCTTTGTGTATGGTGTGAGAAAGGGGTCCAATGTCATTCTTTTGCATGTGAATATGGATGTGTTTTTTAATGACTAAAAACTATGCCGTTGATTTGAAGATATTGTAATCTTTCTAATTTGGGGCTGCTATAATAAATTCCATGAAGACTTTACATCTATAATTAATTTTTTTCTGTTTTTTAAGGGACAGTATCTCCCTCTGTCACTCAGGCTGGAGTGCAGTGATGTGATCATAGCTCACTGTAACCTTGAACTCCTGGGCTCAGGCGATCCTCCTGGCTCAGCCTCCCAAGTAGCTATGACTACAAGCACACACCACCACATCTGGCTAATTTTTAATTTTTTGCAGAGATGGTGTCTCACTATGTTGCCCAGGCTGGTCTCAAACTCCTGGTCTCAAGTGATCCTTCTCCCTTGACCTCCTAAAGTGCTGGGATTACAGGCATGAGACACCACATCTGGCTAATTTTTTCAAATAAATCAATAAAACCTAGAAAAACCTATAAATGAGTATATAAGAATCTAGAAATGGAACTATCAAGTCGAAGGGAGTAAGTTTGAAGGTGCTTAATATGTGACAGCAAATTGCTTTCTCAAAGGGTTTTATTGATTTACAATGCCTGTGGCAATATACATAAAAGCTCTTTTTCTCCTTTTTGCCATAATTGCAAGGGATTTAGTATTGTTTTTAAGTCCTTGCTAACTTGATTAGCAAACATTTCCCTCACTAATTTGCTTTCCAGTTTCTAACTCTGTGAATTTTCTGATTGTGTCCTCCCCCACATTTATGTTTTGCTTGCCCCTTTGTTTGAACTCCTTACCTGGCCCATCTCAGTTTTGGCTCCCTAGACTTCATCACCCTGTGGCGTACTGATGGAAAGTTCCTCCACTGTGAAAACTTGCAAACGCTTAAGTCGGGTTTTTTTCAAAACACGTTTCAGGTTTTATGTTTTTGTTTTTGTTTTTTAAACAATTGTTCCCACTGTTCACCTTGCAGTATTTCATTTAGGCTCAGCTCAAATAACACCTCTTTGGACCATTCATACTAAAATAGGAGGCCCTTCTTTCCCCAGTTTATTCTGATTACATGGCTTGGCTTTCCGATCTTCTCACCACTTCTCCCTATCTAAACTTCTCCTGCTTCTTTATTGGTTGACTTGTTTATTATCTCTCTTTCTCTCTAGAATTGCAGTTCTATAAGAGTAAGAACATTATCTTTCATGCCCACTTCTATGTCCCCAGTGCCTGGCACATAGGAAGAAAAGCTAATAAATGTTTTTGCTGAATGAATGATGAAATGACTAAATGACAAATAGAATCACAGATATGTGTTCCTGATTTTATGTAATATAAATGATCTTAGAAATACGAGTTTAAGTCAAATTTTATAAAAATTAAACTGTAAGAGAAAAACTACACTGTATTATACCTATTTTATACCTATTACACCAAAATTAAAACATATTAAGAGGCCAGGCGTGGTGGCTCATGCCTGTAATCCTAGCACTTTGGGAGGCTGAGGCGGGTGGATCATTTGAGGTCAGGAGTTTGAGACCAGCCTGGCCAACATGGTGAAACCCCCGTCTCTACTAAAAAAATACAAAAATTAGCCAGGCGTGGTGGTACACACCTGTAATCTCAGTTACTCAGGAGACGGAGACAGGAGAATTACTTGAACCTGGGAGGCGGAGGTTGCAGTGAGCTGAGATAGCGCCACTGCACTCCAGCCTGGGAAACAGAGCAAGACTCCGTCTCAAAAAAAAAAAAAAAAACGAAGTCAGTTAAATCTAGAGCATCTAAATGCTTTAGGGCTGGACTGCCCAGTGTGGTACCCACTAGCCACCTGTTGCTATTGAGCATTTGAAATGCTGCCAGTCCAAATTGCCAAGTTCTGTAAGTGTAAAATATATACCAGATTTTGAAGACTTCACAGCAAAAGAATGTAAAATATCTCAATAATCTTTTTATATTGGAATGATATTTTGGATATGCTGAGTTAACATATTAAAATTAATTTTACCTTTTTTTACATTTTAAAATGTGTCTACTATAAAATTTTAAATTACATATGTGGCTATGTGACTCATTTTTATTTCTTTTCTCTTTTTCTCATTGATATTTCTTTTCTCTTTGTTTTTTTTCCTTTGAGGCAGAGTCTCGCTCTGTCATCCAGGTTGGAGTGCAGAGGCACCCTCTTGATTCACTGCAACCTCTGCCTCCTGGGTTCAAGTGATTCTCCTGCTTCAGCCTCCTGTGTAGCTGGGACTACAAGCATGAACCACTATGCCCAGCTAATTTTTTAATTTTTAGTAGAGATGGGGTTTCACCATGTTGGCCAACCTGGTCTCAAACTCCTGACCTCAAGTGATCCACCTGCCTCGGCTTCCCAAAGTGCTGGGATTACAGGTGTGAGCCACAGTGCCCAATTGTTCACTTGATATTTCTCATCGGCAGCTCTGCTCTAGGACAACTGACCATTGAAAAGAGATTTTAGGTCAGGAGTGGTGGCTTACACCTGTAATCTCAACACTTTGGGAGGCCAAGGTGGAAGGATGACTTGAGGCCAGGAGTTCATAGACCAGCCTGGGCAACAAAGCAAGATGCTGTCTCTACTGAAGATAAAATAATTACCAGGTGTAATGGTGCACATCTATAGTCCCAGCTCCAAGGGAGGCTGAGGCAGGAGGATTGCTTGAGCCCAGGATTTCAAAGCTACAGTGAGCTATGATCATGCCACTGCACTCCAGCCTGGGTAACAGAGTGAGACCCTGTCTCTAACCAAATAAATAAATAAATAAGTAAAAGAGGGTCAGGCACCATGGCTCATGCCTGTAATCCCAACCCTTTGCGAGGGTGAGGTGGGTGGATTACTTGATGCCAGGAGTTCGAGACCAGCCTGGCCAACATTGTGAAACCCTGCCTCTACTGAAAATACAAAAATTAGCCAGGCATGGTGGCAGTCACCTGTAATCTTAGCTACTTGGGAGGCTGAGGCAGGAGAATCACTTGAACCTGAGAGGCGGAGGTTGCAGTAAGCCAAGATTGCACCATTGCACTCCAGCCTGGACGACAGAGTGAGACTCTGTCTCTAAATAAACAAATAATAAATAAATAAAAGAGATTTTTATTGCTACTTTTTTTTGACTAGCAAATCTCTACCTATTAATTTATCTTTTAGGCAGAAGCAGAAAGGGAGGATGGAACTTACAGTGGTTTAGGAAATAAGGCAGGCTGGGTTTGATCCCTGCTGTGTCATTAACTGTCAGTGTGACCATGAGCAAATCTTTTAATTTCTCTGGGGCAGAGAGGTCCTCATCTCCTCAATGACAGGGTTGAACTGATGAGTTCTATAGGCCCTCTTAGCATCAGTTATTCTATCCTAGCCTTTCATCAGATTGTCTTAAAGCAAGGTAGAGCTACAGAGCATAGATGGAGTCCATCTTCATTCAGAGAATCAGAGACCTTATACCATACCCAGGTGCCTAACTATGAATACACTATTTTGACAGAAAGGGTTTCTGGCAAAATTGAGAAGCAGACTGAACATGTCTTTAAACTCTTCCAGCATCCTTTCTGTCTCTGTCCCTTTGCCCTAGACTTAAAGGCTTTTCCGGCCGGGTGGGGTGGCTCACACCTGTAATCCCAGAATTTTGGGAGGCTGAGGCGGGCGGATCACTTGAGGTCAGGAGTTCAAGACCAGCCTGGCTAACATGGCGAAACCCTGTCTCTACTAAAAATACAAAAATTAGCTGGGAATGATGGCAGGTGCCTATAATCCCAGCTACTTTGGAGGCTGATGCTGGAGAATTGTTTGAACCTCGGGGATGGAGTTTGCAATGAACTGAGATTATGCCATTTCACTCCAGCATGGGCAAAAGAGGGAGAGAGAGAGAGAGAGAGAGAGAGAGAGAGAGAGAGAGAGAGAGAAAGGCTTTCCCTTCCTCTCCAAGGTACTTATGGCTTCTACTTGGCACCTGCCTTGTTCTGTGCACCATAATATTTTTGGTCTTTTGCTTTCTCTTAGAAAATTATCAGTCCTGTGATCTTCAAAGTTCTTATTGTTGACTCATTAATTAACTCAACTTTACAAATAACATTTATGCCTGATAAAGAATTTACATGCATTGTCTGGCTTTAGCTCACATAAACCTTGAGAGATAGTTACCACTCTCATCCCTAAGGTACAGGTGGAAAACTTGAGGCACAGAGAGGTTAAATACCTTACCCAAAGCCACACAGTTGGTTAGTGGTTGAGCCAGACTTTGACCCTAGGCCATCAGACTCCAGAGCCATTGGGGTGACTAGTTAATTAATCTGATCCATGAAATCACTTCAAGGTAAAAGTGGTTGAAGAGGGCCTGATGTTACTATTCTAGATAATGACCTCAGCCCAAAGTTGTGACTAGGTCTGGGTACCATGACAAAATTGGTACAGTAGAGGAGCTATTTTGGGGTCAGCTGCCATTGTTTTCCCTCGCTCAAAGTGTATTGTTTTGATCTATATTGCATCTACGCTAAATAGGTACAAGCCTGGCACAGAATAAGTGCTCAAGAAATGTTGGTTTTTCTGTCCTCATTTCCTTGGCACCCAGGCAGATGCTCTATTAACATCAGTGCAGAACTTTATTGATGGTCTATCAACTTCACTAACAGCCTAATCATAAGAGCTACCTCTTGAGTGCAGTCCACTGACCAGGCACTGGGCCAAGGACTTCATATGTCCTGCTTCATAAACTCATGCCAATCTCATCACACACCTGAGAAGTCAGTCTTTAAACATATTGTCAAATCACATATTAAAACAACCTGGAAAGCAGATCCTGTTCCACATATACTAGATCATGTTATTACTCTTCTGCTCAAACCCTCCAATGGCTTCTCAGCTCCTTTGGAGTAAAATCTAAAGGTTTTACATGGGCTAAAATGTTCCAGCCACCTCAGACTTCTCACTCTTCCTCAAACATTCACTACAAGCATACCACCCATACCAGCAGTCCTTGGACCTGCTGTCTTCCCTACCTGGACTCTACACTTAGAGATTGTGCCACTGCACTCCAGCCTGGGCAACAGAGCGAGACTCCGTCTCAAAAACAAAACAAAGAAAAGGGAAAGAACTCTGGCTGTCTTTGTTCACTGCTGTATTTCTTTCCAGAGTCTTCAGTTGCACATTGCTCAAAAAGTATTTGTTGAAGGAAAGGAAGGAGTAAGAGAAGAAGGTGGGAAGGAAAGAGTGAACTATTAGTATCTTCATTTCATTGATAGAGAGTTGGCCTTGGGGCGCAGTGGCTCACGCCTATAATCCCAGCACTTTGGGAGGCTGAGGTGGGCGGATCATGAGGTCAGGAGATCAAGACCATCCTGGCCAACAAAGTGAAATCCCATCTCTACTAAAAATACAAAAATTAGCTGGTTGTGGCAGCGCGTGCCTGTAACCCCAGCTACTTGGGAGGCCGAGGCAGGAGAATCGCTTGAACCTAGGAGGCGAAGGTTGCAGTGAGCCGAGATCGCGCCACTGAACTCCAGCCTGGTGACAGAGCTAGACTCCGTATCAAAAAAAAAAAAAAAAAAAAAAAAAAGCCAGAGAGTTAAGCAACTTGCTCAACTTTACATAGCTAGTTAAGTGGCAGAGCAGATATCTAAGACTTCTTCTCTCAACTACTACATTACTCTGCAATTAAATACCACCTTATACATACTTGAGCATTGGAGAGTTTATTTGCAAAGTTAAATGACTTTTAAAATAAAGGAGACCTAAGTAAATGTCATTTATAGATTATTTGCTTTAAAAATAATAATAATTGGCCAGGCGCGATGGCTCACACCTGTAATCCCGGCACTTTGGGAAGTTGAGGCAGTAGAATTCCTCGATTCCAGGAGTCTGAAACCAGCCTGAGCAACATAGCAAAACCTCATGTCTACAAAAAATACTCTAAAATTAGCTGAGTCTGGTATCATCCACCTGTAGTTTTAGCTACTTGGGAGGCTGAGGTGGGAGATTGAGCTCCCAGAGGTCAAGGCTGCAGTGAGCTAGGATCATGCTGCTGCTCTCCAGCTTGGGTGACAGAGTATGATCCTGTCTCAAATAATAAATTAATTAAACACACAAAAAAAAACACAAAAAACAACACACACATTCTGGGTGAAAACACAGAACTACCTGAATGCCATAGTTGGTCTTGGTTTAGTACCTCATTTTCATTCCTTTTTTTTTTTTTTTTTTAAGATGGAGTCTCGCTCTATTGCCCAGGCTGGAGTGCAGTGGTTCGATCTCAGCTCACTGAAACCTCCCCAGCCTGGGTTCAAGCATTCTCCTCCCTCAGCCTCCTGAGTAGCTGGGATTACAGGTGCCTGCCACCATGCCCAGCTAATTTTTGTATTTTTAGTAGAGACAGTGTTTCACCATGTTGACCAGGCTGGTCTTGAACTCCCGACCTCAGGTGATCCATCTACCTCCGCCTCCCAAAGTGCTGGGATTACAGGCATGAGCCACCACGCCCGGCCCATTCCTTTTTTTTTTTTTTTTTTTTTTTTTGAGACGGAATCTCGCTCTGTTGTACAGGCTGGAGTGCAATGGTGTGATCTCAGCTCACTGCAACCTCCAGCCCCTGGGTTCAAGTGATTCTCCTGCCTCAGCCTCCTGAGTAGCTGGGATTACAAGTGTGCACCACCACACCTGGCTAATTTTTGTATTTTTAGTAGAGACGGTGTTTCACCATGTTGGTCAGGCTGGTCTCCAACTCCTGACTTTGTGATCCACCCACCTCAGCCTCCCAAAGTGCTGGGATTACAGGCGTGAACCACTGTGCCTGCCCGGCCTTCATTCCTTTCTATACACACTTAACAGGCATGGAATAATCCTTTCTTCTGTGAGATAGGGTATTTGTTACAAATGCCTGGGCTTGGGATTTATCTGAAGGCCACAATCCAGGCATCTTCTCAGAATGCTGATCTATTCTTTTTATTTGGTCCAAGGTAATAAAAGCCCCAGACATCCAATTTGTAGGTCTGCACCATGATTGGGAATTGGGGGCTGGATATTATCCTTTTTCACTCTTTTCAGTTTGTAGTAAACAAAAAGTGAAATGCAATGCTCAAAATACATAAACCAGAAAACAGAAATGCTAGAAAGCCCTTTAGGGAGCATCTGGTCCGCCCCCTCGTTTTCCAGATGAGGAACATAAGTCCCTGGGAGGTGAATTTCCACATACATAATAATCGTGTTTGACATTTACTTTTAAATTTAGCATGGAGATATGCCAAATGAACCAAAAAGCTGAGAATATATGGCCAAAAAATTCCATGTGTTTCCTCAGGAACTGCACTGAATCATAACATCAGTTTTCTTCTCAAGTCTCTAAAATCTGAGTTCCACTAAAAATGATCTCACACTTCAGAAGGAAATAAACGTGTGGGACTCTTAACCTCATGTTATACAAACTGGACAGATATTGACACTCCTTATGTATCCTGGATCCCTTGATTCAGCCACCAATCTTTGTTGAGCTCTGTGTCTGGTCAGGCGTGTTGACCACACACTGCAGATATGAGGGCTTCCTCCTTCAGCCAGATCTGAATTCGAGTCTAGCCCTAGCCTATGTAACTGCAGTGAAATCCTCTGCACAGGAAGCTTATTAGCGTGGATGGCCAGAGACAAATCTAAACAATTTATTTTCCTTTGTTTTCCCCCATCCCATCATTCTCCACTTTTCCTCTTTTACCCTTCCTTTCTTTGTTCCTAATAGAAAAATAAATACATATTTGATGTAAAATAATCTGGAAAGAACAGTTAAGGACTGACAACATTATGTCTCTAATTCCAAACTTTCACACTTTCATGTGTGGCACTTAAAAGTTCATTAATTGGGAAAACCAGGTTGTTTGGGAATAATTCAGAACTTTGGATTTGATGTCATTAAACAGAACCTCCTCCACACATTCCCAGGCCCCACACTGAGAAAGAATCTCAGCATGGATAGTTGAGTCTAGGGTGAGACATTGTAATCGTCATACTGAAAATACACTACATCAGGTTACGTTGAGATAGCGTTCATGGTCGGGGAGACAGAAAGGTTTAAGGCCAAGTCACGGTTAAGCCCCTTGAGGCTTTGGGCCCTGACTGCCAGGGTTAGAATCTCATCTCTATTACTTTAGACATTTGGGTTACTAAACCCCACATAGTTTCCTCTAATGAAGACAACAATCCCTTCTCTGTAGTAAGACTGGAAGCATCCCATAGGATGGGCCTGCAGATCCGAATGCAGAGCCAGGTACATACTCTTCCTCACTCTGCATGAACGATTTTTGTACAAAGGCCTTTGGTGCAGTCTCATGGCAACCAGCACTAAAGGAAGAGTCAGGAAAGACTGGTTCCCTGCTCTGAATCATCCACATTTTTGCTGGCAACTTCATGGCAGTTTATTTATGGAACCCTGGCTGGAATCAGGCACAGCCTACCCGCTGCCCCAGGCTTGGAAAGCCAGGGCAGTGGCTGCCTGGGGTGCAAAGACATCTCTGTGGGCTGCCCTGGCCCAGTTATCCCTTCCCTCACCCCTACATGCTGTTCAGATGAAATCTGGTGAAAATGAGTCAGGACACCAAAGAGCAGGAGGAATAGAGGCCCCAGAGGGACAGTCAGCAGCCTGGGGAGAGGGTGGTGCGGAGTCAGGAGAGGGACTCTCACCTCCATGGCTCTAGCAATGCAGCAAGAAAGGAAAACGAAGTCAGTCCGCTGGTTCCTATGACAGGAAAGGGGCCTCCCAAGTCAGAGCCCTCAGGAAATCAGCTTAGAAAATTAGGCAGGGCTTAAATTGTTAAATGATTGGAAAGATACAGATGCCAGGTAAGGGTCTTCAGGTATCTTGGGAGAGGGGGTAGCCGGTGGCACACCCTCTTCAGAGAGAGATTCAAATAAACATGTTTCTTCTCTTGTTGTCTGTTTTTCAGTGGAAAGGAAAACACACACATACCCTGCACTCCATAATAAGAGGTTTGGTCTGTGCCTCTCTGACTTCCTCAAAAACAACCACAGGGAACAGACAGACTTGTTGGATTACTCTTTTTTTTTTTTTTTTTTTTTTTTTTTTTGAGGTGGAGTCTCACTCTGTCTCCCAGGCTAGAGCGCAGTGGCGTGATCTCAGCCCGCTGCAACCTCTGCCTTCTGGGTGTAAGCAATTCTCCTGCCTCAGCCTCCTGAGTAGCTGGGATTAAAGGCACCCACCAACATGCCTGGCTAATTTTTGTATTTTTAGTAGAGATAGGGTTTTGCCATGTTGGCCAGTCTGGTCTCGAACTCCTGACCTCAGGCGATCTGCTCGCCTAGGCCTCCCAAAGTGCTGGGATTACAGGCGTGAGCCACTGCACCCAGCCTCTGATTACTCTTGACCTTGGGAATTGACCCTTGGAAATGCATTCTACTTCAAGATCTGAGAAAATAAAACCCAACTCAACCCAACAATGGCTTGTGAAAGACAGTTTGTTTCTTCTGGGGATCCTATTTCTCTTCTCTAATCCATTGCCACTCCACAGTTAAGATAACTTTTATAAACACACACACACACACACACACACACACCCCAGATCATCCCTCCTCTAGTGAAAACTCTTCACAGCTCCCCACTGTCCCTAGATTAAAATCCACACGACAAACGGTGGACAATAAGGTCTTAAATGATCCAGTCCTTGCCTGCCTCTCAGACCTCATCCCATACCACTCCCTGGCTATTCATTACATTCCAACTACCCTGGCCTTGTTCTTCTTCCTGCCAGACTTGTTCCCCCTTAGGGCCTTTGTACCAGCTGTTTTCTGGGTTTGAAATGCTCTTCTCCCTGATTTTTGCATGGCTAACTTCTTCTTGCCTTTGGTATCCCACTTAAATGTCACATTCTCAAGGAGCCCTTCCTGAACCACCCAATCTGCAGTGCCCACTCTGTCACTTACCGGCACTTAACACTATCTGGCATCTTTCTTGCATACTTGTTTATTGATGATTGTCACTCCTACAAAACATAAGCTCTATGATCACAGGGCCCTATTTGTCCTGTCCACCTCTGTATCCACAGAGTCTAGCGTATTTCCTATCACACAGCAGAGCTCAAAGTGACAAGAAAAATGAAACTCTGCTGGAGTGCAGTGGTGCGGTCTCGGCTCACTGCAACCTCTGTCTCCTGGGTTCAAGCGATTCTCCTGTCTCAGCCTCCTGAGTAGCTAGGATTACAGGTGTGTGCCACCATGCCTGGCTAATTTTTTATGTTTTTGTAGAGACAGAGTTTCGCCATGTTGGCCTGGCCAGTCTTGAACTTCTGGCCTCAAGTGATCCACCTGCCTTGGCTTCCCAAAATGCTAGGATTACAGGTGTATGCCACCATTCCCGGCCAAGAAGAATGAAATTTTTATCTTCCTATTCTCCCCACCAACCCAACCATCTTTGATGGCTTCATCTTCCACTTCGGTGACATTTGATAACTTCCATTTTCCTTCCACACAGCATAGCGTAGCCATCCAGGTACAGCATAGTCATATTTCCAGTCTTCATCATCATAATCTGGGACTCTCATTCAACCATCTCCAGCTTGGAATTTCTCAGTTCTTCAAAATCTCCTTCTTTTCCAAGCCTCCTTTACCCCACCTCTATGAAAGTAGACAATTCATTTGCTCAATTTCCCCCACATCTCCAAGCCACTAGCTTTCTCTTGACTTGATTCCCTGCACAGATTTTGGCATCATGGCTAAGAACACAGGGTGGTATCCACAGCAGTGATCAGAGTTTGAGGTCTTTTTGTAAGGATATGCTTGGCACATTGTAAGTGCTCACTAAGTGTTAACCAATCTTACTACTACCACTATTATGATTTAGGTTTCTTCTTGCCTCTGCCTCCTACCCTTTCTTCTCCCTCTCCCCTTTCACTCTCATTTGGTTAGTTTTACTCTCTTTGCTTCACTTATATAAGGTGAAGCTGGGATCTCACCAGCTCTTCTTGGTGATGGTACAGAGTTCTGATGCGTAAAACCAGTTCTGTGCAGGTTGGAGAAGAGCTGAGGAGTTTCCAGGCTCCCTGGGAATCGTACACACTAACCTCACTATCGTTCCAGGGCTCTGGCTGTCTCGTGTCCCCAGGTGGGCCTCTAAAGCTGTTGGTGGGGATAGAGGCTCCCTGAGCAGGGTGGGTTGGGATGATGTGCACCTGTGTTTTCTCTTATTGACTGCTTAAGAAGCCAGTGTTTGTCTGTTTTCATCATCAACTCAGGGCTTACTATAATCCCTTCAATTTTTCAGTCATTCTTGTTCAAGGTCTCAAGCATCCGGAGAGGCAGTCCTTGGAAATGATTGTCATTTCTGGCCTGGTTCCCTGTAAGGAAGAAGAGTAAGGCGAGCACAAACAGGAAGCTGCCTAGGTCTTTGGCTGTGGTTCTGTGACCAAGGCAAACTGAAATTGTGAGATCCTTTCCTTGCTTTGCCTCAGATATATCTCAGGTCCCAATTGTGAGAATTTTTAACTTGAAAAAGTCCCATTTTATTTTGAAATGATTAGTACCGATCGCATACCAGATTCTCAAATTTTGTTAAGAGAATGTACAGATGAGTGAATAAAGGAACTCAGAAATGGATATGATCAGAGACCTTGCTACTACAAAGGACTGGCAAGTCCGGAGTAACCAGGGTCACTCTCTAAAACTAGTGATTTCCATAAACACTGTGAGCACACATTATGTGCCAGACACTGTGCCAGATGCTGGGGGTTCAGGGGGAAGCAAGGCAGGCCCAGCCCTGCTTTCATAGAGTTTCCAGTCCAGCAGAGCATTCAGGCAAGGATGGTATAGCATCCTATATCCTACTGCCAGCAGGCAAAGTGCAGAGCAATCTCTCTGGAAGCACTTGTGGGAGGCACCTAACCCAGACCCGAAGCACCGGGCTGGTGGAGGGCTTCTTGGAGGACAACGTGATGCCCCAGTTGAGGCTTGACGGATGAATGAGTCAGCCAGGTGGCAGGAGGGGAAGCGAGGTCAAGGGAAAGTATCTCAGTCAAAGCCAAGAGTGTTTGCAAAGGATAAAAGATGAGAGAGTGGGCGTTGCTCTGCTGGAACTCAGAAGCAGCCTGTTAGGGCTCCACAGCCAGAGGTTCTGGTTTCATTGGTCTTGGAGAGAGCCCAGCCTTGGGTATGTTTTAAAAGCTTCCCAGGTGACTTTAATGTGCAGCCAGGGTGAAAGCCACTGGACCAGAACATGGATGAAAGGGATGGAGTGATGAGAAGTGAGGCTGGAGAAGTAAGCTTGGCACCTCACGCTGGGCCTGGAAGGCCATGTTAAGGAACTTGAGTTTTCTTCCCTAAGCACTGGGAAGCTATTTAAACATTTGAGCAAGGAAATCTGTGGCATGATCAGACTTGCAAACTCCAGAACATCCCTGTTGTGGAACATGAATTGGTGAGGGGAGAGCTGGAGTAGGAGTGAGAAAACCAGTTGGAAGGCTCTTGCAATAATTCAGGTAAAAGATAATCACACCCTGAATTTAGCTAATGGCAGTGGGGAGGGAGAGAAGCAGATAAATTCCGGAGATATTTAGGAAGTACAATTGCTAAGGCTTGATGAAAGATGGACTGTAGGAGGGAGATTTCAAGGGCCATCCCTTTGTTTAGACAACTGGGTGGATGAAGTGTCATTCACTAAGATAGAGATCAATGGAAAGAAAGTACCAGAAGGAGGGCAGAAGCTGGTTTGTGGATATGTGGATGAGGACATCCACCTGGAACCTGTTGAGTTAGAGGTGACAGTGGGACATCCGAGTAAGACGAGCGCTGGGCAGACGGTAGCTTAGACCAGAGATGAGATATCTAAATTTGGGGTAGAGATGTAGAAGTCATCAGAAAAGGTTGCGAATAAATGAGATCACTCAGGTGAGAGAGTGTCGAGTGGGAAGAGGAAAATAGGTTCATAGAATCTCATAAGTTGTTCTCTTCCTCCAGGCAGACAACCCTAAACCCATTAAAGGTAATTATGCTAAGTGGTGAAGTGACTTGTCCTAGCTAGTCCTCTTCAAGTATATGAGCTGGCTTACATTCAGCCAATATGTACCCCTGCTGCTGGCCTACATTCACCCTGTCGCTGTCAGTGCAATTGGATCAAGCTGATTTGCAATGAAAGGCAGCTGGCAGTTGTGTCGTGTACCTATAGAGTTTGGCTGCGGGAAGCAGTTCCAGATTCCGTGGCTCTCTTCAGAGGTTTCTAAATACAGTGGTAGTTATGTGTTAGACATATGAGGCATTTTAAAGAAAGCAGGTCTGAATCATCTGAGAATGAGAACATTCAGCAAGTAGCTCAATGCAAAGGTCCTGGGAAAAATTTACTGTGGAGAGGGAAGGATGGGTAGGCAGCTAGTAATGCTTTTATTCTAGGCTCTGTGCAATGGTGATTCTATTTTTGGTTTTCAGTCTGCATAGATCTAAGTTCCCAGTTATGCCCTCAGATGCCAGAATCAATCTCTGTTGTATTGCAAATAAAGACGACAAAGTGCTTTTACATTATGTTTCATTTACTCCTAACAACAAGCCTATAAAGTAAATAAGGCACATGTTAGCCCCATTTTAAAGATGAGGAAACCAAGACTCAAGCTAATTAGCTTGCCCAAAATTGCAAATATATATATATATATATAAATGGGCTAAGGATCTAATCCAGTTTCACAATTCAAATCTACTCCAACTTCCCAAGTGTGGCTTTTACCTCTTTAAAAAGGGGCCTTCTCTTTTTAACCCACTCTAGGGAAGAGCTTCAGAAGGGGACGGGAGGCTGGGTGCAGTAGCTCAGGCCTGTAATCCCAGCACTTTGGGAGGCCGAAGTTGGTGGATCATGAGGTCAGGAGTTCAAGACCAGCCTGGCCAACATGGTGAAACCCCGTCTCTACTATAAATACAAAAATTAGCTGGGCATGGTGGCGTGCACCTGTAATCCCAACTACTCCAGAGTCTGAGGCAGGAGAATCGCTTAAACCCAGGAGGCGGTTGCAGTGAGCCACTGCACTCCCACCTGGGTGACACAGTGAGACTCCATCTCAAAAAAAAAAAGGAGTGGGGGATAGGAAGAAGAAGATTTGGAGAGAACCTTAGTTTAGCGGACACTTTCTGTTATTACTGTGTTTGTGACTTTCTCTTTTGCACTAAATCTTCCCCCAGCACAAATTACACATGCCCACTACCAAAAACGTTGAAGAAAGTTGTCTAGGCCAGGCATGGTAGCTCACATCTGTAATCCCAGCACTTTGGGAGGCCAAGGTGGGAGACGTGCTTGAGCCCAGGAGTTTGACATCAGCCTGGGCAACATAGTAAGATCCTGTCTCTACCAAAAAAAAAAAAAAAAGGAAAGTTGTTCGGAGTGGGTCAATGGGTCAGGGAACCCACTTCTAAAAGAATTATAGACCCATAGGACTGAAAAAGACCAATGGGTAATTTACTTTAATCCCTGTCTTGCAGATGGGAGAAAATGACGGCCTAAAGAGAATGTAACTCATGCATGCTAACATAGCCAGCTGTGGCAAAACAGAGACCAGAACCCTCACCTGCTGATGTATGCCCAGAAGACAAGGTGAAGATGAGCTCAGTCTCAGAGCACTGAGACAAACAAAGTGAAAAATATGTGGGGGAATAAAGAGCTGACCTAAAAGAAATAGTAAACACTCTGCTACACATTCCTCTTGTCTTTGGGACACATCTTCATAGGGCTCTGATTGAGAGAGTTAATTAGTAAAATTATCATAGTTCTCTCTTTCTCTTGTCATTTATTTAAGTCACAGGAGGAAGTAGGTGGAAGTGCCTAGAAGGTAGAGTGGGTGGAATTGGGAAATTGCTCTGTAAGATTTAGGTTGGTGACAATGGGATTGTTGATTCCACCAGTTTGTTATTCACTAGTCACTAGAATTACCCTTAATAATAGCTTGCATTTGTATAGGATATTCTAACTTATAAAAGGCTTTTATGACACTGTCTCATTTGATCTCACTGACAACTTTGTAAGGTAGACAAGGCAGGTATAATTATCCCACTTCATGAATGAGAAAACTGAGACTTAGAGAAGTTCAACGACTTGCATACTCGGTCATTAAACTCGAGTCTGAACAAAAAACCAGGTGTTCTTACTTAGAAAATTTCAACTTTACGGCGGGGGGTGCGGTGGCTCACGCCTGTAATCCCAGCACTTCCGGAGGCCGAGGTGGGCGGATCACAGAGTCAGGAGATCGAGACCATCCTGGTTAACACGATGAAACCCCGTCTCTACTAAAAATACGAAAAAAGTAGCCGGGCGTGGTGGTGGGCTCCTGTAGTCCCAGCTACTCGGGATGCTGAGGCAGGAGAATGGCATGAACCCGGGAGTCAGAGCTTGCAGTGAGCTGAGATCGCACCACTGCACTCCAGCCTGGGCGACAGAGCGAGACTCTGTCTCAAAAAAAAATAATAATAAAATAAAGCTTCAACTTTACCAAGGTCATACAGTTAAGTAGGACTTGAATCCCAGTGAGGCCATCTCCAGAGCCTATGCTATTAACCACCATGTTCTGCTAGTCATTTAACAGACATTTATTGAGCGTGTCTTGTTTTCTTAGTTCCTTGCTCTTTATAAATACAATCCAGGTGCTCTTGCTGAGGCAGGTACTCATTAATGAAGGAATGTTTGGTAAATGCTTCTAGTACCTTCTCCCATGCCTCAGCAACTCATTTGACCACAGAGGCAAACACAAGCTGTGGCCTAATCCCAGAGTCCCCACAAGCAGTAATTGCAGGGAAGATGAGCCAAAAGGAGACTGACTCGCAGCCCAAAGACTACCGGCTCAGGTCCTCTGAGCCTGCAGGCTTTGGGCTCATGAGAAGTGGGTGTGGTCCATTTCCAGCCTGGATCCAATAGGAAGTGAAGAGGATAGATGAAAACTTTTTTTCACAGGAGTTTCTGTGTTGTCCTCTCCCTTACCCTGTTAGCATTTTTTCTTAAAACCCAGTAGCAGCTGTTGGCTAGTTGTGAAAATTGTCCAACCTTAGTAGAGCCTGTCGCCAAGCACACAGGGCCTCCTTGGGGCTGGACCCTGAGGCCAGGCAGCTTGCCCAGGCAGCTCCATAAATAGCACCTGTGATATGTGCAAAAAGAGGTGAATCAGGGAGGGCTGCTGGTGCTCCTCAGTGATGGTAAGCCAGTGAGTCTCAACAGCAGGTCTCGGATAAAGGCAGTTCCTATCACACCTGTCTAACACTGAGGATCTAAAAATCAGTTCATATTAGGAATGGTTTAAGACTTTCTCTTTCCCTCATTCCTTCACTCCTCTTTCTCCCAGCCCTCTAGTAACATGCCTTTTCCATCACGTCTGTCAGATGATATTGTATAAGAATCCAGACTGAGTTTTTCTGACTATTTATAGAAGACAGTTGTGCTGCGTTAGCCACTACAGGAACTAACATTTGGTTCTGGGTTATGTGACATGTGAAAAACTTACAGAAATGTGTTTTTTCTCAGATGTGCCTATCCCATCCTTGTCCTATCATATCAAACAGGCCTCTTGGAATAACACATTGCTCTACTATGTCCTTTTATAATTAAAATTTTTTTTTCTGATTCTCAAAGCATGTTTATACTAGTTAAAAGCTTAAAAGACTATAATGTATATAGTCTTTTACATTTTGGGTTTGTTTTGTTTTGTTTTGTTTTTGAGATGGAGTCTCTCTCTGTCACCCAGGCTGCAGTGGCGCGATCTCAGCTCACTGAAACCTCCACCTCCCGGGTTCAAGCAATTCTCATGCCTCAGCCTCCCAAGTAGCTGGAATAACAGACGCGTGCCACCACGCCTGGCTACTTTTTGTATTTTTAGTAGAGACTGGGTTTCACCATGTTGGCCAGGCAGGTCTCGAACTCAAGTGATCCACCCGCCTTGGCCTCCCAAAGTGCTGGGATTGTAGGCATGAGCCACCATGCCGGCCTATCTTTTACATTTTTAGCTATATAATTATAGCTATATAATGTATAGCTAAAACTGTAAAAGTGCTTGCTAATTTTTCACCCAGAGGTAACAACTGCTAATAGTTCAATGTGGTTTTTAGCTTAGGGGCTCTTGAACTGATGGGAAAGGTAAAGAGCACTGACAGTGATTACAGAAAGGAGGTGGCAAATACAAATATGTTTCTAAATAGAACCAATGGGATGTTAGGGGAAGAGGAAGGTGAAGAAAATTAGCCCCAATCTTTTAGCCTGGGTGACTGGGAAGGTGTCTCATGAAATAACCTAGAGGCCACATGCCAAAGGATAGATCTAGGAAAGCTATCTAGTCTGTTAGGCTTGCTGGTCATTTTGTATCAATTATTATCATCCAGGAGTCACAATTACAAATGACTAAAAGCCTACAGTTGGCCTCACAGATGTGCTGTTTAATATTCCAAGCTCAGACCACTTCAGCATCTCAACAGGATTTAGAAGCTGAGAGGCAAGGAGAAAGTTCAAATGTAGAGAAGTGACTGACTCACCTATTGGAGGAAATGAAAGTTTTCAACCATCGCCTCTAATCAGCTGCTTGGAACATTTCAGCTCTGGAGTCCACATTTTCTATGAAGTCACCCATCACCATCTCAAGGTGTAAACACTCTCTAATAAATTCAAAATCAGCTTCAAGAAAATTCTTAGAGCTCTAACTTAAGCCAAATATACACCTTAAAGCTAAAGTAAGAGGTAGACTGTTTCTAAGTTAGAAATATGACTTTGTCAGCCTACTTGGTTGCCACATCATCTAATAATGACAGCAGACCACGAGTTAAACTTTTGATCCCATCACTCTTGCCACTATTTAATGTTGCTGACACTCATTTTGTGGTGTGTATAACCAGGAAAATTCTAGTTTTAGGGCCTGACAAACAGGTCCCACTGGTCTTTCCTTTTCTTAATGCACAATCCTGGCAGGTAGCACACACTATTAAGTAGACTGTAATAATGCTGGTTGCTATGCACCTTGAGTGAGGCTGGTGAGGTTAAGTCAGCCATGGGTCCTGCTGACTTCACAGTGGGAGGGTAATTGCCGCTGACTTGCAGCTCTGGCTCCCCCAGACTTTGAGTCTCTCTGGTCAGGTCTTTGATGGGGGTGATGATTGCTGTATCTGTACTTTCCTTGCTTTTTAATTATCAAAAAAGAAAAATAAAAGTGCAGAGATATTGTTGCTGCTACATGGTTCTTTATTTCATTTAGTTTGTCATTTTAGGTTTTTAACATTGTCTTAACTAAAGCTTAAATTTTCTCACCATAGCTCCAAGGAGTGGAATGAGGATCAATGAGAAGAAAAGGAAATAGCAAGTTTTAGCATTTCTAAAGGCACCAGCCAAAGACTGAAAGTAATTTTATGAATACTGAGTTCTCTCTAACAGGAGCCAGGTACAAGCAGTGTGACCTATTGTTAGAATGTGATCATCTGAATAGAGAGGCCTGGCATAAAGTCGTATGTTACTTGGGCAAGGCAAGCTGGCTGACCATCTAGAAAGTTTACCAAAGGCTGGCATCACTTGAACATAGTCACCAGATTCCTGGGTTATCCTCTTTGTGGGCTCACACATTAAATTACAAGTACACCAAGAGACAAAAAACACTAAGAGACTAATTTACCAAACTCACGAGAGACACGTGTATAAAAATAAGAGAGCCATTTACTTACTCCCATTGAGAAATATAACTACACAGGATATTGGATATGTCGGCCAATTGACTGCATTATCAATTGTGAAGGAAAAGAACACGATTTAAACACATCTACAGAATCTTGGAAATATATTGTCAAGATTTTATTGTACTTTAGGAATAAAATCAGCCTTATGTAAGACTATTGACAGATTTTCTCCCTCTCCCATTTAGAAATGTGTTTCCAACTTTTGACTATACTCACGTTTCCAAAAATATATTTGCCTTTATGTGTTTAGTAGAAATGCTTGTTTTGGGGGATTCACAGATTCTCTGTTTACCTCCTCAGTTACTAAACTTATGCCTTATATTTTGATTCATACTAATGCTCTTCTCACAGGATTTTGAGTCCATTCTTTGTTTGTTTGTTAGGTTTTGGTTTTGTCTTTGAGATAGGGTCTTGTTCTGTCGCCCAGGCTGGAGTGCAGTGGTGTGATCATGGCTCACTGCAGCCTTGAACCCCTGGGCTCAAACAATTCTCCTGCCTCTTAGCCTCTCGAGTAGCTGGAACTACAGGTGTGCACCACCTCACCTGGCTAATTTTTTATTTTTTGTAGAGAGAGGGTCTCACTATGTTGCCCACACTGGTCTTGTACTCCTCCAGGCCCACCTCAGCCTCCCAAAGTGCTGGGATTACAGGCATGAGCCTACTGCACCTGGTCAAGTTGAGTTGGTTCTGAGAAAAACTTACAGCTCAACCCCATACTAAATATAGGGTATTTAGATTTTAAGTGGGAAGCCACACTAGATGACCTTTATTGTCCTTCTGAATTGAGGTTTTATGGTTCTATGAATAGAGCAGGGGAAGGAGAGATGCATGGGAAAAGTTGGGAGAGTTGAGGCAGGGGAATAAGAGGAGGCCAGAGGCCAGAACTGATTTAATTAACTAAAGAAGTAATCTTTGCCAAACTGGACAGAGATACGGAATTGCGTACGTTGAATTTTCTCTACTTTCATTGTTTATTGGCAAATGCTACTTTTGGCAGCTATGCATCCAGGGAGGCTCTTCTGTGAGACAAATGAGGCAGTTGCTCAGAACTGTGCCTGTGCAGTGGCCCCCATTGTGTAACGGCCCAGGCACCTTGCATAAGATCACCAAAAACACTTCCCAACTTCATGCAGGAACTCGTTTGGCCTCAATTCCATTTAGCTAAGTAGCTTGCTCTGTCCAGTAATTCATTTATTCAAATAACTTTTACTGAGCACTGAGCCAGATGCTAGAATAGAAAAATAAGGAAGATAGTTTCCAGCCACAATCTAAGGAAGAAGAAAGATGTACAAATAATGGTTTTAAAAAAGAAAGTTTAGTGTTTTGCAAAAGGAACATAAAAAATGCCGGAGGATTCAGAGGACAGAGGTATACCTCCAAGTACTGCTTTAGTTGTATCCTGCAAAGTTTGACATGCTGCACTTTCATTTATTTCAATGAATTTTTTAAAATTTCTCCTAAGACTTCTTTTTTGACCCAGGAATTATTTATATGGATGTGGTTTTGCTTTCAAGTGTTTGGAGATGTTTCTGTTATCTTTTTGTTATTCTAATTTTATTTCATTGTGATTAGAGAACACATTCTGTATATTTTCATTTCTTTTAAATTTGTTAAAGTTTTATGACCCAATGGATCATGAGGTCAGGAGATCGAGACCATCCTGGCTAACACGGTGAAACACCATCTCTACTAAAAACACAAAACATTAGCCGGGCGTGGTGGCGGGCACCTGTAGTCCCAGCTACTAGGGAGGCTGAGGCAGGAGAATGGTGTGAACCTAGGAGGTGGAGCTTGCAGTGAGCCGAGATGGCGCCACTACACTCCAGCCTGGGAGAGGTTGTCAGTCTCTGTCTCAAAAAAAAAAAAAAAAAGGTTTTATGGCCCAGGATATGGTCTATCTGTATCTATGATCCATGGACAACTGAAAAGTTTGTTTACTCTGTTGTTATGGGGTGGGATAGTCTATAAACATCAGTTAGATCCTGTTGATAGATGATATTGTTGAATCCTTGTTAATTTTTTGTCTACTTGTTATATTGGTTGTTGAAAGAGGTGTACTGAAGTCTCCAATTATAATTGCTAATTTGTCTATTTCTATTCTCAGTTTTGTCAGTTTTTGCTTCACATATCTTATAGCCCTGTTGTTTGGTGCACACACATTTAGGATGGTTATGTTTTCTTGATGTAATCTTCTTGGTGTAGTGTTCCTTTTATCATTATACATTATCCCTCTCTCTCTCTCTCTCTTTAATAACTTTTTTAATGCTGCAGTCTACTTTATCTGATATTATTATGGTCCACTCTTTCTTTGGATTAATATTTACATGATAACATTTTTTCTATCTTTTTACTTTCAACCTTTCTCTATCATTATATTTGAAGTAAGCTTTGTTTTTGTTTTGTGCTAACATGCCCAGCTAATTTGTTTTGTTGTTGTTGTTTTTCTTTTTTGGTAGAGATGAGGTCTCACTATGTTGCCCAGGCTTGAAGTAAGTTTTTTATAGACAACACTTAGTTGAATCACGATTTTTAATTCAGTTTTCCAGTCTCTGTTATTTGATTGGTGTATGTAGATCATTTACACTTAACATAACATGTTAGGTCTTAAGTTTGTCATTTTTATCTTTGTTTTCTGTTTGTTCTGTCTGTTGTCATTTCTGTTTTCTCTGTTTTCTTTTTTATACCTTCCCATGAGCTACTTGAACATTTTTGATAATTCCATTTTGATTAATCTATAGTGCTTTTGAGTGTATCTCTTTGTATAAGCTGTTTAGTGTTTGCTTTTGGTAACAATATTAAATATACGTAACATATCTACTGGTATCATCTTTTTACTAGTTTGAACGATATAAGTGATTGAATCATAGGTGAAGTTCTTTCCAAGGTCTTTAGTATTTAAAAATAGCAGTTCACTTGAAAAGGTCTTGATGTCATGGAGGCCCAGATTTCTAATCTTCCTCAGGTCTTCAGAGGTGGCTGTCTATGAAATCCAGGCTGTCAACTCCATAGGAAAAGGAAATGTAATGAAATGTTTACCTAAAAAGCTATCAATTATCCATGCTAGTGAGGAAAGGGAAGACTAATTAAAATTCAAATGGAGCTTCCCAAATTCCAAATGTTAGCTGCATATGCCAATTTGTTAAAGTTTTAAGAGGAAGGCATAAAAATAGCAAAATTGAATTACTCAAAAATTTCACCTGATTATTTTCTTTTTTCTTTTTCTTTTTTTTTTTTTTTGAGACAGAGTCTCACTCTGTCACCCAGGCTGGAGTGCAGTGGCGTGATCTCGGCTCACTGCAACCTCCGCCTCCCGGGTTCAAGCAATTCTCTGCCTCAGCCTCCCGAGTAGCTGGGATTATAGGCACCTGCCACCACGCCTGGCTAATTTTTGTATTTTTAGTAGTGATGAGGGTTTCACCATCTTGGCCTGGCTGGTCTTGAACTCCTGATCTCGTGATCCACCTGCCTCGGCCTCCCAAAGTGCTGAGATTACAGGAGTGAGCCACCGTGCTCAGCCCCTAGCTAACATATTATGTAAAAAAGGAAATGGATCATAAATGACTCACACTGGATCATCAGACTGCATGTATTTTGAGTAAAGCTGTACGAATTGGCTATTTGGACTTTTTGTTGTTGTTGTTGTTGTTGTTGAGATGGAGTCTCGCTCTGTCACCCAGGCTGGAGTGCAGTGGCGCGATCTTGGCTCACTGCAAGCTCCGCCTCCCGGGTTCACGCCATTCTCCTGCCTCAGCCTCCCGAGTAGCTGGGACTACAGTCACCCGCCACCATGCCCGGCTAATTTTTTTGTATTTTTAGTAGAGACGGGGTTTCACCATCTTGGTCAGGCTGGTCTCAAATTCCTGACCTCGTGATCCACCCGCCTCGGCCTCCCAAAGTGCTGGGATTACAGGCGTGAGCCACCGCGCCTGGCCTATTTGGACTTTTGGAAGATGTTGAAATTTAAATGTCAGAGAGCTGTAAGGTTGAATCTCAGCTTTGCCACTTGCTATCTATGTGGCATTAGATAAATTACTTAACTTTTTGGATACCGTGTTTCCTAATTTACAAAGGTTAATCATTTTTCCTGCATATACATTATGAAAAAAGCCTAGCCTAGAGAAGGTGATCAGCAAAAATGAGTTCCCTTGCTATGCTCCTGTTGACTTTTCACAAGGAAAAAGCAAATATCTCCGTTTCCCAACTCCATGCAGGAATTGGTTTCAGTGTATGTATATTTCCAAACTAGACCTTTCTCACCAACCAAGATTTGTATTTATTTATAGCATCTTGATGCATAGGCATGAGATGGCTATCAGAGAGCAGAAAGGTATGCTAGTTAATATTTTGGGAGCAGTAAGGAAGGCCCTTCTTGGCCAGGTGTGGTGGCTTATGCCTGTAATCCCAGCACTTTGGGAGGCTGAGGTGGGCAGATTACTTGAGCCTAGGAGTTTGAGACCAGCCTAGGCAACATGGTGAAACCCTGTCTCTATCTTTACAAAAAAAAATTTTTAATTAAAAAAATAAAGAAGGCCCTTCTTAAAGAGCTTTTTTTTTTAAAACAAACAAACAAACAAAACCAGCATTTACTGCTCACTGACTATGCAATAAGCAGGGAGTGGGCATTTTGACATCTGATATCATGGGTGTCTTTCCTTGCATCCATCTTGTCATTTCTGAGATCCAGAGAGACAAAGAGGCAGGCAGAGAGGGGGATGATCTGAAAATTAAAGTCTGGGATCCAGATTGAAGCTGCTGAGGTAATTGTTTGACCTTGAAGGAGTTACTTAGCTTCTTTACACTTCAGTTTCCTCATCTAGTAAATGAGACTAGACCTGTCTTTGAGCAAGTTGTAAGGGTGAATTAGGTCATGTCCATAAAATACTTGAGGTCTTTGGAAGAAAAGCATTTACAAACCTATAAACGGCATAATTAATGTCATCATCACCATTATTATTGTTGATGAAGGGGAATAGTTCAATGCACATGCCAACTTCAGAGTTGGGAATATTTGTTACAGAGAATGTGAACCTAAAGACTCCACTATGGATCATCTTTTTTCCAGTCCATTTTCTACTGGATTAAAACATCCCACTCCCACAGAAGTATTCTTGCTCATAGAACTGGTGTTTTATAGCTGGCAACAAAATACGTGCCTACAAAGTCTCCTGACCCATCACCCTTCTTTTTCAAAATGATTCAGAGTCCCTTAGGAGTATCTTAGATGGAACCAGAAAGATTTTCACCTACTTAAAGCCTTATCTGTAATGCCATACTTTCTATGTTAATATTGACAACTAGCACTGATAGAGCACCCAGTGTATTCCAGGTACTATGCTAAGAGTTTACCTGTGTTATCGCATTTAAATCTCATAACAACCTGGAACACTCTCCACTCTCTCACATTCCTTAGTCTCTACTCAAAGAGGAGGCTTTTCAGATCACTCTCTAAAACAGTAACCTACTCCCTCACTTCCTTTCCTTTTTCCTGGCTTCCCCCCTACCCCCATAGCAATAGTCACCGTCTGACATATTTACATTTCTTGGCTTATTCTCTGTCTCTTCCATTGAAATGTGAGGTCTATACAGGTAGAATTTTGTTTGGTTAACTGGCTATCCCCATCATATAACACAGTGCCTGGCATAAACTGGGTCCTCAAAAAATACAAATATTCGTGAGTGAATTAATGGCCCTGTGAATTAGGTGTGATTATACCATTTATTGATGATCAAAAATGGTCACATGATAAGTAGCAAAGCCGGGAAGGGAATGTTTCTGATAATGGCCTGATCACCAACCACTGATCTCATGCCCCACTGCCTTCAGGGAAGAACACAAAGGTGATAATTTATTGCTGTGGGATGTGTCTATCAGAAGAATTATGAAAGCAATAGAAATGAAATATAGGCAAGTGTTGTGTCTAAAGCATCAGATAAACTGGAGGAAATAATTAGATTCTAGTAAATGGCACTTTTCTCTCCTTCTAACATCTTTCACATCTAGAAAAGGTACCTCAGTCAATTTTATTTTCAGGTTTAGCTAAGAAGACCTGTAATTTCAAGAGCCTCAGGTGTCTCCCCTCTCTTGTCTAACTTCCGTAACCTCTCCATCAGTTTGCTGGTGCCTCAAGTTCCTATAAGGAGAAAGAGGGAAATCACATTTATTATTTAATACACATCTCCACTGCATTAGGCATGCTACATTCTTTATCTGCACTACTCATCGATTTACTAGCAGCAGCTATTTTAAATTTTATAGATGAGAAAACAAAGTCTCAAAGAGATTAAATATCTATTCCAACTTGTCTTAGCCTGACTTCAAACCTCATGCCCTTTACCCGTGTAGATTACAGAAGATAGTAAAAGAGACTACTGGATTTGCCTATTGGGTAAACCCATTGGGATTTTCCTACTGGGATTCTGTTTGTTCTACTAGGATATTGCTGACAAATACCAGGTCTTAAATATGATGATAGTCAAGATTGCAGGATTGCAACACCAGAGCAAAATGACAAGATTGCTATCTCCGTACATGGGTGAGCTATGTCACTGCCGTCTTCCACACCTTGTCCTCAGATGCTCTGATACATAGGAAAAGACCAGGGTCCAGGACTGGGCATTCTCTATCCCTGAGGCTTTATTCTCTCCAGGTAGAAAGCCTATGCTTAGAGAAGAAGGTCTTGATTAAAATAAGTTATCCTAGGACTGTAGCAGATTTGGGCCGTGAGAAAATGGATCTGACTCTGGAAAACAAAAGGGCAGGAGTATTGAAAGAAGGCAGCCTAAGACCGGAAAGGTGGTTAGGCTCCCGGGGAAGGACAGGAATTAGACCTGACATTTCCTCCTAATTCTCTACCTTTTCCCCAACTCCTTTCCTAATTCCACCCACCCACACCCCCTCTACCACTATACATATTCTCTTTCTGTCCACCCTCCACCTATCTCCCACTCTCTCTACGCTACCCCACCATCCTGCATTCTTAAAGGACTCCCTCTAACAGAAACAGACTTAGAGAGAAATACAAATACCTAATCAATGTAAGAAAAGCTGCCAAACCTCTCTGGAAACCTAGAAAATGGAAATTTAAAACAAAGCTAACAAATCTTGGAAGAGTTTTTAAACAGGGAAGCGATGTGGTCAGAACATTTTTTTAAAATACACCTTTGTTCAGCATGAGATTTTAGTGCAGCATATAATTCCTTGAATACATTTCAAAAAATGAATGATTCCATTTCAGGTTAAAAAAAAATACATCAACAAGTACACTGGTGTTTTGGTATTTAAAAATAATGTGGTATTCTTGTATATGGAAAACTAGTTTTGCAATTACTTGTTATCTTTTTCTATATCTGAAGAACTTCTCTTACCTTGGGACTTATAGGACAAACAAACAAACAAACAAAATGATCACTAATGAAGAAGTAAAGGACAGCGCACACTCTAACAGGAACAATTTACACTTCGTAAATATTAATTGAAATATAACGGTTGAGTATCCCTTGTCTGAAATGCTTGAGACCAGAAGAAGTGTTTTGGATTTCTGATATTTTCAGATTTTGGAATATTTGCCTATGCATAATGAGGTATTTTGGACATGGGACCCAAGTCTAAACATGAAATTAATTAATTAATTTATTTATTTTGAGACCGAGTTTTGCTGTTTCACGCAGGCTGGAGTGCGGTGGCACAATCTCGGCTCACTGCAACCTCTGCCTCAGGTTTCAAGCAATTCTCCTGCCTCAGTCTCTGCAGTAGCTGGGATTACAGGTGCCCGCCACCACGGCTGGTGAATTTTTGTATTTTTAGTAGAGACCAGGTTTCAACATGTTGGCCAGGTTGGTCTTGAACTCCTGACCTCATGGTCCACCTGCCTCTGCCTCCCAAAGTGCTGGGATTACAGGCATGAGCCACCACGCCTGGCCTGAAATTTATTTATATTTCATATCTACCTTATACATATTGCCTGAAGGTAATTTTATACAATATTTTTAATAATTTTGTACAAGACAAAGTTTGTGTACATTGAACCATCAGAAAGCAAAGGTGTCACTATCTCAGCCACCACATGGCATTATGTCAGCACTCAAAAAGTTTCAGATTTTGGGACCTTTTAGATTTTGGATTTTCAAATTAGGAATTCTCAAACTGTGTGTAGATATGCATGAATTTTTTTTTTTTTTTTAATTTTTTCTCGAGATGGAGTCTCACTCTGTCACCCAGGCTGGAGTGCAGTGGTGCTATCTTGGCTCACGGCAACCTCCGCCTCCCGGGTTCAATTGATTCTCCAGCCTCAGCCTCCCAAGTACCTGGGATTACAGGCACAAGCCACCAGTTAAGTTTTGTATTTTTAGCAGAGACTGGGTTTTGCCGTGTTGGCCAGGCTAGTATCAAACTCCTGATCTTAGGTGATCCACCTGCCTCAGCCTCCCAAAGTGCTGGGATTGCAGGCATGTGCCACTGCACCTGGCCTCATAAATGTTATTTAATAGAAAGCATACATTTAGAGTGGTACTAGGGTTAACTGCATAACTCAGAAATCTTTGAAAAGTTTTAAAAATTGAAAGTTGGTGGGTTTTTGTTTCATTTTGTTTTGTAACTCATTCTGTGGCAAGACCTAACATAACCTGAATTCATTTAGTAGCAAAACCTGAACTGAGCTCATGTGTCATGTGGCTATATATATTCTTTATTTACTACTTATTATGAGTATTCTAAATTTCACTGCAGAAATTACATTTGATTATGATTACAAGTCTGCTTTATTGGAGTGTTACATACTCTACTTCACATGCACATATTATCTTTCCTAAATCTGAAAAATTCTGAATTCTGATAACCTCTGCCTCCAAAGATTTTAGATAAGGAATTGAGGATCACCTTTCTCTCATCTCAGGTGTTAACAGTTGCATTAAAATGTTAAAGATAGAAACTATCTCAGAGCAGTAAGTCCAACATTGTCCCCTGTTTAAAGGGAGAAAACTAATGTCAATAGAGAAGGAACATACACAAACTGTTACTCATAAGGCTGGGGCCAGCATCCCCATGTCACATATCTGATTCTGGAGAAACTCAGCCAGGGAGTAGCACCTGTGGTGTCTTGGCCTAAATCATCTATTTTCCCTGTCATGATTCTGAGCCTGGCTTTCCCTACCTTGTCTTAGAGGCTGAGAGAAGCCCAGGCCATGTACGGATTTTGAAAATCTTGGTGGCTGGGTGCGGTGGCTCATGCCTATAATCCCAGCACTTTGGGAGGCCAGGGTAGATGGATCACTTGAGGTCAGGAGTTCGAGACCAGCCTGGGCAACATGCTGAAACCCCATCTCTACTAAAAATACAAAAATTAGCCAGGCGTGGTGGTGCACGCCTGTATTCCCAGCTACTCGGGAGGCCGAAGCAGGAGAATCACTTGAACCCAGGAGGCAGTGAGCCAAGATCACACCACTGCACTCCAGCCTGGGCGACAGAGTGAGACTCCGGCTCAAAAAAAAAAAAAAAAAAGAAAAGAAAAAGAAAATGTTAATTGATAACACATTACAGTGGTGGGGTCCAGTAATGAAACACGTTTAAAATTGCATAATGAACATGACTTTCTTTCAATTCTGTAAGTATATGTCTAGTACAAATATATAACCTTATTTGAAAATAACATCAAGAAAACCCAAGAAATACCCCCTTTGACTACCACGGGATGCATGGAGATGGCTGAGAGTTTGTCTGTTTTATAAAGTGGGAGAAGGGAGATTGTATAAGGGAAAGTGGAGACTGAGAATCCCTATCACCTCATTTATCAGTGGGTTCTTAGTTAAAATAATTTTAGCAAAGAATACAAATGGAGCATACAAACTGGAATTAGATTCCTAAAGTTATCCATGCCGAAGAGCCCTTGGAAAGTCCGTAAGTGGGCGGGCACGGTGGTTCATGCCTGTAATCCCAGCCCTTTGGGAAGCCAAGGCGGGCAGATCATTTGAGCCCAGGAGTACAAGACCAGCCTGGCCAACATGGTAAAACCCCGTCTCTACTGAAAATCCAAAAATTAGCTGAGCGTGGTGGTGCATGCCTGTAATCCCAGCCACTCGGGAGGCTGAGGCAGGAGAATCGCTTGAACCCCAGGAGGAGAAGGTTGCAGTGAGCTGAGATCTTGCCACAGCACTCCAGCCTGGGCGGCAGAGTGAGACTCCAGCTCAAAAAAAAGGCCATAGGTATTCTCAAGATTATCTGTACTTTATTTTTAAGACTCACCAAGTGATGCGTTAGTTTTTTTCTACAGAATATTTGCCACCCCAATATATGGACTATGATCCTTTTGTTTACCGTTTACCATTTCCCAATGTCACCCTTAAATCTCCTATGGTGCCTACACATTATCTTTGCACATAAGAGGTTCTCTGCAAATATTAGTTGCAGTGGAAGAATCCATTGTATCACTTTAGGTGAGAAAAGACAATTAAAAGGGCCAGGTGTGGAAGCTCACGCCTGTAATCCCAAGACTTTGGGAAGCTGAGGCAGGTGTATCACCTGAGGTCAGGAGTTTGAGACCAGCCTGAACAACATGGCCAAACCCCATCTCTACTAAAAGTACAGAATTAGCCGGGCATGGTGGCACATGCCTGTAATCCCAGCTACTCAGGAGGTTGAGGCGGGAGAATTGCTTGAATGCAGGAGGTGGAGGTTGCAGTTTGCTGAGATTATGCCATTGCACTCCAGCCCAGGCAACAAGAGCAAAACTCTATCTCAAAAAACAAAACAAAACAAAAACAAAAACAATTAAAGATAGCAACCATTGTGTACGATAGGGAAAAAAAGAAGTGTAATAGGAGGGCTTTGGATGGGAAGCCCAGGCCACAGGGCTCTCCTGACAGTCCTGGGTCAAGCCTCCTGGCTGTCGCTGGATTGTTTGCTTTCCTGTTTTAATGCTGATCTGCCAACTGCACAGAACTCTCACATTCTGAGGGTACCCCAGGTTTGGTCCTTCAAGCATGGGCTTCCCCTGTATGACATATTTCTGTTGCTGAATTTATATTATTCTTATGTTTTGGGTCTGGACCTAACAATAATAAATCAGACCCACATATATCGGGAGCCAGGATTCTCCCTCCAGTGAAAATCCTTCCAAAGGCTCTAGAAGTCAGTGGCTCTTCTCTGCCCTCAAGATCAGGCTGTTAGGACCTCAGTGCCTAGAGTCTGTTGAAAAACAGGCTATCTCCTGGGCCAAGTGCTGCCCGGAAGACTCTCCTCTTACTCAAAAACCTTTTCCTCTGGTTATTTCCTGCCTTTCACTGTAATTGTCTCCCTGGCAGAGAAACCACCTGCCCTAATTCTCTGGGGGCTGAACATAGCCAACTGACCTCAGGTTTTCCATTTAACTACTTCATGCCTACCCTATATGATTTGTGATAGAGAGAGGTTATGTAACTTGCCCAAGTTCTTACCCCTAACAAATAGCAAAGATCAAAATCCATACTCTAGTCCATTATGCTAGATAGACCGGGTAGTCTGTGTCTTCTGACTCTTACAAAGCATTGGCAACTGACTGTTGAATCAATTATAAATCACCTAACTTTACTATCCTGTGACCTATCTCTCTCTCGCTTTTTCTCAAGGAATTCATGAAATGCTATGCTAAATGTCATTAATTCTTTATGAAATGTACAGTGACTCCATTAAAGAAAAAAGTATGTTTAATTTGTGGAGCAAGTATTTCTTGAATACCTACTTTGTCTACCATAATTTATTCCTAATAAAACCATGTGGGATCCTAGTAATAAATTCTTCCTCTTTTAGTAATTCAAAAACTATTCCCTCAACATGCTGTTCCAGAATTTAGCTCAAGATGTACATTGAAGTAACTAAGCTGTAGTTTGTAGATTCCAACATCTTCACCTTTTAGAGAATCAGACTATTTATGCATCCACAGGATGGCCTCCTTGATGCCTCAGAGTGATAACCAAAGTAGTTTACTCCCTCATTTTTTTTTTCTGTTCTTTTAGATATGGGGTCTCACTGTGTTGCCCGGACTGGAATACAGTGGCTATTCATGGAGGTGATCGTGGTGCACTACAGCTTTAAACTCTGGATTCAAGCCATCCTCCTGCCTCAGCCTCTTGAGTAACGGGGGCTATAAGCACACTCAATCATGCCCAGCTGTTCACTTTTTTTTTTTTTTTTTTTTTTTTTGAGACGGAGTTTTACTCTGTTGCCCAGGCTGGAGTGCTGTGGCACAATCTTGGCTCACTGCAATCTCCGCCTCCCAGGTTCAAGCGATTCTCCTGCCTCAGCCTCCCAAGTAGCTGGGACCACAGGCATACGCCACCAAGCCTGGGTAATTTTTTTTGTATTTTTAGTAGAGATGGGTTTTCACCATGTCGCCCAGGCTGGTCTCGAACTCCTGACCTTAGGTGATCTGCCTGCCTCAGCCTCCCAAAGTGCTGGGGTTACAGGCGTGAACCACTGCGCCTGGCGCACTCCCACTTTTATTTATTTATTTTTATTTATTTATTTATTTTTTGAGCTAGAGTTTTGCACTTTCACCCAGGCTGGAGTGAAGTGGTGCAATCTCAACTCACTGCAACCTCCACCCGCTGGGTTCAAGTGATTCTCCTGCCTCAGCCTCCCGAGTAGCTGGGATTATAGGCACCTGATACCACGCCTGGCTAATTTTTGTATTTTTAGTAGAAACAGGGTTTTGCCATGTTGGCCAAGCTAGTCTTGAACTCCTGACCCCAGGCCTCCCAAAGTGCTGGGGTTACAGGCATGAGCCACCATACCAGGCGCGCTCCCACATTTTTAACTTCTTTCTATTGCACCAGAAAATCTAATGCAGAGTACAACTTTATTCATACTCTGTTTGACTTTTATTTTTATTTATTTTTATTTTTTATTTATTTATTTTTTTTTGAGACAGAGTCTCGCTCTGTTGCCCAGGCTGGAGTGCAGTGGCCGGATCTCAGCTCACTGCAAGCTCTGCCTCCTGGGTTTACGCCATTCTCCTGCCTCAGCCTCCCGAGTAGCTGGGACCACAGACGCCCGCCACCTCGCCCGGCTAGTTTTTTTTTGTATTTTTTAGTAGAAACGGGGTTTCACCATGTTAGCCAGGATGGTCTCGATCTCCTGACCTCGTGATCCGCCTGTCTCGGCCTCCCAAAGTGCTGGGATTACAGGCTTGAGCCACCGCGCCCTGCCTCTTGACTTTTATTTTTAATGGTAATGTCTCATCTGTAGCTGTTTCTGAGGAAGGTATACAGCGTGCCTTCTTCTCCTAGGGTCTGCCCAAATGGGAATCTCCCTGATTCCAGGAAGGTCTTACTTCTAGATCTGGGATTTATGTGTTTCATTGTGTAAAATCAACCTCATTGTATGTATCTGAGCAGAGGGTCCTTCATAGACTCACTGCCTTTAGCATTTTTCTGGTTAGGACTACATGCATCTGTCTTGTAGCAATGTTGTGATTATCTATTGCGGCGTAACAAATCACCCCAAAACTTATTGTATTAAAATAACAGTTTATAATTGTCTCTCATGGTTCCATAGGTTGACCGGGAAATTCTTTTTATTTTTTCTTTTTATTTATTTATTTTGAGACGGAGTCTTGCTCTGTCACCCGTTCTGGAGTGCATTGGCACGATCTCGGCTCACTGCAACCTCCGCCTCCCAGATTCAAGCGATTCTCCTGCCTCAGCCTCCTGAGTAGCTGGGATTACAGGCACCTGCCACCAGGCCCAGCTAATTTTTGTACTTTTAGTAGAGATGGGGTTTCACCTAGTTGCTTTCAAACTCCTGACCTCAGGTGATTCCCCCTGCCTCGGCCTCCCAAAGTGCTGGGATTTATAGGCGTGAGCCACAGAGCAAGGCCCAGAAGTTCTTATTTAGGGTCTTTGGACTTGTTGCAGTCAACGTCTACACAAAGAGCCAGGGTTGCTTTGTGACATGTAACCTGTGCAGTCACATAAGGCCCCTTGCTTAGAAGGGGCCTCATCTTGGTTTAATGCTGTGCTGCTGCTGTCTTGAATCCTTAATACTTTTAGTTATTTGGTTGTTGTTGCTTGGTTTTGTTTTTAATTTAAATGTTTAAAAATAATTATTACCTGGGAGCAGGGACATGGGCATGGCCTGCAGTGGCCTCACCCACTCCCATCCAATCTTATTTTTTGAACATGGAGCCCCAATTTTTTTTGTTTTGCACTGGGCCCTGCAAGTTATGGAGCTAGTTCTTGCTGAGGCTGCAGTCATCTGAAGGCTCGGCTGGACTGTACATCCAAGATACCTCACTCACAGGCTGGCAGCACGTGATGCTGGCTGTCGATGCAGAGTTACACTAAGGCTGTCACCTGCAGTCCCCACATCTAACTTCTCTGTTTGGCCTGAGCTTCTCAAAGCGAGTATCTCAAAAGCAAGTGTCCCAAGAGATCCAAGCATGAACATACTTCCTATTACTCTACTTCAAGAGACCCAGAGCATCCCTTGCAACACATTCTATTGGTCAAGCAAGAGATTAAGAGCAGCAGAGACTTCACCTCTTTTATTTATTTATTTATTTATTTATTTATTTATTTTTAATTTTTTTGAGGCGGAGTCTTGCTCTGTTGCCCAGGCTGGAGTGCTATGGCATGATCTCAGCTCACTACAACCTCCACTTTGCAGGTTCAAGTGATTCTTCTGCCTCAGCCTCCTGAGCAGCTGGGATTATAGGTGCCTTCCACCACGCCTGGCTAATTTTTGCATTTTTAGTAGAGACAGGGTTTCACCATGTTGGCCAGGCTGGTCTCAAACTCCTGACCTCAGGTGATCCACCCACCCTGGCCTCCCAAAGTGCTGGGATTACAGGCGTGAGTCACTGCACAGGGCCTCTTTTTTTTTTAATTGACAAATAAAAACTATATGTTTTAATCACATACAAACATGTTGTTTTGAAATAGGTATACACAGAGGTAAGGTTAAATTGAGCTAATTAATATATGTATTGCCTCACATACTTATAGACTCCACCTCTGAATGGGGGAGTTGCAAGATCACATTGCAGAAGAGCATGTGGGCTGAGACATATCTGTGTTCATCTTTGGAAAATACATTCTGCTGCAGGGATATTTGGAGCACATCATTGCTTTGATTGGGTGCTCTGCCTCTTTCAGGTTTCCCTGCAAGCCCTACCCTATTGGTAGGCGTTCATTACCATGTGTGAATGAATAAGACAGCTTCAGTGTATCAGCCCTATCTTTTGACTTATTTCTAGTAGGATTAAAGATAGGTCTTCAAATCAAGTATGTGCCTATGAGAAGTGTGCTTAAGGAGGACTCTGATCTCAATGTAGTGTCAGGGGGTACTAAAACAAATGGCTCTTTGAGCCCTTGTTACAGGTTCATGTTCAGTAAAAATATTGAGCTTTTCTAGATTACACTGCTAAATCTTCAAGATTTCAGCTCTGAGACCTTATAGTGGAGATAAAAGAAAAGAAAGTTTGGAGTTTGATAATCCTAGAGATAAATCTCAGTTTTACCATTTACTAGGTAGGTAAGAGCCTCTGAGAGCCTCCATTTCCTTATTTATAAAGTAGGATTAATGATACTCCCATATGGGCCATTGTGATGATTAAGTAGGAATAGTGGGCTGGACGTGGTGTCTCATGCCTGTAATCCCAGCACTTTGGGAGGCTGAGGCAGACGGATCACTTGAGGTCAGGAGTTTGAGACCAGTCTGGCCAATGTGGTAAAACCCCATCCCTACTAAAAACACAAAAATTAGCCAGGTGTGATGGCACATGCCTGTAATCCCAGCTACTCGGGAGGCAGATGCAGGAAAATCCCTTGAACCCAGTAGGCGGAGGTTACAGTGAGCCGAGATCGTGTCATTTCACTCCAGCCTGGGCAACAAGAGCAAAACTCAGTCTCAAAAAAAAAAAAAAAAAAAAAGTAGAATAATGTATCAGGTGCTCAAAAGATAATAGGTGCTATGATATTAATAAGTATACCACTTGTTCTTGATTCTTGATTTCTAGGGCAAAAGAAACCTAAAAGGGACTGTACACGGGAAATACAAGTGAAGGCAAGGAAAGAGAACTGTACAAGGTAAGTACAGTTCGTTTTAGGTTTATTTTGCCCTGGAAATTCATGGTCAAGTTATCAAACACATCCAGATTCTCTGGGGAGACTTATGAGCATAGACATAATGAAAATAAACTCACACCGACATAGTCTAGAAGCCTCTATACTAGGAGCTATAATATGAGGCATTGATTTCCACCCATAAATGTTGAGAGTTGGCAAAGCTAGTAGTAGTGGTAACTAACACATGCTGAGCGGGGTATTTAAATGTGTTAGTAACTTTTGACTTGATTCTCACCACAACTCTGTGAGGTGGGTACTGTTTTATTCTTAATTTTAAAGCTGAAGAAATAGTAGTTTGGTGAGAATAAGCAATTTGTACAAAATCGCCAAGGTGGTTTAAGTAGCGGGCCAGGATCCAAACTGAGGTCTCTCTGGCCCCTGGGCCTGTGCTTTCTCCATCCTCAGATACGGCTTTCCAAAATCTGAAGGCCTCTCCATCCTGAGATATGGCCTTCAGATTTTTGAATCCTCTGCATGTAACCTGAAATCCCAGGTTCTTGCTTAGTGACTGATTTGGGTGCTTAAGGCCCTAATATTTTACCATTAACTCTGGCTGTAGGACCTCATTGGCACAAAGTTCCTGAAACTATCCAATTTTCAGGCTGTTGGTGTGAATTTCCCTGGAGAGTTACCTAGTGGTGAGTCAGTCCCTCCAGTCTATGTCTGGGTAGCTTTCAGCAAAGCCTCTGACATTTGGCATTTTTCCTGGCAGGCAGCCAAGTGACTGAGGTTTTTTTTTTTTTTTTTTTTTTTTTTTTTTTTCCTGTTTCACTTTCACCCTTAACGGTTTTCCTCTCAAACAAAAAGGAACTCAAGGATTTTACCAGTGCATTTTAAAAAGTTGTTTGTGAGGGAAAGTTTGTAGCTGGAGGGAAAGGAGGGAAAAAGATGATTGAGAGAAAGGTGGAAACAGGCTCTTGAAATTGTTCACAGAATTTAGAACGCTCTTGAGCTAGAAAGGTTCTGTCTAATTTAGAAAGCTACTTAGATTCCTCAAAAGAGAGGTGTTCTCTAAGTATAAATATATGATCAGACACTCTGCAGGAGCTGTGGAGAATCCCTAAAGTTATTGTTTGCGTTGTCCCCAACATTTCCTTTTAGCAAACATTTACAATGGCCTTGTCTTTCCTAATGTTGAATTCCCAACCTTGTGGAAAAGTAGCAGAAGTGGTTTAAATTTGGATACTTTCTCTTCCTGCTTCTACTCATTTGGAAAAGGTGCTGG
Organism: Macaca mulatta; assembly: GCF_049350105.2. Lineage (NCBI taxonomy): Eukaryota > Metazoa > Chordata > Mammalia > Primates > Cercopithecidae > Macaca > Macaca mulatta. Next base: position 173,168,870 of record NC_133406.1, read on the forward strand.
CAGCTATTCATAAACCACTGACATGATCATTTGGATCTGGTGCCGCTTCCCAAGGGGAAAAACTTTTTCCTCCTTATTTTTTGAGCACTTAACTGCATGCCCTGCCCTGTTTTAAGTGTTGTGCATGTGTTAACTCATTGAATCCTCAGTCCTAAGAGATCCCTAATAACTATATTCCCATTCAACAGTTAAGAAAACTGAGGCTTATAGAGGCTAAGAAATGTGCCCTAGGTCCCATGGCTATGAAGTAGGGTGATGGTTTGATGGGAGAGCCTTTATTCTATAGCAACACATAGAAACAGGTTCATACAGCCCCCAGATCAAAGCCAGGCTCTGCCACCTCCCAGAATGATCAGCCAACTCACATTTTCAACCATTGCCAAGAATATCCATGACATTACTCCTATGAGAAATGAAGTGCATTCCAGTTCCTAATACATCTTGTTTCCTCCTTCCATAAATGGTCTCAGGACTTCTACTTCTGTCAAAGTAGGAAAGGATTCTATTTATTCATTTCTTCATTTGACAAGCACTTACAGACACACAGGCAATAGGGCATAATGTTAGGAGAGCAGACACTGGAACCAGACTGCTTCCTTTGAATCGTGGTTTTGCCAATTACTTGCTCAAGTTCATACAGCTTGTTGTTTAACCTTTCTGTGCCTCAGATCCCATGCATAACATGGATTAATGATGACACTAACCTCACATAGGTATTATTGTTTTAAATGAGTTAATCCATAGGAAACACTTAAAACACTGCCTAGCACATAGTAAATGTTCAATAAGCATGAGGTATCATCAAACAGATATTTAGGAAATAAAAGTATACTAAGCATGGGGAAACAAAAGGACTCATAATCCAGTAGGAAGTACTGGATATTCATTCCTTCAATAGATACTTTTATGTGCTAAGAACTAGGCCCTAGGAGTATAACAGCTAAACAAAACACCCCACTACAAATATGTACAAACTACTAGAAGAGGTAAATAGAGGAACAAACAATGACAACGTAGTGTGATAAATTCTGCAACTAGGATGGAAGTGGGTTATGTCAGAGTATTTGTGGGCTGTGAGGTTTAGGAATCAGGAGACATCTCAGAGGAAGGGAGCCCAAGGTAAGACCTGATGGATGAGAAGAAATTTGCCACATGAATTACTAGAACAGAATGTGAATTATAATGTATGTAAAGGGCATGGAGCATTTGCCTGTGCACGGGGCACATGCAGAAGCAGGAAGAGGTAGAGCAAGTAGTCCTGTATGGCTTGAGGGTTAGGGTGCATGGGGCAAGGGTAGGAAGAGAATGAGGAGGCTGGAAAGAAAATGGCACCAGCTTGTCAAAGGCCTGCGGTGCTTTGTAGAGGATTTTGGACTTGATCCTTATGTAATGGGAGCCATGGAATGCTTCACCTCTAGCAAAGATGTGATCAGATAATCCAGACCAGAGGAATGCTGGAGTCAGAGCTCCAGTTACAGTAACCCCTGGTGAGAAATAAAGGCCTGCAGTGGTTTGCTGGCCATTGGAATGGGGAAGTTTAAGAGATAAGAGAAAGAAGAATTATTAGAATGTGATGACTGATTAGACCAGAGTGGAAGCACAGTAGTATCTTACACTGCTTTCACAGGTTGTATCCTTCTAGCCACTATGGGTACTTTGTTGGAAAAGTTTGAGAAGTACTGATAGCATAATGGAAAACACATGAGTTTTTGGAGCTCCTTGCAATTGAATTCAAATCCAGTCTCTACTATTTGTTGGTTTCAGGATTAGTATGGCTAATAAACTTTATCATAGTTTGTTAGGATTAGTAATATATTAATAACACGTGTAGACTGCCTAGTATAGTGCCTAGCACATAGTAAACAATTAGTACGTGATAGTTGTAAGTGTTGTGGGATTAGAAAATAGAAAATGGACCAGGCGTGGTGGCTCACGCCTCTAATCCTAGTATTTCAGGAGGCTGAGGCGGGTGGATTACTTAAGGCCAGGAGTTCAAGAGCCACCTGGCCAACATGGCAAAACCCTGTCTCTACTAAAAATACTAAAATTAGCCAGGCATGGTGACAGGTGCCTGTAATCCCAGCTACTTGGGAGGCTGAGGCATGAGAATCGCTTGAACCTGGGAGGCGTAGGTTGCAGTGAGCCAAGATTGTGCCACTGCACTCCAGCCTGGGGGAAAGAGCGAGATTCTGTCTCAAAAAAAAAAAAAAAAAGAAAAGAAAATAGAACATGGTTAGAGGTTAATACTATACAGCAGTGGTTCTTAGTCTTTTGAATGTCTTACACGCTTTTATTTAAGAAAAAAAAAACCTTTGAGATATAATTCACATACCATATAATTTACCCACTTAAACTTTACAATTCAACACTTTTTAATATATTCACAATGTTGTGCAACCATCACTACAATATAATTTTAGAACATTTTCATCAACCCTAAAAGAAACCATTAGCAATCACTAGCTGTTCTTCCTCATGGTCCCTCCACAGCCCTAGATAACCCCTATCTACTTTCTGTCTCTGTTGATTTGCTCTTAGATCCTTTTCATGATGAAAGTAACTTCTACTCTGGAAATATGCACAAATTTTGCATGCAATTTCTAGGAAGTCAGAGATCCCACATTAAAATATACCAAGGAATATCCTTCATAAACTCAAACCCATTCTCTACAAAGCTGGCACTAAACGGAGAAACTCCTAGTGGTGGTACTGGACAGCAGGATCTTGTGACCCTCACTCCTGTATCTCTGTTCGACCTGGGATCTCTGCGTACACACACAATTTACTCCAAAATTTCTACAGATAATCTTCACTGTGAATACCAGTCCTGGAGACTCCATCTCTGTTAAGCTTACCATTTGTTTCCTCTGGAAGCAGTAAAAACCTGAGATTCAAGCCAGCAATCAAGAGCAGTATCTCTGGGGATTAGTCAAAGCTACTGAGATAATGGCTACCATTTATTAGGTGCTTAGTATGGCTGAGTATTGTGCTTAGAATTATCTCTTTCAATTTTTTCAGTTCTAGGGACACCACCTGGACATGTTTTGTCTCAGCTCTGTGGTAGCTCCTACTAAATAATGTCATCACCATGAAGAAGGCTTCTGTCAACACTATTTGTTATTCCTTCTAATCCACTTCACAGAAGCCAAAAAACAGTATGGAGAGGAAACTATTTTCTTAGTAAAAAAAGCAATGTTTGAAGTCAGAAGAAGGCTGAGGCAGAAGGATCACTTAAGCCCAGGACTTCGAGACCAGCCTGGGCAATGTAGCAAGACGTTTTCTCTATGAAAAAAGAAAAAAAGCAATGTTCGAGCTCCCATTGGATCAAACAGAAATGCCTTTGCCCTCTCAGTACCTAAGGTATCAGGTTAGAGCTTCAAGAATGGGTTGATCTGGCCTCTCACAATAACATGAGAATTTTGCTTACAGAATAGTTCATTGGTTGAAATGAAATTTGAAACTTTATTACCGTGTTAGTTGAAGGATTCTTCTTTATTATTTATTTATTTATTGAGACGGAGTTTCACTCTTGTTGCCCAGGCTGGAGTGCAATGGCACAATCTTGGCTAACCACAACCTCTGCCTCCTGGGTTCAAGCAATTCTCCTGCCTCAGCCTCCCGAGTAGCTGGGATTACAGGTGCCCTCCGCCACGCTTTGCTAATTTTTTTTGTATTTAGTAGAGATGGGGTTTTATCGCATTAGTCGGGGTGGTCTCGAACTCCTGACCTCAGGTGATCCACCCACCTCAGCCTCCCAAAGTGCTGGGATTACAAGCGTGCGCCACCATGCCCGGCCAGGATCCTTCTTTAAAAGGAAAACTAGAAGCAACTCGAAAGCACACACAGACTTAACTACTTTTGCATTCACCACAGGTTCTGTTTTATAGCCCACTCCCCTACTTCATGCTCATTTGGCTATGGACATACAGAGTTCTTTGGGTTTGGTTTTGTTTTCAGTCTTGGAACCTGTAAGCTATTTCCTATCATGCTCTCTTGCTTACTGTTTCTTCAAATCTTCGCAAGGCTGGTTTCTTGTCATGATTCAGGCCTCACTCACCTCTAATGGTTTCTGACCATACAATCCAAAAAAGTTGTTCCCTCTTCACAGCACATTCTCTAGTACTTATGACTCTGAAAATGATCTTGTTTACTTATATTTATTTACTTCCTTACTCTTTGCTTCTCTCTGCCAGCTTGTAAACTCCATGAAAACAGAGGGGTTGCTTGTTTTGTTTACCACAGAATCCTCAGGGCTCAGAACAGTGCTCAACACACTAGTGGATGTTCAATAAATAGATATTGAATTACATGTTTGTTATCAAGGTGGATAAATAGTAAGTGTGAAATATATTTTCTACATTCAGAATGTCATTGGATGTATTTAAATTTAAAAACTTGAGCTCTGTTGTAATGTGTAAAATAAAATGTTTTAAAAAGAGGCATAAGATGAATAACTATCTCTTTTATTTCTTTTGAAGTTTTTCTTTTTGGTTTTACTATTAAAAATTAATTTAAATTAAAAAGAAGAGGAATATACTGAACACAAAATGTTTTTCTTTTTTTTTCTTTTGAGACGAAGTCTCCCTCTGTCGCCCAGGCTGCAGTGCAGTGGCACGCGCCATCTTGGCTCACTGCAAGCTCCGCTTCCTGGGTTCACACCATTCTCCTGCCTCAGCCTCCCAAGTAGCTGGGACTACAGGCGCCCGCCACCTCGCCCGGCTAGTTTTTTGTATTTTTAGTAGAGACGAGGTCTCATCGTGTTAGCCAGGATGGTCTCGATCTCCTGACCTTGTGATCCGCCTGCTTCGGCCTCCCAAAGTGCTGGGATTACAGGCGTGAGCCACCATGCCCGGCCCACAAAATTAATTTTGAATAGATTAAGGCCTAGCTGTAAGGCCTAAAACTATTTTTAATTTTTATTTTTTTCTAAAACTATTTTATAAAAAACCTATACAACTTTTAGAAGAAAACATAGAAGTAAGTCTTTGTGACCTTAGATTAGGAAAAAGCTTGTTAGATATGACAATAGAGGACTGGGTGCAGTAGCTCACACCTGTAATCCCAACACTTTGGGAGGCTGAGGTGGACGAATCGCTTGAGCTCAGGAGTTTGAAACCAGCCTGGGCAACATGGTGAAACCCCGTCTCTACAAAAAACACAAAAAAATTAGGCGGATGTGCTGGCGTGCACCTGTAGTCCTAGCTACTCGGGAGGCTGAGGAGGGAGGGTCACTTGATCCCAGAAGTTCAAGGCTACAGTGAGCCTTCATCAGCCACTGCACTCCAGCCTGGGTGACAGAGTGAGACTCTATCTCAAAAACAAACAAACACAAAAAACAAAACAAAAAAAGATAATAGAAGCAAAAATGACCAAAAAAAAAAAAAAAAGATAAATTGGATTTTATCATAAAGATCACATCAAATTAAAAACTTTCATGCCCCAAAGGATATTATCAATAAAGTAAAAAGTCTTATGATGTTGGCTATGGGGGAAAAACAAAAGAAAAAAAGAATTAAAAAGAGAAAAACAAAAAAAAAGAAAGTGAAAAGTCAATCCCCAGAATGGGAAAAAAAAATTTGCAAATCATATATCTGATAAGAAACTTGCATCTAGAATATATGCAGAACTCTTAAAATGTGATGATAAAATAGAGAAGTATACCAGTTTTTAAAAAGGTAAAGGATCTGAACAGACACTTCGCCAAAGAAGATACAAAAATGGCTACTAAACATGTAAAAAGATGCCCAACATCATTAGCCATTAGGGGAATGCAATTAAAAAAACACAAGGAGAACCACTTCACACCTGGTAGAATGGTTATAATAAAAAAGACAGACAATAACAAACATTAGTGAGGATTTGGAGAACTTGGAACTCACATAATTGTCGGTGGGACTGTTAAATTGTGCAGCCTTTTTGGAAAATAGTTTGGCAGTTCCTCAAAATGTTAAACATAGAGTTACCATATGACCCCAACAATTCCATTCCAAGAGAATCGAAAACATATGTCCACCCAAACCCTGCAAACAAATATTCATAACAGTATTATCCATGACAGACAAAAGGTGGAAACCACCCAAATTTCCATCAACTGATGAATGGATAAATAAAATTTAGTCTATTTATACAGTAGAATATTATTCAGTTACAAAAAAAAAAATGAAGTAGTGATATATGGTACAATATGCATGAACCTTGAAAACATTGTGATAAATGAAAGAAGCCAGTTATAAAAGATCACACATTGTAAGATTCCACTTATATGAAATGTCCAGAAGAGGCAAATCTATGAGACAGAAAGTAAATTAGTGGTTGCCTAGGGCTGGGGATAGAAGGAATAAGGAATGACTGCTAATGGGTAGTTTTCTTTCAGGGGTGATAAAAATGCTCTAAAATTAGATAGCGGTAATGGCTGCACAACTCTGTGAATATACTAAAAACCATTAACTGGTATCCTTTAGGTGGCTGAATTATATAGCACATGAATTATATCTCAATATAACTATTTTTCTCCTTATGTTTTTGTTTTGTTCTTTTTTTGGTAACACAGAAAAAAAAAAAGGAAGTTTAAACTCAAGAAGTTCAACCTTCAAAGTGAGTTTGAGGTGGCAAAAGAAGGAGTATAATATTTCTATTTTTAGCTCTGATAGTCTAACTTTAGCACAAGCCTAGACTTGCAATATTATACTTAGCATTCCAGTTTCAGTCATAGGGGATTTGTCCTTTTCTTCACAAGAACCACCTTTACTGGTTTTGTTTTAAAAATACATTATATATTGAATACACTAAAAATTAGTCTATTTACATTGATGTGATACCTATATCCAGTGTCCCCAAACTGTTAGAATAGTTTGATTTTGCTACACGTGGTAGCAATTTAAAGATGAAGGACTTTTTCCTCTTCCTTGTTACCACTGGGTGCCCAGGCTGTAAGATCAGACTGCCAGACTCTTTCAGTCAATGTGAATTTGGGAGGGGCACTTAACCTCAGGTTCCCTATCTATAAAAGGGGGATAGAGGTAATACTACTTTTTACTTCATAATGTTATTCTGAAAATTAAATGAAATAATGCATGTAAGCTATTTAATATTTAATACTTAGCAGTGTCTACTGCGTAACAAATGTGCAAATGGTAGTAAGTAGACCCGGTGCAGTGGCTCATGCCTGTAATTCCAACACTTTGGGAGGCCAAGACGGGTGGATCACTTGAGGTTGGGAGTTCAAGACCAGCCTGGCCAACATGGTGAAACCCTGTCTCCACTAAAAATACAAAAAGTTAGCCGGGCGTGGTGGCACACGCCTGTAATCCCAGCTAATCCGGATGCTGAGGCAGGAGAATCACCTGAACATGGGTAGAAAAAAATGTAGTACAGCAATTGTTAATTATTACTATTATTTATAGCAACAATAACAGGGGGTTGAGATTATGAAGAAATGGATGAAAGCAAGTTGTAATGTGGCTGAGAACTGAATATTGCATTAGGATCCTGAAAGTAAATGAAGGCAGGAAGAAGGAGATATATAATATTGTTTCTCCATTTCGTTAACATCAGGCAACTACATTGGATATTTAATCATGGTTTTCAGCATTTATTGCTAGAAAACCCTTCAGAGAGGCTTGTTGTAGATAAGACTGTTAAGTTTCATGAGTATTTTTCAGAGAAGAAGATGTGATTCAAATATTGCTACAGAGAGATGACATTTTAGGCCACATGTCTAATCAGTGATACCGCCTGACACTTGTCGCTTTTATAAATCATGCCTTTAATTTGAATACTAGTGTCTGCCGGGAAATTTCTCTTCCCTTGAGGATTATTTGGCTGATGTTTTCCTAGTGAGAGTAGCAAGAACTTTTAGAATTTTAATATTTAATATTAAGAAATTAATATTTCAACTTTGTAGAATAAAGGAAACTGAAAATAACTAGTTATAAAATAACGATTGAGAGATGTAAAAGACCATCTTGAGCTTTATTTGTATACTTTAAAAATGGACTTTAAAACTTTTCAGAAATATAAAAGATTCTCCCCTTTTCTTCAAATGCTTATTCATAACATTTTTATGTAATCTTAATAGGTAAATTCTCTGAGGAGCATAAATGAACCTCATAAATTCATAGCCGAAAATTTCTCTAAGTGTAGCTTATTTTCAAATATTCTTATTATAATAATGCTTGGTGGTCACGAAGATCTGTCTGAGCAAACCAGAAATCTGTAATGGAGGAAAAAAATGACTAACAACAGGCCTGCTCCAGCCCCCGATTGTGGCAGGAGTAGTTAACTTACTTAAGCTCTTTGTTTTCATTTTCTTCATCTTAAAACAGAAGTAATAACCTTTTTTGGGGGGGGGTATGGAGTAATAACTTTCTTATAGAGCTGATGTAAGGTTTAAAGGAGATCACATACGTAAAGTGCACCAAGCACATACTAAAACATCACATTTTGGCTATGAATATCGTTACTGTGGCCGTGGCCAGAAAGAGGTAAGAAGGGGAGCTTTCACAGATGTCTCAAAGATGCAGATAGTCTCAAAGATGCAACAGCCCGTGAAGAGAGAGGATCTGTCAAAATGTGGAGATCTTCTACATTGCACTTGAGCTATTTCGAAAAGGTGGGAAGAGTATGGTCAAAAGCTCCTTGTCTTGGTAGGTGCCACAGAGCCAGAGCCTGTGAAAGAGAGGATGAGATAGGGGGTGTGTTTGAGGTTGGGGTGGGTAGGACTGAGGCAGCAGGGAAGTAAGTGGCTCTGAAGAGTAGGGGAGGATTGAGAAATAAGAAAACCAGGAGGTTTGCTGCCACATGTATGTAATATGACTCGTGTCTTCTATTTTCCCTGCTAAGGAATTGATTTAAAATCTGCTCGGAAATTGATGATTACATTCCGCCATGTTACATACCCTGACACACAACCATGTTTAAATCATATCGGAAACTTAAACATTGGACAGCTTTCTATCAGTGCAGAGTCTGAATTAAAGAGCTGATGTCCGGTCTCCTAGTGGAGGTAGAAGGCTGGGCTAATACCTGTCACTAGCACTTACAGAGGTGTGAATTTGGTAAATCATTTCATCTCTGAAGTGGTTTCAGCATTTGTGAAAAGAGGCAACTATTTGCCTAACACAATGTTGAGTTCAAGGTTATTCATAGCTCCTGCCAGAGATGCATTTGCTATTTTGTGTTAATGGAAAAGGATTTAAAAATTATGATATATTTAAACACGGTGCTACCAAATGTGCTTAAAATGCATTCAAACTGTATTCTTTTAATGAACTTTAATATTCTCAACTAGTATCAATGCTTTGTTATTATTAAGTATTGACTTCAATATTTCCCACCCCTCACCGCAACTCCTAGCACACACGCACTCGAAATGCTCTAAAATGGTATTTATTGAGCGCATGTGACTAACACCACAGCCACCTAAGCCCTGACTTGCCGGACACGAACGGACAATTAATTGGAATGACTGTAACAGCGTTTCTGTAAACAGTGCTTCCTAGCGGCTTGCCCAGTGTCTAGCGCTGCACAGTCAGGAGTTAACCACTCCTACGACACCGGCCGCCACACGGTGAGAAGCCCGGGAAAGACGCGCCACACTCCCATGTGATAGTTTCACTTGTCTTTTTGGTTAGTTCTGCTACCCTAGTTCACGTCCCCGCGAGAGGAAACGTATTCCACCTCACATTAGACAGAAGAGCCTCGATTCACCGTGGAGCCTGACAAAAGGGCACTCCAGCGACTGAGCTGCTCGGACTTGGCACAGGCAGGGTCCAGCCTACTCGCTGCCGGCGCGGCGTCTCAGCAACACCCCCTCCCCCGGAAGTTTGTGCGTCTCAGATGTAAGGTCTGGGAGTCACCTTGACCCTTCCCGGAGCGGTGGGGAAAGTTAGCCTGAGCCCGAGGGAGCGTGAGTGAAACCAAAGAGCACTTTCGCGAGTCAGCTACGCCGTCACGTTTTTCTGGTTTCAGGGTAGCTGAAGACCTACAGAGTTTAAGGGCGACCAGAGCAGGTGGCAGGACTCCGCCCACCACCACGCTTCCCCTCCTTCAGCTCGCACGCTTCACTCCCTTCTTGGGGTCCCGCCTCTCGGGCGCGCGCGAAGAGTTGTCGCGCGGTGCATCCTGGGAATTGTAGTCCCAACGCAGGGAGTCGCCTCAGGAGAAACTACTCTGGCCTACACACCCCACAGTGCCTTGCGGCGCTGGCCGCTCCCGGATGTGTGCCTGGCGCCGGAAGAGAAGACGGCCCCCCTCTCTCGGCCCGGCCATCTTGTGGGAAGAGCTGAAGCAGGCGCTCTTGGCTCGGCGCGGCCCGCTGCAATCCGTGGAGGAACGCGCCGCCGAGCCACCATCATGCCTGGGCACTTACAGGAAGGCTTCGGCTGCGTGGTCACCAACCGATTCGACCAGTTATTTGACGACGAATCGGACCCCTTCGAGGTGCTGAAGGCAGCGGAGAACAAGAAAAAAGAAGCCGGCGGGGGCGGCGTTGGGGGCCCCGGGGCCAAGAGCGCAGCTCAGGCCGCGGCCCAGACCAACTCCAACGCGGCAGGCAAACAGCTGCGCAAGGAGTCCCAGAAAGACCGCAAGAACCCGCTGCCCCCCAGCGTTGGCGTGGTTGACAAGAAAGAGGAGACGCAGCCGCCCGTGGCGCTTAAGAAAGAAGGTAAAGCAGGGGCAGAATGTGGGGGAGACTGGGATGGAGGGAAGGAGCGAGAGGGCTGCCGGCTACCACTTGTTTCTGGAGCTCCGAGGGTCCGCGGGAGACTTTGCCGCCTATTTCCTCACGTTTCTTCACGCGACAAAAGCCAGGTCCTGCGAAGGTGCCAGGAGCGTGGTAGCCCCAAGTTGAAGCCACCGCCGGCGAGGCTCTCGGAGCCACCCCCTTCCCGCCTTAGGTTGTGAGCGGAGGAGCGTGGTCGGAGATGAGCTGCTCCTCGAGCGCGCTCGGGGTCCGGGGAGGCTGTTGCCTTCCCGCCGGATTCCTTGGCGGGCGAGCGCATGGACTGAGGTGCGGGGAAGCCGGCCGCTCACCGACGCTTGCCGTAGTTACGGAGGGGCTCGGGGTCCATCGCTGCTTACTGCGCAGAGCTGCTCCTTTGAGGTGCTGTTGTTTCAGGCTCCTGTCCTGCCATCTTGTCCCACGACGGCGCGGAGTATCCCCGCCGAAAAGCAGGGGGTCGTTCCAGGCCATCGGACGTGTGGAGTCAGCCGCAGGTTGGGGTGCCGCGTGTGCTTTATTGTTTCTCCTCCACCTCTCAACTGTTAGGACTTTCTCAGAACTTGCTGGGGTGAGTTGAGCTGTTGGGAAATGGAGGAGTTTGGCCACACTCGACTAAGCAGAAGCGGGAATTATGAATGAAGACTGGTGATCGCAGGACGTCCCGAGGAAAGTCCTCGAGTCACGATCCTCTCTCTCTCGACTCCCCAAACTGAGTCTTTCACATGGTGGACTCTGGGCCTCGTGGGTAAAGTGAGTGCAGAGGCTGTCACAGCGTTAGTCGCAGCAGAGCTCTTTAGAGTCTGCAGCTTTTTTTTTCCCCCTCCACATGTGCGTGAAGCATGGTGAGAGTTTCACTGGCGGTTAATAGTTGCTTCCAGGGCACTGTGAGTTTCACAGGATTGTCTTGATTTTTGCATTCTCATTACCAGTTTGTTACGGATGAAAAAGAGCAAGTAGTTCGAAGATAAGAACGTGCATGATCAATAGCAAGCAGGTGTCGGACCTAAGGTCTGAATCTTTAAAGCTGTATTTATATGTTGAAAGTTGAAATTACCCCTTCCTGCCACGTGCTTCTCTGAAAGGAGTTCTCATTAGCTTTTGTTGACTTCTGTGACATTCAACTAATTTTGAAAATCAAAACAATTTCCTCGTGGTGGGATTTGTTTTAGGAGGTTTATTGGTTTTTGTGGTTTTTTTTTTTTTTTTTTTGAGGACTTTTATGAGGCTTAGAATGAAGAACCTCGGTCCTAGGTGGTGAATGAAAGAAAATAATTCTTGTGGTAAAATTATAGGTTGAGGAGAAACACAGTTGGAGTATTAGAAAGCATGTACATCACTTAGGCCAAGTATCTCTTCAGCCAATTAAGCTTTATGGCAATCTAACACACCTAAATAAATCATTTAATTCGTGTGTTAAGTAACGCTGACTTGTGTAATTATTTAAACTATGCTTAAGCTTAAGAAAGTAAACCAAAAAGTTGAGTCTGACGAATAGTGTGTACCAGGTAGATGTGTTCACTCATTTTGAATGTTCAAAACATGAAGCATGTTTAAATGCCTGAGTTATTTTGATCATGAAGCCCATCTAAGAAATAAGCTCTTACCTGAAAAGTATTTTAAGTGACAAATGTGGGGAATGATTTCATGAAGTTAGAACTAAGACTTAAGTTCACCATTCAATAAGTCTTTCCATGGGAAAACTATTCCATATTAGCAATCAACATTTTCCTTAGGTCAGTATTTCAGAGCACTCTTATTAAGTTGCATAAAATACAAGCATGTAAATACAGGAAAAGTGTTGAATGGACAATACCCGTTTTGAGATTCTACTGTCCTATTTACTGGGAATATATCTGTAAACAAAATCCCTGCAGATAGTAGGAAGGTTAACCTGATTGTGTTCTGTGGTTTTGACAACACATTGTGACATAATGCTTGACATACTTTAGACAGATATTTAATGTTTATGTTTTATGAATTAATTTTGTAGCTTCTCTTGCCCATTTGAAGAACTTGAGAATTGATAGCAGAATGTCATTGAGAGTGTAGACCAGGAATTTTCTAAAACAGAATGGATGCCTGAAACTAGTGCAGTTAATGAGCTTGCAGGTTATACATAAGTATATCAAAAGAAGCTTGCATTTTTAAATGTCAGTCTTTTTCATTAGGTGAGTTTAATCTAAGTTTCTAAGATTCTGTAAGCTTAATATTGATATTGGGTGGGGACGCCAACTATTGTTCACTTGGGTGTGTGTGGCTTGGATATTATTGCAAGGACTGGCTCCTTAACTCCACCCCAGTACACTTTATTACTGATGACATTTATTTAAATACCTTGGTGTAAGGTCTAACATTTGTAGTCTGTCTTGTATTTGCTGGGAATGAACTTCAAAATTCTATTGAAGAGACTGATAGTTACTGTTTGGCTCCAGTTACAGGCAATTGAACAATTGGGTGTGTCCTGATGGTGTTCTACTTTCTTAGAACCAAAGTGAAGCAGCTTAAAATCTTGTAAAACCAATTCCTCAGCTGCTTTATGACTTTGTCAGAAATTGGGAATTAGAGCATACCAACAATCTTAAAGTCATTAATTTAATCATCCATCTATTGATCCTTAAGGGCACTAGTAATTTACATTGGTTGCCTTTGTGGGGTTTCAAACATTACAGGAAAAGCAGTAAAGGGGGAAATTAGTAAATGCTTCAGCTATCACTTAGTGTCACAAGTTTCTTATTTCTTACATACTGCTTAAAAGGGGTCTTATGTGTGTGGATTTGGTTTTTAAAGATTATTTGACAATAAAGATAGTTGTTAGGGCAGATTTTTTAGAGGACTGTCTCCATGCATAATAAGTAACTGTTTCCTAACTTGGAAGTACTTAGAGATGTGGGAGTGTGTACAAACATATATACACTTACATGCTATAAATTTTTAAACTGTTTAATAGGGGAAGATGGCCCTTTTTGTGTGCCTGCAGTTGAGACTAAAAGATGACACTTTCTGGTTAAATGGCTGTTTTAAACTGAGGTGATGTTCTCTAATAATCCTAAATGCCATATTTTCCTTTCAGATTTGTGATTCCATAGAATTATGAGTCTTAATTGCTTTTTTGTTTTTTCAGATTAGATAGGATAACAAAGTGTGGCCCTCACTTTTGTGAGGGGCCATATCTAGTGAGTGTGTTGATTTGCTTGGTTATTATGAATGGCTGCTGGTATTTTCTTTGGTATTTTAAAAGCCAAAATGTATCACTTGCCTAACATTTTTTAAATTTAAAACTTTTTATTAAGAGACTGATATCTTGAAAAGTGACGGGAATAATGGTTGCCCAAATGATTTCCAAGTCAGTTATAGAAAATGCTTATGAGGGGGAGAATAACTTGGCAAACTAAATAGAAGTTTAAAACAAGTTTATTGTCTGTATTTTATTTATTTATGTATTTGGTCCGTGGTATGGATTGGAAGGTTTATTGTCTTTAAATGGCAGTTTCTCTAAGGTACTTTGTTACACATTAGAGTTACCCAGTGTTTACTTTTTTCCAACAGGAAATGGTAGTGGATTGGAAGAGAAGCAGCTTTTTGACAGTCCAGGCCTAAACTTTTTGTATTGCGAAAATAGTTTGCTTATGCAGGTTATCTATCCTTTTAGGAATAAGACGAGTTGGAAGAAGACCTGATCAACAACTTCAGGGTGAAGGGAAAATAATTGATAGAAGACCAGAAAGGCGACCACCTCGTGAACGAAGATTCGAAAAGCCAATTGAAGAAAAGGGTGAAGGAGGCGAATTTTCAGTTGATCGGTAAGTTGTTTTTTTTTGTTTTTGAGCCAGGATCTTGGTCTAACTCCTAGGCTTGGAGTGCAGTGATGCAAGCGTAGCTCACTACAGTCTCTGCTTCCTGGGCTCAAGCAGTCCTCTCATTTCAACCTCCTCCTGAGTAGCTCGGACTACAAGATCACACCACCACACTCTGCTAATTTTTTTGTAGAGCTGAGGTCTCACTATCTATATTGCATGGGTGGGTCTTGAGCTCCTCTGCTCAAGCTATCCTCCTGCAATATTGGGATTACAGGCGTGAACCAAAAAAGTCTTCATATTTTGTTACTTTATAGAATCACCGCTTAATGTTAAGCTATAAATTGGGAATAATTGCCAGGTAGCAGTCTGGCTAATTGTTTCTATTAGTTTTTGACAGAAACATCTGTATGTGTGCATTGTTATGTTTTAGACCTTTGGGTGATGGTTCAAACTTAGGTCTCTTGTAATGGAAGCACTTTATTGAATTGATAACCACTTTTTTTTTCTTGCTGTCTCCCGATACAGAGTTAGAAGGAAAATACTGTTGGTTTATTAAATGTGTTTAATTTTTAAGTGTATTGGTAAATAGTGATGGACTGGATTATATGTGCAATGAATAACAGTGGAATAGTATATGCATTGGTAGTAATGTTTTAGAGTGCTAAAATAGTTTTCTTGTTCTGGGAGGCTTTCTTGTTCTGGCTTCCTTTATGTTTAGAAATAGACTATTTTGAATTTTCTGAAGCATGTGTATTTATTGGTTTTTGAGCTGGTAAACATGTTCTGTATTTTTGGGTTTTTGGATGGATTTTCCTCATTCTGGAAACCATGGAAGTATAATTTGTTTATATTATAGACCGATTATTGACCGACCTATTCGAGGTCGTGGTGGTCTTGGAAGAGGTCGAGGGGGCCGTGGACGTGGAATGGGCCGAGGAGATGGATTTGATTCTCGTGGCAAACGTGAATTTGATAGGCATAGTGGAAGTGATAGATCGTAAGTCTTACTGGTTTTTAGTTTATTTTAATATTTTAATCTAATAAACAAACTTTGAATTTCTAGAACTAAAGAGTATTATGTTAACTCAGTTTTGTTAGTTCTTTTTCACATTACAGTGGCCTGAAGCACGAGGACAAACGTGGAGGTAGCGGATCTCACAACTGGGGAACTGTCAAAGATGAATTAACGTTGGTATTCTGATTTTTTTAAAAATTCTGTACCTAACTAGGGGTTAATCCATACCTCTGTCAAATTTTACTTGTCTCTGAGATAATGAATGCTCTCCTCTGAGAGCTACTGTAAGATAATGTCCTATGGGATGAATTTGGGTTGTAGTGTATTGAATGACTGGTTTTTCTATACTTCAATATATTTGTTACTCATTTTTCCCCCATATATATTTGTAGCTTTTCCTGAAACCCCACAATAAGGTTATTTGGGTATTCTGATTATCTTAGTGTCCTTAATAGTTCCTATTCTAGTTTTTGACTTTGTTGTCATTACAAAATTTGTTAAACTAGTAAAGCTTGGTTTTATAATTAGCTGCCTTGTTCTGTTACTTTTTAAGTATGAAGTATATGAACTAAATAGTTTATATTATTTGCTTTTCAAGGTCTTCTGGGGAGTATATTTAGTAGGAAAGGAGTTAGAGAATGTGAGGGCTTACGGTATTTTTGTATGAAGAACTCTTCAGCTACATGTAAATGGACCTAGATGCCTTTCTTTTTCTTTCTTTCCTTAGAGAGTCCCCCAAATACATTCAGAAACAAATATCTTATAATTACAGTGACTTGGATCAATCAAATGTGACTGAGGAAACACCTGAAGGTGAAGAACATCATCCAGTGGCAGACACTGAAAATAAGTAAGTGGTTTTGCGTGTAATAGTAATGACCCAGAATTGAAAGCACTGGATTTTGACCAATGAGATAACCCATAGATTTAATGCTGTTGCTTGATGGCTTTTCGTTTTTGACAAGGGAGACGTATTGTACCCTCATCTCTCAAAGAGTATTTAAAAGAATGCTTTTTTTTTTTTTTTTTTCTTTTTTTGGTAAGAGACAGGGTCTCACTATATTGCCTAGGCAGGTCTGGAATTCCTGGGCTCAAGCGTTCCTCCTGCCTTGGCCTTCCAAAGTGCTGGGATTACAGGCATGAGCCGCTGCACCCAGCCCTTAAAAGAGTGCTTTATGTGTATATATTTTGACTATGCTTTGAAAAATAGAATATTTTAATGTGGTTATTTCTGTTTGATTAGTCATTTTACCATTGTCATACAACCGTACAAATTTTACTTTGAGATAGTTAAAAGTAGAAAATGTGGCCATTTTAAGATTAGTTCTGTCTTGAAGTTACTTCCAACGTAGAATTTGGAACATAGCATTACTGGCCTGTTTTTAAATGTGTGAAGAGAGCAAAGATCAGAGTATGTTATTCACGAGCATTTTTTTCTTTTTTGAGACCAGGTCTCATTCTGTTGCCCAGGCTGGAATGCAGTGGAGTGATCTTGGCTCACTGCAGCCTCCGCTTCCTGGGCTCAAACAATCCTTCCACCTCAGCCACCTGAGTAGCTGGGACTACAGGTGCCTGCCACCAGGCCTGGCTAATTTTTGTATTTTTAGTAGAGGAGAGTTTCACCATTTTGCCCAGGCTGGTCTTCAACTCGTGAGTTCAGGCAAGCCACCCACCTTGGCCTGCCAAAGTGCTGGGATTACAGGCGTGAGCCACCTTCCCCAGCCCTTCACTAACTTTTTTTTTTTTAATGCCTGGCTAATATTCTATATTTTTTAGTAGAGAGGGGTTTCACTGTCTTGGCCAACTGGACAGGCTGGTCTTGAACTCTTGACCTCAGGTGATCTGCCCTCCTCGGCCTCCCAGAGTGCTGGGATTACAGGAGTGAGCCACCACGTCTGGCCCTTCACTAGCTTTTAAAATTACGTGTTTTTGTTTTGTTTTTTTTTTTTTTCTTTTTCGAGACAGTCTCGCTCTGTCACCCAGGCTGAAGTGCAGTGGCGTTATCTCGGCTCACTGCAACTTCTGCCTCCTGGGTTCAAGTGATTCTTCTACCTCAGTCTTCTGAGTAACTAGGATTACAGGCGTGCATCACCACACCTGGCTAATTTTTTATATTTCTAGTAGAGACGGTTTCACCATAATGGCCAGGCTGGTCTCGAATTCCTGATCAGAGTTCTGGGATTATGGGCGTGCGCCACGGCGCCTGGCCTAAAATTATGTTTATTTTGTCAGTTATTTGTTATTGTGGTTTAAAGTCTTGGATTACAGGTTGTTTAGGACAGTGATTCCTAACCAGAAGCATATTCAAGTTAGTTTGGGGGTGGGAGGGGCAGATGCTTTCTAAACTTGCTCTTTTTTTTTTTTTTTTTTTTTTTTTTTTTTTTTTTTTTTTTGAGACGGAGTTTCACTTGTTGCCCAGGCTGGAGTGCAATGGCGTGATCTCGGCTCACTGCATCCTCTGCCTCCTGGGTTTAAGTGATTCTCCTGCCTCAGCTCCTGAGTAGCTGGGATTACAGGCATGTGCCACTATGCCCAGCTAAGTTTGGATATTTAGTAGAGATGGGATTTCTCCATGTTGGTCAGGCTGATCTCCAACTCCCGACCTCAGGTGATCCGCACACCTCAGCATCCCAAAGTCCTGGGATTACAGGCGTGAGTCACTGCGCCTGGCCTTGAATTTTTTCTTTTCTTCAGGAAGAATTGCTCTTATGGTGAAACACTGTTAATGATGGGAGTATCATATTCCATGGATTTGTTGGGATAAGGAAAAATGATATACTATTGGAGGGAGTAGATAAAAGTACCTAGTATTGGGTGATGTTTTGAACTTGGTAGTAAAAATTTATGCAAAACTATAATGGAATCATACTTTTGCCTGATAAACAATGAAATTGTGATTGGTGCCTTAACAAATGAACCCTATGCAACATTTAAGTTTCTCACAGTGGTCAACATTTTTGTTTGTTTGTTTCTTTGAGACACAGTCTCCTGTCTCCCATGCTAGAGTGCAGTGGTGCGATTTTGGCTATTCTGAGGTTCAGGTGATTCCCCTGCCTCAGTCTCCCGATTACCTGGGACAATAGGTATGCTCCAGCATGCCCGGCTAATTTTTGTATTTTCAGTAGAGACACGGTTACACCATGTTGGCCAGGCTGGTCTTGAACTCCTGGCCTCAAGTGATCCTCCCGCCTTGGCCTCCCAAAATGCTGGGATTACAGGTGTGAGCCACGGCGTCCAACCACAACTGTTTAATAGAGCCCATGTTGAATCACTCAGAGTGATCTGCAAATATTATAACTTTACCAAAAGGTACTAGTGTGCTGATAGCGTATCGGTAGCAAATCCTTAGCTGAGTACCCAGGAATGAAATTGAAGGTGTTTGGTTTAAAGAAAATAATTATCCATCACATTAGAACTGTCTCTAATCTTACTCCAGAGTAGGGAAGAATCTGGGCATAGCATATGGAAGTATAAATTTAAGAAACACAACATTGGCTGACTGATTAACTAGCTTATATATAGCTTCCAGAGCTTCTGTTTGGTTTTTATTTAATCTTTGCAGTAATTCCTGAAAGGTGGGTGTCATGCCTCCATGATATGATAAAAGGTATGCTAAGTTATATTCCTGGCTGTGTTATAACATGGGTAACCAGGACTTTTTTTATATTCTTGGATTTCTCATCTGTAAAATGACTGGGTGGACTCAGTACCCAATTCAGTGTAAACTTGCTCTAGAGTTGTTTTTTGTTTTTTGCAGCATAGATATAACTGGAGGAAGTTTTAAGATAGGATTTGTCAAATGGTAAAGGGCAGCATCCAGGGAGATATTTGAGCTCTAAAGCTAACTGAATCACCTGCTATCTTTGGAAAGAAGGGCTCCCCAAATAGCAAATGACTTGTTTGATGACAATTGCAAATTGAGATTATACTAAAATAATGGATCCTTAGGCCAGTGCTTTGTTTCTGTAAAAAGAGGAAAGGATCGTATTCAATAGTTATAGACTGGAGAATTATATTTAGAAATAAATGGTTTAGTGTTAAATAATGAAACCAGTGTGTGTTTGTGGATAGTTCTATTAGCAGTGAATCCTTGGCCTCCTTTCCATATACAGGTTGGTTTGAAAATTGGAGTATAAGGATTTTAGGATTTGTAGAAACATGGCTATTGTTTTTATTTGCTATAAGTGCTAGTTGCCGAAATAAAGCATAGAGGAACAGTTCTTTTATGTTCCAAAATTTGAACCCTGGTTGCTAACAGACATTCTTCTGTCAAGAGGATAACCTTCTTGTGTGTTATTAAGAATTAACGTATTTTGGGAATTATGGAAATTAAAAATGTGGTTTAAAAGAAGATAGGCTGAGGATTTTACCTAAGAAGGTAGTTTTTAAACAAGGTACTGTTTGGTTTTTTATTTTTTGAGACGGAGTCTCGCTCGTAGCCCAGGATGCAGTGCAGTGGTGTGATCTTGGCTCGCGAGCTCCGCCTCCCGGGTTCACGCCATTCTCCTGCCTCAGCCTCTGGAGTAGCTGGGACTATAGGTGCCCGCCACCACGCCTGGCTAATTTTTTGTATTTTTGGTAGAGACGGGGTTTCACTGTGTTAGCCAGGATGGTCTCGATCTCCTGATCTCGTGATCTGCCCGCCTCGGCCTCCCAAAGTGCTGGGATTACGGGCATGAGCCACCGTGCCTAGCCGGTACTGTTTTTAAGAAATGTACATTTTAGTATTGGTAAAGCCTGTTCTAGGTTGTATTACTGATAAATGATCATTTAAGAGTTCATGAGGATGAATTCTATATCCCTTACTTGTATATAGTCAGCAAACACTGAATTCCTGGTCTCTACCAAGTTGATTAGTTACACAGGAAACTAGGATACCCTCATCCTTGGATAATCTTTCTCTAAAAGATTACAAGGTTCACTTTCTTAATTAAAATCATAAATTTGAAATATTTTGATGTAAATTATATCAGCTCTCTACCAGGTATAAAACTTGAAAACCTTTTCACAGGGAGAATGAAGTTGAAGAGGTAAAAGAGGAGGGTCCAAAAGAGATGACTTTGGATGAGTGGAAGGCTATTCAAAATAAGGACCGGGCAAAAGTAGAATTTAATATCCGAAAACCAAATGAAGGTGCTGATGGGCAGTGGAAGAAGGGATTTGTTCTTCATAAATCAAAGAGTGAAGAGGTAAAATTAAGTTTTGTCGTGTTTGAAAATGTTCAGATGTGACTTGAATTGTATTTATAATTTTTGTTTTAAAATTTCACATGGGTGATTTGTCTATAAAAAAAGCTTTACATAGGATCATTTGGGGCAGATAATTTGCTTTATAAGGAAAATAAACTGTATTACATATTCTAAGAAAGTCCTTCGATCAGTTCATAATTATGTTTTATGTGGTAGAGATGCTTTTTCCTAAAAAGCTGTTAGTGGTGTATTGTGTAATTATTAGTGTTCAGAAATATGATAGTTCTTTTCAAAGTTGTGATTGTATTTTTGAAATCTTGCCAAACTGGAGATCATTAAAGGACTTTGGTATTATGGTGTTAGGTTGAAATCTTGACATTTTCATATAACCTAAAATGTAAGTGACTTCATTTGGAATTCAACTTTTGAAACTGTCTGCCTATATCATATGTAATGGCCAGGACACTCAGTAAATGGTAATATGCATCTTGTCTAAGGAATGATGGCTTTAAAAACCAAAGAATATGTGGGTTTTACTTAAGACACATGGAAACTAGTGAAAATACAGTTGACTTGTTGAACAATGTGAGGTTGCTAGGGGCACTGACCCTGCAGATCAGTGCACATGTAACCTTTGACTCTGCCGAAACTTAACTACTAATAACCTGTTGACTGAAAGTCTTATTGATAACATAACCAGTTAACGCATTTTGTATGTTGCATATTATATACTGTATTTTTATAGTAAAGTAAGTTAAAATGTTGAGAAAATATATTTACTGTTCATTAAGTGGAACTGGATTGTCACAAAGGTCTTTATTTTGGATAGGAAGAAGAGGTGTTGGGCTTGTTTCAAGGCTGACAGGCAGAATGTTCAAACCCAAGTTGTTCAAGGGTCAGCTGTATTGGAAAAAGTCACATTGATGGCTTTTGAATTGGTAGCTTCCGTTTAAGCTTTGGGGTGTGTTCTTAGAGGAATATTTCAGTGCCGCTCCCTGTTAGGGCTTGTATGAGTTTTTAAAGCCAAACTGTATTATTTCTTCTCCTAAATTTTTTTTCTCTATCAGCTTCCTTTAACCTTTTGACATTTGTGTTTGATTTATTCATATCATAAATTGGGCTGTGCCAGAAATCCAGACTGCAAGTTTTATCATCCTAAGGTAAAGTTAAATTAAAATATTGTGAGGGCAAACCCATTTAATAAGGTTATTAGTTATTTTTATTTTTTTTGAGACACAGTCTGACTCTTTCGCCCAGGCTGGAATGCAGTGGTACCGTCTCTGCTCACCACAACCTCCCACCTCTCGAATTCAAACAATTCTTGTGTCTCAACCTCCCCAGTAGCTGGGATTATGGACATTCTCCACCACGCCCGGGTAATGTTTGTATTTTTAGTAGAGATGAGGTTTCACCATGCTGGCCAGGCTGGTTTCAAACTCCTGGCCTCAAGTGATCCACCTGTCTCAGCCTCCCAAAGTGCTGGGATTATAGGCGTGTGCCACCATGCCCAGCCGATACGCTTAATTTTTTAAACTGCAAAATGGCTATAAGACAAACTTGGAAACATTGTAAAATAAAATGGAGGTTAAAAAGATTTAAAGTTTTTTTTAGGTTTAGAGATGATTTTTAACATTTACTCCATATGAATGGTAAATGAGGAAATTATCTTTTTTTAAGTCCTGTAGAAAAAAAACTGCATTAGAACACTTGGTTTTGGCCAGGCTCAGTGACTCACACCTGTAATCCCAGCACTTTGGGAGACTGAGGTGGGCGGATCACCTGAGGTCAGGATTTCAAGACCAGTCTGACCAACATGGAGAAACCCCATCTCTACTAAAGATACAAAATTAGCCAGGTGTGGTGGCGCATGCCTGTAATCCCAGCTACTCAGGAGGCTGAGGCAAGAGAATCACTTGAACACAGGAGGCGGAGGTTGCAGTGAGCTGAGGTTACACCACTGCACTCCAGCCTGGGCAACAGAGCAAGACTCTTTCTCAAAAAAATTTTTTTAAAAAGCTCTTTAACTTGTACATATCTTCATTCTCATGACAAATGTGAGGTAGTTACGAGGAAGGAAGAAACTTTACAAATGGAGAACTGTGTTACCATGTTATTGACAGAGCTCAGAGTTTCTGTTTTCTGCTGCTCATTCTCTGAGCTCTCTAGAAAGAAGGAGGCTGGGCACAGTGGCTTACACCTGTAATCCCAGCACTTTGGGAGGCTGAGGCAAGCAGATATTTGAGTTGAAAGTTTGAGACCAGCCTGGGCAGCATGGCAAAACCCTGTTTCTACAAAAACTATAAAAATAATCTGGATGTGGTTGCATGCACCTGTGGTCTCAGCTACCTAGGAGGCTGAGGCAGGAGAGGATCACTTGAGCCCAGGAAGCAGAGGTTGGGGTGAGCCAAGATTGCATCACTGCATTCCAGTCTAGTTGACAGAGCAAGACTGTCTCAAAAGAAAATAAAAGGTTCCCCCCAACCCCCTGCCCCAAATTTATCCCAGTACAGTTTCTTGGTATCTGCAGGGGATTCGTTCCAGGACCCAGACATACTAAAATTTTCAGATGCTTAAGTCCATTATATAAAATGGCATGGTATCTGCATATAGCCTAAACACATTTTCCCAAATACTTTATTTTTTATTGTTTCTATTTTTTAAATTAAAAAATAGAACAATTTACAGTTTTGCTTGTCATCCTTGTGGGGATCATGCTAATAATCTTTGCATCATTCCACTTCTAGTATGTGTGCTGCCAAAGTGAGCACTCCCCCATACACTTTATTTTGAGACAAGGTCTTGGTCTGTCATGTAGGCTGGAATGCAGTAGCATGGTCACAGCTTACTGCAGCCTCAACCTCCATGTGCTCAAGCGATCCTTCTAGCTCAGCCTCCTGAGTAGCTGGAACTACATGCCTGTGCCAGCTCCTGGACTCAGGCAGCCCTCCTGCCTATGCCTTCCAGAGTGTGGGATTACAAGTTTCAGCCACTGCCCTTGGCCTTACTTTTTATTGTTATATGGTTGGTTGGTTTTATTTTCTTCTGAATATTTTTGATAGGTGGTTTGCAATTAATTGAAAGCATTGGTTTGAAAGAGCAAACATTTAAAAATCACACAATTAGTGTATATAATTCATCTTAATTTGCTGGTGTTTTTGTGAATTTGTTTTTATGTTTCTAGGCTCCTTTAAAATTCGTATTAGAGCCTTCTATTGCCTTACATTGTGTTAGTGTGGGTACAAAGGATTGACCTTTAATGCTAGTATGAGTTGATGTAAGGGATGAAAACACAAAAATTTATTTGTACTTTAAAGGCTAGTTATTAACAGTTGTAATATTTTAAGTTGAATCTAATGGAATTGTAATAGTACAAGTTCTAATGAAAGAAGAAAATGTTCTTTATTCCTGTAGAAAAGAGGATTTCTTACATGTATTTAGAAAAAGAAAGCTGTACTTTAAAGTCCCATAGGCACAGTTTTCAACTAGAAGATTAAAACCCATCCCAAGCATGGAAGAAGACATCAGGCATGGAGCAGTGTAGAACTGTCTGGCTTTTTGCTTTTTTCCTCCCAGACTGGGTCATGTATCTTAAACACAAATAGAAAGGATCTGGATTTCACAAACATGACTTCATTTTTAAGAAGTTTCTAGCTGGGCGTGGTGGCTCATGCCGGTAGTCCCAGCACTTTGGAGGGCCAACACCAGCGGATCGCTCGAGCCCAGGAGTTTGAGACCAGCCTGAGCAACACTGCGAAAACCTGTCTATAAAAAAATACAAAAAAATTAGCCAGACATCGTGGCATGTGCCTGTAGTCCCAGCTACTTGGGAGGCTGAGGTGGGAGGATCACTTGAGCCTGGGAGGTGGAGGTTGCAATGAACCCAGATTGCGCCACTGCACTCCAGCCTGGTGACAGAGTGAGACCCTGTCTCAAAAAAAAAAAAAAGATTCCTGTGACACATTTAAGCTGTGGATTTATTTGTGCATAGCTTTACAAGATTCCCCTTATGTAAAGTGTGTAGTGTTTCACTTGAATTTGTAGCTCTCCATATTTGTGTGGAAAAACATAATGGTTGTATATTAACAGAAGATGCTTCTGAAAAGTTTGTATGGAATAAGGTCATTACCCTAGTTATAGTTGAAAGAGTGTAGAACAGAGGTTTTCTTTTTAACTTGCGTGTTCTTTTTAACTTCAGTGATAGTAGTAGCCTTATATGTCACCTCTCCAGAGGTCTTCATCAAGGATTCACATTGGAGTCCTGATCTGAAGGGCGTATTTAAAATGTACTTGTCCAGATTTCACTGCTAAAGATTATGATTCAGTAGGTCTGGGATGGGCCACAATCATTTGGGTTGATTGTGATAGCATATATGTCTTTAGTTGAGGACCACTGATATTACCTGCAATTTTGAGATAGAGAAAAGTGAAGGAAATTATTCCTCCAAGATCACTATAGCTGAGCCCTAGCTTGTTACCTGTGGAGACATTCAGACATTTGTTCACAGAAAGTACAGTTTGGATTTTTGGTCTTTTTAGAAGAAAGCTCATTATTTAGAAATTTTGCGACGTTACTTTTCTACTAATAACCCAGTCATCTTCACTTATGTTTTTAGGCTCATGCTGAAGATTCGGTTATGGACCATCATTTCCGGAAGCCAGCAAATGATATAACGTCTCAGCTGGAGATCAATTTTGGAGACCTTGGCCGCCCAGGACGTGGTGGCAGGGGAGGACGAGGTGGACGTGGGCGTGGTGGGCGCCCAAACCGTGGCAGCAGGACTGACAAGGTAATTTAAGACTTTGTTTTCCTTTTATGTAATTTAAGGACCTCTTAGAAGTCACTGGCTGGGTCCTTCTGGGAACATAAGAAGTAGAAGTAGTAGCAGTGTCTTTAAGAAACCACGTGTTGGCCGGGCGCGGTGGCTCAAGCCTGTAATCCCAGCACTTTGGGAGGCCGAGACGGGCGGATCACGAGGTCAGGAGATTGAGACCATCCTGGCTAACATGGTGAAACCCCGTCTCTACTGAAAAATACAAAAAACTAGTCGGGCGAGGTGGCGGGTGCCTGTAGTCCCAGCTACTCGGGGAGGCTGAGGCAGGAGAATGGCGTAAACCCGGGAGGCGGAGCTTGCAGTGAGCTGAGATCTGGCCACTGCATTCCAGCCTGGGCGACAGCACGAGACTCCGTCTCAAAAAAAAAGAAACCACGTGTTAGGTTATATTTTTGTTTAAAGCACTTAAATGTCTTTTTTGGAGTGCTGTAAGTAGTGTTAAGTTACCACCTTTTGAATTAGGTGCTGGTCATGGTGCTGGGCTAGGCATTTTATGTACTTAATGTCATTTAATTCTTGTTAACTATGATGACATTCTCATTTTCCAGACAAGAAAATCTGGTGTAGTGAATCAGGTTAACTCTTGACCTTTGCTAAGGCTTACCTGAAAAGCAATCTGTTCGCTTTGATAATTCCTAACTGCTTTTTAAGTCTCTGCTTAATAACCATCGTGTTCCTTGTATAATTCCTCTTGTGACACTCATGATTGTTGATGCTTTTTTCTTTTACTAGACTCTTCTGAGAGAGCTGGGATTCATTTTTGTCTTACTTTACTTTCTATAATCCCTCCGATGCCTTGAACAGTATATGGAACAAAACAAGTTCTTAGAGAAATATTTTGATGAATCCCAAGTAATTGATAGATATGAACTCGGATCTGATGCTTGGAAGCAACCATAATGTCCTCCTAAATTCTCAACATCTTACAAATTTGGGGACCCACCTGCTTGATTGAGTCTATTTTTGATTATTATAAGGGTAACTTATCACTGCCAGTGTAATGATACTTTGTTCCTCCAAGACCAATCTTTTTTTTTTTTTTTTTTAAGGCGGCGGTTGTGTTTATGGGCTTTTCCCATACTTTTTTTTTTAGTTCTGTTATTTATACTTTAGGCTATAAAGAGCAATTTGGACTCCTTTTTTTGGACTTTTTTTTTTTTGAGATGGAGTCGCTCTGTCGCCCAGGCTGGATTGCAGTGGCGGAATCTCAGCTCACTGCAAGCTCCGCCTCCCGGGTTCACGGCATTCTCCTGCCTCAACCTCCCGAGTAGCTGGAACTACAGGCGCCTGCCACCTCGCCCGGCTAGTTTTTTTTTGTATTTTTTAGTAGAGACGGGGTTTCACCGTGTTAGCCAGGATGGTCTCGATCTCCTGACCTCGTGATCCACCCGTCTCGGCCTCCCAAAGTGCTGGGATTACAGGCTTGAGCCACCACGCCTGGCCCTGTTTTTGGACTTTTAACCTTGTTGATTATTGCTACTTAAATATTCGTTTCTTAGCATGCTTTCACATTGATGCCATTCTTATTTAGCAAGTGGAAAAAGTATAAGAATTCTGAACAACAATGCAAATTCATATACATAATTGCTTGTGAATCTATTCGTATGGTTTACTGGAAAAAACAAAACAACTGGGCTGGGCACATTGGCTCATGCCTGTAATCCCAGTACTTTGGGAGGCCTGGGTGAACAGATCACCTGAGGTTGGGAATTTGAGACCAGCCTGGCCAACATTGTGAAACCCTGTCTCATTAGCCAGGTATGGTGGCACAGCCCTGTAACCAGCTACTTGGGAGGCTGAGGCACAAGAATCCCCTGAACCCAGGAGGCGGAGGTTGCAGTGAACTGAGATCATGCTACTGCACTCCAGCTTGGGCAACAGAATGTAAGACTGTCTCCAAAAAAAAAAGAGAAAAAGAAAACAACCCATACTATTACTCTGGAATAAAAGTAGGTCTTGATAGAAATTTAGGACAGGGCTCATTGCAAATATATGTAGTTTTTTTCTGATCCATAATTGTCTTGATACATTTTACCTAGAGTTTTAACAGTAGGGTTTTTTGTGGGTTGTTTGTTTGTTTGTTTGTTTTGTTTTGTTTTGTTTTGAGATGGGAGTCTCACTCTGTTGCCCAGGCTGGAGTGCAGTGGCCGGATCTCAGCTCACTGCAACCCTCGCCTCCCAGATTCAAGCTATTCTCCTGCCTCAGCCTCCCGAGTAGCTGGGATCACAGGTGCCTGCCACCACGCCCAGCTAATATTTTGTATTTTTAGTAGAGACAGCATTTCACCATGTTGGCCAAGCTGGTCTCAAACTCCTGACCTCAGGTCATCCACCCGCCTTGGCCTCCCAAAGTACTAGGATTACAGGTTTGAGCCACCGTGCCTGGCCAACAGTAAAATTTTTTAGAGTTCTATCTTAATGTAGACACTAGCTAACAATGTAATTTTGAAGAATTGAGAACTGTGGTTAATTTTAGTTTTTCTTTTTCAGTCAAGTGCTTCTGCTCCTGATGTGGATGACCCAGAGGCATTCCCAGCTCTGGCTTAACTGGATGCCATAAGACAACCCTGGTTCCTTTGTGAACCCTTCTGTTCAAAGCTTTTGCATGCTTAAGGATTCCAAACGACTAAGAAATTTAAAAAAAAAAAAAGACTGTCATTCATACCATTCACACCTAAAGACTGAATTTTATCTGTTTTAAAAATGAACTTCTCTCGCTACACAGAAGTAACAAATATGGTAGTCAGTTTTGTATTTAGAAATGTATTGGTAGCAGGGATGTTTTCATAATTTTCAGAGATTATGCATTCTTCATGAATACTTTTGTATTGCTGCTTGCAAATATGCATTTCCAAACTTGAAATATAGGTGTGAACAGTGTGTACCAGTTTAAAGCTTTCACTTCATTTGTGTTTTTTAATTAAGGATTTAGAAGTTCCCCCAATTACAAACTGGTTTTAAATATTGGACATATTGGTTTTAATACCTGCTTTGCATATTCACACATGGTCAACTGGGACATGTTAAACTTTGATTTGTCAAATTTTATGCTGTGTGGAATACTAACTATATGTATTTTAACTTAGTTTTAATATTTTCATTTTTGGGGAAAAATCTTTTTTCACTTCTCATGATAGCTGTTATATATATATGCTAAATCTTTATATACAGAAATATCAGTACTTGAACAAATTCAAAGCACATTGGTTTATTAACCCTTGCTCCTTGCATGGTTCATTAGGTTCAGATTATAACTGATTTACATTTTCAACTATATTTACTTTTTAAATGTGTGACTTTCCCATTTTAAAATCTAAACTAGACATCTTAATTGGTGAAAGTTGTTTAAGCTACTTATTGTTGGTAGACACATCCTGTCAAGTGAAGTAGTTTTATAGGTATGGGTTTTTTCTCCCCCTCCACCAGGGTGGGTGGAATAAGTTGATTTGGCCAATGTGTAATATTTAAACTGTTCTGTAAAATAAGTGTCTGGCCATTTGGTATGATTTCTGTGTGTGAAAGGTCACAAAATCAAAATGGTGCATCCATGATCAGCAACCATTTAACCCTTCCTTGTTCTAAAACAAAAACCAAAGGGCACTGGTTGGTAGGGTGAGGTGGGGAGTATTTTAATTTTTGGAATTTGGGAAGCAGACCAGCTTTACTTTATAAGGCTGGAACAGCAGCACTATCCATGAAATATAAACCAAAAATCTTTACTATTTCCTAGATTGCTATTATTTGGTCCTAAGTTGAGTATTCCACAGAAAGTGGTAATTATCTTTTCTCTCTTCCTCCATTAGAAAATTAGGTTAATAATGGATTCCTATAATGGGAGCATCACTACTTATTAAAACACACATAGAATGATGAATAAAGTTTTCTAGGATTGTCTTTTATTCTGCCACATTTATTGATAAACTGAAGGAATTTTAAAAAAAGTTTTAAGAATCATTTGTCACGTCATTTTTAGAAATGTTCTACCTGTATATGGTAATGTCCAATTTTAAAAGTATTGGACATCTTCAGTCTTAAACAGTTATATTTAGCTGATTGGTTCTCACATATACTTCTAAAAGAGAAATTTTATGTTATAAGAGTTACTTGTTTGGATTAGATTTATTAATCTCAGTTACCTACTATTCTGACATTTTAGGAAGGAGGTAATTGTTTTTAATGATGGATAAACTTGTGCTGGTGTTTTGGATCTTATGATGCTGAGCATGTTCTGCACTGGTGCTATTGTCTAATATAATTTTATATTTACAAACATACGTGCTACCCTGAGATTAATTTAGTCCATATGAACTGTTGACCCCTTTTGAGACGGCAACATACGCACTCATAAATCAGTGTGTTTAGACTTCTCAAGTATCTAACTCATTTCCAAACATGTACCATGTTTATAAATCTTGATTTCTAGCAACATGCTATAGAAAACACCTGCTATTCAAAACACAACTTCTACTCAGTGTCATCCATTGCTGTCGTGAGAGACGACATAGCAATATCTGGTATGTTGCAAGCTTTCAAGATAGCCTGAACTTAAAAAGTTGGTCCATTAGTTGTATCTGATGGATATAAATTTGCCTCCTAGTTCACTTTGTGTCAAGAGCTAAAACTGTGAACCTAACTTTCTCTTACTGGTGGGTAATAACTGAAAATAAAGATTTATTTTCATGCTCACTTCTTAAAAGTCATAAAAACAATCAAATAGGATCATGTTTATTGTCATGTGTTTCCTGGTTTCTGACCTGTGTGCACACCCCTTTGTGCTTACAATTTTTAAATTGAATTTCATATGGGGTTTTTATTTGCTAAAAACCAGGCTGTTGAATCACATTTGGGAAGGGTACTTATCTTAATGACTAGTGACTTAATTGGGAAAGTTGAATTCTTGTAAGATACAAAATCCAAGGACTTCTTGGATTTAATCTAATTGTTACTTCTTAGCAGATCACTTTTTTGATAATGAAAGTGAAGCATACTGAATGCTACTTTTTATTGATAAACTGGCTATAATAGTCTAGGGGAAAAATTCCTAAACAGATACAGATTCCTAAAGTAATAGTGGCAGCTGATGTTTCAGTGAACTTCTATCTTGATGCGTTTAAATGGAAGTAATACCAGAGCTGACATTTTAAAGGCATTTTTACAGCTTGAAATGAAATGATTTATTAGCTATTTTGAGACCTGTGGAGTTATGCAAGAATTTTAAAAAGTGACACCATATACATCTAGTCAGTTCCTTTACTCTTATTTTTTGGATGGAAGTAGGACACTTCATTTCCAGGATTGTAAATATATTTGGGGCTTGTTTTTGGTGTGGGTTTAAAAGGAAGATACTAAGTATTCATTCTAATTTTGTTATTTTTCTAGTTGCCAGAGATGGTTGCACTGAAATAGAAAAATAGGGGGTTGCATACAAAGCCTCAGTGTGTATTGGATTTTGAAAATACTAGATTGGTGCAATTACTTTTGTACCAACCTAACATGTCTAGGAAAGTACCATCATATGGAAGGAAACAGCAAGTATTAGAAGGTTCAAAGGAATGAGAACTAGGAAGTTGATAGAACCTAATCGATGTTGACTCAAGGTAAGATTGTTCAGGTATGTTAGTGGACATCTAGTCCAATGGTATAGCAAATTCCAGAGGTCTCAGGTGCATGTAATTCTACTTAAGAAAGTAAACACTTAGAAAATAGATTATAACCCAGATGTTTGGATTACACTGAGATAAATATGTAAAGTTTTAGCAAGTCTGAACATGTACAAGCCAGATCTTCAGATTGACTAAGAAAAGCCCAGAAAGTTCATTATTTACTGTGCTTTCTATGGCATAACTGGTGACAAGGCAGTAAAATGATACATATTTGAACTGGATCATAGTAATTAAATGATTGATCAATGCAAGATAATTGTCAGGTTGAGATTAATAGTAAGTGGCAGCTTCCCAGAAATTTGGGTTGTTATTTGGCCCAAGCTGTGCCCTGGGATTACCACTTAATCTTGTTTGACTTTTAAGTTCAAATTTGGGGGTTATGTGAAGTGATTGAAATAAATCAGGCTGAGGAAGTCGGTAATTTCAAGAATATAGAGAGAGCATGGTTGTAATCTAAACATGAGAAGCTTAAGTTTAGGAAATGGTTAGACTATAACTTGCTAAAACCATGAAGATTTTGGTCACAGATGAAAATAATGAACATTGGAAATGAATGCCATTTAAATAAAATGCTATATGTAAGCCAGGGGTCAGCAAAGTCAGCCTGTGACCTGTTTGGTTTGGTTTGGTGCAACCCTGGGTTAAAAATGGTTTTTTAGGCTTGTATAGGATTAAAAAAAAAAAAACTCACAAAAAAATGTAGGCAGCCCAGCATAAGATACTACCCTTCACAGAAATGTTTGCTGACCCCAGAACTGCACTCCAGCCTGGGTGATAGGCTGTGTCTCAAAAATAGAAGTTTAGTTCTAGGTTCAAATTAAGTGGTCTACCTGACAGGAAGCTCTGAAATTAGAAGTAATTTTAAAGCATACTTTACATCTCTAGTCAAAGTAAGGGCAAGATAAAACTTGTTAGTAAAACATGTTTTGTTATTTTCTGAATATGTAGCCAGCAACATAAAATATATTCTGAAAGCTGTTAAGGGGTGTATAATGTGTTACAGAAATACCATGATTATAGTTTAGTATTTCACATTTAGTGACATTTTCAGATCCCTTTGTGTAAGTCCTTTGTGTTGTGCAAAGAGATTTTTCCATGAGATGAGAATTATGAACATTTTATATAGGTAAACTCCATAGGTTGGACTGGGGCAGAACTTAATGGTTCCTGGAAAGTGCCCCCCCCCCTTTTTTTTTTTAAGAGGTTAGAATGCCCATTTGGACAGAATTTAGCTTTTGTGCTATTGATTACTTCTGTACTAAACTGGTAGCCAGTTGTTCACTTCTAAATGGAAGGGAAAAAATTACCCACACAAGTTAGAAAATGATTTGCCAAATTATTTTTTTGAGTTAGTATGTATGTACTGTTTTAAATCAGTAATGTTTGTTCCTTTTGCTGCCCATTTGGGAGTATGTGGCAATTCCTAGTGCTCTTGTATGACATTACTCTTCCTGAGACTTGTATATGCAAGAAAGTATATATATAAAAGATAAATGGTGGTAACTTATCTGAGTTCTGATTCATTATGGACTTTTAGAAATCTAGATAATTGGTTCATACTAGGTGCTCAATTACTCTGACCTTGTGTGGCTTTATTCCTTAAATAGTTGCTTTAGGCGTTACTGGGTAGATGCATGGAAATTGAAGGGCTAATATTAAGGATTTTAATAATGCGTTACTGAGTAGGGAAAATGGGAAGTAGCTTATCTTTGGACAGTTGTATTGCTTTGCACTAATCACCTTGTTTGCAGTTGTAGCTGATTCAGTTCTAGATTTTAGGACCAAAAAGATCTCTAATTTAAAGAAACGGTTTTCATATACCTAGAATGAAGATTCTGTTTAAAGTGGTCTTGGTTAACTTGGTTCTTGACATTTTCCTAGATTTTTTTTGGATTGGGACTAAAATGTTCTATTAGCCAATGAATAACGTCCAAGTAAATTTTTGTTTTATTTTGGGAACTTTGCATATTGAATTCTTTGTGTTACACGTAACCCACAAAGAAATGTTGCTTCATATGGCAGCTGCACTCTGAGAGTACTAAGGTAAGCACGTGTTTAGACATTGTCAGAGTGCTCCGACTGCTGGGGTTCTTTTGGAAATAAATGGGCTGAAAATGTGTGGATTTTGTATTTTTCCCATTACATGACAACATGTTTAGGCCTTCATGATTGGTGAGCTAAACACATCTTTGTTTAGAGATAAGACAATTGATTTGTGTACTTACCTGAAAATTCAGAATTTTGTGTTTGTTTTTGAGACGAATCTCACTGTGTTGCCCAGGCTGGAGTGCAGTGGCGCTATCTCGGCTCACTGCATCCTCCGCCTCCCGGGTTCAAGCCATTCTCCTGACTCAGCCTTCTGAGTAGCTAGGATTACAGGCGCCCACCACCACGCCCTGCTAATTTTTTGTATTTTTAGTAGAGACGGGGTTTCACTATGTTGGCCAGGCTGGTCTCGAACTCCTGACCTCAGGTGATCCACCTGCCTCGACCTCCCAAAGTGCTGGGATTACAGGCATGAGCCACCGTGCCTGGCTGTTTTGTTTTTTGAGACAGGGTCTCGCTCTGTTGCCCAGGCTAGAGTGCAGTGGCATGATCTTGGCTCATTGCAACCTCTGCCTCCTGCGTTCAAGCAGTTCTCATCCTTCAGCCTCCCAAGTAGCTGGGACTAAAGGCGTGCACTACCATGCCCAGATAATTTTTGTATTTTTGGTAGAGCGGGGGTTTCAGCATGTTAGCCAGGCTGCTCTGGAATTCCTGGCTTTAGGTGATCCACCCATTTCAACCTCCCAAAGTGCTGGGATTACAGGCATTGGCCACCAAACCTGATCAATATTCAGAATTTCTAATGAAACTTCCACTTTTTTAATAAAAAGAACTTTTCATTAACAACTACAGATAATTTGGTTTTAATTTGATTTTGTGTTCTAAGCTTTGTAGTATATTTCTTGCATATTTGCCAAGCCTTTACTTAGGTGCTAAAGCCTAAATCAGGATCTTCTGAAAAATGTATGGGAAGCCTGGATTGGATAAAGCTTTTCTTAAGGCAGATGTTCATTGGTCACTATTCACAGGCAAATCAATATATGTGGCAGGGATATTGTGTGTGCTTCAGACCTCTGTATTTTGTTCATAACAGTATACGTTGAAGATGGAGCGGCACTTAGTCACAGTATATCAACAAAATTCAGTAGATTTTGTTGATACACAATCCAGTATTAACAATTGGACTGACCTCTCTAGCATTCCAGTCAAATGCTAGAGCTGGAAGTCATGTTGAATTAAATACTTTGTATGCTGAGTACTTCTAAGTGAAAATACAAACAACAGGAGAGGTTCTCTTCAGGAGGAAATTGACAGTTTATTAAGAGAAAACTTCCAATAAATCGTTTATTGAAGAATTTAACCCGCACTTCTCAGTTACGGGAGAGCATGGATGTTTCCTTTTTTCAAAGTCATCAATCTCTTGCTACTTAGGGTTATTAAACCTTAAAAATAACTGCAGATTTTTAGATGAAAAATTTTGACTTGAAGATTGCAGCTGTAGCTGATGAAATGACTTACTGATTATCCTTGCAAATTATTTTAATCTCACAAGCAGGTTAAAAGTGGGTGTAATTCTTTTTAAGCCATCTCTACAGCTACTCTGAAAGCTACTCTGCCAAAGACAGATTAGAGGCTGTAAACTAAAGAGACTGAAGTGTTTACAGGAAGGCAAAGGAATCCAGTCAATTTAAGTATGAGAGTTGGGGAAAAAAAAAAAACTTCGGAAACGTGTTGTAAAAAGAAGGAAATGCTCTGTGTTACTAATTTTCATCCAATTTTGTAAGTGTTTTTACAGTTTTTCTAACTAGTGAAAATGCCCTGAGGGTGAGTGGGTGTTCTGCCCTTACTTGAAGTGTTTCTTTGGGTCCTATTACCTATAGGTGGTAAAACACCTGAAATTGGAAGGTATCTTGAACCTCACCTGTCATAGTCTTGCATAGGCACTGCCAAAGTCTCTTGATGGAAGAATTCCTTAAAGTTGTGGAACTTGAAAAGAGGCCTGAATTGACCTAAAGGGACCCTTTGGCAGCATATGATAGGTTTGTATCTTAGTGAGGTGATGGAAGTCTCAGAGGAGCCAACTTTAGAATAGTTTTGACACTTGCAAAGAAGTGACCACTAGCAAAGTATGGAGCCAATTACCACAGAATGAAGGAAAGGCACTTATTTGTGTTTCAACAGCTCAGCAACAAAATTGAGTTAAATACAGCCTTAGTTCCTTTTTGTTTAAGAAATAGCCTTTATTTTTAGAAAAAGTCAAGTAAATTGGGTGGAGTTCTAGATATTTCAGTTAAAGAAGAGGGAAGAGCATATTTTCTGGTTACTTCCTGTTCAAAAGAGAATGTTTTTATTAATGACTTAAAATACTCCATTTACCAGTTTACTTCAAATAGTTCTTTTCAAGGAGTGGTACTTCCTTTTTCGTGGCCTACCTGTGCCTTATAGGATTTAGATTAGTTGGGTAGGTAAGTTAGCAAATTCAAGAGTGCCAGGTTTGTCCTAGTGTTAATTTGTTTTTAAATTTATCTGGTTTTTTAGGTTGATTTCTGAAGAAACAAGAATGAACTAGAACTTCAGAAGTATGGAAACACCAGTTTTGGGTTGCCTCATAAAAATAACTTTTTTTGGTCTGAGTTTATTTCAAAGGTTTTTTGGAGACTTCAAAGATTTGTACAGAATCACAGTTACAGTCAACTACAGTGAGAATCCCAATTGATGTAAACTTGTACAGTATTTGCATAGAATGGAATTCGAGAGTATTTAAAAGTTATGCTTTGAAACTAGACTGGTGTAAGGTATTCGTTGTGTGAATTCCATTGTTATTTAACCTTTGTATCTGTTTCCTCATCTGTGAGGTGGTAAGAACTGATTTACAGTCCTTAAAAACTCTGTGCACTAAGTAGTGTTATTGATTATAATTAACAATTCCTATTAGAGTAGGAATTGGCGAAAATTGGCTTATTATATATATATATATATATTTTTTTTTTTTTTTTTTTTGAGACGGAGTCTGGCCCTGTCACCCAGGCTGGAGTGCAGTGGCGCGATCTCGGCTCACTGCAAGCTCCGCCTCCCGGGTTCACGCCATTCTCCTGCCTCAGCCTCCCGAGTAGCTGGGACTACAGGCGCCCACAACCGCGCCCGGCTAATTTTTTGTATTTTTAGTAGAGACGGGGTTTCACCGTGGTCTCGATCTCCTGACCTTGTGATCCGCCCGCCTTGGCCTCCCAAAGTGCTGGGATTACAGGCGTGAGCCACCGCGCCCGGCTATATTTTTTTTTTTATTTCGAGACAGAGTCTCATTCTGTCATCCAGGCTGGAGTGCAGTGGCACGTTCGTGGCTCACTGCAACCTCTGCCTCCCGGGTTCAAGTGATTCTCCTGTCTCAGCCTCCTGAGTAGTTGGGATTACAGGCATGTGCCACTACACGCAGCTAATTTATTATTATTATTATTTGTAATAGAGATGGGGTTTCACTGTGTTGGCCAAGCTAGTCTCGAACTCCTGACCTCAAGTGATCCACCTGCCTCGGCCTCCCAAAGTGGTGGGATTACAGGTGTGAGCCACCACGCCTGGCCTATACATAAATTGGATTTCAAAGACATTACCTTAACTACTACCTTAACGCTCCCATCCCCACATCACTTGATTGTATCATGTGCTTTGCCTTTTGGTCTGACAGAAGCACTAAGGGTCAATGCGAGTGCCAAACACAGAAGGCAGAGGGCAAAAGAAACATGGGCCAGGGCCACAAAGAAAGTAGTCAGCAGTATCTGTTTCTAGACCCAGTGTCCCAGGTCTTTGAAAAGGAATTGGTAATATTTTATTGAGTATCCAATTACAAGAGTAGTGAATAGGTGTGATTAAAAGAATGCAAAACTTGAATTAAACTATGGCTAGAGATAACCATGGTTAGCATTTTGATGTATAGTCTTTACTATTTTTTGCATTGATTTACAAAAGTGAAATGATTCTATTCAGGCTTTCTTTCCTTTTTATTTTTTTCCAGATGTCATTACAAATATTCAGCCTTTTGTAAATCACCATTTCCATGTCAAATATTGATATGCCTTTTTTTTTTTTTTTTTTTTTTAAAAAGAGACAGGGTGTTCCAGGCATAGTGGCTCACTCCTTTAATCCCAGCACTTTGAGAGGCCGAGGCGGGTGAATCACGAGGTCAGGAGTTTGAGGCCAGCCTGGCCAACATGGTAAAACCCCGTCTCTACTAAAAATACAAAAATTAGCCGGGCATGGTCGCGGGCACCTGTAATCCCAGTTACTCGGGAGGCTGAGTTAGGAGAATTGCTTGAACCCGGGAAGTGGAGGTTGCAGTAAGCCAAAATCATGCCACTGTACTCTAGCCTGGGCGACGGAGCAAGGTTATGTCTCAAAAAAAAAAAAAGACGGTCTCACTCTTGCCCAAGTGATCCTCCTGCCTCCGCCTCCCAGGTAGCTGGGACTACAGGCATAAGGCACCATACCCAGCTAAAAAAAAAAAAAAAAAATTACAAAAATGGGGTCTTGCTATGTTGTTGCCTAGGCTGATCTTGAACTGGCTTTAAGTGATCCTCCGGCCCTGGCCACCTGAAGAGCTGGGAATATAGGCATGAGCCACTGCACCCAGTCTTTCTTATACTAAAAACAAAACAAAAACTGCACAGAATGCTTTTTATAAATTCTAAGATACATCCCAAATTTCAGGCATATTAATATGTTAAAAAAATTGTGCATCATAGATATCAGTGGCATATTATAGTTTTATTGGCATTTTTTTCTACTTAGAACATAAACTAATGAGATGTCTTAAAACTGGTGGAGTCTTAGATTCCTTGAAATTCAGTGTTTCATTGTACAGATATGTCATGATTTAACCAGGTCTCTACCAAAGGGAATTTAAGGCTTTTCCCCCTCACTTCCTGCCCCTCACCATTTTATAAAATCAAATGCTGTTGAGGAATCCTATATTCAATTTAATATAATTATACTGTTCTTGCGCTATAGTGTAGGAGTGGAGTTGCTTATTCAGATTTTATTGAAGATTGCCCATCTGCCCTCCACAAAGGGGCCAACTTACACTCCTGATTTTTATTTATTTTTATTTTCATTTCTATTTTATTTTATTTTATTTTTTTGAGATAGAGTCTTACTCTGTTGCCCAGGATGGAGTGCAGTGGTACAATCTTGGCTCACTGCAACCTCCACCTCCCAGGTTCAAGTGATTCTTATGCCTCAGCCTCCTGAGTAGCTGGGATTACAGGCGCTCACCACCATGCCCAGCTAATTTTTTTTTTTTTTTTTTTTTTTAAGTAGAGACAGGGTTTCTCCATGTTGGCCAGACTGGTCTCGAACTCCTGATCTCAAGTGATCCGCCCATCTCGGCCTCCCAAAGTCCTGGGATTACAGTCATGAGCCACCATGCCTGACCTGTTGCAAGTATTTGCGTGTGTGTGTGAGAGAGCGAGAGAGAAAGAGAGAGAGTTTTGCAAGACTTTAATTTTAATCTATTTTGGAAATTCATTCTAATTAGGCTGTAATGTAATGATCCAATTTGTTTCCATCAGCCAGCAGATTGATTGAATTGCTTATCTTTTTCTAGGGTGGGAGGAAGACTCTCCTATCTCTTGAGAGGTGCTTTACTCATGAGGGTTGACCTGACAGCCTAAAGGTAGATAATGTGAACTTCCATGAGTCCTGCAAGTTAGGAAGAGGAAAACATGCCTCCTTTGGAGGGCTTGAGTGGTGCTATTGGGACAGGTGACAACTGCATTAGATGACTAAAAAGAGTAGAACCTGGTGGAGAAAAACCAAGAATCGTACACGGGGAGCTGACTATAATAGAATGTGTCTAGTTTGGCATTGCTTTCACAGGTCTCAGGGGATTGGTGAATTCATGCTGAAGCTGAAAGGCTATTAATGGAAGCTGAAAAATTGGGACAATGTGAAGAGAAGAAGGAAGATAAAAAAACTAACACTAGTTTAATTTTCCTCTTGCCTATAAGGTAGATAGAAACTCAGAAAATAAAATCTCTGGCTTCAGGGAAAGAGGGGTCCTTCAAAGATATTCATGGTGAAGATCTCACAGTTGATGGTGACGATTTCCATGAATTCATTAAGAATGAACTGAAGGGCTAGGCATGGTGGCTCACACCTGGAATCCCAGGACTTGAGGAGGCCAAGGCAGGCAAATCACTTGAGTTTAGGAGTTTGAGACCAGCCTGAACAACACTCCGAAACCGTATCTCTACAAAAAATACAAAAATTAGCTGGGCTTTACTCTCAAACCACAACTAAATACAGAAGCAACGTCTGTGACCAGATAGTGGATGTCGGGAGGTGTTTCCCCACATACCAAGCAGTGGACGTCATCTTATTGTCCTCTAATTCAGTGCCAACACTATTCTGGGTATTGGGAATCCAGAGATAGTGTCAGATCCCACAAGTTCCAGGCTCAGTCCCCGACTGCTCCATCCCTACCAGTTGTAAGTCCAGCCCCTGGAACTTCTGACCGATCAGCTTCAAGTTGAGGTTCCCACAGCCCCCTCTTTGGGTTTAATTTACTGGAGCAGCTCACAGAACTCAGGGAAACAACCTTTATTGGTTTATTCCAAAGGATACAGATAAAGAGATACATAGTGCAAGGAATGGGGGAAGGGGCATGGAACTTCCATGCACCGCCTTTCAGGAATCTCCACATGTTCAGCTATCTGGATTCTCTCTGAATCCAGTCCTCTTGGATTTTGTTTTTTGTTGTTGTTTTTTAAGACAGTCTTGCCCTGTCGCCCAGGCTGGAGTGCAGTGGCATGATCTTGGCTCACTGCAACCTCTGCCTCCTGAGTTCAAGCGACTCTCTTGCCCCAGCCTTCCAAGTAACCGAGATTATAGGCATGTGCCACCATGCTTGGTTAATTTTTGTATTTTTAGTGGAAATGGGATTTTCGCCATATTAGCCAGGCTGGTCTCAAACTCCTGGCCTGGAGTCATCCACCTACCTCGGCCTCCCAAAGTGCTGGGATTACAGGTGTGAGCCA
The DNA here is from genome assembly GCF_049350105.2 of Macaca mulatta. Lineage (NCBI taxonomy): Eukaryota > Metazoa > Chordata > Mammalia > Primates > Cercopithecidae > Macaca > Macaca mulatta. The sequence continues at coordinate 173,209,163 of NC_133406.1, forward strand.
ACCGTGCCTGGCCCTCTTGGGTTTTTATGGAAGCTTCATGACATCAGCATTCCTTCTCCCAGAGTATGGGTAGGACTGTCTCATGGGAGGGTCTTAAGACCCACAATTGGAAACGCAGGGGAATGTTAGAGTGAAAGGAGGGTAGGAAAAGGTCAGAGGCCAGCCCCTGAGGCCTGACACACCCAACATAGCAAAAAACTAAGGAGGGCTATGGGAGTTACTGTTATGGGACAGGAGTCCCCATCCAGACACCAAGAGGGGATTCTTGGATTTTGAGCAAGAAAGAATTTGAGGTGAATCCATAAAGTAAAGTGAAAGTTAAGTTTATTAAGAAAGTAAAGAAATAAAAGAATGGCTACTCCATAGAGCAGCGGCATGGGCTGCTCAATTGAGTATACTTACAGTTTTTGTTGTTGTTTTGAAACAGAGTCTCACTCTGTTGACCAGGCTGGAGTGCAATGGTGCAATCTCGGCTCACTGCAACCTCCGCCTCCCGGTTCTAAGTGATTCTCGTGTCTACAGGCACATGCCACTATGCCTGGCTAATTTTGAATTTTTAGTAGTGATGGGGTTTCACCATGTTAGCCAGGCTGATGTGGAACTCCTGACACCTCAGGTGATCCACCCACCTCTGCCTCCCAAAATGCGTGAGTCACCATGCATGACCTGAGTTATTTCTTGATTATATGCTAAACAAGAGGTGAATTATTCATGAGTTTTCCAGGAAAGGGGTGGGCAATTCCCAGAGCTGTGAGTTTCTCCTCCTTTTAAAACCTATAGGGTAACTTTCTGATGTTGCCATGGCATTTGTAAACTGTTGTGGAGGGAGCGTCTGTTAGCATGCTAATGCATTATAATTAGCATATAATGAGCAGTGAGGATGACCAGAGGTCACTTTCATCACCATCTTGGTTTTGGTGGGTTTTGTCTGGCTTCTTTACCACAACCTCTTTTATCAGCAGGGCCTTTGTGACTTTTACCTTATGCCAACCTATCTCATCCTGTGACTAAGAATGCCTAATCTCCTGGGAATGCAGCCCAGTAGGTCTCAGCCTTATTTTACCCAGCCTCTATTCAAGATGGAGTCACTGTGGTTCAAACACCTCTGACATCATGAGCCAGCAACCGTGGATGGAAACCAATATATATCATTATAAGACCACAAAATTACTGACAATTTTCCTGAGGAATGAAAGCCTGGCTGTATGTTGGTGAGTATCACCTAGACCTGGTGAACCCAGCAACTTGGTTTGGGGTTTTTACTAGTGGTGGGAGGCAGCGGGGAGAAGGGCAGATTGTGAAAACCACTTGGGGCAATGGCAGAACAGAGTTACCCATCCTCTGTCATTCATGGAAAGAGGACACCGTATCTGGCAGACTGAGCTGCCAAAGACATGCTCAAATACGTCTTTAAAACCAGAAACACCCCTCCATGCATCACAGTGGTGCTGTCAACAAATGGGAGAGAATGGGGTTTGGGAAGGAAAATGAATGAATGCAAACAATTGTTCCAATAAGGAGGAAATGGGCACAGATGAGCTGGCTTCTGGAATAGAAAGAATAAGACAAAGCAGTGGCAGGTGATGCTGCTGCAAAAAGAAAATCAGTCTAAGCCAAAGGGAAAAGCCAAGCTGGGAACTGCATCAGGCAAACCTGCCTCCCATTTTATTCCCCTCCTCCCCCCAAAAAACTGCATACTTTCCTCACAATTTGCCTACGAGGACTTCAAGATCTTTACTCTAAAACAGTTCTGTTGAATTTCACCATAGCTGATCTTCACAGGCGTGGGACAAAGAATAGACAGAACTCAGAGTCATCCCTCTGTTCACCTGAGCTACCTCCTTCTCACATGTAAATTATGTTTTTAGTAAAAGGTTGATCAAAACCCCAAAAGAATGCAACCTTTTGTCTCTTATTTACCTATGACCTGGAAACCCCCACTTTGAGTTATCCTGCCTTTCCAGACCCAACCAATGTACATCTCACATATGTTGATTGATGTCTTATGTCTCCCTAAAATGTGTAAAACCAAGCTGTGCCTTAACCACTTTGGGCACATGTCCTCCGGACCTTCTGAGGCTGTGTCATGTGTTATTTGGCAAAACAAAAACTTTTTAAATTAATTGAGACCTTTCTCAGATACTTTTGGGTTTACGATGCTTACTTTTTTATTGGTAGCTACTATGGACCAGGCATGATGCTGGTGCTGGGAAACATTGCCAAAGTTCCTGCTTTCAAGTTGTCTGTAGTCCAACAGAGAAAGTAAGTATATGGAAATCATGCTGAGGAGGCCTCAGCATCCCTAGGAGTCTTTAAGAGTCAAGGAAGGATTCTTTAAAAAAAAATTTTTTTTTTTGGGGGGAAGACAAATGAAGACTGCAGTATCATATGAGACTTTAAGGGAAAGAAAAGGATGGGGAGGTTAAATGGGAGACTTGGTAAAATGGGGTATTGTAGACACAAGGGAGGGGAGGAGAAGAGTGACTGAGATGGATGAGAGGTAATCAAAAAGAAACCAAAGATAGGAAAAACCGGGTATTGTAAGAAAACAGTGAAGTTAGCTCCCATTGCCAAAAGATAATAGGTTGTTCTGCTTCTGAGGAGGTGGCCTTATCTGTCACGGTTTGTGCCAGTCAAGGGCATGTCCTGGGTGCAGCAAGCTACAGTGATGCTGAGAGGAAAGGAACCACTGGGGGTGCCGCACAATAATAGCTAAATAGAGTGGAATAGAAATAGAAAGGAAGGAACTTTTCAAAAAAAGCCTGAGAAAACTATAGGTGTTAAGTTTGGAATTGCAGGAAACAAGGACATATCAAGAGTTTCAACCCGAAGAAGCAGAGCAACTGTCCATCACTCAATTTCTAGAGCTCTGAGGGAAATCTGGAAAACCTAAAGCCCAAGAACAGTTATTTCTACAGGACTGGGGTATGTATGGACAAGTTTCTAGTTCCGCACATTAGGGAAGAAGTACACATTTGCAACAAGTACTTTGTTAAATGAAAATCCAGAGGATGATGGAGAAACCATCTCAGTTCCAATGTTCATGTGGGAAGGGGTAGGGGGTAGACCCTAGGCTTGACAGGAATTTAAGGAAAAGTTTTTTGGATCTTTTATCTTGTTCTTTAGGGAAGAGCACTATTAGCAGTTTAGACCGAGACTTTTCTCCACTAGTTAGGCAAAACTGCCTAAGGTGAAGAGACAGAGGCAGCAATGGGCCAGGGAGGGTGGCAAGCCAGGGGCCACAGTTTTAAAGAGCAAAACGTGGATCATGTTCCAAGTCCATGCTGTGGAAAAGAGAGTTATCTTCCAGGCTGAACTTGAGCTGGCAGAGGACCAGCTCAAAATCTTCTCGGGAATTGAAAGCTGTGCCTTTGGGAACAGGGGACAGACAACTTCTGAGGACAACCTTGGAGTCTGGGGTCTTAGACCCTGAGACAGCCCTGGTCCTAAAGGCAGGGCCTGCTGCAACAAAAAGAGGAAACAAGGGGTCAGAGAGCCTTTGGACCAGCCCTTTACAAGACACCCGACCTTCAGAGGGGGAGGCTGGGTTGCCCAAGGTACTATGGTACTATGGTGAGTTTACGGTAGGTCTTCACTATCCAGATGCCCTTGATTTGCTGGAAGAGGATGAAGCCAAAATAAAACAATAATCCAGCAAAACTAGGAAAAAGGCACATTCTTTTTTTTTTTTTTTTTTTTTTAAAAAAAACAAAAACAAAAACAGAGTCTTGCTCTGTTGCTCAGGCTGGAGTGCAGTGGCGGGATCTCGGCTCACTGCAAGCCCCACCTCCCGGGTTCATGCCATTCTCCTGCCTCAGCCTCCTGAGTAGCTGGGACTACAGGTACCTGCCATCATGCCCTATTTTTTTTTTTTTTTTTGTATTTTTAGTAGAGACAGGGTTTCACCATGTTAACCCGGATGGTCTTGATCTCCTGACCTTGTGATCCGCCTGCCTCGGCTGGGATTACAGGCGTGAGCCACCGCACCCAGCTGGAAAAAGGTACATTCTTAGACTTCTACAAATAAGACCAGTCATGATCACCTTGGGGGCCCTTTTACATTGGTGTTTACCAGTGTCTTTTATGTCTTCATCTGTAGAACTACGTTGATTTGTTTTGAAGGCTCTTAATAATCTAGGAGCCATCTAGAGCTGTGCTCTCCAATACAGTAGCCAGTAGCCATGTGTGGTGATTTAAATTTACAATCAAAATTTAATTCCTCAGTCAGGCTAAACACATTCCAAGTGATTAACAGCCAATGTGCCTAGTGTCTAATGTATTGGACAGTGAGTGCAGAGGTAGAACATTTCCATCATCTCAGGAAGTTCTGTCGAACAGTACTGATCTGTTGTGTACAGCCTGCTGTGTAGCGGGTGCTTTAGAAATAGTCATTGCATGAATGGTCCTCTAGACTGTATGCCACTACTAAGAGCTGTGGTTTCTACTCTCCTCCTCATTTCCCTTTCTGGCCAGCATACCAAGAAATTTACTAGGAATTCACATTGGAGTCTAGGTCCACACAGTGAAGGATGTCATCTTAAGGCCCTGGGAAAGGCAAGATGAGGCATCTGGGTGAAGACCAACTCCCAGTTCCTAAGACTCCCCCAGAGCTGGCTTGACTGTCCTCTAGCTGCAGCCAGACTGATGGCGGTACCCAGAGATGACAGCCGCTGGAGCAGGGGCCGGGGGAATTGGGACAGGCTGTGCTGGTTGGGGGCACACTGACTTTAAAGCTCCAAGCCTCACCACTCAGAGCATGAGGGAGTCACACCTCATCTTTAACTGATCCAGAGTCAGCTTATCACCATAGGAGAAGGTGAGTGGGTGAAGAGAACTTGAGGGGAAAACAGAAAGGGAGATGTGCTGAGGCTCCAGTTCTTCCAGAGAGTCAGTGAGAGGCACCTCATGTGAGGGGAGGTCATCTATGTTGGAGGGTAAGTAGCCATCGTGGGTGGGAAGGTTGCCCGCTGGGAGCACCGTCCAGGGACTGGCTGGGTTTTCTGGCTTTGGGTAGGAACCCCTGCTCTCCAGCACCTTGTACAGATCCACCAGTTGTCTGCTCTCAGCTGGGAGAGCTCTTGGAGGTGGTGGGCTTGAGGCACTGTGCATCATGTCTTTCTCTGAGGCCTGGTGACCTTGGATTCCTTTTCCCCTTTGTGGCCAGTTGGAGCAGTGGGGACGTCTGACAATTGGGGTCACTTGATGAAGGACTTCACTGATGACCAGGGGTTCAGGATCTTCAGGCATGGACCAGTCTATCAGGAGCCTGTCCAAGGGCAGCTGTGTCTTCTCCTGAGCAAAAGGAGGAGGAAGAGGCTCACACTGCTGTAGAAGCGACCTTAACAACCTATTTCTCCAGGGTTCCCAAAGGCCTCACAACCTGCACTGTCGCCTCAGCCCCGGCTGCAACATGGTGGGCACTGGAGTTTGCGAGGTAAGAGAAATAGTTAACATTGTTGGGGAGGCAGAGGGGCAGGAGCCGGAGACTCCTCTCAACCCCCAGCCAGTGAGTGATTCACTACCCTGCTCAACCTTCAACCTGTCTCTCTCTTTTCTCTTTTCTTTTCTTTTCTTTTCTTTCTTTCTCTGTCTCTCTCTCTCTCTTTCTGTCTTCTTTTTTTTTTTTTTTTTTTGAGACCAAGTCTCCTTCTGTCACCCAGGCTCGAGCTCAGTGGCCCAATCTTGGCTCCCTGTAACCTCCACCTCCCAGGTTCAAGCAATTCTCTTGCCTCAGCCTCCCGAGTGGCTGGGATTATAGGTGTGTGCCACCACGCCTGGCTAATTGTATATTTTTGGTAGAGACAGGGTTTCACCATGTTGGCCAGGCTGGTCTCAAACTCCTGACCTCAAGTGATCTGCCCACCTCGGCCTCCCAAAGTGCTGGGATTACAGGCATGAGCCACCACGCCTAGCCCCATTTCTAATGTGAACCAAGCTGTACTATCTGCTTTTCCTCAAGGACAGAGGTCACTGGATATGCAAAGGAAAGGCTGAGACTGCTTCTGTCTTGGGGAAGAGGCAATGAAGCCTTTAGGGTCACACTAAACAGGTGATGAAGGGACACAAGAGCTGAGTCCTGAGAGACGTGTGGTATTTTCCAGGTAGGGAGGTGCTGGCAAGGAGGACTGGTGTATTTTGGAACCTGCTAGTTATTTCTTATGACTGGTAACCCGAGACTTCAGAAATAGGAGGCGGTCACATCACACAGGGCCTTTTAAGTGACACAAGGGTGTTTGTGCCTTGAGAGAACTACTGAAAGGTTTCAGGCAAGGTAGTATTCCTTGTCAGATCTGCTTTTAAGAAAGACAACTTTGGAGTAACATTTTTAGAAGAAATTTTCATCTTTTTTTTTGCCTTTAGCTAATTGTGTTTGTAACAGACAAAATTAGCTTATACTTTTTAAAATTAATTAATTATCTCACTTATTTTCTCTTAGCATTCTGCCAGTGACCAGCTCTTCAATGTCCTATCTCTTTCCTTTCCGAACTTGCTGCCAATTCCTGAGTCCAAGTCCTTGGCACTTTCCTATTAACACTTTTTAAAAACTGGGCTTTAATTGGGGTCTCTTTGCCTCCTAGAAACAATCCTACACACTGGTTGTCTGATCTTTCCCAAGCAGAGGTCCAGAGCCTCTACTGACTTGGCTTCCATGTACAGTCAAGATTCCAGCATTGGCCTGGCAATTGGTTCCTGCCCTTCCTCCACCTCCCTGTCTTTCTCTTCAGAAGCTGCTCTTTCAGCCACTGTCCCAGTCTTACTAATCACGCCCTTCTCTCAGTGCCCCACACACTTTTGCTTCCACCGCCAGCCTTCACCCTGCTTGTGTGTGCCTCCCACTGTCCCATGCTTGGTGCCTTCTCCTTCCATGAGGCCCCTGGTGACTGTTCCTTCCCCTGGATGCCTATTCAATGAAGAAACCACTGTTAGGTTCTTGGCATGTGATGTTTTGTGCTGTCACTTTTTTTAAATGTCTGTAAGCTATGTGTGCACAGGGACCATGTCTTACAGGAGGAGTAGGATGACAAAAAATAGCCGTGGGACAAGGCACACCCTGGGGACTAGTCCCAACTCTGACACCATATCCTGGGGAAAACCAGTCTACAGTGGTCTACTGAGGCCTCTCTAGGGCCTCAGTTCTCCGATTTGTCCAATGACAAGTTGTGCAAGAGGGGTTTGGTCTGGATCTTCTTCTGACATCCCCTCCCTTGCCTTGGACATGGCAAGTGTCAGGAAAGTGAACAATGGCAGTGTCTCAGAACAGATTTCCACAAAGGGCCCTGCCAAGCTAGAGGATGTGTGTATGTGTTTCACTTTAGGGAAGCTGCTCTTTTCTGATCACTACCCAAACTGGCCCTGGCATGTTGGTCTGGCTCGGAACACAGCTGGCAGCTCTGGGAAGCTGAGCTGCCAAAGTGCTGCTACCACAGATGTGGGAGAGAGTACACCCTGTGTGGAAATGGCTTGTCGTTTTCACAAGGTGAGGTGTTTGCTCTGCTGTCAGGAGAGCAACAGCAACACTGAGAGGCCGCTTCTCACGGCTTTTACAAAGCGGGCCCTCTGGCTGCCAAGTCCTCGGGGGCAGGCCTCTTAAACCACTATCAGTTCAGGAACCTCATGGACACTATTTTAAGCTTTTACAAGTTGGATAACACTCCAGCAATCCCCTTTATGATTTGGCCTTTTCCTTCAGAGCTTTAGGGCACATGGTTTTGTAGCCATATCTTAAGAAACAGTAGGCGAGGGAAGGCCTGAGAGCTCAAAGCACATTTGCTAGAAGGGGAGGACACACTATTGTGTTTCTGTTGTCTGCCTCTGCCTAGCACCCAGAGAGCAGTTTGCTTTCTAAAAACAGTCCACCTCCTTCAAGGGTCAAGCCACATGGGGTTCTAAGGCCATCTCAAGGCCTTCATCCTGGAGGCCATATTTAAGCTGCTTAATTTAAAAAATTTTCTAATTCACTGGTTATTTTTGCAAAAAAATTATATGCACATAGTGTTCTTAAGACATTCTAGGCCAGGTGTGGTGGCTCATGCCTGTAATCCCAACACTTTGGGAGACTGAGGCAGGTGGATCACTTGAGGTCAGCAGTTCAAGACCAGCCTGGCCAACATGGTGAAACCCCATCTTTACTAAAAATACAAAAATTGGCTGGGCGTGGTGGCAGGTGCCTGTAATCTCAGCTACTTGGGAGGCTGAGGCAGGAGAATCGCTTGGACCTGGGAGGCGTAGGTTGCACTGAGCCGAGATCATACCATTGCATTTCAGCTTGGGCAACAGAGCAAGACTCTGTGTCAAAAAAGAAAAAAAAGATATCTAAAAGTTCAAAGGGACTATGTAATGAAAATTAAGTGGCTCTCATACTCTCCACCCTCTCCCTGGAGGCAACCACCATTCTCTGTTTCATATGTATCATAGTGGGCTTCCAGAAATATCCTGTGCCCATGCTGCAGATGTATGAGTGTATATAAAATCGCCCTCATTTTTATATAAATGAACCCACTTTAGACAATTGTGATAAATATTGCTCTTTTTACTTTTAAGTATCTTGGAGATCTTTAGGCACATATAGATCTATCTCATTTTTTAAGTATTTGCCTAATACCCTATTGTACAGATGTACCCAAAATGTTTAATTTGTCCCCGGTGCACTTTTACATTCTGCTCAAGTTTTTGCTTCTATTTATAATGCTTCAATGAACGCGCTTATGCTACACAACTTTGGGCATATGTATACCAATTTCTATCACCTTCCTTCTGTCTTACTTTCTCTAATAAATCTCTTCAGCTCAGAGGTGTAGACTGCTAGAAACACTCTCCTCATCCCGTGTTTAAAGATCCTTTAAAATGTATAATGCAATGATGAGCAGCACATCCTACTTGGATATGAGTCCAGGATCCACCATTTACTCGCTGACTAACATTGGGCAAGTTAGTCCTCTGTGCCTCAGTTTCCTCATGTGGAAAATGAAGATAATAATCATACAACCTCATGCCAGGCATGGTGGCTCACGCCTATAATCCCAGCACTTTGGGAGGCCGAGGCGGGCGGATCACGAGGTCAGGAGATCGAGACCATCCTGTCCAACATGGTGAAAACCCATCTCTACTAAAAATACAAAAAAAAAATTTAGCCAGGCGTGGTGGCGGGCGCCTGTAGTCCCAGCTACTCGGGAAGCTGAGGCAGGAGAATGGCGTGAACCCGGAAGGCGGAGCTTGCAGTGAGCCGAGATTGCACCACTGCACTCTGTTGCTCTGGGCAACAGAGCAAGACTCTGTCTCAAAAAAAAAAAAAAATCATATGACCTCATAAAGATGTTTATGGGTTAAATGTTAACATATGAAAATGTTTTCAAAAGTTCCTGGTACATATAAGGTAATATATCTAAATTATAATAATGTGTAATATAATTATATAATTATTATATGACAGAATATATAAAATATATAAATATATAACCTGTACATTATATATCTAAAATAGTGATAACAGCAGTTTGTGTATATATATATATATATAAAAATATATATATATGTGTGTGTATATATGTATATACACACACACAAACTGCTGTTACTGTCACTATTTTTGCTGTTGTAACTTAATAGGGATGAAATCCCTCAGAAGAGACTTAAATTATGGGTCTTCTTGGGAAGAAAGTGAATGATCTTTGTCTTATATGACCCATGTGCTTTACATGGCATCTTATTTAATCCTCACGGTGGTAAGTAAGAATGACATTGTTTTATGAAGACTGAAACTTGGGCTCAGATAGCTGGGCAAGTTGCCCAAGAGTCACACACATAGTAAGTGGCAGAGGCAGGGGTGGCCTCCGGGCTTGATTTCAAAGGCACTAAACTGTAGTGACTTAAATTCCTGAGGAAGCTGTGGCTGGGATCCACTCTTTTTTTTTTTTTTTTTTTTTTTTTTTTTTTTTTTTTTTTTTTGAGCAGAGGCTGGGACTATGGACCACTGGCTTCTGGCCTGAGGAAGGGTGTGGATGACAGAACATACTTGGTAGTTGGAGAGAAGCATCTTGCCCGAGAAATGTTGTAAAGTCTTGGAAAGGAAGCCTGGAGCTGTCAAAGCCCCAGGCGATGGGAGGAATATTGGCTTGCCACTTCTCTCTCCTATTTCTCCCCTTAAATGTAGTCTTCATATTCAGATGCTTTCAACTTCCAGACCCTCCACCAGGGATGGCCCATCTTGCCCACTGTGAGCTTTCTCACCTCTTTTCCTGGGCTGCAGCAGTTCCCTTCACTCTCTTTACTCTCCCCTCTCTCATCTGTCAGCTGATCAACCTCTCCTTTAAAACCTTTTCTTTGCACAATGGAATGATGTACTGGCTTCTTACCCAAACCAAAATAGTATGGGTTCTATTTATCTTTTCTATGCTTAGACAGGAAAAATCAAAATCTTCAATTCTCTTGAATTTTGGATGACTCAATGCTCAGGCTAGTACTCAACAAATGGCCAAAAAACAAAACAAAACAAAAAAAGCTTGCTTTCTTCTTTTGAAATAAGTTAGGTGAGAACAGGAGAGCAGTTTGGTGAGAAGGGGAATGTGAGGCATACTGAGGAATAAAAAGCTAGGGGGTTTTAATCTTATGATCATAAACTTCAGAAGATTCCTGTGCATGATTTCTCTTAAGTTCAGGAAGAAAAGTGAGAGTGATGACTCAGTGGTAGCTTAGCATGAATAACTTAAGCTCAATCATAGGATCTCAGCACCTAGGCTTCCTCGTAACTACAATGGAAAACTTAGATGTGGTGATCACTAGAACCCCACTGACTGACCACAGAGGAATTATACCTTACCTCTGCAGTGGGATATTTCTTAGTGCAAGTGCTATTTGCTGGATCTGGAATTTCTCTGCTACACCACTGAGGTCTGAGGGCCGCTAGGAAAACAGATAACCTATAGATAAAGAAAACAGTGACATTTTCTTAGGTGTGCACACAGTGGCATGGAAACACAGGTTCTCAGTGCAGTACCTTCAGTGTAAGGCTGCTTTTGTATGCAAATAAAATATAAACACTGAAAGACAAAGATGATTTATTTATCGTCCAAGGCTACAGTAGTTTTCTGTGAAATTACAACACAGTCACTTGGGGTTTGCTAAATAAACCATGGAACTTTTGATCAACCTAATATTTAGCAATCTATCACTATCCAGCTATGCATTCATTCAACAAATATTCATTGAACCCCTAATATGTGACCAGCACAATGCTACCTGCCGAGCATTGAAGATGACATGTTCCCTACCCTTACTATTTAGCTAATTACAATATTTACAAAGAGTTTGTAGTGACAGGTTAATTATGTGAACAGTTGAAAAAAAGACAGGATTCAAAAATGGTATAAATAGCTTGAACATAACCATGTTAAAAATGCCAAGAAAAAAGTATTTTAGGGAAATATCTGAAATATCTATTAACAGTGGTTGTATTTGGCAATAAGAGGAAATATAGGTCTTTTATGATGTAGAAGGAAAAATCCTAAAAAATTTCTTATAAACGTATGTGACTTATTTTTTTTTTTAAGTTCATGAACAATATGAAACATTTTGAAAGACTTGGCTTTGATAAGCTTTGATTTTTTTTTTTTAAAGTATGCTTTACAATTTGTCTAACCTTTTGAAGTAAGAGATGTGGCCATGTGACTAGGTTTTCTCCAGAGAAATATGAGCAGAAGTGTCTGTGATCTCATAGAGATCATGCAGATGAGGACAATGCCCAAGGGATGGTATGCCAAAAAGATGGAAGAAAACTGTGTCGCCAAATAACTGTGGAGCACAGCTGCCCACCAATCTGGATACCTTACCTCAGGGCCATTATATGGAAGATAAATAAAGTATTATTTAAGCCACTGCACTTTGGGTCCTCTTTTTTTTTTTTTTTTTTTTTTTTTTTTTTTAAGGCAGTTTAGCCTGCACTGTAACTGATCTTCACAATTTCCATGAAGAGGATGCATGTGATCCTAGTTGACTCCTTTTGAATTAAACTTTTTCAAAGTCTACCCAAAGAGAGCTTTGCTTTGAAGTATCTATCACACATTAGATCTTCAATAAATGTACAGCCTGTTAGACAAGTTCAATGGCTGGTAAAATGACTTTGAGTTAGTTTTATTTTGACCTTTTCTCTAACTTTACACAGCATTTGAAGAAAACTTTGTATTGAAAAACCAACTCATTAAAAATATTTTCTTTGAAAAATAATACATGTTTACTAAGGAAATTCTAGAAAATATAGTTAAACAAGAAAAACTAAAGTCACCTACAATTTTATCCCCAGATATAAACACCATTAATATTGTGGTTTAGGCTGGGCACAGTGGCTCACACCTGTAATCCCAGCACTTTGGGAGGCCGAGGTGGGTGGATCACGAGTTCAGGAGTTTGAGACCAGCCTGGCCAACATGGCGAAACCCTGTCTCTACCAAAAATACAAAAATTAGCTGGGCATGGTGGTGGGCACCTGTAGTCCCAGCTACTCGGGAGGCTGAGGCAGGAGTATATCTTGAACCCAGGAAGCAGAGGCTGCAGTGAGCCAAGATCATGCCACTGCACTCCAGCCTGGGTGACAGAGCAAGACTCCGTCTGAAAACAAAACAAAACAAAAATATTATGGTTTATATCCTTGAGGCAGACAGTAATTGCCACCCAATATTCATTTTCCCCTCCTTCTGAAGAAGAGGACCCAGATTTATTAGGACGACAATGCACTCGGCTAAAGGATCATAGCTTTGTTTTCTTTTCTTGCAGCTCTACCTCAAAGGAAAGACCACGATGTTTTTTTTTTTTTTTTTCTGGTTGGTATTGCTGTTTTAGGCTGGAGTGCAGTGGCACAATCTTAACTTACTACCACCTCTGCCTCCCAGGTTCAAGCGATTCTCATGCCTCAGCCACCTGAATACCAGGGACTACAGTTGTGTACCACCAGACCTGGCTACTTTTTTTATTTTCAGTAGAGAGAGTTTCACCATGTTGTCCAGACTGGTCTCGAACTCCTGACCTGAGGTGATCTGACCGCCTCAGCCTCCTGAAGTGCTGAAATTACAGGCATGAGCCACTGCACCCAGCCTCAGTCATGTTATTTTGACTTTTATATTATATATAACCAAATTTAATGCTAACTGATATATCTTACATTTGCATCTGTGTGTATGCACTATTTTTAAGAAATGAAAGTACATATTGTTTGGCAGGCTGCCTTTTAAATGGAACATGGTAAATATTGTTCATACCATTTAATTTCTTTTTTTTTTTTTAGAGACAGTCTTGCTCTGTTGCCAGGGTGGTGTGCAGTGGCGCGATCTCGGTTCACTGCGATCTCTGCCTCCCGGGTTCAAGTGATTCTCCTGCCTTAGCCTCCCGAGTCTCAGCTGGGACTACAGGCGCGTGCCACCACACCCAGCTAATTTTTGTATTTTTAGTAGAGCCGGGGTTTCACCGTGTTGGCCAAGATGGTCTCGATCTCCTGACCTTGTGATCTGCCCGCCTTGGCCTCCCAGAGTGTTGGGATTACAGCCGTGAGCCACTGCGCCCGGCCTGCCATATCATTTTATTTCTACATCATCTTTCATGGACACATAATATGTTATAGTACAAGATATATCATGATTTAGTTACCCAGTCCCTTATCATTGGGCATTTAGGTTATCTCAAATATTTTTCTTTTCTGAAAATTATTTCAGTGAACATATTTTCCACTAAATATCTGCAGACATCTATAATAGAATAGGCTTGGCACAGTGGCTCATGCCTGTAATCCCAGTACTTTGGGAGGCTGAGGCAGGCGGATCACTTGAGGTCAGGAGTTCGGGAACAGCCTGGCCAACATGATGAAACCCTGTCTCTAATAAAAAATATAAAAATTAGCTGGGTGTGGTGGTGGGCACCTGTAATCCCAGCTACTCGGGAGGCTGAGGCAGGACAATTGCTTGAACCTGGGAGGCGGAGGTTGCAGTGAGCCAAAATCACACCACAGGACTTCAGCCTAGGTGACTCTGTCTCAAAAAATTTTTTTTTGAAAAATAAAGTGTATATATATATATGATACATTTCTAGTTAGAGATTATTAGATCAAAAGGTATATTTTTAAGGATATGACACATACTGTCACCCAAAGTGGTGAAATAAGTTTAGTCTCTCACTAGGAATGTGTGAGAGTGTCCATTTCCCTGACCCATGGCAGCAACAACTATTATCATTTTTTTAAAAGCCTCATTTACCCAATTGGTAGGTGTAACCAACTCACTTTTGCTGGAAGTAATGCGTTGAGAAAATGCCCACCATGATGATAGCAACGCAAATGCTTGGTGCCACAAACGCCATCCAATTGGCTTTACCTGAAAAGTTAGGAAATCCTGTGACTGAGTGAGTTATCATCAATGAACATTTCAAAATCTTGATTGGTATATGAGCCCTCTGGGCCTTACCCACAGCTCCGGGACAGCTGTGCTCAGGAACAAGGTAAATTCGTTTTTGTCTACGCGATGTGGGAAATGGGACCCTAAGGGGACCAATTCTATGGTTCTAAGAGGAGCTCTGGCCCTACAGGGCTCCTCCCACTCACAGGGGCAGAAAGAAAGGAGGCACGGAATGCAAAGCACAGTTGTGAATTGGGAGCCTTGTCTTAGTCCTGGCTGTGCTGCTAGCAGATGTGTAATCTGTGGACTTCAGTTTCTTTTTTTTTTTTGAGACGGAGTCTCACTGTGTCTCCCAGGCTGGAGTGCAATGGTGCAATATTGGCTCACTGCAACCTCTGCCTCCCGGGTTCAAGTGATTCTCCTGTGTCAGCTTCCCAAGTAGCCGGAACTACAGGCGCATGCCACCACCCCCGGATAATTTTTGTATTTTTAGTAGAGACGGGGTTTCACCATATTGGCCAGGCAGGTCTTGAACTCCTGACCTCATGATCTGCCCACCTCAGCCTCCCAAAGTGCTGGGATTACAGGCGTGAGCCACCATGCCCGGCCTGGACTTCAGTTTCTTGATCTATAAAATGTGAATGGTGACATGTACCTTGCTGGTTGTCATGAAGATCAGAGATGGTATATTTAAAGCACATGGCAGTGTGTCTGAATATAGAAGGTCCTCAAGAAACAGTAGCTATTAATTTTAGCAAAGTATGGCATAAGCCTTTAGCTAGCTAGGGTGATTGTGAAATTTTTGAAATATTTGAAATTGTGCCTATTCCTTCCTATGAAAATAACTACGGCATTTTACTACTTACTGGAATTGTCCATTAATTCATCCAGCACTTGCTGAGTAGTAACCATGTAACAGGCTCTGTTAGGTGCTGGGATACAAAGATAAATAGGACATGGCTCTGCTGTCTAAAGAAGTCATGAATATAGTATAGGATACAGATGTGTGAACATGTAAACAATAAGCCATGATGCCATGGTGATATGGTTTGGCTGTGTGCCCACCCAAATCTCATCTTGAATTGTAATTCCCATCATCCCCACATGTGGTGGGAGGGACCCACTGGGAGGTAATTGAATCATGGGGGCAGTTACCCCATGCTACTGTTCTCATGCTATGAGGGAGTTCTTGCAAGAATCTGATGGTTTCATAAGGGGCTTTACCCCTGCTTTGCTCTCATTCTTCTCTCTCCTGCTGGCTTATGAAGAAGGATGTGTTTGCTTTCCCTTCAACCATGATGTAAGTTTCCTGAGGCCTCCCTAGTCATGCTGAATTATGAGTCAATTAAACCTCTTTCCTTTATAAATTACCCAGTCTCAGGTATGTCCTTATAGCAGCATGAGAACAGACTAATATAGTAAGTAAATTGGTACCATAGAGAGTGGGGCACTGCTGTAAAGATACCTGAGGATGTGGAAGCAGCTTTGGAAATGAATGAAGGCAGAGGTTGGAACAGTTTGGAGGGCTCCAAAGAAGACAGGAAAATGTGGGAAAGTTTGGAATTTCCTAGAGACTTGGAGGGCTCAGAAGACAGGAAGATGTGGGAAAGTTTGGAACTTCCTAGAGACTTGTCGAATGGCTTTGACCAAAATGCTGGTAGTGATATGAACAATGAAATTGAGGCTGAGGTGGTCTCAGATGGAGATGAAGAACTTGTTGGGAACTGGAGTAAAGGCTACTCTTGCTATGCAAACAGACTGGTGGCATTTTGTACCTGCCCCAGAGATCTTTGGAACTTTGAACTTGAGACAGATGATCTAGGATATCTGGCAGAAGAAATTTCTAAGCAGCAAAACATTCAAGAGGAAGCAGAACATAAAAGTTTGAAAAATTTGCAGCCTGATGATGCAATAGAAAAGAAAACCCTGTTTTCTGAGGAGAAAGTCAAGCTGGCAGCAGAAATTTGCATAGGTAATGAGGAGCCAAATGTTAATTACCAAGACAATGGGGAAAATGTCTTCCGAGAATGTCAGGAACCTTCATGACAGCCCCTCCCATCACAGGCCTGGAGGCCTAGGAGGGAAAAATGGTTTTCAGGGCTGGGTCCAGGGCCCCCACTTCTATGTGCAGCCTTGGGACTTGGTGCTCTGCATCCCAGCCACTCCAGCTGTGGCTAAAAGGGGCCAACATACAGCTCAGGCTGTTGCTTCATAGGGTGCAAGCCCCAGGTCTTGGCAGCTTCCATATGGTGTTGGGCCTGTGGGTGCGCAGAGGTCAAGAATTCAGGCTTGGAGAACTTTGCCTAGAATTCACAGGATGTATGGAAGTGCCTGGATGCCCAGGCAGAAGTTTGCTGCAGGAGCAGAGCCCTTATGGAGAACCTCTGCTACAGCAGTGTGGAAGAGAAATGTGGGGTGCAAGCCCCTACACAGAGTCCCCACTGGGCACTGCCTAGTGGAGCTGTGAAAAGAGGGCCACTGTCCTCCAGACCCTAGAATGGTAGATCCACTGACAGCTTGCACCATACACCTGGAAAAGCTGCAGACACTCAATGCCAGCCATGAAGGCAGTCAGAAGGGGGCTGTACTCTGCAAAGCCATAGTGGCAGAGCTGCCCAAGGCTGTGGGAGCCCACCTCTTGCATCAGCATAACCTGATGTGAGACATGGGGTTAACCTATTTATTATGCCTGAAGTTGCAATTTTTTGAATTATTGCATGAGTGAAAAATCTGACCTTGGTGATGACCTTGAGCAGTAGGATATAAATAACTCCCACATGCTTAGCATTCCAATAATGGAACACTAGTCATAAGTGGGTCTGGGCAGGAGATCATTTTGGAGCTTTAAGATTTAATGATTGCCCTATTGGCTTTTGGACTTGCATGGGGCCCTGTAGCCCCTTTGTTTTGGCCAATTTCTCCCATTTGGAAGGGGTGTATTTTCCCAATGCCTGTACCCCCTTTATATCTAGGAAGTAACTAGCTTGTTTTTGATTTTATAGGCTCATAGGTGGAAGAGACTTGCTTTGTCTCAGATGAGACTTTGGACTTGGACTTTTGGACTATTACTGGAATGAACTAAGACTTCAGGGGACTGTTGGAAAGGCGTGATTGTGTTTTGAAATGTGAGGAAATGAGATTTGGGAGGGGTCAGGGGTGGAATGATATGGTTTGGCTGTGTCCCCACCCAAATCTTATCTTGAACTGTAGTTCCCATGATCCCTACATGTGGTGGGAGGGACTTTCTGGGAGGTAATTCAATCATGGGGGCAGTTATCTCCATGCTGTTCTCGTGATAGTGAGTGAGTTCTCACAAGAATCTGACAGTTTTCTAAGGGGCTTTCCCCTACTTGGCTCTCATTCTTCTCTCTACTGGCACCTTGTGAAGAAGGACATATTTGCTTTCCCTTCTGCCATGATTATAAGTTTCCTGAGGCTTCCCCAGCCCTGTGGAACTGTAAATTAAACCTCTTTCCTCTATAAATTATCCAGTCTCGGGTATGTCCTTATAGCAGTGTGAGAACGGACTAATTCACATGGGATATGTATGAAAACAGGGGTGTATGCAATGTCCAGAGAGGTATAGCAGAGAACAGCATGGAAAACTGGTTCACAAGTAGCAGAGGAAGGTTTTGCAAAAGGCACAATGTCAAAAGTTTAGAGTTGATTAGCTGGGCATGGTGGCAGAAGCCCACAGTCTCAACTACTTGTGAGGCTGAGGCATGAGAATCACTTGAGCCCAGGATTTCGAGGCTGCAGTGAGCTATGATCATGCCACTATACTCCAACCTGGACAATAGAGTGAGACACTGTCTCAAAAAAAATAAAAAATGTAGAGTTGGAGGATGCATAGGAGTCAGCTAAATGGATAAGCTAACAAAGGAAGACCAGACCAGAAAAAAACAAAAACAAACAAAAAAAAACTGTGCAAAGTCATGGAAGGAGGGAACAGCCAGTGCTTTCAGGCAACTACAGGAAGTCTGGTCTTGCTCCATAATGAATGCTGAAGTGTGTGGCAAAGGATCAAACTAGATGGGTAAACAGGACCATGTGAACCTGGCAAGTATGGAGTCTGAGTTCTAGCTGGAAGGGGCCCTTGGGGAACCACTGATGATTTACAACGAGAGAAGTAATGCCAGCATCTGGAGTCTTGCAGAAAGACTTCTCTTCTGATTGAATGACAAACAGGCTGGGAGGGAGAGTGAGCAGGAGGAGCTAGAGGCCAGAGACCTGTTAGGGCCCATGAGAAGTGTCAACAGGGCTGAATAGGGAAGTTAATGGAGGCAACCTTTTTTCTACCCCATACAATCAGGAGGATCTGGCCTTCCTTTCTTTTTTAATTGAGATGGGTCTTGTTATGTTGCCCAGGCTGGTGTGGAACTCCTGTGTTCAATCAATCCTCCCACCTTGGCCTCCCAAAGTGCTAGGATTATAGGTGGGAGCCACGACACTTGGTCAAATCTCACATTTCTTCAGCATCTGCTTTCCTTTCTGGGCAGATGGAGCAAGTTTGGAGTAAAACCAGTAGCAAGATGCTGAGTCCTTTTTTTTATTATTTTATTTTATTTTTGAGACAGAGTCTCGCTCTGTCACCCAGACTGGAGTGCAGTGGTGCGATCTCAGCTCCCTGCAACCTCTGCCTCCTGGGTTCAAGCGATTCTCTTGCCTCAGCCTCCCGAGTAGCTGGGATTACAGGAGTGCACCACTGCTCCCAGCTAATTTTTGTCTGAGTCCTTAATCTACATTAATCGAGCAAGTTAACTTTCTTTTGATCTTTTTTTTTTTTTGAGACATAGTCTCACTCTGTCGCCCAGGCTGGAGTGCAGTGGTGCGATCTCAGCTCCCTGCAACCTCTGCCTCCTGGGTTCAAGCGATTCTCTTGCCTCAGCCTCCCGAGTAGCTGGGATTACAGGAGTGCACCACCGCTCCCAGCTAATTTTTGTCTGAGTCCTTAATCTACATTAATCGAGCAAGTTAACTTTCTTTTGATCTTTTTTTTTTTTTTTTGAGACATAGTCTCACTCTGTCACCCAGGCTGGAGTGCAGTGGCTGCCATCTCAGCTCACTGCAAGCTCCGCCTCCTGGGTTCACGCCATTCTCCTGCCTCCCAAGTAGCTGGGACTACAGGCACCCGCCACCACGCCCGGCTAATTTTTTTGTATTTTTTTTCGTAGAGATGGGGTTTCACTGTGTTAGCCAGGATGGTCTGGATCTCCTGACCTTGTGATCCGCCCGCCTCGGCCTCCCAAAGTGCTGGGATTACAGGCACGAGTCACCATGCCCGGCTGCAAGTTAACTTTCATGGGAGTGCTCAGGATATGAGAAGAAGTCTTGTCAATTTCCCAGTGGAGAGTTTCCTGGCATAGAACAAGAAAGTCTCTTGAATGATCAACTTGATGCTTCATGTCACAAAGCAAGATGCTTAGAGCAGATGCAAATGAGCATTGCTAGAGAGAACAGTGTAACTTAGCTAGTGGAGGGAAGCCCATGCTAGCTGGGTCACTTACTCATCAGACTCAAATTTAACTTAATTTAAGCAACTCAAATCTGAGTTTGATTTGTAGTTCTGCCACTGACCACTTCCATGACCTTGGGTAATCTTTTTGTACCTTAGTCCCCTCACTTAAAAAAAGGCATGATAATCCTTCAGTTTTAAAAATTCATTTCATATTGAGTGTCTGGTAGGATGAAGTAGGTATAACCATGTAATTTTGGTAAGGAAATATTAGCAAAAGTATGTGTTATAGGTTGAACTGTGTGATCCTCAAATTTATATGTTGAAGTCCTAAACCCCCAGCCTGAGAATGTGACCTCATTTGAAATTAGGATCATTGCATATATGATTAGTTAAGATGAGGTCATACTGGAGTAGAGTGGGCCCCTAATCCAATATGACTGGTGTCCTTATAAGACGGAGACAATTTGGACACATGGAGAATGCCAGATGAAAGCAGAGACCTACAAGCCAAGTAATATTAATGACTGCCTGCAAATTACTGGAAAAGAGGAGAGAGGCCTGGAATAGATTCTCTCTCATAGTCCTCCGAAGGAATCAACCCTGCTGACACCTTGATCTTGGACTTCTAGACTCTAAAACTGTGAGACAATAGATTTCTGTTGATTAGGCAACTCAGTTTGTGGTGATTCGTTGCAGCAGCCCTAGCAAATTAATGTAGTATGCAAAGTGCTTAACAGAATGACTGTTGTATATGCAATAGCTGCTATTATTATTGTTGATGTAATTCTCATCATTTGTGGAACAGATACTTAGTAAGCAAGTACTGTGTGCTGGGCACCATGCTAGGCCTTGAAGACAGAGGTAAACAGATATCAGTCCTTGCCTAGTGGATTCAGAGTTTTGAGTAGGAATTAAATGTAAGTGCATTATGTAAGGAGCATTTGGGAAGGCTTCCTGAAGGAGGAAGCATTCCTGATGAATTTTGAAACATGAGTAGACACTGTCTCCAAGAAAATAGTAGAGTGGTAAAGCATTCTATTTAGGAGAAACAACAAGTGTAAAGTGACAGCAAGAAAGTTATTAGTGAATTAAAGATAATCTGGTTATCTCTATACCAAATGTAATAGAAGTGCATGCCTGTGCAAGAATCCAGGGTGGACTCATTATCCTTAACATTGTCTCTCACCTTGCAGACAAAATTCCCTCTCATTTCCTTGGGAACTTTCGCCAGCAGCTGTCAAAGCTGTCATCCACAGGACATATGTCACTCGGGGCTGCAGGCTGTTTATTGGATGTGAATTTTGGGAGACTCTGTAGGGAATTTCTGAAAGGAAGATAAAGATGAAGAAAGGCACGTATTAAAGGATATGGCTTTTAATGTAGGCTTCTACTCATTTTTACTCTTTACTGCTTCATTTAATTTGGAAGGAAAAAGCATTTTGCTATTTTAGAATAGTCCAAATTCCTCAGTACTTAATACCTTAAGAGGCCCTAGATATTGTCATTTATGGATATCTCACTCCACAGCATATCAAACAAATTAGTTTTTTTGTAGTAAAATTTTTATTTTTACTTTCTTTTTCTGATTTTCTTTTATCTTTTTTGTGTTTTGTGGTAAAATCTTTTGAATAAATTTTTGTTGTTTTGCTTTTGAAAATATTTAGCTGTAGTTAACTCCCTTTATTTCCAATGATGATAATATTTCTAGTATTTATCAGGCTTATTTGGGAGTTCTGGAGGTGAAATGTTAAATGTACAAATTGTTTTCAAGGCTATGGAATCTTTTTTTTTTTTTTTTTTTTTTTTTTTTTGAGACAGGGTCACTCTCTGTTGCCAGGCTGGAGAGCAGTGACACGATCTCAGCTCACTGCAACCTCCGCCTCCTGAGTTCAAGCAATTCTCCTGCCTCAGCTCCCCAAGTAGCTCGGACAACAGGTGTGTGCCACCATATCCAGCTAATTTTTGTATTTTTAGTAGTGATGGGGTTTCACCATGTTGGCCAGGCTGGTCTCAAACTCCTGGCCTCAAGTAATCTGCCTGCCTCAGTCTCCCAAAATGCTGGATTACAAGTGTGAGCCACTGCGTCCGGCCAGTTATGAAATTTTGTATTTTGTATTTTTTTGAGATGGAGTCTTGCTCTGTCACCCAGGCTAGAGTGCAGTGGCATGATCTTGGCTCACTGTAACCTCTGCCTCCTAGGTTCAAGCAATTCTCCTGCCTCAGTCTCCCGAGTAGTTGGGACTACAGGTGTGTGCCACCATGCCTGGCTAATTTTTGTATTTTTAGTAGAGATGGGGCTTCACCATGTTGGCCAGGCTGATCTTAAAATCCTGGCCTCAAGTGATCTGCCCACCTCAGCCTCCCAAAGTGCTGGGATTACAGGCATGAGCCCACACACCTGGCCTATGTAAGTTTAACAATTAATGAAACAGACATTCACTTAACATTTTTTTTTTTTTTTTTTTTTTGAGACAGAATCTCGCTCTGTCACCCAGGCTAGAGTACAGTGACACAATCATGGCTCACTGCAACCTCCACCTCCCGGGTTCAAGCAATTCTTCAGCCTCAGCCTCCTGAGTAACTGGGATTATAGGCATGTGCCACCATGCCTGGCTAAGTTTTATATTTTTAGTAGGGATGGGGTTTCACCATGCTGGTCAGGCTGGTCTCAAACTCCTGACCTCGTGATCTGCCCACGTCAGCCTCCCAAAGTGCTGGAATTATAGGCATGAGCCACAGCACCTGGCCTCACTTAACACTTTTAAACTTTGATTTTGCACTTTTCCATTTGTAGGCTCTGGGCCCTGAGCTTATAGGGTATAATATGAGGATCTTCTTCAGTATGACATAAAATCATTAAAAACTAGAGCAACAATACTTAGATTAGATTTATTTGGCAACTGTAAACCTAGATTACCAGTGCCTTGATGTTCTCAACACCCCTGCAGTTTTCTCTGTAGGGAAGATTTTGTGTTTTGAGTAAACACATTGAGTAAACAAGCACTGATGTTGTTTTTTTAATCTAAGAAACATGAGTGTGGGTAGCTTTTAGTAAACAGACAATCTTCTCCAGTGGCCTGTTGGGTGTGGATTTTGGAGTGACTTTTCAAAAGCTGGGGAGGATGGCAGAGTCAAGGCCAGCACTTTGGTAGAAGTAGCCTGTGTCAACTAAAAAAAAAAAAAAAAAAAATACGGAGACAAATTTTAATAGTTTTTTTTTTTCTTTTTTAAGACAGAGTCTCGCTCTGTCACCCAGGCTGGAGTGCAATGGCACAATCTCGGCTCACTGCAACCTCAACATATACTGGCTCACAAACTCCAGGGCAAGTCAGAGGTGTCTTGCATGCTGGATTTATTTCAACAGTCATAAATATGAGTGCCTACACTGGAGAAGGCACTGACAATACAAAAGCATAGAATCTGCCTCAAAGAGTCCACTATCTAATGGGGAAAAGAGACCCCTTCCATTATCCCATCCCTGCTTACTATGGGTAATCAGCAAGATGAAGTCCTATAATATTACCTCTACTCCACCCAAAGGGGTTGAAGCCCATGCAGATAATTTATTCACCATGACTATCAGAGAATTTGTATATTTTACATCCTGTTGAGAAAAGTCCTTGTGGAAAATGCTCAAGTCTCCTCTAGCCTGGTGAAATTGTTTGCATAGACTTAAGCTATATGAATGAGCTCAAAAAGCCCTTTCTCTAGTCCTGAAGTAGGGGATTAAAAAATTAATTTTAGAGGGACCTTCTGTTCCTCCTGTTGTAGCAAAACATCAGCAAGCGTCAGGGAATCAACTGTCCAACTGTGTGAGGGCATCCTTAACTCTGGGAGTGAAATGAGACATTGGAACAGAAGGGAAGGGATTTGTATGGGTTGCTGGGCCAATAAAGTTTATCCGCACACACACACACATATGCACACATATTAGAAGAACAAAAATAGAAACTCCATGGGAAGAGGCAGTGAGGAGGATGATAGTGTCAGCAGTTTGGTTGGCAAAATAGGCTGAGTGGTATAATAGGAGAAAGAAGTTGAGAAGTCAAGCAGGAAATACTGGTCCTGCTCCCTCTGGGCTGTGATCTCTGGCAGAGATAAAAGAGGCCATTCAATCCTTGGTGGTCTGAAAACTTAGACTCAGGGTGGTTCAATGATAAAGGCACCAGTGTAGGAAGATGTGATAGTTGCCAGTCATTGGAAAGGCTTTAGATAGGAAGGTCAAGTGGTACTAGACAAAACAGCTGCACTGCTACTGGAAACAAGTTTTTGTCTAACGATCTACATTGGATTTAACAAAGGGTAGAGTGGTATTCAGCTGTTTATTTTTATGAAGCACCTACCATGTGTCTGGCTATATTCTAGGCATGAGGAGATAATGCTGAGCAAATTGCCATGGCTTCTTCCCTTAAGATGCTTAGAGACTGTTGGCAAAGACTACTAGGTAGTAGCAAAGTATAATGTGTTCTCTAGTAGAAAAATGTGTTGGCCATGGCTCTACTGGTGCACATGGCAATATGGACAAGCTTCCAGAGAAGTGGCTGTGCACAGAGCCACCCATATAACTCACTACAATCCAGATACCTGGGCGCCTCCCTGGCTCTACACCTTACCTCCTCTGCCAAGGCAGGTCCCTCATTTTTTGCCCTTACTGTGCTCCACATGTGCCGTTAATACTGCTGCCTGGTCAATGGTGCTGAAACACCCGTAAGATGGGGCCCTCAAAGCAGAACACCTTCCTGCTTTGCCTTTCTCCCTTCTCCCTCCTCCTTAACCTACTACCTCCTACCACTCTCTAGAAAGTGCCCTTGTGAATTCACCAATGATTTCTGGTTGCCAAATGCAATAGGTAGTTGTCAGTCCTTGATTATGACAGTTACATCTCTTTTGTGTACTTTTCCTTTTTTTTTTTTTTCACTCTTTGAGACAGAGTCCAGCTCTGTCGCCCAGGCTGGAATGCAGTGGTGCGATTTCAGCTTACTGCAACCTCTGCCACTCAGTGATCCTCACACCTCAGCCTCCCGAGTAGCTGGGACTGCAAGTGCACACCATCATGCCTGGCTAATTTTTTGTAATTTTGGTAGAGACAGGGTTTCACCCTGTTGCCCAGGCTGGTCTTGACCTGTTGGGCTCAAATGATCTGCCCACCTGGGCCTCCCAAAGTGCTGTGATTACAGGCGTGAGCCACCATGCCCAGCCTCCTTCTGTGTACTTTTCTATCTCCCTTATAGACTGTGAGCTTGTCGAAGATAGGGACTAGGTCTTATCCATCAACAGATACTTACTGAATTAAATGGAAGTTTAACCTAAACTAGTATAAAATAGGACTGTGAATCTGCACTCTCCCTCCCCTTTTAGCTTATTTTTAAATACCCTTATGCAGGCTTTAGAGTCATCAGATTTATGACAAAATAAGGAAGGCATTTTCTTCAACATCCACAAGAGCAGTGTTAAGAATTAACAGACTCGGCCGGGCGCGGTGGCTCAAGCCTGTAATCCCAGCACTTTGGGAGGCCGAGATGGGCGGATCACGAGGTCAGGAGATCGAGACCATCCTGGCTAACACGGTGAAACCCCGTTTCTACTAAGAAATACAAAAAATAGCCGGGCGAGGTGGCAGCGCCTGTAGTCCCAGCTACTCGGGAGGCTGAGGCCGGAGAATGGCGTGAACCCGAGAGGCGGAGCTTGCAGTGAGCTGAGATCCGGCCACTGCACTCCAGCCTGGGCTACAAAGCGAGACTCCGTCTCAAAAAAAAAAAAAAAAAAAAAAAAAAAAGAACAGACTCAAGAGACTTTTACTATTAAAGTAGATGGCTTACTGTTAAAAAAAAAAAAAAAAAGAGGTTGGGCTCAGTGGCTTACACCTGTAATCTCAGCACTGTGGGAGGCCAAGGCAGGTGGATCACCAGAGGTTAGGCGTTCAAGACCAGCCTGGCCAACATGGTGAAACCCCTCCTCTACTAAAAATACAAAAATTAGCAGGGCATGGTGGTGCATGTCTGTAATCCCAGCTACTCGGGAGGCTGAGGCAGGAGAATCACTTGAACCTGGGAGGTAGAGGTTGCAGTGAGCTGAGATCATGCCATTGCACTCTAGCCTAGGCAACAGAGCAAGACTCTGTATCAAAAATAATAATAATAATAAATAATAATAATAATAAAAGAATCAACAGACCATGTTGATCTTTGTGGTTGCAAACAGGTATCTCAGTTTAAACTCTGCCAAAAGGAAAGTTATTTGGGGGGCAAATTTCACATGAGGAATTCCAGATGCCTCCAGAAGAGATCAATTGATTCCTTACCTCTTGGGGTGCATTTCAGAATGGACTTACTCTGGGACAAGTCCGGGGGAAGAAGTTCTGATCAGTGATATGTTCTGTTTATCAATGGTGAATTCATTCAACAAATGACCATAAGCCCTTATGATGGCACACTACAGAGCTGATAAAAAAGAATGACGTAAGTTCACATAGACAGATGTAGAAGGGTCTCTAGCATGTATTTTTGAGAGGTAAAAGCAAGGTGTAGATCAGAATACTGAAAAAGATCTCAACTATTTTCTTGTATATGCATCAATTGTTTTTTTTCTGGAGGAATACACAAGGGACTGTTAACAGCCTAAGTGTGAAGGGAAGATGAATTTTCTTTTTATGTCTTTCTGAGTTATTTTTATGTTTTAGTATTATTTATATAATAAAAATTAACCAGCTTTTGAAGTCACACTGTGGACCTCTTAAAGTCAAGAGAGAAGAACAACTCCTCAAGCTTCCCAGGTGAAAATCACCCCTGCAGGCAGCTCTCTGGCAGCTGCATCTCAGGGTGGCTTTGTTGCATTCTTCTTGGACCTACTAACTCTCATAAAGAAATACAAATGTTCCTTCTTTATGATAAATGTTCCTGAAAGCTAGCTTCTTACAAAATAGAGAGAAGGTCAAGTCAAGAAAAACAAAAACTCCGAATAAATCAAAGATTGGAACATCAAGTGTGGCAAGTGACTTGGAACTATACATGAATGAGTGATCCATGAAATCATTTGAGACAACACTCTAGCTAGAGTTTACTTTAATTGCTTTAGCTTTATACTTATAGAATAATTTTGGGCCATAAAGTGTTACTTAAACTGCATCATATTTTATCCATTTTAAGAAGAAAATAATATGCTATAATAGTAATTGCAAATGTTGGGATTTAAAAGTTCTCCAAATGCATTTCTTGTGAACCTCAAAGCCTATACAGGATTGGCAGGGCGCTATGGCCCACGCCTGTAATCCCAGCACTTTGGGAGGCCGAGGTAGGCAAATTGCTTGAGCCCAGGAGTTGGTAGACCAGCCTGGACAACACAGGGAGGCTCTGTCTCTACAAAAAAAAATTAAAAATTAGCTGGACATGGTGGCATGTACCTGTAGTTCCCACTACTTAGGAGGCTGAGGCAGAAGGATTGCTTGAGCCCAGGGAGGTCAAGGCTGCAGTGAGCTGTGATTGCACCACTGCACTCAGCCTGGGCAACGGAGTGAGGCATTGTCTCAAAAAAAAAACAAGTAAGTCAATAGTCCATTTACTTCATTTCTGTATCCTTAGCAATTTGCTTGGCACATAACGCATATTCAGTAACTTTCTGTTTGTGTGTTTAGATGTCTTTTCTAATTATTCATTCAGTTAACTTTACAAGTATTTATGGAGTACTTACTATGTGCCAGGCATTGTGCTAGCACATGTGTGTAGATATGCACGCATACCTCCTTGTGTTTTCCTGACATCCAAACAAGAAGGCCCCACTCACTGCATTTGGTTCTCACACATACCACAGAGCTGAGGCTGGGAGTTGGAGTCCCGTTCCTTCCAGTATATCCTGTAATGGAGGAGGCAGCCCATTTGCTCCTGGACTGGAATGCTGTTCCATGAAATTAAAATGCTCCCCTTTTCCTCTGTGATGGCATTAATATGGGGGCCACTCAGTGGTGCTGTAAAGTAGGGCACAGGAGGCTTCTGTCACCCTCCAAATCCAAATCATTAAAGCAAAATTTGGCAAAAGGTTCCAAGACTCACCTTTGTGCTTAGAGTTACCCAGGATGGAGCTGCATCCTCCTTGATCCTCTGAGAGTGCATACACACGGATTTCATAACAGGTGTAGGGTTTTATGTTCTCTGCAAGGAAAAGGGAATTCCCTTAACAGCCGTGCCATTACTGGTGAGTCACTAAAGGCAGCCTTTTTATTATCTGATACAAATGCTTTCAAGGTGTTTCTTGCCTTTTCCTAGTTTAAAGATGGTTCAAGCACAGTCTGGACTGATGACCTATGTTACAAATTCTCAGCATCTGATTTGCCATGACGTTGGCTTCTGGAAGTGACTGCTCCCAACTTCAAAGGATGAGATCAACCAACCAACCAACGAACCTGAGTTTCTTTCCATATAAACAAACGATATCACCATGATTAAGAAGGAGACAAAAGCTATTTGAGTTCCAACACAGATTTAAATATAACCCCCCACACACACATACACACACACACACACACACACCCGACTGCTTTTGAAACAAACCAAACAACTTACCTTCAAGAAAAAAAAACCTTTTGATTTCTACAAATAAAACATTTGCAGTTTACAGGAAAGTGAGGCTGGAATTTTGCAGGCATAGAACCTGAATGGCTTTTCTAATTCTGTAATGCTTACCAAGATCTGACAGGGCAGATGATACACTGAGGCATAACTAACCAGGGTGCTCTGGGTGCAATCCAACCCCTTGTTACCCCATGTCCTCTCCCTCTATGTTCCAGTTAGATTTCAGTTGCTTCCCAGCCTGGAAGATTTAAAAGGTACTTGGGAATTGTTAATGCTCCTTCCTGGCTTTTAAACCACCACACTTTCAATTTTCTGTCAGTCATGAAGCCTATTGGCAAGTCTTTCTTCCCCGCCAGAATTCCTTGTTTCCATGAATCTCAGATTTCTACTGCTTGTGAACGAAGGCCCCTTTCATAGATACCTCTCCTGATATACTTTTACATTTCAAATGAACATTTAAAGGCAAAAGAGATAACTCCTACTAGGTAACTATAGTATCAGGGAGGCAAAGTAAGGACCCTCTCCAGTATTGATTAATGCCCAGCCGATAGGTAGCCAGGGTCCCCTACGCTGACAGTTGATTAGGGTTTAACTTTTTTTTTTTTCAGGAAGAATAATTTTATATCATAGAATAGTTTATTAAATTATGTGTGTTTTATATGAAAATCCATTGCCCATTAAATATTCCAGCAAATAGCACATAAAACTCAGTTGCACAACCAGTGCTGTCAGAAGAGACCATGACAAGATCAGAACACATGCCATGGTTAAATTCCAATTTGAGTTCATGAACTAAGTGAAGTGGAGAAAAGGACACAGTCAGCTTAGTATGGTAATCCAAAGACTCCTCATGGGTGGGATTGACACCAAGAAGCCCAAAGGGCAACATGGAATATGAAATCATATTTCATGTGGGAGGGGCCAGTGAGTAGCTTTCAGGCCCCAGTGCCTAGCTGTTCTGCCCCTAGTCATGAAAGGGGCCAACCAACCACTGCCTTATGGAGGCATGGGAGTTCCAGATAAGCTCATTAGGCAGACAGTTCCCTTGTATTTTGCCATCCAAAATGTGAATTCAGGACAGAGGCCTTGAAAACTGCTGCATTAGAAGCTGTAGTTTATTTTTGTGAATGGCTCACCTTTAGTGGAGGAGAGAAGACAGTGGCTCCGGAACTCAGCTGACATTTCCCTTTCCACCAAGAGTAGAGCCCTCGTAGCAAGCTTGTTCCCCAGTTCTGGCCTCAAGAACTCCTATTTTACTGGCTGATTCTTGTATGAATACTCCCTAACAATATCTGCTCCCCACCTCAAAACCTTCAGTGGATGAAGCCCATACTCCTAAGACTTTTATTTCCTTTCTAGAGTCTGGCTGCAATTTCCAGACTCATTTCCCCCCACTCACATACATACATACATACCTAGTACCCTTCAGCAAAGTCCCTGCCCCCATGTTTATAAACCATCGCTTCGGTGGTTTTTCTGCAGAAAGCTAATTTCACCTCGTAAGTGTGGGAGAAGGCAAACATTAAATGACTGGTAACGAGGAAGAAGGCAAAAGAGGGCGGAAGAGGGCCCCCAACAACTCTAGGCATAGGGAAGGTTTTCTAGACACCATGATGTTATGTATTTGTAAAAGGAGTGGCTCTATATGGTCAGAAGCATTTTCACCCAGACAGGACAGCACTAGTCTCTAGCCTAGCCTCCACCAACCTATAAATCAAGAGCTGGGCTGTATTCTGGCCCACTCCAAAATGCCCAAATCTGCCCCAGCCAGATGCTGGGAAAAGGCTGGTGAAAATCAGTAACAGTGAGTGATTTTACTGACTGGGGGGGCCATTTTGAATTAATAATAACCATGAATTGTTAAAATAATATTTAAGTGTTTATTTCCAGACTGTAACATCAACACAAATTAATACCTAACCAAGTGTTTCCAAGCAGGAGAACAACTTTAATAAAGTCATTTTATTCATTAGTATATGGATTTTTTTTTTTTGATGGAGTCTAACTCTGTCACCCAGGCTGGAGTGCAATGGCATAATCTCGGCTCACTGCAATCTCCATTTCCCGGGTTCAAGCAATTATTCTGCCTTAACCTCCTGAGTAGCTGGGATTCCAGGCGCCCACCACCACGCCCAACTAATTTTTGTATTTGTAGTAGAGATGGGGTTTCGCCATGTTGGCCAGGCTGGTCTCGAACTCCTGACCTCAGGGGATCTGCCCACCTCCGCTTCCCAAAGTGTTGGGATTACAAGCGTGAGCCACCGTGCCCAGCCTAGTATATTGATTTTATTCAAATGAATATTATTTCTAAAGTGCATAAAGACACTTATTTCACTAAGTATGGAAAACATCTCTCTTGCCATATAGTTCAAACTATCCCACAGGGATAAGTCCTAATACAGCTTATAATAATGTTTACAATTTCATAGCAGCTTCAAGTTTGGTAAATGCTTTTTCTGTTCACTTTCACCTGATTTGATGGGCATAACAGCCCTGAAAGAAAACTGGTTCTACTGCAACAACTCTAGGGACAGGGAACATACTACCTTGAGAGGTAATCGATTGTCCCATTAGAGACCATCAAAGGCAGGAAACTTCTTTTTCAAAATTGAGCTGATAGCTACTTCTTTTATAATTTCCACACAGGACTTTAGTTTTTCTCCCCAGAGCAACAAAGGAAAACATACTCTTGTGTGTGTAAAGTCAAAACCAGCAACAGCCATCAAGCCGTCCCATTCCCATGCCCATCTAGAATTCTCTTTTCCAGGCTAAATGGTTTCCAGATTAGAAGTTCCAAGCTCCTAATAACTCGGTCATCTTCCTTTGGATGCTTACTGGGTTATGTAGGCAGCATTCTATTTAAGGGTAGTGATGAAAAATTAACCTGCTAGAACTCTGAGCAGCAAGACTGTTAAAGAGTACGCAGTTAAGGATGGACTCATGTATAATCATGCAGTGTGATATTTATTTCATTTGTATAAATCTTGTCACCTTAAGCAGGGTGTGTATATCCTCCTAGACAGGTGTAATGATTGTTATAGAGACATTATAGGATTTAGAGCTTGAAAACCTTAAAATATTCGCTCTGTCTCATGTAATAATAGTAATATTGATGAGAGCTAAATTACTGAGCCCTTAAAATGTATTAGGCACTGTTCAAAACGTTTTCCATGAAGTAATTCAGCTAGTCTTCACAATAACCCAACGAGGTAGGTAATATTATTATCCTAATTTTTCAGATGAGGAAACTGAGGCACAAAGGGGTTAAGGAACTTGCCCTAGATCACACAGACAGAGCCAAGACTCAAACCCAGGTAGTATGGCTGCAGAGCCAGAACTTTAAACCACTGATTCAATTCAGTGCTGAATTTATGCTTAACAATGACATTAACTAAGTTCTGCCCAATCATTTTAATGTATTTTCAAATGCGTCCTCTCACTTGATTCTACCACTGACAGATTAGGAAACTGAGGATTAGAAATACCAATTGTCATATAGATAATTCTGAATTTATTACTACACAGTAAGTAGCAAAATTGGGAATGAAGGATTTCCTGGTTTCCTCATTTATACAAGGACCATACCGACTCTTACTGAAAATGATTGCTTTGAGAATTATTAAATAAATGAATTCCCCACACAGTTAAGGATGGCATCATGTATTATCATGCAGTGTGCTATGATAAACAAAGGTGTCTATTACACTGGCCAGTTAACTTAGCTCTCAGCCATACTTGTTTGGTTCAATTATTCATTCATCTTCTTCGGCATTGTGCTAGGGATATGGATTTTCCATAAATAATAGAGTTTTTAGTCAACCAGTTGGTCATTTATGTCTACAGTGGAGTATTCTGAAGTGCTGCTGGATGGACTCTAGGTCATCGGTCTCTCTTATCATCTAGCCACCTGTAATTGAAGGCAGGGTTCTGGCTGTTCCCTGCAGTTTCCCCAAACAAATGTGAACTTAGTAACCTTCTGGAAGGAAGGTGAACAATTAGGTACCTGAAATCAGAGCAGACACATTGTAGGGGGGACTCCGCAGCCAGTTTAGAGGGATCTGTGTGTCATCCCCTGGATGGAGCTGTCTCCATTCCACCACGTACTCCTGAACAGCAGAGAGATCTTTCCTGGGAGGCTGCCAAGTCACCAGAATGCTGTCCATGCTCTCTGAGTTTGCAGAGACCTGGTGAGGAGCCAGCAACCCTTTATCGGGCAGAAAGAGGAGAAACAAAATTAAAAAAGAGGAGGGATAAAGGTTTAAACAACAACAAAAAAAGCCAGTTTATCCCAACGAAGTTTTTGGAAGAATATCTACTTACTTTTAAAGACTTTGGAGTCACAGATTTAAGTTCATTCCATTTCTCAGTTCATGGAGGACTAACATCAGCTTGTTCAAACATTATATAAAATGTCAGGTGCACAATTATTTTCCCCTTCATCTTCCATTCCTTTCTCTCTCTTTTCTTTTTTCTTTTCCTCCCCTTCCTCCCTTTCCTCCCCTGCCTCCCTGCCTCCCTCCCTCCCTCCCTCCCTCCCTTCCTTCCTTCCTTCCTTCCTTCCTTCCTTCTTTTTTTTCTCTCTCTCTTTCTCTTTTTCTTCTTTTTTTTTTTTCTTGAGACAGGGTCTTGCTCTGTCACCCAGGCTGGAGTGCAGTGGCATAAGCACAGATCACTGCAGCCTCGACTTCCCAGATTCAAGTGATCCTCCCACCTTAGCCTTCTGAGTAGCTGGTATCACAAGTGCATGTCACTACACACAGCTAATTTTTTATTTTTTTTGTTAGAGAGAGACAAGGTTTTGCTACATTGCCCAGGCTGATCTCAAACTCCTGGGCATGAGCCAACATGCCTGGCTCCATTCCTTTTTCTATTTCTATAGCCTCAAAGGTGCCTAATCTTTGTGAATATATTAGGCATCTTTCTAATCCATCTTTCATATATTTATTTAGACAAATTCCTATCCTTGAAATTTAGTGTTATTTTGTGCATATGTGTTGAATTTTCATGAAATGTATTGGGAGATAAATCTAATGCTTTTTCTTTCACTCAACATTATGTTTCTGTGACATAAACATCCTGCTTGCTATTATGTAAATCCGACTCATTTTTTCAGACTGCTACCTAAACCCTTTACTTGTCCAATATTTGAGTGACAAGCAGGAAGTTCTTTTGGAGTGTTTGCAAACACAAACAAGGATGCAATGAATATTCTCTTGCATGTTCTCTTGTGTGCCTGTGCAAGAATGTTTCTGTGTTTCTGGATATATATGCATAGAATTGCTTGATTATAGAGCAAATTCACATATTGTTTTACAAAATACTGCCAGATTTATCTCTAAAATAGCCAGTTGACATTCCAGCAAGAAAAGCATGAAAGCTCTCATTTCTCCACCAATATTTTCTGATTTTCTAATTTTTATCAATCTGGTATATATAACGTGGTATTTAATTGTGGTTTTATTTTCATTTTTCTGAATTTTTTTTTTTTTTTTTGAGATGGAGTCTTGCTCTATCTTGCCCAGGCTGGAGTGCAGTGGCACCATCTCAGCTCACTGCGGCCTCCGCCTCCCAGGTTCAAGCAATTCTCCTGTCTCAGCCTCCCGAGTAGCTGGGACTACAGGCGTGTGCCACCACACCCGACTAATTTTGTATTTTTAGTAGAGATGGGGTTTCACCATATTGGCCAGGCTGGTCTCAAACTCCTGACCTCAGGTGATCCACCTGCCTCGGGCTCCCAAAGTGCTGGGATTACAGGTGTGGGCCGTCGCACCCCGCCATTTTTCTGATTTCTTATGAAGCTGAGTTTCTTTTCATATATTACTAGTTATTTGACTTTCTCCTTCTGTGAACTGCCAATTCATATACTTCACTCATTTCCATTGGGTTTCCTTCATTCTCTCTGATTTGTAGACAGCTTTTTGTATTCTAGATTTTAGTCTTAACTTACCAGTTTTCAACAGTATCTTACCCTAGCCTGTCAACTCTCTGATAACTTAATGACACATATATAGCTACTTTGATCTTGGTAAATTTATCCATGGCTTGTGTACTTTACATCTTATTTATGAAATCCTTCTATTCTAGGGTCATGAAGATACTCAACTACATTTTCTCCTATTGGTTTTGTTTTACCTTTCACATTTAGGTTTTTAAATTCAAATCCAACAAAAGGGTTTTTTTTTATGGGGGAGAATAAATTTTACTACTTTTCCACCTGGTGAGTCAATTTTTCCCTATGTCATCACATTTGGCATCTCATCCCTGTCATATACCAAGTTTCACATAATCATGGGTCTGTGTCTGGGTTGACCACTTTACCAGAAAATAGTGTTCATGTTACCAGGCTTTGTAATGTCTGACTATTTAGTCAGCGAAGTCCTTTCCTTTTTGCTCTTCTTTATTTTGTTTATTTATTTATTTTGAGACAGAGTCTCCCTCTGTTGCCTAGGTTGGCATGCAGTGGTGCAATCTTGGCTCACTGCAACCTCTGCCTCTGGGGTTCAAGCGATTCTCCTGCCTCAGCCTCCCAAGTAGCTGGGATTATAAGCGTGTGCCACCATGCCTGGCTAATTGTTTGTATTTTTAGTAGAGATGGGGTTTCACCATGTTGGCCAGGCTGGTCTCCAACTCCTGACTCAAGTGATTCATCTGCCTCAGCCTTTCAAAGTGCTGGGAATACAGGTGTGAGTCACCATGCCCGGCACTCTTCTTTTTTTCAAAATGGTCTTAGATATTCATGAAACTTTATACTTCCGTATAGCTTTTAGCATCTGTTTGTCAGAGTCATCTTCTATATCATTTAATGGAGTTTTAAAAATTTCACCTTGAAGTTTCTATGTGTTCTTTGTTAGGTTAATTCCTAGACCCTTTATACTTTTTTTTGTTTTTTTTGAGACGGAGTCTCGCTCAGCTGTCCAGGCTGGAGTGCAGTGGCGTGATCTCGGCTTACTGGAACTAGTGTCTCCTGGGTTCAAGCGATTCTCCTGCCTCAGCCTCCTGAGTAGCTGGGATTACAGGCACCTGCCATCATGCCCGTCTAATTTTTGTATTTTAGTAGAGACGAGGTTTCACCATGTTGGCCAAGCTGGTCTTGAACTCCTGACCTCAGGTGATCCACCTGCCCCGGCCTCCCAAAATGCTAGGATTACAGCCATGAGCCACTGTGCCTGGCCTTTTTTTTTTTTTTGAGACCATCTCACTCTGTCACCCAGGCTGGAGTGCAGTGGTGTGATCTTGGCTCACTGCAACCTCTGCCTCCTGGATTCCAGCGATTGTCCTGCCTCAGCCTCCCCTGTAGCTGGGATTATAGGCATTCACCACCACGCCTGGCTGAGTTTTGTATTTTCAGTGAGACGGGGTTTCACCATGTTGGCCAGGCTGGTCTTGAACTCCCGACCTCAAGTGATCCATCCACCTTGGCTCCCAAAGTGCTGGGATTACAGGTATGAGCCACCACACCTGGCCAATACTTTTGGTTTGCTCTTTAAATGGCATTTTATTTTCCACTACTTTTTCTACTGCTAATCTGTGTGCGTTATTCTGGCAAACCTACTAAACTAATAATTTGTCTGCTACCCTTGCTGAATGTTTCATGTAAATAATTTTATTAGCAACACACTTAAAACATATCCTCTTTACAATCTTTGAATTAAATTCCTTATTTCCTTTTTTGGTTCCTATCTTATTGCAAGTTTTCAAGAGAACGTGCCTATATCGTTTTCTTGAGATCATGTATGCTGCATGTTTTTGGTAGAAAGTCTTTAAAATGCTAAAAAGTTTTCTTTTATTCATAGTTTTCAGAGTTTTTATTTTTATGAAATACTTTTATTTATTAAAGTTTTTTTAACTTTTTTTTTTTTTTTTTTACATCTGGTAAAAACATATCCTTTTTTTTTCTCTCTTTCAGTTCTAATGTGATAAATTACATGGATACATTTTTCTGATATTGACCCATCCTTGTATTCTTGGGATCAACCCTACTTGATCATTCTGTAGTTTTCTTTTTTGACTGAGACTTTTGAAAAATAGACTTTATTTTTTAGAAACAGTTTTAGGTTCTAAACAGAATTGAGCAGAAGGTATAGAGATATCCCATATACCTCTGTCCCTACATATGCACAGCCTCTCCTAATATCAAAATCCTGTATCAAAGTGGAACATTTGTTACAATCGATGAACCTACATTGACACATCATTATCACCAAAGTCCATCATTTACATTAGGGTTTATTCTTGATGTTGTACATTCTATGGGTTTAGGCAAATGTATAATAACATGTATTCACTATTATAGTATCATACAGAGTGGTTTCACTGCCCTAAAAGTCCTCTATGCTTCATTTATTCATCTCTCCCTTCCTCCACCCTTGGCAACCACTAAATCCTTTATCTATAGTTCTGCCTTTTCCACAACATCATATATCTGGAATCATACAGTATGTAGCCTCTTTTTTTTTTTTTTTTTGCGGGGGGACGGAGTCTCGCTCTGTCCCCCAGACTGGAGTGCAGTGGCGAGATCTCAGCTCACTGCAAGCTCCGCCTCCCGGGTTCATGCCGTTCTCCTGCCTCAGCCTCCCGAGTAGCTGGGACTACAGGCGCCCACCACCACGCCCGGTTAATTTTTTATAGAGATGGGATTTCACCGTGTTAGCCAGGATGGTCTCGATCTCCTGACCTCGTGATCCGCCCATCTCAGCCTCCCAAAGTGCTGGGATTACAGGCGTGAGCCACCGCGGACAGCCGGTATGTAGCCTTTTCAGATTGGCTTCTTTCACTTTGTTACATGCATTTAGGGGTACTCCAAATCTTTTTGTGGTTTGAGAACTCATTTGTTTTTACCACCAAGTAATATTTAATTATCTACAAGGACCACCATTTATTTATCTATTCACCTACTGAATAATATCTTGGTTTTTTTCCCCCAAGTTTTGGCAATTGTAGACAAAACCATGTAAACATTCATGTGCAGGTTTTTGTGTGGATATACATTTTGAGCTCTTTTGGGTAAGTACCAAAGAGTGTGATTGCTAGATCATATGGTAAGAGTATGTTCAGTTTTGTAAGAAACTGCCAATTTCTCCAAAGTGGCTCTTCCATTGGCATGCCCATTAGCATTGAATGAGAGTTTTTGTTACTCCACATCCTTGTCAGCATTTTGTGTTCTCAGTGTTTTAGATTTTAGCCATTCTAGTAGGTGTATAGTGATACCTCATTGTTGCTTTAATTTGCAATTGTCTAATAACATATGATGTTGGTCATCATTTTACATGCTTATTTGCCATCTTCTTTGGCGAGGTATCAGTTGCATCTTTTGCTCATTTTTGATTGGTTGTCCCTTTTCTTATTGTTAAATTTTAAGTGTTCTTTGTATATTTTGGATAACAGTGCTTTATAAAGTATGTCTTCTGCAAATATTTTCTGTAGTCTGTGTCTTCTCACTCTCTCGATAGTGTCTATCACAGAGCAGACATTTTTAATTCTAATGAAGTTCAGCATACCAATTCTTTCTTTCATAGATCATGTCCTTGGTCTTGTATCTAAAAAGTCATTGCCATACCCAATGTCATCTACATTTCCTCCTATGTTATCTTCTGAAAGTTATATAGTTTTTCATTTTATAGTTAAGTCTATGATGCACTTTGAGTTAATTTATTGTGAAGAGTTAAGGTCTATGATTCACTTATTTTTGCATATATATGTCCAGTTGTTCCAGCACCATTTGCTGAAAAGACTGTCTTTGCTCCATTGTATTACCATTGTTCATTTGTAAAGATCACTTGAATATAATTATGTGGGCCTATTTCTTGATTATCTATTCTATATCATTGATTTATTTGTCTATTGTTTCACCAATACAGTGGGTGAGAGGGTATATCCTTGGTTTGTTCCTTATCTTAGTGGAAAAACTTCCAGTTTCTCATCATTAAATATGATATTAACTGTAGGGCTTTTGCAGATTTTTTTTTATCAAGTAGATGAAATTCCCTTCTCTTCCTAGTTTTCCAAAAGTTTTTAATCATGAATGCATGTTGGCTTTTGTCAAATGCCTTTTCTGCATCTATTGATATGATCATCTGATTTTCTTCTTTAGCCTGTTATATAATGAATTGCATTATTTGATTTTTTCTTTTTTTTTAATTAAAAAAAAAAGTAGTGACAAGGTCTTGCTATGTTGCCCAGACTGGTCTCAAACTCCTGGGCTCACGCGATCCTCCCACCTCGGCCCCCTAAGGTGCTGGGATTATAGGCATGAGCCACCATGCTCAGTCACATTAACTGATTTTTAAATATTGAACCAGATTTGCATACCTGGAGTAAATCCCACTACACTGGTCATGGAGGATAATTTTTTTTCATATATTGTTGGATTTGATTTGCTAATATTTTGTTGAGGATTTTTGCATCTATGTTCATGTGAGATACTGGCCTGCCATTTTTTTTTTTCTTGTAATATTTTTGGTTTTGGTATTTGGCCTAATAGAATGAGTTTGGAAGTGTTTTCTCTGGCTTTATCTCCTGGAAGAGATTGTAGATAATTAGTATGATTTCTTTTCCTTAAACATATGGTAGAATTCACCAGTGAACTCATCTGAGGCTAGTTCCTTCTGCTTTGGAAGGTTATTCATTATTGATTCAATTTCATTAATAGGTATAGACCTATTCAAATTGTCTATTTCCTCTTGTGTTAGTTTTGGCAGATTGTGTCTTTCAATGAATTGGTCCATTTCATCTAGATTATCAAATTTGTGGGCACAGAGTTGTTCATAGTATTTGATTATTATCCTTTTGATAACATGGGATCAGTGATGAGAGCCCCTTTTTATTTATGATATTGGTAATTTTCATCCTCTTTCTCTCTTTTTCTTAGTTAACCTGGCTAGAAATTTTATAAATTTTATTGATCTTTTTAAAGAATCAGCTTTTGGTTTCATTAATTTATCTCTTTATTCCAGTTTTGAATTTCATTTATTTCTGCTCTGATTTTTATTATTATTACTACTTGCTTACTTTGGGGTTATTTGATCCATTATTTTTTTAGTTTCCTAAGGCAAAAGCTTCGATTATTGATTTTAGACCTCTCTTCTTTTCTAATGTATTCATTCAATGTTATAAATTTTCCTCTAAGCACTGATTTTGCTGCATTCCATAAATTTTGATGTTTTATTTTTATTTTCAATTAGTTCAAACTATTTCAAAATTTCTCTTGAGATATTGATCTCTTATTCTTTGACCAATGTTTTATTTAGAAGTTGTTGTTTAATCTCTATTTTGGGATTTTCCAGCTATCTTTCTGTTACGATTTCTAGTTTATTTCCCCTGTGGTCTGGGAGCAGACAGTGCATGATATCTATTTTTTTAAATTTGTTAAAGAGTATTTTATGGCCCAGAATATGGTCTATCTTGGTGAATGTTCCATATAAGCATGAGAAGAATGTGTATTATGCTGTTGTTAGATGAATTTGGCTACAGATGTCAATTATGTTTAGTTGATTGAGGATGCTGTTGAGTTCAACTATGTCTTTAATGATTTTCTGTCTGCAGTCTTTGTCCTGTCTGCAACATCTGTCCATTTCTGACACAGTGGTCTTGAAGTCTGACTATGATAGTGGATTCATCCATTTCTCCTTGCAGTGCTATCAGTTTTTGGCTCATGCATTTTGATTGTTGTTAAGTCCATACACATTAAAGATTGTTATGTTTTCTTTGAGAATAGACTCCTTTATCATTAAGTAATGCTCCCAGTTGCCACTGATAACTTTCTCTGCTTCGAAGTCCATTCTGTCTGAAATTAATACAGCTACTCCAGCTTTTTGGCTAATGTTAACATGGCATATCTTTCTCTATCTGTTTACATTTGCTCTATATGTGTCTATTTTAAAATTTATTTATTTATTATGAGACGGAGTCTCCTTGTGTCTCACAGGCTGGAGTGCAGTGGTGTGATCTCGGCTCACTGCAGCCTCCACCCCCTGGGTTCAAGCGATTCTCCTGCTTCATCCTCCCAAGTAACTGAGATGATAGGCGTGCACCACCACGCCCAGCTAATTTTTGTATTTTTAGGAGAGACAGAGTTTCACTATGTTGGCCAGGCTGGTCTTGAACTCCTGACCTCAAGTGATCCGCCTGCCTCAGCCTTCCAAAGTGCTGGGATTACAGGCGTGAGCTACTGTGCCAGTCTATATGTCTATATATTTAAAGTTGGTTTCTTATCGACAACTATAGTTGAGTCTTGTTTTTTATCCACTTTGACTGTTTTGTAATTGCTGTTTTTAGTCCAGTGATGTTCAAAATAACTTGATGGAGTTGGAGTAATATGTACTACATGTGTTACTATTTTCTATTTGTTGCCTTTGTCATCTATCCCTTGTTTTGTCATTCTTTTTCTGCCATTTGTGGTTTTAATTGATCAGTTTATATGATTTCATTTTCTGCCCCTTTTTAGCATATCAGTTACATTTCTTTTAAAATGGTTTTTAGTGTTTGCTCTACTGTTTGCAATATACATTTACAACTAATTTAAGTCCCCTTTCAAATAACAATATACTGCTTCATGAGTAGCAGAAATACCTTAAATAGCAAAATAATCCAAAGTCCTCCCTGTTATCCCTTGCTGGGATTCATTGCTATCATTCATTTCACTTATATATAAGCATGCATAAGCATTTATAATACACAAACATATGTAATCAAATACATTGTTACTATTGTTGTTTTGAATGAACTGCTGTTAAGTCGATTAAGAATAAGAATAATTGGCCAAGCACGGTGGCTCATGGATGTAATCCCAGCACTTTGGGAGGCTGAGGCAGGTGAATCACCTGAAGTTGGGAGTTCGAGACCAGCCTGACCAACATGGAGAAACCCCGTCTCTACTAAAAATACAAAATTAGGTGGGCGTGGTGGCACATGCCTGTAATCCCAGCTACTAGAGAGGCTGAGGCAGGAGAATCACTTGAACCTGGAAGGCAGAGGTTGTGGTGAGCCGAGATCACCACTGAACTCCAGCCTGGGCAACAAGAAGGAAATTCTGTCTCAAAAAAAAAAAAAAGAATAAGAATAATCGGCTGGGCGCAGTGGCTCACGCCTGTAATCCCAGCACTTTGGGAGGCCGAGGCGGGTAGATCACGAGGTCAGGAGATCGAAACCATCCTCGCCAACATAGTGAAACCCCGTTTCTACTAAAGATACAAAAATTAGCTGGGTGTGGTGGCACGTACCTGTAATCCCAGCTACTTGGGAGGCTGAGGCAGGAGAATTGCTTGAACCAGGGAGTTGGAAGTTGCAGTGAGCCAAGATCATGCCATTGCACTCCAGCATGGTGACAGAGCGAGACTCTGTCACAAGAAAAAAAAAAAAAAACCAGAGTAATTAAAGTTTGTGTTTTACCTTCACTTATTTCTTCTTTGATGTTCTTCCTTTTTCTATATAGTTCCAAGTTTCTGACCTATCTCATTTTCCTTCTCTTTGAAAAACTTCATTTCACATTTTTTGCTAGGCAGGTCTACTGGCAACAAATTTATTCAATCTTTATCTGGGAAGTCCTTATTTCTCCTTCACTTTTGAAGGATAATTTCACAGGGTATAGACTGCTAGGTTGGTGGGCTTTTTTTCTCTCAATACTTTAAATATTTTACTCTACTCTCTTCTTGCTTGCATGGTTTCTTTCTTTCTTTTTTTTTTTTTTTTTCCTTTTCTTTTTTGAGATGGAGTCTAACCAGGCGGAGTACAGTGTTACCCAGGCGGGAGTACAGTGGCGTGATTTCGGCTCACTGTAACCTCTGCCTCCCAGGTTCAAGCGATTCTCTTGCATCAGCCTCCCAAGTAGCTGGGATTACAGGCACACGCCACCATGCCCAGCTGATTTTTGTATTTTTAGTAGAGACAGGGTTTCACCATGTTGGCCAGGCTGGTCTTGAACTCCTA
Organism: Macaca mulatta; assembly: GCF_049350105.2. Taxonomy (NCBI): domain Eukaryota; kingdom Metazoa; phylum Chordata; class Mammalia; order Primates; family Cercopithecidae; genus Macaca; species Macaca mulatta. The sequence continues at coordinate 173,251,480 of NC_133406.1, forward strand.
ACCTCAGGTGATCCACCCACCTCGGCCTCCTAAAGTGCTGGGATTACACGTGTCAGCCACCGCGCCCGGCCTGCATGTTTTCTTTGAAGAAGTTAGATGTAATTCTTATCTTTGGTCTTATATACATAAGTTTTCTTTTTCCTGTGGCTTCTTTCAAGAGTTTTTTCTTTATCTTTGATTTTCTGCAGTTTGAATGATGTATGTAGGTATAGTATTTGTTGTGGGTGGAGGGTGCCATTTACCCTGTTTGGTGTCCTTTAAGGTTCCTGGGTCTGTGGTTTGGTGTCTGACATTAATTTGAGAGATTGTCATTCATTATTGTTTCAAGTATTTCTTTTATTCTTTTCTTTTTTTTTTTACCTTCTGGTATTTCCATTATGTGTATGTTACATCTTTTGTAGTTGTTCCACAGATTTTGTATATGCTGTTATGTTTTTTTAGTCTTTGTTCTCTTTGCTTTTCAGTTTTAGCGGTTTCTATTGACGTATCTTGAAGCTCAAAAACTCCTCTCCCAGATATGTCTATTTTACAAATTACCCATCAAAGACATTCTTCATTTGTTACACTGTTTTTGATCTCTAGCATTTCTTTTTTGATTCTTTCTTAGAATTCTAATCTCTCTGATTACCCTGCCCATCGGTTTTTGCAGGTTTTCTACTTTAACTGTTAGAACCCTTAGCATATTAATCATAGTTGTTTTAAATTCCTGGTCTGATAATTCCAACATCCCTGCCATATGCAAGTATGGTTCTGATGCTTGCTGTGTCTCAACAAACTGCTATTTTGTTGTTGTTTGTTTGTTTTTTGCCTTTTAGTATGCCTTATAATTTTTTGTTGAAAAGTGGATACGATTTACTGAGTAAAAGAATATGCAGTAAATGGGCTTTTAGTAATGTGGTAGAAAGGTGTCGGGGGAGAGGAAGCATTCTATAACCCTGTGATTACATCCCTGTCTTTTTGTGAGCCTGTGCTTCTGGACTGGGAACTTGCCAGTGCTTATCAGTATTCCTCCCTTAAGTGGGATAGGATGGCTACAGTGGGCTGGAGTTGGGTATTTTCCTTCTCCCACCTAGAAGAACAGAGGGGATTGGAGTTGGGTATTTCCTTTCCCTCCAGATAGAAGGCCAGACTAGGATGGAATTAGATATGTTCCTCCCACCAGGTTGGTTAGGTTCTGATAAAACTCCAATAGTTCAGCCCTGTTAAAACAGTTTCCTTGGAGGGCAGGGCTTGTTAAGAACAGAATACTCTGGTGTATTTTTTTTTTTTTTTTTGAGGTGGAGTTTCACTCTGTCACCCAGGCTGGAGTGCAGTAGAGTGATCTTGGTTCACTGCAACCTCCGCCTCCTGGATTCAAGTGATTCTCCTGCCTTAGCCTTCCAAGTAGCTGGGATTACAGGCACGCACCACCACGCCTGGCTAATTTTATTTTTAGTAGAGACAGGGTTTTGTCGTGTTGGCCAGGCTGGTCTCAAAACTCCTGACCTCAAGTGATCTGCCCGCCTTGGCCTCCCAAAGTGCTGGAATTGCAAGGCATGAGCCACTGCACCTGGCCAACTCTGATGTATTTTATAACGGTTCCTTTTTCCCTCCCACTGAGAGAAACATGGGAGATTTTTCTGATATTCACTGCGAGAACCTGGTCAAGCTCCATTTATTTATTTATTTATTTATTTATTTATTTATTTATTTATTTATTTTTGCTCCTGAGACAGTCTCGCTCTGTCACCCGGGCTGGAGTTCAGTGGCACCATCTCAGCTCACTGCAACATCTGCCTCCCAGGTTCAAGTGATTATCCTGCCTTAGCCTTAGCTGGGATCACAGGCATGCACTACCACGCTGGCTAATTTGCATTTTTAGTAGAGATGGGGTTTCACCATGTTGGCCAGGCTGGTTTCGAACTCCTGACCTCTAGTGATCCGCCTGCCTCAGCCTCCCAAAGTGTCGGGATTACGGTGTGAGCCACCGCACCCAGCCCCTGGTCAAGCTCCTTAAGGTAAAACTCACAAAACTGTGAGGACCTCCTATGACTGATCCCCAGTGGAGATTTTAACTCTCAGATTTGTCCGTTCTGAGCCTCCAGCAATTTGTGAGTTACATACAGTTCAGGTTTTCCTACCTCAGCACTGGTTCCCATGAAGTTTTCTGCTTGGGGATTTTTGCTATGGTAATTTGTAATTCTCTGTATTTACCTGTCTATCTCTTCAATTTTCAGGGCAGTGGCTTGCCACATAGCCTCGCTTCTCTTATAGGTCAAAGAAGAAGTATTGATTTTCCAGTTTGTTGAGTTTTTACTTGTTATTATGACAGAATGATGACCTCCAAAGTGCCTTAGATGCTAGACTGGAAACTGAAAGTATCACCACTAGGTTTTTTTTTTGTTTTTTGTTTTTTTTTTTGAGATGTTCTGTTGCCCAGGCTGGAGTGCAATCACACGATCTCGGCTCACTGCAACTGCCACCTCCCAGATTCAAGTGATTCGCCTGTCTCAGCCTCCAGAGTAGCTGGGATTACAGGCACATGCCACGATGCCCAGCTAATTTTTCTATTTTTAGTAGATACAGGGTTTCACTATGTCGGCCAGGCTGGTGTTGAACTCCTAACCGCAAGTCATCCACCCAACTCAGTCTCCCAAAATGCTGGGATTACAGGTGTGAGCCACTGCGTGTGCGGCCTCCACTAATTTTTAATAAATGTGTTGAATCCACATCTCTCATTCATCAAGTTATATGTCAATGTTCATAAGTGATTTAGGCAATAACTTTCCTTGTGTTACCTTTATCTGGTTTTAATACCAAAGTTAAATTAGTCTTAGGAAACAGGTTAGACAGCTTTCTTTATTTTATATTTTCCATAGCCACTTGAAGTAACATTGAATTCAGAATTCAGTTGTAAAACAATTTGGGGCTGGGGCTTTTTTGGAGGGCATGTTGTATGTAAATGAGTTTTTTATTCTTTTTTTTTTTTTCTTTTTGAGACAGAGTCTTGCTTTGTCACCTAGGCTGGAGTTCAGTGGCATAATCTCGGCTCACTGCAACATCTGCCTCCTGGGCTCAAGCCATTTTTGTGCCTCAGCCTCCCAAGTAACTGGAACTACAGGTGTGCACCACCATGCCTAGCTAATTTTTGTATTTTTGTAGAGACGGGGTTTCACGATGTTGGCCAGGCTGGTCTGGAACTCCTGGCTTCAAGTGATCTGCCTGCCTTGGCCTCCCAAAGTGCTGGGATTATGGGCATGAGCCACTGCATCTGGGCTAAGTTTTTTATTCTTATTTCAACCTCTTTAATAGTTATTACTTAAAATTTAAAAAAATTTTTTGTGCCAATTTTTTAGCTTTTACAATATTTAACGATAAGTTTATTTTACCTAGGTTTGAAAGTTTACTTTTACTAGGGGAAAATATTCTTTCCCTCTTGTTTTGCTTGGTGTTTTATTTGCATCTTCTCTCTCTCTCTTTTATCCTTATATCTTGTTCCTCTGAATTTATTACTTAAGTTCTCTCTCTTTTTAATTTTTTAAACTTTAATTTCAATTAATTTTTTTTTTTTTTTTGAGATGGAATTTCGCTCTTGTTGCCCAGGCTGGAGTGCAGTGGTGCAATCTCGGCTCACTGCAACCTCTGTCTCCTGGCTTCAAGTGATTCTCCTGCCTCAGCCTCCCAAGTAGCTGGGATTACAGGCCCCCACCACCATCCCCAGCTAATTTTTGTATTTTTAGTAGAGACAGGGTTTCACCAGGTTGGCCAAGCTGGTCTCGAACTCCTGACCTCAGGTGATTCACCCGCCTTGACCTCCCAAAGTGCTGGGATTACAGGTGTGAGCCGCTGTGCCCAGCCAGTTCTCTCTCATTTTTAAATGATAGTTTAGCTGGAGAAACATTTCTGGATTTAAAGTTCTTTCCTTTCTTCCATTTGAAGATATTATATTATTGTATTTTTATATGTATTTTATATTTAGACACTGACATATCTAGTGTCCTTTTGATTCTTGTTCCTTAGGTGATTTGCTTTTTCTCCCTAAATATTGTTATACTTTTTTCTTTGGCTTTAAAGTCCTCACACTTTATGATAAAATGAAAAAAAAATTATGTTGGGTTTAGCACTCTGAGTTCTTTCCACTTGAGATCTTATGTCTTTCTTTCACTCTGTAATATTCTTGATCACTAGTCTTTAAATATTTGTTCCCCTCTATTTTTTCCCTCTACTCTGACTCCTTTTAGATGGTTGATATAATATCTATTTCTGCTCTTTCAGTGTTTTAATTTTTCTAATCTTTCAATTGCGTTACACATTTTTTTACACCTTCTGGAAGAATTTCACCCCTACTCTTCATCTCGCTAATTTAATCTTCAGATCAATCCTCTCTGTTATTCATCCCATCAGCTGAGTTAGTTGTTTCAATAACTAAACTTTTCTTGCATTCTCTTAAATATATTGGAGTTTGTATGCTGGAAAAGATAGATGTAATTGACCACTCAGACAAAAGTAGAATACTATTCTAGCAAAATGTTCAAACCACATTAAGCCCTAATATAAAAAGATGTTTGAAGAATGCAATGCAACTGAAGTTTAAGAGATGGAAACAACTAAATGTGTTTGTTTTCTAAATAGACAAAGTATATTAGAAACTTCAAAGGTTTAAAAAAAAAACACTTTTGCTAGATTCTATTATTTGTTGCTATACAATACTGAAATCATTTTCTTTAATGGCCCTTTGAGGTTATTCTAATAAAACGTGCTTTTTATTTTTTTCTTTTCTTTTTTTTTTTTTTTGAGACGGAATCTCACTCTGTCACCCAAGCTGGAGTGAAGTGGCATGGTCTCAGCTCACTGCAACCTCCACTTCCCAGTTTCAAGCAATTCCTGTGCCTCAGCCTCCCGAGCAGCTGGGATTACAGGTGTGCGCCATCACATCCAGCTAATTTTTCTTTTTTTTCTTTTTCTTTTTTTTTTAAAGTAGAGACAGGGGTTTTGCCATGTTGGCCAGGCTGGTCTTAAATTCCTGACTTCAAGTGATCTCCCTGTTTCGGCCTCCCAAAGTGCCACAGGCATGAGCCACCACGCTTGGCCTAAAACATGCTGTATTTAAGAGTGAATAAGCAATCTATTTAATATCCCTTTAAAAAACCCTAAACATTCCATACTGTCTCTGTTTGGGTTTTCTTCATAACTACCTGTTTCTGATCCATGTTTTGGTATTCTCTCTTATCTTTCTAAGGATGCTTTTCACATTTATTCTAATCTTTTCTACTATCTGTTGCATTAGTTCTGTTTCCTATGATACTGCTTTGTTGCCTGTCATTCCCAGGGCTTGTGGTCTTCACATTTGTCTTGATTTTTTCTTTTGGGATCGTGTTTTATTTTCTTTGATTGGTCAACAACCTTGGATTTTCTTTTTTTATGGGGAGAGGAGTCAAAGTACTGCTGTAGCTCATGGTCCTCCATGTATGTTTAGGGTAGGGAGGAGAGGTTTTTCAGCTTGGAAAGCTCCAGGTCAGAGACCCTGCAGTGATACAACCTGAGCTCTTTGTTCCCAGGCACCCCTTAAGCATACATGTACCTCCAGAATCAAACTAGTACCTCTGTGGTAGGCACTGCTTTTCATGAGGGAATTGGGCTATTATTCTTGTTTGAAACTGCCAGGCCTATGGGATGGGTGGCAGGAAAAAAATTGCCGAAGGGTCAGCCAGCTCACAGGCACTCTTTGCTCCCAGAGCTCCTCCCCAGTGAAGTTCCAGGGCTTCCTTGACGGTGACTCTGCCACGCTCTCCAGAATTTCCTACCCCATCATAGAGATGCCTGGGCAGCGATCACAACAGGGTAACAAGGGAAAGAAATCAAGAGAACAAGTAGAAAGCTCCCTTGGTCCTCCCTGCTTCTTCACTATTCCCCACTAGGGGGAACTCAGCTATCCATATCCTATCTCTCTGCAGCAGCTTCAGGGCCAGGTTTAGTGGTAGAGGCTGTAGACAGTGTACTGGCTATCTTGTCAGGAACTGGAATTCCCAGCAATGGTTCCTTGTCTTCCCTTGCCTTGGTATTTGATATCCTGGTTACACTATGGGCTTTTTGTTTTGTTTCATTTTTTGAGAATAAAATTTACTCATTCAGCAAGTATTTATTGAACACTATGGTTTGTAAGATCCCTTGCCGAGTATTGAGGTAAAAAAGCCAAAAAGCCTTTCTAACCACTGCTTTCTCTGGAATTAGCTAAACAAATCACCTTGGCATTGCCTAGGGTTCTTCGGTCTCTGAGTCACCACACCTGCCAGGAACCAACCTAGAATTTCCTCTCTCATGATGTGTGCTGGGGCATGTTCTTTCCTTCAAAAGTCTGCTAACAACTCACCTTCTGCCTGTCACCTTTCCTTTAGCCTCAATCGTTCTTCCCATCTCCATTTTCACTGAGAGCTTCTGTATGAAGTTATAATGTTCAGAAGGCATTTGGAAAAAGTGCTCACCCAAGGGTGGTCTGGTTTTCCATGTAGCTCTGCCACTATTAGATGTATGATCTTGGTTGTTACTTCACCTCCTAGGGCCCCAGTCTCTGCCATCTCTGTGAGCCTGTGTTTATGACTGTACTGGCTTCTGACTCTTCCTGCAGTTTCAAGAGGTCTTGAGTGGAAGGGCTAGGTCTTTGAAATATTTAATACATTTTACTCGTCGACTGGTAGGTTTAGCACACATTCCTTTTATTTTTTTTTTCTTTTTGAGACAGGGTCTCTCACTCTATTGCCCAGGCTGGAGTACAGTGGCATAATCTTGGCTCACTGCAACCTCCGCCTCCCGGATTCAAACAATTCTCCTGCCTCAGTCTCCTAAGTAGCTGGGACTACAGGCGCATACTACCGCACTTGGCTAGTTTTGTATTTTTTGGTAGAGACGGGGTTTCACTGTATTGGTCAGGCTGGTTTTGAACTCCTGGCCTCAAGTGATCTACCTGCCTCGGCCTCCCAAAGTCCTGGGATTACAGGTGTGAGCCACTGCGCCTGGCCCTGGCTTTTTTTTTTTTTTCAGATAATGTCTTGCTCTGTTGCCCAGGCTGAAGTACAGTGACACAATCATGGCTCATGGCAGCCTCCAACTCCTGGGCCCAAGCATTCCTCCTGCCTCAGCCTCCCAAGTAGCTCAGAAAACAGTCATGTGCCACCATGCCTGGCTAGCATGTAACTTTTATCATAAGCTAACAAAATCACTCTTGTGCCTCTTTATATACAATGCTGTGGCAGGTGCTTTTTACAACAAATTTGTCTCTGGTCTCTCAAAATCAGCATAAATCAGCCTAACTAATGTTGCGGCATTATTTTATCCTTTTCTTGAAGGAAAGATACATATGTAAATGATATGAATGTATACTGAAAGAGGAGAAGGCACAGAGTCATGTTCTACCTCTACAGATCATTCAGGGTATGTGTGAGACAAAGTCCTCAAAGACAGGACCATGCAGTTCTCCAGGTCCTTCTGGGACACAGAACTACTTGTATGAATGGCTCGGGTGTGATCTTAGGAGAGGCAAGAGGTCCTTGAGATTCCAGCACTTCTAAGACCCTCTTAACTATAGCTCGGCTCTCAAGAATTGCCTCATGTCCTTCTTTCCCTCCCAAAATGATCTCTGCATCAACCCCATTCTTATCATTCTGTGATCAATGGTCCTCTGTCCACTCTCAGAGGATGAAGTGTTCCTCTTCCTCTTTTGGTCACTGGCTCCTCATCATCTCCCATCTCCCCAGGGACTTTATTATTCCCCCGCTCTCCTTTGTCTTCAACTTCTTCCTTATCCCTGGTTCTTCTTTTCAAGTCCTATGCCTGCTCAGCTCTCACTTTAAAACAAACCCTCATGCCTGCACACCTGCTCTCCCTCACCTGACTAGCACCACTTTGTCTCTCCATACTTGGTACGCATGTCACCAGCTCTCCTGGCCTCCTCTACAAGCTCATGCTTTGGCTATTCTCTGTTCCTAGAGCCCCCATGCATACCTCTAACCTCATGCTTATTCTACTGTACTGCACTTTACTTGCTTATATGTCTGACCCTCCCCCTTGACTAAATATAAGTTGAGGACCTCAACTGTATCTTTTACCTATGCTGGATTCCAACTGCCTTATATAGTGTATGCTCAAAAATGACTGTTGAATGAATAAAGTGGAAATGAACTCTAACATGATGAATGTGGCATTTGAGAAGTTGTCACCAAATCTAACTAAGGAACCTGGGATGGGACCACAGAATTCATAAGGTTTAAAACCTCAAGACCCATCTGCAGTGAGGTTTGAAGAAGTAAGTTATTCTGATATATTTCATTTTAAAAACAGCAGAATAGAACCACAGAGTTCACTTTAAAAATTACATACGCAGTACTTAGCCACTGAAGAACAAATTTTTAAATATAAAAAGCAAAAGGGAAGAAAAATAACTTGTAATTCCAGATGTAGAGATGATCTCTGTTAACATTTCCATCTATATTCAACTAGACATTTTTTTTATTTTACCCTTCAAAAAGTACATGCTGATGTAAATGTTTATTTATTTATTTACTTTTGAGACAGAGTCTCACTTTGTCACCCAGGCTGGAGTGCAGTGGCGCGATCACAGTTCACTGCAATCTCAATCTCCTAGCCTCAAGAGATCCTTCCACCTCATCCTCCCAAGTAGTGCAACCACTGGCGTGAGCCACCACAGCTGGCTCTTCTTTTTATTTTTTGTATCTTTTTCCTTATGTTGGCCAGGCTGCTCTCAAACTTCTGGGCTCAAGCAATCCTCCCACCTTGCCCTCCCAAAGTGCTGGGATTAGAGGTGCGAGTCACTGCACTGGGTGTGAATATATATTTAAAATGGCATCATCTCATATACACTTTTAAAATCTTACTTTTTCACTTCTAATGTGTATCTGTCCATGTCAATAAAAAACATAGCTGCAACATCCCTTTAATGTTGGTGTAGGATTAAGGCAGGTGAGGGTCATGATGAGTTTAACTAGTCCATTCTTTACTATTATACATTTAGGTTGTTTATGGTGTTTCACTATTTTGAACAATTTTTCAGCAAACATCTTTGTGCTTACATTTTTAAGCACTTACCCTATGAAATGCTGAGTATACATTTCTAAGGCTAAAATGTCCTGGTCAAAAGATACAAGTTTACATTTAAAGTTTGTTATGTATTGCCAAGTTGTTCCCCAGTAAGTTGTACCAATTTACACACTCACTAGCATGTACAAGAGTATCTTCCCCACACCCTCACCAACATGGATATGTTCATTCTACTTACTCTTTCTCAGTCTGATTTGGTTTTTCAGGTTTTCTCAAAATTTGTATCTCATTGATTGCTAGTTAGGCTAAACATATTTTCATATCTTTGTTGCTCCCTTTTATACTTCTTTTTGAGTTGCCTGTTCATATCCCCTAGTTTTATACTTGAAAAAGTTATATAAATATACACTTAAATATATAGATATATAGAAATCAACCCTCTCTCTGCTAAAAAGGTGACATACAGTTTTCTTAAATTGCTATTTGTATTTTAAAACTTTATTTATGGTGTCTTTTAAAAAATCTATTTTACTATGCATAAAGTTGAAGTGTTTTTTTCTATAGTTAATATTTTTTTTTCCTTCAAGCTTCCTGCCTTAGGTGTCTTCCCCACATGAGACAGAGATTACCAGTTGCCTATAAACACCTTCTCCTCATCTTTTTAGCAAGGGAACATTGCTGCCTTAATATATTTTTGAGCCTCCTTTGCAGCTGGGTGTGACCAGGTGACCAGTGGGCTGATAAATGCAAGTGTTGTTGTGAGCCCTGGGGTAAAGCTCCTTAAAAGTAAGGGCTGAGCCCTTCTTTTCCTTTTCTGCTGTCTAGAAGGAAATAGCTAGAGCCTTGGCAGCCATCTTGGACTATTTCCATCATGAGGATGAAAGCCAAACTTGGCAGAGGGAACAGAAAGAAGGAGCCTACAGTCCTGATGGCATCATGAGGCTGTCACACCAGCCTTAGGCTGTCTACCTTTGGACTTCTCTTTTTTTGAGAGGATAAATAAGTTCCTACAGTCAGGCCTTTGGTAAGAACAACCCTAATCCCAAGAGAAATTCCTAACTCATACACCAACCCAAGGTTATATGTATATAATATATATATACTGGTTACATGTATATATACATTAATACTTACCTGTATTTTCATCTAAGTATTGTATCTAATACTTTATTTCTATGTGTACAGATATATGACTGAAAAGATATATAACCAAGATTTAACAGTGTATATTAAATAATAGCATTTTGGTAGACTTTTTCAAAATGAAGATTGCTAAACCCACTGGTAGATAAAATTATTAAACTGAATTTTAGGAGAGGATCTAATTACAGAGTTTTACTCTATTAGGCATTATTTGAAGTTAGGCCAATGAACTTGACATGGAATTCTTTTATAATACAGATCTTGAGAAATAGGATTAATATCAATTTCCTTGCCTAATTGTGAGCTTTTATCCTGAGAAGTTAATTTTCAGAGGATATGACTATAAAATGTGAGACTCTACATCTAGTTGGGAATTTTCTGATAAAGGTAATTGGATATGTATCTAAACTTGTGCAATAAAGGGCTATGGTAAAACAAAATTTTACTATAGTTTCATTAGAGTCAGAATTTCAATATTATTGGTTGTATTTATTTGTTTTTGATGAAAGGGGTCTCACTGTGAGGCTCAGACTGGTGTGGAACTCCTGGGCTTAAGCAATCCTCCCACTTCATACTCCTAAGTAGCTGGGACCATAGGTACACACCACCATCCCCAGCTTTGGTTTTAAAATAGGTGTAAAATGTTTTCTTAAACTTAACACATATTACTCCTGCTTCTATAAAAGCTAGTTAGATATTGGTGTTCAATTTAATGTAACTAGTATTTCCTTAACTACAACATATTAAATACCTGCTATGTATTAATATTTAGTTTCAAAATGACCTATGAGACAGACAATATAATTCCTATTTTAGAGAGGAGGACATTGAAGCTCAGAGATGTTCATTCACTTGTCCAAGGCTACTCATAGGCTGACTGGAAAAAAAAAAAAAAGCTTCTGAAAGCTGTTGACTCCAAAGCCTGAACTCCTGGCTACTCATTTTAGGCCCTGGGTTGGGCCTGCAGGAGATAAGAGATGAGTAAGACACAGTTTTCCACAGGCAATATTAAAGAAAAATTAGAACTTACCTGCCTCACACAGGTTCATTATGTTAATACGAGTGGGCAGAGAATTGCCTTTTGAATTTGCTGCAGACACAGCCACAGCCCAATTTCCGGTTCTAGAAATGACTGTGGTCCAGGAGGTGTGTCCTGTGATGTTCTGTGTCATAACTTTCCCTCCTGTCAGCTCCTGCAAGGTCACCTGATAGTGGAGAATTTTTCCTCTTGCCTCTGAGACACTCAGATTCTGCAACAAGACACATTTATTCACTGTTTCCTCCCAGACAAGATCACTGAGGCTCTGTGCCTGGACCTCATGGGTACAGATGTACCAGGCAGCTACAGCTGAGGGACCTTTTTATTCATATCATCTCATGTTCCCCGCTACACACTTTCATGCAACACCCACCTTCCCCTCCCTGCCATTTAGTAAATAAAAAATCAGTTAACGTTTTTAAAGGATAATTCTTAAGAACACATTGATTTTCTTTTTTGCTTTAAAATGAAACTTACTAATAGCAGACAACTTGGTCACATCCAATAGAACAAGTGTAGAATCTCAACTCAGAAGATCTGGATTTGAGTTCCAGCTCTACTGTTTACACAGCCCAAGGGCAAGGCACTCAGCCTCCCTGAGTCTCCATTTCTAAATCTGTAAATCTCACACACATATAACCTTTTCTACAGAAAGCGCACTGCTGCTGAAGACATCAAACAGAAGATTTTCAAGAGCTAAACTAGTAAAATCTTCATTTAGTGAATTGAATTAGCCATCTGTGCTAGGAAACTAAGACACTGTTCATAAACGTATGACTAACAACATTTGGAACTGCAAAAATTCCAATTGAGATAATTTGGGAGCAATCCCAGAAAGTAAGCAGATAACTAATTATTTGTATTATAACCCTGTTTTGACAAGGACCATGAGAAACAGAAGCATAGAATACGGAGAGTTGTCAAGTCTAGCACTGGCGGTGCCCATCCATGCCTAATACAAGTAGAGGAAGGCTTGCTCCCCAGATTCAAGTGCTACAGTTTTCTTTGCAAGGCTGTCCCTTCCATGAGTGGGGGGCCTCCGGCTGCCTTTGCTGAAAGACACACTGTAGTCAGCAAATGCCCCTTGCTTGGGTTCCTGCTCACCAAGCACTCTTCTAATAATTTGGTTTCCTTTGTCGTTTATCTGTCAGGAAAGGCTGGGCTAACATGAACATCTGGTTCACTTATAATTTGTATTTTTCACTTTAATTGAACAAATTGGCCTTCTGATTATAATTTGGCTTCTGAAACAATTAGCATACTGGGAGAGAATGTTCCAACCTGCTGACTCAAGCCTTCTGGTTGGCCCCACAGCTGCATTTCTTGCTGAAATTAGTCCATGAGCATCTACTTTTTATATTTCCATTTCTGGAAGCTTGGTTAATGCAGGTCCATTCTGGTGACCCTTCTGGATCCAAAAGGTCCAAAACTAAATCTTAAACCATGGTCAGTGTACCAGATGGATGTCATGTTGCTGTGGGCCCTTTTGTGTGGACATTCTGCTTTCCCTAAAATCAGCATTTCAAAATAGGCCTGTTGTGTGGATTAGAATAAGCAAATGCTTTTTAGAGTAGGATGTTCTAAACTATTATTATTAAATTTGCTGTTTGTCAGAGGAGAAAAACAATAAATTAAAGCAGACACTGGCCAGGGAAGACCATCCCCTCAGCTATCTCTCACTCCATCCTTCCCTATCTGTCTCTTCTGCAAGTCCAGAGATAGGACTGTTACCTCCATTCACATCCCAAGTTTTCCAACCCTAAGGTACTTCCCAAGAGTTAACTGAGCTCACAGAACTCTTCTTTTTGGTCAGGGACCCAAGAGGCTTCAGTCCCATCCTAACATTGCAAACCAGTCTTCTTATCTCCCTCCCACTGTCCTTCATAGACATCCCAGAAATCTCATTTAATATAATAGTAAAGTGCTGAAGGAAGGGGTGAAATGTTATCTTGGATCCAATGACTATGCATAGTGACTGCTGTGAAAATCTAGCTGATCACAGCAGTCTAGTAAATAGGGGTGTGGCTCTGACGGATCATGAAGATTTCCAGAGGGCATGGACCCAGACTCTTACATTTTCCCCTTCACATCCCGTATTTTAGAGTTGAAAGTATCAACGAAAAGGTGGGAGTGGGATGGAAGTAGTTGGACAAGTAAATATGGTATCCCATGGGTTAGGCTGATACAAGATGTCAAACTCAATTTTTGGAATAAAGATTATCCTTTCTTAGGTAATTGGTCTCCTTAATCAAAATGAAAAACAAGCCTAACTGGTCCAACAGGGTCCATGGAACAAAAAACGTCAATGAGCCAGTAAGAATTGAAGATATTTAGCCACTTAGTCTCCTGAAGCAACTGAAAACAGTATAATCAGTTCAGGGTTTTGTTGTTGTTGTTGTTGTTGTTTGGGCAACATAAAGTTTACAAATGGTGTATGTAGTCCATCACTCCTGGATTATGCCTTGCCCTGATGGAAGGAAATATCAAGGAAACACCAAACTGGAAGTGAATCTACAGATTAACAATTAATTCAAGGATTCATTTTATAAGTGGGAAAGCAGGGGCCCAGGGACATGAAGTGACTTGCTTAAGGCCATTCAATGGACAGACGAAGAAGGTAGGTGCAGAATCCAGAGCTCTCGACGTCTAGGCCAGTGTTCCCTCTGTTATGACGTGCTGCTCCCTATTTAGACAAGCCTGAGACAATGAACTGGTAGGAGTGGGCAGCTGCGTTTCATAGTTGAAATCCCCAGCTACCCTTCCAGCCCAAAATTGCAAAGCAACTTCTCTAATTGTGATGTTTGATACATTCTGACATGCAGTACGAACAGGCAGCATGAGTTCATCAGTTTGGGGAGGGTGGAGACTGAGAATCCCTTTTTTCCCAGAGTTAGCAGGTTGTGAGTCACAGGAGACAAGCTGTGAGCTCAGAAGGACTGCAGACTAGAGGAGCCCGCCGACTCTTCTCAGATCGACTTATTTGTATGCTGGTGCTGCTGGTTTGGGTGAATGATAAAGGAAAGACCAACATTCACTGGGCTATACCATGAGCCAGGAGCTTTATGTCTAATGTCCCATTTGGTCCTTGTAACTCTCCATTCTGATTCTGAGGATGTTGAAGCTTGGGGAAGTTAAGAACTGTTTCAAATAGCCCCACAGAAAAGTAATGTGAGATTTTTGAGTGCCCTCTGGTGGATGTGAGAGCGGTGTGCAGTATCCAGAACGTGTCTGGCATCCCTGGGAGTGTCTCCAAGACCTGCCACCTCTCGTACCTTCTCTGGCAGCGCTGAGAATGGTCTCAGGCTAGTGTTCCTACTGCCATTGTCACCTTCTCCTATTGGTAAGAGTATGCTATAAAGGAACCACAGTCCCATTGCCTCTCTCCTTCAGTTTTCTTTCTGCTCTGTCCGGTGGGAAATGATTTAAATTTATTATGGAAAGCCTTTCTGACTTGGCTTTGTCTGAGAACTGAAGAGTGAACAGCTCTCTCAGTAAACCTACTGTAAGAGTTCTGCTGCCTGAAAAAGCTTTCAGCATTAAAAGCATGGTAATTGTAATCCATGACGGGACAAAATCTGACACATTTCAGAATGCAATGCATCTGTTTTTATTTTAATTAAAGATCTATTGAAGGAGGGGTGTCTCCATGAATTGGTAAATCATTTCTTCCTAAGATTTAAAAAACTTACTGAACTTCTCATAAAGTAATGCTCTACTTCTGAACTTCCCCTGATGCAAATAATAAAGAAAAAAATCTGTTAGCGCTTAGCCTATATCAACGAAGAGGGCCTATAGTCTAGACCATAGAAAGCTGGGGGAATCTGAACACTATTAATCACAGCTTTTCTTTCTTTTGATTCTGGCTTTGGAATACTGCTGACTTTGATTTTTTTCTTATTAGAGCAGATCTTGCTTTCTTGCTCTACCACATAGCAGCTGTATGACCTTGGGCAAATTATTTTCCCTCTTTGAGCCTCAATGCCCTTATTTATAAAATAAGGATACTGTCATGTGCAATGTAGGCTTATTGGAGCATTCAATGAGTTAAGGTAGGTAAACTGTTTTAAAGAGTGCTTGGCACATGTTAAGATTCTTGGCGACTTCCCTTCTCTCAGTTACTCTAAAGTAACATAAAAATATCATGATTGGCACTTTTGCTAACATACTTACATGACTCTTCTACCAGTCTCTGAAGAGCTAGGTCATCTTGACTCTTGGCTTACTCTTCAGTTCTATATGGAAGTCTCACCAATGCCATTCAGTTGGTTACAAAATACACGTAATTTGTAAGTTTTTGTGGGCATCTTGATTTTAAAACTCATGACTGCCTTCTGCAACCCCAGTCCAAATGAAGAAGTGATTCAAAAGACAACCCTCGGCCGTGTGCGGTGGCTCACACCTGTAATCCCAGCACTTTGGGAGGCCGAGGTGGGTAAATCACTTGAAGTCAGGAGTTCAAGACTAGCTCACCCACCATGGTAAAACCCTGTTTCTACTAAAAATACAAAAAATAGCTGAGCATAATGGTGCATGCCTATAATCACAGTCACTCGAGAGGCTGAGGTGGGAGAATTGCTTGAACCCAGGAGGCAGAGGTTGCAGCGAGCTAATATCGCACCACTGCACTCCAACCTGGGTGACAGAGTGAGAACCTGTCTCAAAAAAAGAAAAAAAAAAAAGACAACTTTCACCTGGACACTTAAAAAACACTCCATTGAAATTGTCTATCTAAGGATCTGTTTCCCCACTAACACCCTCAATGTCATGCACAATGTTTGCCTTATAACAATAACTTAACACTTTTCACAACGATTTCATTAATCTTCACAACAACTTCACATGATCTGCACTTTACTCATGAGTAAAATAAGGAACAGAGAGTTTAAGCACTTTGCCCAAGAACACCCAGCCAATAAGTAGTGAAGCTGGAACTTAAACCCAGGTGACACAGCTCTACCAAGAGGTGAACTCTTAACTGCTGGACCATGCTAGCCCTTCCTAGATACTCCCCCGTGTTCTGCTATACTGAACTGACTTAACTGAGAGTCCGACCTCTTGGTGGTGATCCTGGCATAATGATTTCTATCTTGTTTGGCAGCTAGAAAAACAGAAAAATAAGAGAAACTTTCATGAAAGCAAAACTTTAAAATGCCCTTCCCATCTCTTCTTTCTATCTTCTGTTAATTGTTGGCTACCTACTCTCTTATTTTTTGCACTGGCCACATTCTGCTATCCAATCAAAATTCCCTACTTTCAGCTGGCATAACATGTTTGACTAGTAAGCAAGGAAAAGCAGCCCTTTCTTTCCAAAAATATCTTTGGAAATGCTGTGCCTGCCTGTGACGGGCCAGGATTGGGAAGGGGGAGATAGAGTTGGATATTGCAACAAAACAATCTGAATTGTACCATCTGCTGCTTTTGTATTTAAATATTGATTCTGAGATTGGATAGCTCCTATAATTATTTAAATGCCCCAAGCTCCTGGCAGCCAATCCTCACTAGGGATTTACAATAGACCTTTGTCCTACATCAATATAAATCAGGTCCCAAATAATACTTTCCACTTTTAACAAGGCTTTTTCATATTAGGAGGCCAAAGAATTCATCACTTCAGTGCAATGTGATATAGGTTGGAATATTCTGCATATGAGAGAGAAATACAAGGAGAAAGAGACAAAGCGAATGTACTAATAAGCTGTTCCTTGCACAACAGTGTCTCTAAGGCTGTGCCGTAAATTGGTATACGGGGCTTGCTTATCTTCGCTTTCTTTCCATATTCTGTGGTTTGAGGGTAGCTGTTTGTCAAAATGAATTACCTCGTATAACAAATAAAAAACACTGAATATTTTCCCCACTTTTGGAACCAAGAGTTTTCTTTCTTTCTTTTCTTTTCTTTTTTTGAAATGGAGTCTCACACTGTCGTCCAGGCTGGAGTGCAGTGGCATGATCTCGGCTCACTGCAACTCTGCTTCCCGGGTTCAAGGGATTCTCCTGCCTCTCAGCCTCTTGAGTAACTGGAATTATAACTGTATGCCACCATGCCTGGCTAATATTTTTATATTTTTAGTAGAGACAGGGTTTGGCTGGTCTCAAACTCCTGAGCTCAGGTGATTCTCCCACCTCGGCCTCCCAAAGTGCTGAGATTACAGGCATGAGCCACCATGCCTGGCCTGAGTTTTCTTAACTCTCTCTGTATTGCTCTCAAAACACAGAAGCTGTGCTGTTGAATATGGGAGGGAGCCCCTAGCTGTAGCAAGTCATGGAGCCCTTGAAACATGGCTAGTCCGAGCCAAGATGTGCTACTGTCTGGAGAGTGGAGTCTTAACCAATGTGCCCATACTGGCACTTAGTAGACACACCAGTTTTTGAAGACTTGGTAGGATAAAAAGGTTACAAAATATCTAAATAATTTTAAAAACTGATTACGTGGTCAAATGACAATGTTCTGGATCTACTGGATTAGATAAAATATATTATTAGGCCGAGAGCCGTTGCTCATGCCTGTAATCCCAGCACTTGGGGAGGCTGAGGAGGGAGGATCACTTGAGGCCAGGAGTTTGAGACCAGTCTAGTCAATATGACAAAATCTCATCTCTACTAAAAATATAAAAATTAGCCAGGCGTGGTGGCACACACCTGTAATCCGAGCTACCTGGGAGGATGAGGCACGAGAATCACTTGAACTTAGGGGGTGGAGGTTGCAGTGAGCCAAGATCACGCCACTGCACTCCAGCCTGAGCAACAGAGGGAGACTCTATCTCAAAAATATATATATATATTAAAATTAATTTCACCTGTTTCTTTTTACATTTTAAACTTTGGTTACATAAAATTTTTTAAATCATGCATGTGGCTCACATTTGTGGCTCGCTGATATTTCCATGGAACAGTGTTTCACTAAAGTAATCCTTTCCATGCCAAATCCATAGAGGCGTCCCTCTTTGATTGCTCACCACTCCCCGTCTCCACTAGGCGAGCTCAACCATCATCCCTCCAGCTGAACCTGGAACTGCTCCCTAACACCCAAGTGTCCTCAGCATCCTGCTCCTACTCCTGTCCTCTTGCTGGACTCTGAGCTCCAGGACATGAGGACTGGATTTGTCTTGTTCACTTTCATATCCCAGCTATGCAGTACAGTGTCTAATACTAAAGAGGAGCTTTCATATATTTCTTTGAGCGAAAGAATGAGTTTAACATGAGTATTTCTCTTCCAGACTCACGGCCTCAAACGAATTTCAAAAGTTTGTTTTGAAACAAGATATCAAGATAACGAGAGGACGCTAAAGAAATTAAGAGAGGAAACTAGAAAGGCTAATGTGGCTTTACCTGGTTCTCATATCTTTCATATATATATGAAGATCATATATATATCTTCATATATATATGAAAGGTGGTTTTCTTCTAAAAATATACATGCTGTTTTAACTAGAAAAGAATTATACGGGAATCATGGATTGAGATAATTAAGGAAAGGATACAATGTAAAACAGTACAGAAGGAGAGGAGAAAGGAAGTTTGAGGGAGAGGATTGCTAAAAGCCCCCTTTTGTAAAGGGGCCTAATCCAACCCTGGGGCTGTTTGTAATCAAGCAACATTTTTTACCTTTATTGCATTTATGGTTTTAACAATACCCAGGTGTTTTTGTTTCATTTCATAGATTAGGCTTTACTTTTTGGCTTCAACATTGAAAGTATTTTTCCTCTCAAAAATAGCTATGGGCCAGGTGTGGTGGCTCACGCCTGTAGTCCCAGCATTTTGGGAGGTTGAGGTGGGCAGATTACTTGAACCCAGGAGTTCATGACCAGCCTGGGCAACACGGTGAAACCCTGTCTCTGTGACAAACAAAAATTAGCTGGGCGTGGTGATGCATGCCTGTAGTCTCAGCTACTTGGGAGGCTGAGGTGGGAGGATCACTTGAGCACAGGAGGTGAAGGCTGTAGTGAGCCGAGACTGTGCCACCGCACTTCAGCCTGGGGCACAGAATGAGACTCTGTCTCAAAAAAAAAAAAAAAAAATTTTGATTTTAAAAAGTAGCACAAGATATTTTTGAGGAAATGGTACTTTCGGGAGAAACTAAGGCATGGGCAAAGAAGTGACAAACCATAACAAAGCAAAGGTCTCCTTCACCAGCATCCTCACACACTGACACATGCTCCCATTCATACACACATACATACCTACACATTCACACCCTACTCACATATGCCCACACTCCCACGCCTTCCACACACTCACACACATCCTTACACTCACATGCATTCACACCCACACTCACACACATACTCCCACCCCAACCCCCAGGGGCTGCACCCGACCAGCACGGAGTTGTTCTCCTCTAATGTAAACATCCTACAAAAGTGAAAGGCCGTCTCACATTTCTTCATATGCAAGAGAAATGTGCTCTCACTTTATTCACAGACAAATGGGGTTTTACTTGGGGCTTCCTTTGATGCCAATGCATGAAATTTCCTTCTTTGCAGTGGTGGGTGTTTCTTGCATTTGGTTTCCCAGAGTTGCTCAAAGGAAAAAAAAAAAAAAAAAAAAAAACCACCACACACGCCCTTGCTCCCTTTCCCCAGTGAGGTATGACTTGGGCCCTGTCACAAAGCGATCTGGCTGCAGAGTTTTCCTTCCAGCCTGACACTTAGATGAGTCCCTTGTACCAATGGCATTCCCTTGAATTCCCAAGCCTGCCTGAGAGTGGCATGAGGAATCCCTGTTAGAGGCTGGGATAAGAGCGAACTCAAATCACCTGAAATCCCCTCACTGGAAATCACCTCTTGAAACCTCAGTTTCCATGTTTTAAACTGTGGGGTGAGACTATATGACAGATAAATCCCTTTGGCTCTAGAGGTCTATAACTCTGTGGTTCTGTGGTCCTAAGCAGGGCTGCTCAGTAACTCTGGTCAGTGTTTCCATTCCCACCCCTAGTTGAGTCGCCTGTTCGGGGCCATTAAAGAAGCCCAGGTTTGACAGAAAAGGACTTAATCCTGTGACAATTTAGGACTGGATCCAACTTTCCTTGGGGAGCCTCTTAGAATAGAGAGTCACTGAAGGTTTTGAGGTTGGCTTGTGATGACCACCATCTGACATCAAGTTATAGAAGCTTCTAGTGCTTACCTTTTTGCCCTTTCTCTTTCTTTCCTTCTTTGTTTGTTTGTTTGTTTGTTTCCTTCTTTCCTTCCTTCCTTCCTTCTTTCTTTCTTTCCCTTCTTTCTTCTTTCTTTCTTCTTTCTCCCCTCCCTCCCTCCCTCCCTCCCTTCCTTCCTTCCTTTTTTGTCTTGCTCTGTCACCCAGGCTGGAGTACTGTGGCATGATCTCAGCTCACTGCAACCTCTGCCTCTCAGGTTCAAGGGATTCTCCTGCTTCATTCTCCCAAGTAACTGAGATTACAGGTGGGCATCACCACGCCCAGCTAATTTTTTTGTATTTTGGTAGAAACAGAGTTTCACCATGTTGGCCAGGATGGTCTCAAACTCCTGGACTTAAGTGATCTGCCCACCTCGACCTCCCAAAGTGCTGGGATTATGGGTGTGAGCCACTGCGCCTGGCCCTTTTTGGTTTCTTATGATAAGCCAGTTACAACCCCAAGCATCCTTCTTGGGCCCACAGTTCTGTCTACACAAAAGGAAACATTTTCTAAACAATAAGAGATGTTCAACCATGGCATGGGCAGACTACAAAGTGAGATTCTTCCTGTCCCAGAATGTCCCCACTGAGACATCTGCCTGTCCTGGCAGGAGTAGGAACCATGTTTATAATGAAAGGAAGGCTGAACTAGAAGAGCTTTGAAGTCCCTCCAAATTCTAAGACCTCATTATAGAACCTAAACCTTGTGAAGATAGAAATAAAATCAAGGCAGCAGAGAAGAAATCACATACTCACATTTACTGAGCATCACTCGTGGCCAACCCATACTTATTTTGACTTCACTCTGGTGCTGTTTTCAGAGAACCATGATGATGTCCGCTATAAACTCTGTTACAGTGAGAAGCACGCAGGCATGGAGCTTTCACCATTAGGATGAACAAGCATCATGCAGCACCGTTGAATTTTACACTGGTGGCCCTCATGATTTTTACATTTGTGTCCTCTCATTTGCTGATCCCCACAATGGTCTTGTCAGCTTTGCATATACTGGTATCATTACCCTCATTCTACTGAGAGAAACCCTTGAGTTGAGAGGTGTGGAATAGATTAACATGTAGCATATCTTTCCAGATCACTGTTGAGGACATTTTTGGAGGAGAAACCTTTACATGAGAGGAGGAATTTTGGTTTTAACCAGTCACTTGCTCATGAAAAGGAAATAAATTAGGCTGGGTTCTTCTATAATATTCACAAATTATGACTGTTCTAAATGTCCTGCTTTGAGAATTGTCTTGCTATTAAAAGTAGATTCATTTCAAAATAAATTTTGAGCTGCAGTGTTGGTTTCAAAGTGAAGAGCTTGATCATGATTCACCAGGCTATTTATAGTAGTCTCCTCTTATACCAGACATTTTACGTATGTATGAGAGAGACCGGGAGGAGAAAGAAGAAGAAATAACTCACTTCTTAAAGCCGAAGAAGAGTGCAGTGATCAAAACCCATCGTGTGAGCCCCATCAGAGGACTTTATAATTGTTTTTCTTACTCTTCTGGTTTTGTGATCATTCAGATTCATAATTCCAAAACTTCCTATCCTTAGTTGGAAGAGCTGTAGTGAAGAGGATGTGAGTTCTGAGGAATAAAGAGTGTAGTTCACCTGGAAACCTCTTATGAGTATGCCAATCAGTAGCTCAATTCGAATCGCACAGCATTTCCCTTCAACAAAGATGAGTAATGATGCAGCAGTTCTGGATAAGGTTTCAGTCTCGGGTCTGTGCTTAGTAGCTGGGTGACTTTGGGCAAGAACTTCCTCTCTTTCCTCTCTCTGATACTCATTTTTTCATTCATTCATTCATTTGTTTTCTCATTTACTGGTAAGTGGGTATACCAGTACTTACCTCAGGGGGTTTTTGTGAGGATTAAATAAAATGGCAATGCCAGCTTTCAGTGCTTTGTGAAACTTTCACATTCTATGATAATGTCAGGCTTCACTGTTTTCTGGAAAGTTGTCTAATTTACTACTGTTTTACTACCATTCCTGAGGAAGGGCTGCTTTCTATTCCTGTTTGTATGATTTTCTTTTTTTTTTTTTTGAAATGGAGTCTTGCTCTGTCACCCAGGCTCGAGTGCAGTGACATGATCTTGGCTCACTGCAACCCCTGCCTCCCGGGTTCAAGGGATTCTTACGCCTCAGCCTCCCCAGTAACTGGGATTACAGGTGCATGCCACCATGCCCAGCTAATTTTTGTATTTTCAGTAGAGACACGGTTTCGCCATGCTGGCCAGACTGGTCTCTAACCGCTGACTTCAAGTGACCTGCCTGCCTTGGCCTCCCAAAGTGCTGGGATTACAGGTGTGAGCCAGTGCACCTGGCCTGTTTGTATTATTTTCTACCACTATTACTATTCCTAAAGTAGGACAGCTTTCTTTCCTCCTTTTCCCTCTTCAATGACCTAAAAAACATTATTAAATATCCACATCCATAGCTTTTTCATCTTTTGTTTCCCAAAGAGTGAATCAGTGAAGTGACATGGTCACTGCTGGACATATTTATGTAGGAGAGACAGGGGTGGGCAGAAAGGGGACAACAGTCAGAAGAGATGATGCAGTTAGGGTCAGAGGGTGGAAATGCCAGGGATGGAAAGAGACCTTGATCTCATAGGAAGCGGGATTGAAATGATGTGACTGTGTGGAAGAAGGAACTCAGCTCTCACCCCTATCCACCAAAGGCACATGACACTGTGGTGTGTCATGAATATGTCTGGGAAAATGAGCTCTAGCAAAGTCATTGAAGCCTCACATAAAAGCCACTATGCAAATAGGTCTTTTTCTGCCTTGAAACTAATATTATTCCCTTGAGTTTTCAGTTGACGCTTAAAACTTACCTTCCAGAAAAGAGAAATCTGTTGTCTACTGTAGTCAATGTGTCGTTTCATGTACCAGACATCTAACATCCCAGTAGGCTCTGTTTCAAAGGAGAAAAAAAGACGTATTTTCATATATTTACTCAGTAGAAAAGCTTTGAAAGTTAGCTGGTCATTCAGCAAACGATTCTGGAAGAGTAGAATTAGAGGATAACTGCAATTATTTGTGTGTGTCCCAGTATTTTTTTTTTCTTGTTTAACAATGAACATATGTATCTTTGGCCAAAAAGTTAGAAAAACAAGGTTATCTTAAAAACAAATTTAAAAAAAAAAGGTGAGTAATTTGTTTCTTAACTTACTCTTTTTTTTTCTTTTTCTTTTTTTTTTTTTTTAGACAGGATCTCACTCTGTTGCCCAGGCTGGAATGCAGTGGCACGATCTCAGCTCACTGCAACCTCCACCTCCTAGGCTCAAGCAATCTTCCTGCCTCAGCCTCTTGTGTAGCTGGGATTACAGATGGCGCCACCAGGCCTGGCTAATTTCTGTATTTTTTGTACAGACAGGATTTCATCATTTTGCCTAGGCTGGTCTCGAACTCCTGAGCTCAAGCAATCCACCCACCTTGGCCTCCCAAAGTACTAGGATTACATAGGCAGGAGCCACTGCACCCGGCCTTAACTTACTCTTAAAATGTGTTATTAAAATAACCCAAGGAAAGTACATGTGGCTTTAGCAACATAAGACAGAGCAAAAAAATAAAAATAAAAATAAAGTATATGTGGTTCTTTTTTTTTTTTTTTTTTTTTTTTACTAGAATGCAGAAAGAATTCTCAACAGAGAAGATATAACTCATATAGAAAAACACTTTTTGGTTTGTAAAAATACACTAATATAAATGACAAACCTTGTGTTCATCTCCATTCCTAGACTTATCACGTTATAGTATAATTATTTGGTTTGTGATCATTAGACAATGATCTACTTAAAGGGAAGTCGTATCTCATTTAATATGCCACATATCCAGCACAGCACTTAGAATATAATAGGCTCCTAATAATTGTTAAATAACGAATGAACAAATCATGTGAT
This sequence comes from Macaca mulatta, assembly GCF_049350105.2. Lineage (NCBI taxonomy): Eukaryota > Metazoa > Chordata > Mammalia > Primates > Cercopithecidae > Macaca > Macaca mulatta. Next base: position 173,275,734 of record NC_133406.1, read on the forward strand.
ATTATCTATTTAATGCCAAAACACAGGCTGAACTGATTAAATAAATAACCACCAATCTGTAAGACAATGGTCAAATATGGCCCAACTTAATTTCAACCAAACATATTGCAAAGAGACTAAATAATCAACTCCTGTGTGTATGTGTGAGTGTGAGTGTGTGTGTGCATGAGTTCATGCTCACGTGAGTGTGTGAAGTCATTTTGTTTTCCCTACCATCAAGTCACTTAGATTTGTTTTGATTTACAGCCAGGAGTGGAACCAATAGAAACAATAACTCCTGAAAACAGGCTTCAGCTGCACCAAGCTAATTTCCTCAACAGTGAAACTTAGAGTGTATTTGAGGGGAGGCTGCACTGGGGTTTTTTCTAGGTTAGAAAGTTCCATCTAACTAGACGGAAATTTCTAGAAAATTAAGTCCCACCACCTGGATAACAGGAGATAAGAGAAGAGCAAAAAAGAAAGGCAGCGTAAGTACCCGCACATAGAGGGCAGGTGCTGTGTGGGTCCATCCACAGCTCCATCTCCCGTCCTCCTCAAACCCATGATGCAGCTTCAGTGCAGTAGTCAGCGTGAGCTTCAGAGCCAGGTCTGCAGGGTAAGCTCAGCTCTGTGACTTTGAACAAATGCTAACCGCATCCTTCGGCTAGCTCCCTCATCTGTCAGATGAGGGTGATAATTCCACACATCACACGGGGCAGAGGGGGAATTTCAGTGGAGCGTGCTGACACGTGGTGAGCGCTCAGCAAGAGTAGCTCTTGTGGTTTCCCGCATTTGAAAATGGAAGTGCTGAAAGGTTAAGGAACTTGCTTAAGGTCCCAGAACTAATCATCAGAGATGCCAGGCTTTAAACACAAATCTGTTTTATCCCAAAGCCTTGGCTCTGCAATGTGCAGGTGCCTGGCTCTGAGAAAGCTGATGGTTTCTCTGTGGTACTTCCATCCCCGGTCAGGTGGGCCTTCTTTTTGTTCTATCCTCTTCCTTTGTCACTTCCTTTTCCTGCCTCTCTTGCTCTACTTTCTTTTTTGCTTTTTCTAAACATTCACTTCTTTTCTTTCCTCTCCTTTCCAGTAGTGGTAGTATTTACCTTTGCAGTGAGGACTTAGAGGTAAGAAATGCTTATGTAAAACATTTTGAAAATGCTCTTAATTCTCCAGGAATATGAAGAGTGGCCCAGGAATCAAACCTGGGACTTCTATCTGCTAGCTTAGATGCAAAAAGAAAAAAAGCACAGGCAACAAAGGAAAGGGGATGTGACATTCACTAACCACCTACTGTCAGGTGGTGTCTGGACACTTTATATACATCATCTCATTTAACCCTCACACAATGCAAGGGTGCATATGATTACACCTGCTTTATACTTGAGGACAAGGAGGCTGGCAAAAGTGAAATGATTTACAAAAGACTTGGGTCTAGTAAATGGCAAAGCTGAGGACTGAAGCCAGGTCTCGCTTTCCCTGAATACTCTGCTTTTCCCATTACAGTTCACTACATTGACCAAGATCTGAATACTCCACAAACTAGATAATCTGGATATTTGCAGAATCAGGGTTTGGAAACCTGGGTGTGCTCAGTGTCAAAGCCAGTTGACTTGTACCACAGCAGTATATGTCTTCAGTTAATTACATATTGGTAAGAAATCTAAAGGCGACACTCACTGACTCGTTAAAAATCCACAACCTAACAGATTATTACAGAGCTAAGAATCAAATTCTAGAATTCTACTCTTTTCACAAGGTAAATTGCAAGTAAACTGAAACGTTAATGTTGCCCACCTGCTGTGTATACCTCCATAGAAGAGAAATCATTAGTTGAATCTGCATGAGTCTCAAAGTGTAACATTTCATGACCCGGGTGTAAATCATGCTGCTTAAAGCAACACAAGGGCTAATAGTGAGGAGAATCTTTGACATTCAACTGTCACAGAATCACTGAAAGTTCTAACCTCAATGTTATCTAGCGAAATACAGATAAAACTATTACAGGCACATGAGAAAAAAAAAAAGACAAAGGCCAATATGTTCAAGTGATTTCAAAAGAAATGGGTACAAATGACTAAACATACAAATACGAGAAGTGGAAGTCAGATGAAACTACTTTGTCTGTAAAGGAAAAAACTGTAGGGTTAAAGTGGAAGAAGCTACCAATATGAAAAAGAGATTATCTTGCCTCAGACTTCACCAAGCAAAAGGAAGAAATCAGATGGAAATTCCCTCCTCTTTGCACCATGAAAATGTTCAAACTCCCCCAATCAATTCCCTAACACAGCGCTGCTACTGACGTCCTGGTGGATGAATCATCCCCACTTCCATCACGGTCCAACTCCTTAGCTAGAGTTCTGGACCCCACTCCCTCTTGCTTTATCAAAGACATCTCTCCAGCCATCATCCCCACCTTCCCTGTGTCATTAATTTCTCCTTCCCTGCGGGACCCTTTTCATCCCCTTACAAATACACTGTATTATCTCAGATCCTAAAAACAAAAGCAACAAAGGATTGTTTGATATCTCTGCTCTTCTTCATATAACTTCTTGAAAAGAGTTCTGAATTGTTATTCCTTCCTACCAAGATAGGTGTTGAGCTTAGAGGAGAACAAGTGAAGGAGAGAAGGGTTTAGGGACTGTTACTGAATCTCAAACATAACACTTTCCTGTTAGTGAAAGTGTCTGATATAAATCCCTTTAGAGAGAAAATAATCATTCATTCTCAAGTGTCAGGCAAAAAGACACAAATATGATGCTTTCAAGTATGGCTAGCTTAGGGATCAGCAAACTATGGCCCATGGGGCCAAATCTGGCCCTCTGCCTGTTTTAATACATCCTGTAAGCAAATGGTTTTGATATTGGTTGAAAAGATATCAAAAGAAGAATCCTTTTTAGTGCCATGTGAAGATTACACAAAATTCCAATTTCAGCATACATAAATAAAGTTTATTTGGAACACAGCCATGCCTGTTTGTTTAGGTATTGTCAGTGGCTGCTTGCATGTGACAATAGCACATTTAATAATTGTGACAGATCGTATGATCCGCAAAGCTGAAAATATTTACTGTCTGAATCTGTAGAGAAAATTGCCAATCCTCCACGCTTGACTGTTATCAAATGTTTGCTATCTAAAATAGCCTCTAGTATTTCATTGTTCACACCTATCTTATCTTGGCAATATTTTAAAATTACAAATGAGTGCATGAATTTCCTGGCTTCTCAATGTGGGAAGAGGTGGCTGCAGGTGGTAACTCTTCATTTTCTCCCCCTTCAGGGATTCTTCACTCCTCACCCCTGCTGTCACCATGATGGGGAAAGGTTTCTCCTTTACCACTCTGCTCCCCGCCCCAAGTATGAATAAATATGCAACGCTTCTTTTGTTGGCTGTAAGGAGTTGAGCAAGATCACAAACTGCAAATAAGACTTTTTTAAATGGTGAATGAACACACAGAGACACATATCGGTAAGAGAGCATTAAGGAACAGCTGATTCATCAGTATTTTGGCATCTCTTCCTGGGTGTTCTAAGTGGTGAGAGATCACCTTACCTCAATACCTGTGCATATTCTCAGGCATGTCTCGGCACCTTGAGCCCAAATTCAAGAATGTTTTCCCACTAGAAGGAAAATGTGGCTACTTTCTTCCCAGTGTCACTATCAGGCTTGCTTTTGATGGATGCTGATTTCAAGCCTATTCTCTTAAACACAGCGAAGTAGTTTCTTTCCTCCTACCCCTTATTTTGCGGTCATTTAAAAAGTGTTTTTCAGTGATAGGATCTGAATTTAATGACATAGGAAAGGGCCCTATGGAGTAAAGGAAGCCCTCACCCACTGTTCAAATGATATAAACAACTGCACCCAATCCACCCGCAGACATTACATTCCTCTCAATTTTGAGAAGCAAAGGCTGCAAAAAAAAAGAGCTCTGTTACAGAATCATTCACACTTTTAGAGAGTACCTAAAAAAAAAAAAAAAAAAGCTTACTAGTAATTTTTTTTAAATGTCAAGCTACAAATGAGTACACATTGAAAGGGTTAAAAGGAAGACGTGTTAAAAAAAATTCACACCTTTTAGGTTTACATCAGTTGGTGTTTCATAAAGAAACTGATGACAGAAACAGCGGGTAAGGGGTGAAAACCAAGCAGCCTAGAGAAAGAGAAAAAAGACCTACAACAACCCACAGAAAAATCAAACATAGAAAAGGGAGATTTAGAGATAGAAAGGAAGCCAACAGAGCTTGGTAAAGGCAGTGTATCTCAGAGTATGGGTTTCTCTCCTTATGAATACCTTCAGTGACTGCATAAGCCAGCTTCCTAGGTTCAATTCATAATCATCCATGAGTTCATAACCATAACGAGTTGCTATACTCACTGTTATGATGGTGGTTTATTTTATAGGAAATGAGAGCCACTGTGCTGCCTTGAAGGAATTTTAATTCAAAAGACAAACACTTTTTTAAAAAGAAAAGAAAAACCTTTTCACACATCTCTAACGAGGTCATTATCATATGTGAATAAGAATGGCAAGAATTCACAAGCCCAGTGTTTCCCTAGTTTATAGTTTAGCTTAATGTGATGTGACTTAAATATTTCCCAGACTACTTACTACCTTGAACTGGGACATAAAATATAGCCCATTTTCAAAAATTTTTTCTTTACCACATATATAAACAAAATCTAATTCATGAGATAGTCTTTAAAAAAATTATTTTGACTATGTATAATAAAAGGATATTATAAGTAAGTTCTGGATTATAAAAGTGACAACCAGAGGGCAAGTGTTTCAACATTAATTTAAGAGATTTTATTATAAAATGAGTGCTAATAAATTATCATTTGTTGGATAAATTCACTTTTAGACAACTTTTAAAATATGTTCTGTAATCCCAGCCCACTTTGGGAGACCGAGGCAGGTGGATCACCTGAGGTCAAAAGTTAGAGACCAGCCTGGCCAACATGGTGAAACCCGTCTCTACTGAAAATAACAAAAATTAGCCGGGCGTGGTGGCACACACATGTAATCCCAGCTCCTTGGGAGGCTGAGGCAGGAGAATCACTGGAACACAGGAGGCAGAGGTTGCGGTGAGCCGAGATTTTGCCACTGCACTCTAGCCTGGGCGACACAGCAAGACTCTGTCTCAAAAAAAAAAAAAAAAAAAAAAAAAAAAAAGGCCGGGCGTGGTGGCTCAAGCCTGTAATCCCAGCACTTTGGGAGGCCGAGACGGGCGGATCACGAGGTCAGGAGATCGAGACCATCCTGGTTAACACGGTGAAACCCCGTCTCTACTAAAAAATACAAAAAACTAGCCGGGCGAGGTGGCGGGCGCCTGTAGTCCCAGCTACTCTGGAGGCTGAGGCAGGAGAATGGCGTAAACCCGGGAGGCGGAGCTTGCAGTGAGCTGAGATCCGGCCACTGCACTCCAGCCTGGGCGACAGAGCGAGACTCCGTCTCAAAAAAAAAAAAAAAAAAAGAAAGAAATTAATACAAGAAATAAGGAAGATATAAGATTATTCTACGAATCACATATTAGGTATTACATTCTGCTAAAGATCCTTCAGTTCCTTGAATGTCATTGATGTATGATTGCTAAGGATCATCAGTTATCAAAAGCCATTAGTAGCTCACAGAAAATAAATGCAACTTAATTACGAGGCTAGTTTACATGCATCCATAAATTTCCCAAGTAAGAATTTAGATTTTGCACGTTAATGTTACAAAAGTTCCAGATAATGAACAATGGATTATATGCCAAAAAGTTTTCCTCTGAGTCATATTTATATAAATTATGAAAGGCTCTCTACTATATCATTAAATGAGGGCATTTATTTATTTATTTATTTATGAGATGGAGTCTTTATCCGTTGCCCAGGCTGGATTGCAGTGGTACAATCTTGGCTTATTGCAACCTTTGCCTCCCAGGTTTAAGTGATTCTCCTGCCTTAGCCTCCTGAGTAGGTGGGATTACAGGCATGTGCCATGATGCTGGGCTAATTTTTTGTATTTTTAGTACAGATGGGATTTCACCGTGATGGCCAGGCTGGTCTCGAACTCCTGACCTCATGATCCACCCGCCTCAGCCTCCCAAAGTGCTGGGATTACAGGCGTGAGCCACGGTGCCCAACATAAATGAGTGCTTTTAAAAACTAATATTCAGGCCAGGCGTGGTGGCTCAAGCCTGTAATCCCAGCACTTTGGGAGGCCGAGGCGGGTGGATCACGAGGTCAGGAGATCGAGACTATCCTGGCTAATATGGTGAAACCCCGTCTCTACTAAAAATACAAAAAACTAGCCGGGCGTGGTGGCGGGCGCCTGTAGTCTCAGCTACTTGGGAGGCTGAGGCGGGAGAATGGCGTGAACCCGGGAGGCGGAGCTTGCAGTGAGCCGAGATCACGCCACTGCACTCCAGCCTGGGAGACACAGCGAGACTCCGTCTCAAAAAAAAAAAAAAAACTAATATTCAGACGGCTATTTCTTGTCTCTCCAAAGATTTAATATTGGTATAAAGTTTACATAGGCATTTTTGCTTCAATAAAATATTTTCTTATACTTCAATAACATTCCCTTCCCAATAATTACTAAAAAATAAAAATTCATCAGACTGAAAAACACATTTGATATCCTTTTCATAGCTATGGGTGGCCAGGTGGTGCTCATCTGTGCAGTAAATACCAAAGGCTTGAAGTACAGTATTATAATATTTGGACAAAGAGAGGATTGCTGGACGCTAAATTTTATTTTGAAATATGTGTCTCCAGAGCCTACTTTCTTTCAAGTTTTCATATAGTTTATTGAGCCACATTACTTTTCATCGAATCAAAAATATAAAATATATGAAGCTTTAACAAGAAATGAGATTAATTACTGGTTATAGCTCTGTGAAATAAGTTACTGAGATAGTAAGAGAGATAAGAGTTACAACCAAGCATTATAACCAACATGACTGATAGCAAACAGGAGTAGAACTCACCCAATGTTAAAAATGTCCTAGCGATAAAAACATATTTCCTTGAACAGTCTCAGCACTTAAGTTAATATAAAAATTAAGTTGTTAACTAATGTAGTCATACTTTTTGATTCAGCACCAGTACTTTAAAGATTCTATTCCAAGGAAATCGTTACATCTTCCCCCTCTCTCCCCTTTATTCCTCCCCGATATGTATGTATATTTTGGACACATACCTTCTTCTGGTGTTTGTGCTCTCAATGTTTCACTCCAATCACTCCAACTTCCCTTATAAAGATGTAGCTTAGAGGAAATCTGAAATTCATATTCTGTAAATGGTTTCAGATCCAGCAAATCATGTCTTCCTCTGGCCTCTGTAACATTAACCTTGAAACAGACATTTTTTTAAAGTGCCTATTAATACTAGATTGCTAATTTAAAGAATTTTAACACAAAATGAGAAAAAACCCCAGGCTGTTTGATCCTACTTGTTTTTCAGACCTACCGTTAAATGAGAAGAAATATCAATGACTGTCTTACCGAATAGATATGATATTAATCTGAAATATAGCTTCTTATTAAAAATAAAATAAAATCTCCCGGGACTAAGAACCCATCTATGTAGGTTCTCGAGGGGGATCCTGAAACCAGCTGAAAAACAAGTAAAGATTGAAAACTATGAAGTTTCAAAACACCTTGGAGAAGTTTCTACACTAGAGATTATTTTTTATTCGATTACAATTAGAATGTGATGAATGTTTTAACACAAACATAGAACTGGCTTTTTTTAAAAAAACGCTTTAATTAGTTATACTCTCTTGAATATCAGCTATCTGTGGAACTGATCCTTTGTTATTATAAGCCATTGAATTTTACAACAATCCTGGAAAGAATCATAATCCCATACATTTTATTTTAAAACATGTAATGCCTAATATTATATCAAATTGTAGACCTTTTCTTTGGAATATTAAATTCTATATAAATCTCTGTGGACATTTCTTAATATTTCTCTTTTCAATATCTTTTTTAAATGCTAAAAAGTAATAACAGGATGGGGGTAAATAATAAAGAGAAACGAATCCTCTGTTAGAAACAAACTATAGAAAATTAATATTGGTTTACAAAAGCTTTAAAAATTTCAGAATCAGAGATCAAAATTCAAGATATTTCTTAATCAACAGAGGCGTACGTGACTTTCTGATAGTTCTCAAGTGTGTACTTTGGGATAAATATTCTTAAACTCTATATTTTGCTGTATGAAAAGACAGAGGTCTGTGCAGCAATATTAAGAACCCTTCAATGTTTTTTCCTTCACTCTAAAGATCATTACCATATTCCAGTGCCTGCTGTTACTGGGCCGATATCTGAGTCGATTAAGCAGTACCAGTCCCTCATCTCTCCAATAAAGGGTGCATCTGCTCACGGAGGAAGCCTTTTGAAATTTGATTCTAATGTCCCACGGAGGAAGAGGCCTCACTAGTAACCAGGACAAACAAAAAAGTGTGGTTCAGGATCCGTGATCAGCAATTGTCTTATGTACTGGCATGAGATATAAAGAGTTTGACAAAACTCAGTTCTGAGATGCACAACCATCAAATTTGGTAAAATATACAAAGGAAAAGTTCCAGGCTTTAAGAAAGAATTTTTTTAAAAGCTGGATTCACTTCTGAATCTTTAAAATAATCCCCCTTAATCAAATCTCATTTTCACCAAATAACTACTACCAACATTAGTGATAAGTTTCAACTCCACTTAATCCAATGGTTTTTTAAAAACCAATGTGCCAAACTCAAGAATTCCAATGACTGAGAAGCAGAGGTGGCTAGTGATGATTGCCTCAGGAAGAGAAGAAATGTTGGTAGGAACATTCATAGCAAAGGGACAGAGGAAAAGAACAGGTGGCAAGAAGGTAGCCTAGAGATCAATGATGTATGAAAAAAAAATGGGAGGAAGCCTGAGAAGAAATGTGGTGGAAAAGTGTATAGTAAATGCCAATGATCAGACTCATCGTTAGCAGTACGTATGCAAAGAAGTGCCATGAAAAGAGAGGCGAGAAGCACATAGTGTGAGGTTGGAACTTCAGGCAGCCCAATTCTGCCTGGATGGTCAGAACTTGGAATGCCTGAGATTGGCCTCTGATTCAACTGGACCAATTACATTTGCTCAGGAATGTACTGGCTCACTCCAGGGTTGGAGGTAAATATTCTCAGAGCAAGACGCACCTGTGGCTTGAGAAATTTTATTCATAGTTTGTACCTCGGTGCTCTAACCTAGCAGGCCCACATGTAGCCTATCTCACAACAATGGGAGTAGCCATGGCGGGGAAAGTACACCTCCTTCAAGAAGGGCTTGCACTGAGCATCTTGAATGACCCCACAGGACCCTCTCCTCAGTGAGGTGGTATCATTAGTAGCTGATTCTTTCATGGGATTTGAATCCAGGGACTAATTTCTCCAACAGAGAGAATAATGTTGAACATCCCACTTTGTATAGCCATCTTTATACAGCTCTAGAATCATGCACCCTTTGACTTGCATCAAAGTAATTTCTATCTTTTGCCTATGCCTGTTGGCCAGTTTCCATCAATCTCTGTCTTTCTTGAAACAACCATAAAAAAAATTTGAATGATTTTAAAAATAATTATAAAGAACCAGTGAAATAGTGAAATAAAATGTACCTATGTCCAAGAATGTGAATGTGGATGGAAATGAAGAGGAGCTTCCAAGACTATTGACAGCAGTAACCTTGGCTGTGAAATTGGATTCAGGTGACTCAGGGGTGAGGTTGATTCCAAAGTCCAAATAGTCACAATAATGATCTTTACATTGCTTCTGCCAGGTTAAATTTTTTGGTCCACTTAACCTGTAAACAAAACACAACCACGTGTAGCAAGATGTTTTATGTACTACTTTCTACTTACAGTAGAAAAGAACAAAATGTTTAAATATGTAGAATTCTAGACAATTTTTAAAGGTCAATCTTATGACTTGGTAATATACACCAGGAATATTTGTATTATATGGTCATATAAGACTATACTTCACCCAACTCCCTTTTTTAGTAGAACTGAGATGTTCTTTCATGTTCGTGTAGATAGATAGGTAACCATACCTACACTGCTGTAATTCCCCAAACCCTGCTGTCATCTTGGCTCCCTGGGGCAGTTCCAAACATTATCCTAAGGACCGTGGCCACTTTGACATCCGAGGCACAGAATTGTCAGTTCCTAGTACAGCAGTGGCCAGAGTAGAATCCTGGGCTATTTTACCCTAATACTGAGACCTGCATGTCAATAGATATTTCTTGTAGGTTAGAAAAAGTAAATGTACTACAGAACCCCCTCCTTTCCTCCATCTCCTCCTCACTCAGGAATAGCACAAATCAGCTGGATCTTTAATGGGATCACGAAATCTACTCCAAGGAACAGAATCTCCCAGACTCTCTCTTCTCATGGACTCTTAGGTCAGCCAATGGTGCTTTAAAAAGAAACTTCTCCAAGCGAATGGAAAACTACCACAAGGAAGAGTTTATTTATGTATCATGACCCCAAGAGTCTGCAGCTGCAAAAAAGAGAAGCGATCTTATGCAACCAGTTTAACCCTACTAGAGTGGGAAAGAACAGCCATAACTTGGATCTTGGATGCACTGAAGAGAACGCTGAGTTAGAACTCAGACCCAAGATATTAGGTCTCTCATACTGTAGATGAATGAAGCAGTTTTAACTATAAACAGAAACTTTTAAAAAGGTATCTAATTGTCTAGAAGTATCTATTGCTTCTTCTCTCTGGTAAAAATAAAACAGACAGGCCAGGCACCGTGGCTCATGCCTGTAATCCCAGCACTTTGGGAGGCCGAGGAGGGCGGATCATGAGGTCAAGAAATCAAGACCATCCTGGCCAACATGGTGAAACGCCGTCTCTGCTAAAAATACAAAAATTAGCTGGGCGTGGTGGCGGATTCCCGTAATCCCAGCTACTCAGGAGGCTGAGGCAGGAGAATCACTTGAACCTGGGAGACGGAAGTTGCAGTGAGCTGAGATTGTGCCACTGCACTGTAGCCTGGCAACAGAGTGAGACTCCGTCTAAATAAATAAATAAATAATAGATATTTCTAAATGTCATTTAAGAGAAGATCTACAAAACAGCTGCAAGAATACAGCCTCTCACTCACTGTAGAGTATACTCAGTGTATAGGTGGGTGTCTTGTCCTCTTTCCCAGGTGCAGGCCACAGTCCCTTGTTCTCCCTTCTGTATGCAGGATAGATTTTGAGGCTGTTCTGGAGCAACTTTAAAAAGAAAAGACAAAAACCTTATATATCACACAGGTGATATTTCAACCAAATTGTTATTATCTGCCAACAACATGACAATATGTCCCCCACATGCCGTAAACCCAGGTAAACTAGAAGCCATTTTCAGATTTCGTCCAAGTCCCAGTTTGCCAATAAGGCAAAAATTTCTCCTAGAAACAGTAATAATACTAGTAAATATGGATCAAATACTTACTATATGCCTAGTCTAGTGCTATGTGCAGTTTTTCTGAATTAGACAGCATAGCACCCCATGAGGTAGATACCATTATTATCTTTATTTTTGAGAGAGGTGAAATATCTGACCCAAGATTATAAAATTATGAAGTGACAGATTCAAGGCTCCAGCTCAGCTGTGGGTAGCTCAAGTCCAAGTCTTTTCTCCATATTCTACCATTTTCCCTGACACGTGAACATCCAGTGCTAGCTCCATTACTCCTGGTAATAATCAATTAACTTCCTTTGGAGTGATGCCCATTCAAATATTAGAAACCTTTAAAAATGAGAGACTTACTTGCTTTCTTCACCAGACATTTGCTGTCAAGAAACGTATACCCACTCACCTCACTCATGTCTTCCTGGGCTATACCATCTAAATCTAATTTCTGCAGTGTCCCTTGGAGCACTTTATAGGCATTTATAAATTAATTCTTTTATGTATGTAGACATTGAGTACCTCCCACAAGCCAAGCACAGTGCTAGCTGTGGAAACACAAAGATGTACAAAGCAAGCATGGTCCCTTCTATTGTAAGGTGTGTATTTTTAAATAAAGCTATTTTATAGTGAAAGACAGGACCCAAACTAGGAATTTCTTGGACAAAATGGAGGTCAGAGAAATACTTAGATATTCAGGCATCCCATTTTACCCTAATACCCAGACCCACACGTGGATACATATTTCCTTTAGGTTAGATAAAATGAGCATACTACAGAAGTCCTAGCTATTGTCTACACTAAAAAAAATCTGTAATTGATTAAATAAATGTCTTTTTTGTCCTTAGCATCCACCAGAGACATAGGCACAGGAATGCCCACTGTGTGACCTTGGACAAGTCAGAGCTTCAGTTGAATCTATAAAATGGGTATAATGATATCTAGCTTATATAGTTTCAATAGAATAATAAACTTCTCCTTTAAAAAAGTCTCTTCTCACTGAATGCAGTGGCTCATGCCTGTAATCCCAAGACTTTGGGAGGCTGAGGTGGACAGATCACTTGAGGTTAGGAGTTTGAGACCAGCTTGGCCAACATGGTGCAACCCCTTCTTTACTTAAAATACAAAAATTAGCTGGGCATGGTGGCACATGCTGTAATTCCAGCTACTGAGGAGGCTGAGGCATGAGAATCACTTGAACTCAAAAGGTAGAGGTTGCGCAGAGCTGAGATTGCACCACTGCACTCCAGCCTGGGTGACAGAGTGAGACTCCGTCTCAAAAGAAAACAAACAAACAAACAAACAAACAAAAAACACTGGAGGCTCTTGCTGGAAGTAGAATAAGGAATGTTGCCAATAAATTCCAACAACAAACCTTTGAGCTCTTACTAGGTGCCACACTCTGTGCTAAGCACACTATGTGCATGACGCCATCTAATCTGTATAAATGACTCAAGAGGGATGCATTCAGATTAACCTCATAGAATGGATGAAGAAGCTGAGGCTCAGAGACGTTAGGTAACATGCTCAAGGTCACATAGCTAGTAATTGGTACAGCTGTTTGAGCCAGTTCTCTCTGATTCAACATCTATTCTTGTTCCATTTTATGAAGCTGCCTGGGGCATCAGCTTCCTCTAAGGCATACAGACTGGAAACATCAGAGTCTTTCTCAACATTTCCTCTTCATTTTCTACATCCAGTTAGTCATAAAATTCAGTGGATCCTACTTCCACCAGGTTTTGAGTTATCTGTTCCCATATTTGGTTCCCATTGCCACTGCCCTACATAAGGACTTGTTCACTTCTTCCTGGACTATTACAATAGTTTACTTTTTTCTCAGGGACTCCACACAGGTGGTCTGAGAGTCATTTTAACTTATAAGTTCATATTTAAAAGTTAGAGTCCTGGGCCAGGCACAGTGGCTCATGCCTGTAATTCCAGCACTTTGGGAGGCCGAGGTGGGCAGACAGCTTGAGCCCAGGAGTTTGAGCCTGGGTAACATGGTGAAACCCTGTCTCTACTAAAAGTACAAAAATTAGCCAGACATGGTGATGCATGTCTATAATCCCAGCAACTTGGGAGGCTGAGAGGGGAGGATCACTGAGATTAGGAATTGGAGACCAGTCTGGCCAACATGGTGAAACCCCCCTCTCTAATAAAATATAAAAATTAGCTGGGCATGGTGGTGCATGCCTATAATCCCAGCTACTTGGGAGACTGAGGCAGAAGTATTGCTTGAGCCCAGGTGGCAGAGGTTGCAGTGAGAAGAGATCGTGCCACTGCACTCCAGCTTGGGCAAGAGCGCGAGACTCCATCTCAAAAAAAAAAAAAAACAAAAACAAAAAAACGAAAATCTCTTCCTTGTATACATATGTACCCATGTACACATATACATTTAGATATGTTTATATGTATTTATACAGTGTATACTTATGCATATACACACACTAGTCATGACTGAGTCATATAGAATACTATATTAACTTTTCATTTTCTGTATAACTTTTAATCTTAGAATTAGTAATTATCTTGTTTTTCCATTTGTTTAGTTTTCTTGTTAATAAAATTTCAAACTTGCAAGCCAATTATCTCAATCACTGTTCAATATACTGCAATGTATTGGCACTTCTATCCATTTCATCTGCTTAAGGACTTCTCTCTTGGAGCCTTGTGGATTTTCCAATATAAGACAGGTTGCCTCCATGCCTGGTAGCTAGCTGTCATTCTGGGACTGCTCATCCTTAGTGTCTCCTAAGTTCCTTCTTTTTTTCCTTTGGCTCTCTTGTTTCTTAGATTTAATGTTTTCTTCTTTCTTGTCGAATGACTTGGGTTGGTGGAGCATAGCCTTCATTAGTTCCCTGGGAAAGGGTGCATGGGAGGAAATATCTTGAGCATAGTTTAAAATGTCTTTATTCTACCCTCACATTTGACTGACACTTTGAGGATAGAATTCTAAGTTGAAAAGAGTCTATAGTCAGGACTCTGTTGCCTTCCACATTCCAGGTTGCTGTTGAGAAGCCTAAAGCCATCACCTAAATGCCTCCCATGGGCCTTGCATGGGATTAAGCACTTTGCATATAAGAGGTCTTCTAATTACTACGACCATTTTATGAGGTAGATGTTATTATCTTCATAACACAGATGGAGAAACTGAGGCTCAGATAATTTAAGTTGTGTAAAGTACACTGCTACTGGCAGAGCTGAGATTCAAAGCCCATGCTACTTCTACTGTACCACAGGCTGTCAATGCTGAGAACACGACTCACAGTGGTATGAACAGGAGGCCCTGAGCTGGAAGGTGAGTATTTGGCCTAGTTTATACCTCCTTCCTACCAATGATCTGCTTGGTCATTTGCTTGGTCTTCGGCTCAATGCTTCTGGGGGCCCTCCAGGAAAACTGCCTGGTACCAACTGTACATCTATATATCCTTAATGGTCACAGAGAAGAGGTTTCCATCTTTCCTGGACAGAGTCTCATTGAGCTCTATATCACTACCTTTATGACAGAGACCATGTCTATGAGACTTGGTCAGCCAGCCTGCTAGAGCAATTCTTCCTAGTCTTTTCATGCCTCTTGTCTGCCACCCCAAAGCTTCCTTGGAACCACTGAGGCACAGGGTGCCATGGAATCCCTCAGGGCCCATGCTTGCTCACGGGCTTGC
Organism: Macaca mulatta; assembly: GCF_049350105.2. NCBI lineage: Eukaryota > Metazoa > Chordata > Mammalia > Primates > Cercopithecidae > Macaca > Macaca mulatta. The sequence goes on from NC_133406.1 coordinate 173,290,787, forward strand.
CTGGTTGGACCTGCAAGGCTGTGGGCCCACAGGTTGCGAACTGCAGGTAGGTGTGCTGCTGGCTGCTGGTTCATCCTGTGCCCTGTGGCTCATGCTGCAGGTGTCAACTCTGACAGGTTAGTTCTAATCCCCCAGCAGCTGCCTGAAGGGACCAGCAATGCAAGCCAGCAGTGTGGGAAACTGATCCCCTGTCAGGTGGACTTCGGCCAGTGGGACATAGTTAAGTTCTTCTTTCTTTCTCTTGTCATGAGATTTCTATATGCTCTTTCTGGGAATGTTCCAAAGAGTATAAACAACCAGCTGTATTTTCTGTTGAAGCTGTGGCCGGTTCAGTAATGTTACTACCTGGTATTTGCCTTTCTCCCTTTCCTGGCTCACTCCTTCCCTCTTGCCTCCCTGGGGCTGTGTAACTCCTCTGCCCCACACCCCCTTCTCATGAATTGTTAGCAGGTCAGGTTTTTTCTTTACTTTTTTTTATTTCGCTGGAGTCAGTTTTCTAGAGAACTGAGGAAAAGATAGTAAGTGTGATCAATGTTTTATTTTACATTCTGCTAAGTATGAGAACCAGTGGTCTAGGTGAGCATGGATGGAAGAACTATTTTGGGAGGCATTAAGTTAGGTAGGGCAAGAGGTGCTGCTCAACTCTGTGTAGTCATCCTGGGCTGCATAAGTTTAAAAAGACATCTCTTCTTTCTTTTTAGGAGGCTGTAGCTTTAAACATATTCTCGTAAGTCAAAAAGGCATAAAGACCCAACTGCAGAGATCCATTTTTTCTGCCACTGGAGTTAAGGACAACAGATAAATGGTTCTGATGGAGAGAGAGAGACAGAGAGAGAGAGAGAGAGAGAGAGAGAGACTTGGCAAATAAGATTCCAATTTCTGAACTCACACTGAAGCTTTCATGTCAGTATCAAAATAAAATACTTCAATGTGGTGGGAAAAGAAAGAACATTGACCTGTATTTGGGTTTCTGCTTAACATCAAATACCAAAAGATTAAAAATACCAAAAGATCACCAGTTTTAAAAATTCAAAATGGAATGCTCACCACCAACTAAGATCTCTGCTCCACATATTTGAATTTCATCACTATTGATACAGGCCAGTTTGCAGACAAACAAGGTTGTACCGAGGGGAAGACCTGTGACTTGAGCATTGAGGGAGTGGCCATGGTGAAAATTGATTCTTCTGTCAAACTTGTACAGGATTAACTTGTTACGTCTGGAATAGGGTGAGCAGCCTTGTCTGGGCTTCAAAGAACATGAAATATTGACAGTGGATCCAAGTAAAATTACACGGGAAGGCTTCACAGTCACATCGCCTCTCTTGCACTCATCTGCAATAAGATACAAATGCAATATTTAGCTGGTGATAATAAACCCATTTCAAAATGAAGAGTTTATGTAATTCCCCAAAACAGGGTAAAATTAACCCCATCAGATCATGCAAATATAGTTAACCTACATGTCTCTGGTTATAATAGTGATGTACAATGAGAACAGAAGGTAAACATATTGAAGTCTAACTGTATTTGAATGAAAATATGCATCCTTCTCATAACAGTAATACTATAATCAGAACTATAACCAGGAAAGTGGTTAGAAAGCAGGATTGGAAGAACATTCAGGAACACAGTTTTGGGAAAAACCAGCCTCTCTCATATGCAAATTATTTACCAGACTACTAAAGCCTTCACAGAAAAAAACACATTTGTTTCCATCACCATTTATGATTTATGATTTTTGTTTAAATACTTGTACCAAGAAAAAAAAGACAGTTTTAAAAGAGTATTTAAAAAGCATTGCAAACATTGTGCTACTGCACTCCAGCCTGGGCAACAGAGCCAGACCCTGTCTCAGAAAAAAAAAAAAAACTTGTGGAGGGTGGGAGGCAGGAAAAAAAAAGTACTAAACAAACCAACACAAGAACAGAAAACCAAACACCGCATGTTCTCACTCTTAAGTGGGAGTTGAACAAGGAGAACACAAGGACACGGGGGTAGGGGTGGGCATCACAAGCCAGGGCCTGTCAGGGGGTGGGGGCTGGGGGAGGGATGGCATTAGGAGAAATACCTAATGTAGGTGACGGGTTGATGGGTGCAGCAAACCACCATGGCACGTGTATACCTGTGTAACAAACCTGCACATTCTGCACATGTACCCCAGAACTTCAAGTATAATAAAAAGAAGAAAAAAAAAATGTGCTGAAATGTAAAACATGTATTTGTGATGCCTAACTGGGTTACCAAGCCACTTTCTTAGGAAGAAATAAAATAATTGGACCCTTATATTAATCATTAGTAGAAATTAAATTAAATAACTACTATAGACAGAACCAGACTTATCCACTTAAATGACAGAGATTGACTACAAAAGACCAACTACCAGAACATTTACCATAAATACATACTTCATCTGTAACTGAGAATTTAAACCACAAATTCTTCCACGGAGTGACTTACAGAAATATCTTACCTATTTTTGCTTTAATCAACAGCCACATGGTTATAAAAATAAGTGCCAGTGAGCATCGTCTAAAAGTATGTGCCATCAACAATCGACTCTGGTATAGAACTTTGTATTCTTCCTTGCAAAAGAAGACAAATTCATTCATGTTAAATACATTCAGAAAATACCACAGCCAAAATAGCTCAGAAGAGCTTCAATTGCCACTTGATTTTTCTCCATCTTATTGAGATTTTGTTATTTTAAAAAATGACATATGCCTTTAAAATCAGTAAATCAAATTATCTTAGCCACCTTCCAAACCCCATCTCAGTGAAACTTCTTGGGGTCAGCAAAGGATTCGAGAAAGAATTTGGATGTCTTAGTCCATCTGGGCTGCTGTAACAAAATGCCATGAACTGGGTAGATTATAGACATCAGAAATTTATTTCTCACAGTTCTGGGGGCTGGCAAGTTCAAGATCAAGAGGTCAGCAGATTCAGCGCCTGGTGAGGGCCCACTTCATAGATGGTTCATAGACGGGGACTTCTTGCTGTGACCTCACATGGTGGAAGGGACAACAGAGCTCTCTGGGATCTCTTTTATAAGGTCACTAGTCCCATTTGTGAAAATTCTACCTTCATGACCCCATCACCTCCGAAAGACCCCACCTCCTAATATCATCATATTGACAGTTAGGATTTTAACATATAAATTCGAGGGGGGCATAAACATTCAGGCCACAGCAATGGGCTTTGGGGTCCTTTAGCACTGAGTTTAAATACTTGAGACCATGTGCAAGTTGCTTAACCTATCTGAGACTTAGTCCCACAGAACACTTTTATTCTTCTTTTCCTTCTAAACAAGGCTTCATCATCAAACCACACAGAGTAGTTTGACTAATGAGAGTTTCTGATCCAGTCATGTGATTCTGGAATCAGTAGATTGAAAAATGGCTCATAACCCATCTGGAACTTAGTAAAAGATTGATCTCTTTGGCAGTAAAAAAGGAATTCCAAGGGTTGTTTGGGTTTTCTAGAGAAGCTCATTTACTTATTTGTTTTTTAATTACTTATTTACAGAGTGATTTTATCTTGAATAGGTCAGAAAACATAAGCTGGCAATTCTGATCTGTTTCAAATTCAAACCTAAGGAATGGCTCTACTGGTCAGTAACAAATTCTTTAAATTCTATTAAAGATAGGCCAAAAAATCATAAAGTAGGCTGGGAAGTTCTGTGGTGTCAGTCCACTAAAAAGTAGCCAATGCAAAGCAAAAGTTTACCTCTTAACCCCATACCTAGACATATGCCAGAAAATATTGAAGAGTTTCAGAAAATTTCACTTACTCATTCAATATGGATGGCTGCCTTTCATGTGCTAGGTACACTAAGTGCTAGAGACACAGCACTTCTGTCCCTATGGGGTTCTTTGTTTCCTCTACCTCTAGCCTAGTCATCATTCAGGGAAACTCCAAATAATATTAGCATATTAGCATAAGTCTTTGCTGGCTACCCTTTGTTTTCCTCTTGATTTTTAACTCTTGGAGGACCTTAGCACACTCAAGGTATTTTTTTTTTTCTATTTCTACTTTCTTTGTAGGTGATCTCACCTGGTCCCCTGGCTCTAGATGTTATCTGCTAGCTAAAGATTTCAGAGTAGATCTTCAACTCACACATCCCCCTGAGCTCCAGTCTCATCCATCTGTCTCCTTTGCATCACCTCTTAGATGTCTAACAGATTCTCAGTATTAAGGTGTTCAGTCTAAATTCTTGTCACCCTTTCTCCAAATTGGTTCTTCCTTCAGCCTTTTCTATCTTAGTGAATGATATTCTCATCCCTAAGTGGCTAAAAACACCTAGAAGCTATCTTTGATTCCAATCTTTTTCTCATTTCCTACAGCTAAACCATCTCTAGTCCTGTCAACTTTACCTCCAAAATATTTTACAGATCAATGCACTTCTCTCCATTCCAACTGTCCCTTCACCCTAGTCCAAACCACTGTCATCTCTCCCCTAGTCTATGCTAGCCCTCAACGTGTCTTTCCAGTCCTTTCTAAGCCATTTCATATAGCCAACTACCTTTGAAAAACATAAATCAGATCATGTTACCCGCTACACACCACCACTATTTGAAACCCTTCAACAGGTCCCTACTGCTGTTAGAAAAATATCCACAGCCCACACCACACACAGTCTCTCAGCCACTGCATGGCCTCACTTCTTCCCATCTTGCCATCATCACTTACATTTTTGCCTGGTTCACTCTTTTCCATTCACACTGGCCTTCAGACTGTTCCTTGAACAATGCCCTTTGCTGCCTAGAGAACTTCACGTTTTCCAAATCCTCTGCTAGAATCCTCTTCCCTAGCTTCTTCGTGTGGCTGACGTATTTACACCCTTTAGATTTCAGCTTATGTGTTACTTCCCCAGAAAGCCCCTCCCTGACCACTGTCTCTATCCCTCCCACGCCCTCCCTGACCAATGTGGTCTTCCCCAGTTGATTTTTTACTCATCACCTTATTATTGTCTTCATGGCACAATCTGTAACTACCTCATTTCTTTACTTAATTACCTGTTTGTCATCTGTCTTCTATACTAGAATATAAGCCCCATATGAGCAGGAACATTGACTACCTTGCTCACTGTTGAATACCAGCACTTAACACTGGGAAACAGTAAGTACTCAATAAATGTCTATTCAAAGAAAGATGTGAAGGAGGGAAAGGAATATGATCTTTAGAAAACTCCCTATAAACATCCCTGTGGTAGGCAGGAAAATGGCCCACCAAAGATGTCCATGCCCTAATTCCCAGAATCTGTGAACAGGTTACCCTACATGGCAAAGACACTTTGGAGACGTGATTAAAGTTAAGGACTTTGAGATGGGAAGATTATTCTGGATTAACCAAGTGAGTCCAATATAATCACAGGAGTCCTTAAAAGTGTACAAGAAAGGCAGGAGAGTGGGTCAGAGAGATATGATGTACCAAGGACTCGCTCTGCTGCTGCTGGCTTTGAAGTGGAGGAAGGAGCCAGGAGCCAACGAATGTGACAGCGTCTAAAAGCTGGGGATGGATCTCAGTTCACAGATACATAAAATCTATTTCTTGTGAGTCATTGTTAAAACATTTGAGAAGCACAGATTTAAGCCAAAATCTGCCGGTCTCCCCGTCTCTAAACCAAAAGTCCAAGGTCATGGAATACAATGGCCTCTGTGAGCTAATTTCTGTGTTTATCACCAGCCACATCCACCACTGCTCTCTTCTGACACTACCATCTAGTGACACTGAGCTGCTTATAACCCTGCCCGTCTCATGCCTGTTCATGCCTCTGTGTCTTTTCTTCATGCTATTCTCTTTACTTTGCCACTATTTTTAGACTGGGTGAGTCTTATTCATCCATCTAAACTCAGTTCAGACACCTTTCATTCAGTTATTCATTCAATAAATATGTATTAAGCAGCTGCTAAGTGCCAAGGCCTTGGGATATGGTAGAGAACAAGACAGAAGGGATTTTAGCTTTCATGGAAACAACATCCTGGAGTAGAGAGGCAAAAAACAAAAATATAAGCAACAACCCGGTAATAATAAAAGAAGGACATAAAAGAGGAGAGACCCCGGGGAGGATAGAGACTTGTCAGCAAAGGCATTTGTAGGAGGCGAAGCTTGGGCTAAAATTGGTGCTGGCCAACCGAAGATGTGGGAACACTTTTCCTCACAGAGGAATGGTGAATGCACAGCCTGGAGGCAGAGGAACGAGCTTGCCAAGGGAGAGGCACAGAAATAAGGTCAGGGTGGTTGGAGAAAGTGACTGCAGGGAGAATGGTATGCGATGAAATTAGAGAAGATGTCAGGAACCAGATTTACTATGGACTTGTTTGCCAAAAAAGGGAGCCTAGATTTTACTCTCAAATATATGGGAAAGCACTGGTGTTTAATTAGGAATTTTACTTATTTAATTGAGTTTTAATTGAGGGTGTAACAAGATACAAGTGACATTAACACACACACACACACACACACACACACACACACACACTACTCTGGGGACTAGGGTGGATGCAGGCGACCAGTTGGGAAATGACTGCAGAGGCACAGGTAAAATGATGATGATGTGGTCATCAGGTGTAGTAGTGGCAATGGAAAGAAGTGGTCAGATTTCAGGAAGCCTTACTTATGTCTTCAGGTCAGAGTGAACCCTCCTACCAGTATCCTCAGAGCACCCTGGCATCTTCCTATCTTAGCACGTACCATAATTAAAGAGAACTAATTTATTTAGATACCTGTCTATCTCCTCCATTTCCTTGCAAGCTCCTCAGGGGCAGAGAACACAATTTGTGGCACATAGTAGGCATGTGCTGTCCTGGATAAAACTTAAATTGTGTGTGTGTTCATCTATTTTACTTCTAGTTTAGTTTAATGCAACTACATTAAAACTACTTACATTAAATCTTATTCTACTACATTGGGATTGGATTAAGTTTTTTGTTGTATTAGTAAAGGTGTTAAAATATACTCTTCTGACATATTGACGATTGGAGTTAAAGGCACTTGAAAAACAGCAGGTGCAAGAAGATCACTTTGACTTTTCTGCTGTTTCTTAAAATAAGAAGGTAAAATTCCCATATGAAAGACATTCCCTGTACTAGAAAGAAAGTCAACAACATCTTTATCTTCAAGGATGAGAAGTTGAGACCGAGAGAATTCTGTACAAACCTTAGCATCCCCACATAATTTAGTCACATTTTTATAGTTTACTATTCTTTGCCCAATCCAGTATTTAAGTAACTGACTCTCACTACTTCTTTAGGTCTTCGTTTCTTCATGTCTCCCATGTCCCATAATATTTGTTGAGTAAATTTGTATTATTTTTTTTCCTGTTAACCTAATGTCAACTTAATTCTCAGACTCAACCAAGACCCTAGGAGGGTAGAGGGGAGTTTTTCTACCCCTATAGTAGCTATGCTAGCTGCTGCATTAAAATTTGGAATATTCTGGCGTAGATAAAATTATGGATTGAACTGGAAGATAACTAAATGAATGGCTACATAGGGATTAAGAAGGTTTCGGCTTCCTAACTGCAAAAGATATCTATGGCACCCCTTTGTAGAAATTTTCAACATGGATCACAATTTATGAAGCTATAACATTCTCCAAATAGTAAAATACTCAGATGATAATTATAAGGATTTTAAAAAATGGATATATATGAAATATGTTTTTTATATATTGTGTCCAATTATTAAATAGGTTAAAATATATGTGTATATTATATAAACATATATATGTATATGAAATGGGTAAAATGGAAGAAAAATTTGAGTTTATATAATGGTACATCGATCCAAACACAAACTTGCTGATTTTCTCTGACTACCAGGTAAAAATAGCTTCTCCATTTATGAGAAGTTCAGAATCCCCAAAGACCTTCAAGTAAATGAAGTATCTTCCAATAAAATGAAACCTCCTATAACTGTAAACATCCTTCACATACCCTGCCTAGGGGGTAAATATTAAAACAACAACTCTATCTTGAATCAGAAAATCAAAGAGTGTGCTATGTCATTGACTCATCACTCAAGTTGTGACAGTTTCCAGATGGTGAAAACAACGTCTCAGATCAGGAATGGGGGTGGGGTGGGCGGGAACAAGCCAGAAATACACCAACCGGCAGGAAGACAATTACTCCCTGACCAGCCTCTTTCCCCATTGCTCTAGAGAGAAGCACAAAGCATGCAGCTACTTCAAAATTGTATTGTGCTAGGCTAGGAAAAAAGAAACTCTTAAGTTTCCTTTCACAGGTGATAATCTCATGCTGGCAGGAAAACTTTCTACTTCCAAATTCTTCTGTAGCACCGTATTAAGGTCAAGGGAAACAGTGGTATTAAGGAAAAGAAAAAGGTGAATGAATCTCAGTTCTGCTGTCTGCTATTGACTGTGAGAGCACCATTTCCTCATCCCTTACAATAGGTATAGTAATACCTAGCTCGACAAAGTTACAGTGACGATTAAGGCAAAGTTATTGTGAACAGTCCATGGTGTCGTGGATTCATGAGAATATTTAGCACAAAGTAGGAACCCCACTGAGACTGGTTCCTATTTCCCCTGCTGATTCCCTCATTTGTATTTCTTTGCTAAATCACATATGATTTTCAGTGTACTAGAGTTGTATGTTTTCTTAGGCCAGGTAAAAAAAATCTTAATTCCTAAGACTATCAAAGAACTTAAAAAGTCAGTGGAGGAAGGAGCCACACGAGTTACTAGTAACTACTGTGTGCTGCTGCTCCCTTCCCCTCCAACAGCTGACATTTCAGTCTGGGCTACCACAGACAACCAAATGACCAAGTATGCCTCAAGGCTGGTTGTCATATAAATGCATGTTGTTAATGATCAGGTGACTAAACGAGGCAAAGAACAAAATTTTTCCCTTCTGCCTGCAAAGCTACTTACAGAGATATGTTTTACTGGTAGCAGATCAATATACAGACAACACTTCAGAGGTCATTTATTCCCTACTTTACACATGGATCACCGTGGCTTAGAAAAAAGAGGGGACTTGTTCAAGTTCACATTAATAGCAAAATCCAGATCAGAACCTCTGTCTCTCTCTCTCTCTTTTTCTCTCTGATGCAGTCCCATTCTGTCGCCCAGGCTGGAGTGCAATGGTACCATCTTGGCTCACTGCAACCTCCACCTCCTGGGTTCAAGTGATTCTCTTGCCTCAGCTTCCCGAGCAGCTGGGACTACAGGCGTGCGCCACCACACATGGCTAGCTAATTTTTGTATTTTTAGTAGAGATGGGGTTTCACCATGTTGGTCAGGCTGGTGTTGAACTGACCTCAGGTGATCCGCCTGCCTTGGCCTCCCACAGTGCTGGGATTACAGGCATGAGCCACCGTGCCCGGGCAGTCTCCTGATTTCTAATCCAACATTACTTCTAGATGTGAGACTGCTTGTAATCAATAGCAACTGTAGCAGCATAATACTAAAAATAATGTTAATCTTAACACTATACTAATATTAATGCTGCAATTTTTTTATCTCTTACTATGTTTCAGGCATGATGCTAGGCACCTTACATACAATCTTTATGATACCTATCTAGTAAAGCATTTATAATGCCTAATGCTTTACTCTTCAGAAGGTTGACTCATTACTTCTGATGCCCACCTCCCTCAAAAGAGGATGAAACAACAAAACTCAGCGCACATACAATATGTAACTGTGTCTAATGCTATTCCACTATGGTGATGGAAAAGGATAATCAAATGAAGTTACCCATTAGCTAACCTTCTCTTCTTCATTAATTTTTTCTGAGTTATGGGCATGAAAATGAACTGGTTTTCATTCTAAGTCTACCCTTCGGTGAAAGAATGTAACAAGCCATTACATGGGCAAAAGTCCGTCTATCAGGCCCCATCATCAAGTCAGCCCCATTCATAACGTCATGTTAAATGGCTTGAAGGGGAAGAAAAGTAAAACGCGCAACCTTCTCTACTTTTTCTTCTTTCTATTCAATAGTCCAAGGACTGTTTACATGAGCCAAATTTAACACACACACCTGCTTTCCTTTTTGTGCAGCTGATGAAGCTCCCTGGAATTTTCTCTAATTTCACTGGTAAGCATTTGTAGTCCTATGGTTCCTCTTTAATTTCACCCAAGTACAGGAACTTTCTTTTCTTGCTCAAATTCAGGAGACTTCTGAATTTTTGTTCCTTTTTTTTTTTTTTTTTTTTTCAAATTCAATGTGCTTTCTCTTTTCCCTCTTTATAGCTTATTTTTAAAAACTTCCTTTATGCTTTTCTCTCTTCTATTTTTTCTGGAATGTTGTTTCTGTCAATTCTGTTCATCTTTATTTCCATTTTAGATATATCCCATTTGACATAATAGACTCCTGAAATGTTGTGTGTAAACAAATCACAGTTGAAATGAATTTATCCCACCCCAACCCCTGAATCGTCTGTACTGAGAACTATTTTATCCTATAGATTGAACAAGCATTTATCCAATATAACAGTAAAAAGAAAGAAAGAAACAAGACATGAATGGAGTCTTGGAGAAACAAGACACTTTCAAATAAACTACATGACATTTTTTCTTTCTTTGAATAGCTCCCATAAGCCTAAAACTTTCATGGCAAGTGTTCAATAAAGCTTCAAAAACTCCAGCCTTCTCTGATTCACTCTCTGTATCCTGCTAGACCTGTTGATAAAATCAGCTGTCTTCTACTGGGAAGGATGATGTGCTGGAAAGAGGCCCCGGGCGCCACGCCTGTTTCCTCCATTTCTGCCTCTGTCACCATGGCAGCTAACTTCATACTTCAAAGCTTCTTTTCCTTATTTTAAAAATAGCAATTGACCTTTATTGAGAAAATTAAACCTCTTTCACTAACTTTTCTTCCTTAGTTTATTGGAAAGGTTTTTTCTTTGACATCCTCAATCTGGAAGTCTCTGTTTATGGACAATGGCAGGAGGTTTATCCTTGGATCTCGGGTATCCAGGACTTGCAAAGTCCTGGCCAAGTTTTGCTTTACCTTGTAAGCAACCACTGAGTGTTTTCATAAAGTACTATAAGGCATTAACATATTAAAACAATTACATTGTTTTGAGAATTTTCTAAGAATTTCACAATTAAGATAATTGGAGGCACACTTGGGAGGGGAATTAAAGAACTAACGGTAGTGATCAGCATCCCACCGTGTTTCCCCAGGTTTCTCATATAAATGAAGAATTCAGTCAAAGTCTCTACACTAACAACGCTCCATCTCAGTATCTCCTGATATTTTACTTAATATGTTGCTTTTCCTGCATATAACTGCAAAATAGAGGTTAAAAGATTCTAATTTTAATAATCTTTTGTAGACATTTACTTAGTAGTTTATCACTGTGCAAAGCACATAATTTAGTTGTTAATATTTGGTCAAGTACATAATGTAATGATTAGTATCCTATTTTACAGATAGAAAAATCTGTAAGTTGACCAAGATAACCCAGAAAAACCACACATAAATCCAGAATTGGATTCGAGTTACATTTTATGTTTCCCTTCTCGCTCCATGAGCACCTGAGAAATAAAAATCCAAGCTTGATGCTCTGTTAGTCGAACTGCTTTCCCTCTTCTACTGGTTTAAATTCTGCAGGAATAGGCTTACTCCCCTCATTTATTCTCAGCAAGCCTCAGGGCTCCCATGTTGAACCCACAAAGCTACTACCTCCAAGAGGAATTGAACCATGTTTACTCTCATCACCTCAGTCCAAGCTCCTAGAAGAGCCTCCTGAGCAAGTGGAGTAGTAACGAAATGAGCAGTGGATCTGCTCAGGACACCGAAGTCTAGGCTAGGATAACTCTAGCTGTATGGCCTGTATACAGCTCAATCAATGTTACCTCACTTGACCACTCAGCCTAAGTTTCTTCATCTGTAAAAAGGGAATAAGAACAGCACCTACCGGACGGGCACGGTGACTGAAGCCTGTAATCCCAGCACTTTGGGAGGCTGAGGCGGGCGGATCACGAGGTCAAGAGATTGAGATCATCCTAGCCAACACGGTGAAACCCCGTCTCTACTAAATATACAAAAATTAGCTGGGCGTAGTGCCGTGCACCTGTAATCTCAGCTACTCGGGAGGCTGAGGCAAGAGAATCACTTGAACCCAGGAGGCGGAGGTTGCAGTGAGCTGAGATCGCGCCACTGCACTCCAGCCTGGCAACAGAACAAGACTCCGTTTCAAAAACAAAAAACAAACAAAAAACCAGCACCTACCTCACAGGATTATTGTGAGGGTTAAATGACAAGCTGTTAGCAGAGTGCCTGGTATATAGCAAGAGCTCAATGTTACCTGCTATTATTATGATGATAAGAAAAAAGGCAGTATAACTTCTTTTCAGTGACACTACGAGAATTAAATTAGATGGCATTGCTTTTGACTCCTCTCTTTGCCCTCTCATCTGGTTTACCACTGAAAGACTGATTTGATTAAAACTAGATTCAGTAACTCCTAACTTCATGCCACCTATCATTTAAGACATATTAAGTATTCTCAAAATTTTCCCAAACAATTTTGACTTCATAGGTCATGAACTGGGCCTTACGTTTCTTTATATTCACTAAGTCTAAGTCCAGCAAATGCACTGACCATAATGTACATGTTCAATACTTATTTGGAAAACAAAAACAAACCACTGTTACACTAGTGAAGAGCACTAGAAACTTTCTAGAGCAAAGGAAATTGTATAAGACTTCTTTTGGGATTTGGCTTTGTTTTTTTTGAGACGAAGTTTCATTCTTGTCAACCAGGCTGGAGTGCAGTGGCGCGATCTCTGCTCACTGCAACCTCTGCCTCCTGGGTTCAAGTGATTCTCCTGCCTCAGCCTCCCGAGTAGCTAGGATTACAGGCATGTGCCATGATGCCCTGCTAATTTTTGTATTTTCAGTAGAGATGGGGTTTCACTATGTTGGCCAGGCTCTCTCAAACTCCTGACCTCAGGTGATCCGCCCACCTTGGCCTCCCAAAGTGCTGGGATTACAGGCATGAGCCACCGCGTCTGGCCATTCTGCACAAATTTATATGTAGGAGTTGACAGCAGTGCTGTGAGTATAATTACAAAGATGACAAATAATTTAGTAGAGAGCAAACCAGGTGAAGCAATACAAAAATAAGTCCACAATTGAGAAATGATGCCCCATACCTACTGTACTTGGAGGATTCTTCTACCTTAAAAATTATACATGTGCTTTAGAATTTTTTTTCACACTAAAACTCATTCTAACACAGGAAAGATTCTGTTTGTCAAAGTTTGGGAATTTATCAGCTTATATAACCATCATGACATTCAAGACGCATGACATATGGAAAAGAGCATATTGCAAACTTCTGGAGCCTGTTGTGCCTAACAGATAGTGTAATGTATTGAGGATTTCACATTAAAATAGGGAAGAAAGTGCTAGCTCTTAGCCACTAAGGTCCTTTTAGTGGACCTTAGTGTTGGACTTTAGTGTTGGACAGAGAAATAGGGCACTGGACCATTCCTATTAATGGAAAATGAGAATCCAACATTTGTTTGCTCAAGTGGAGGTGGGTATAAGGTTCTGAGCCAGAGAGGTAGAAACAGAAGGAACACAGTTTTGAGCCAGAAACCTGTCACTCTAACTGTGTGAAACATGTAAGTTTCCACATCTGTAAAATGGGAATACTAATAACAGTTTCACTATGTTTTTAAGGAATTAGATAATGTATATTCAAGAACCAAATACCTAGTAGGTGCTCAACAAAGATGTTCATCTACACAGAGCACACACATAGTAGATGATAACAATTATCTAGAGTTTTAAAAATGGAGAAAAAAGGACTAATTTTGCCCTGTTCTTTATACATATGTGCATATATATTTAATATGTATATATTTAATATGTATATATTTATATATTTTTTAATATATGTATATATGCATGTATTTTTAAGACAGAGTCTCGCTCTGTTGCTCCGTTGCCTAGGCTGGAGTGCAGAGGTCCCATCTTGGTTCACTGTAACCTCTGCCTGCCGGGTTCAAGCAATTCTCCTGCCTCAGCCTCCCAAGTAGCTGGGATTACGGCGTGAGCCACCCTGCCGGGCCCCTGTTCTTAAGCAAGATCTATTTGTATGCTTTTAGGTTACTATTTGTAAGACCTGAATCTAACGGTACAGATACATAATCACGTACAATGCTGACACTGATATTTAGTGTGTCCCAGGGAGGTGAGAAGGGCCTCATAGTTCACAAAGGAAGAGGCATTTCACAGAAGAGAAAACTGAGGCTGGCCAATTTGCTTGCACCAGAGCATTGCTAGTAACTGGCCAGCAGGGTCAGTCCAGAGGTCACAGGAAAGCCTGCTGAGACAGGGATAGTTCACCCTCATCCGAGACTATGGAAGGCCCCCCCCCAATATCTTACATTAGATACATTTTCAAGCAACGGGAGCCACGCCTGTGGGCCTGAACCAAGGCTGGACCCTCAGGGGTGCCCTCTGCCCTTTCCCAGTCGCCGTCCCCTCTCTTCCGTGTGAGCCCACCTCTCTGTGCCCGGCCCGGAGAGTACCTTGGAGGCTCAGTCAGCGCGCTCCCTCCCCTCCATCCAGCCAAACCACAACCCAGTACCTCCAAGTGAACATCTGTGCCCAGGGCGTTAGGACTGTGTTGAAGAGAAGCCATCTGAAATCATATTGGAAGACTTAAAAAATAATATATATTTTTTCGTTTTCTTAAAGAGAGAAGACGTCCCCGAAGTCTCCTCGGGAAGACGCGAGGCACGGAATCCCGGGAACGCAGACACCCCGCTGGTCAGGGATCCTGGGGTTCTCTCTGTCCCCCACCCCGAGCCACTGGTCACTCACCGCGTGTCGCCTGCCCGCGGGCGCGGTCCCAGGCCGGCGGGGACCGGGTGGCTGCGGTGCTCTGGGCCGCACGTGTCGCGCTCTCCGCTGGTGCTCAGGCGTTCCCGGTGCCAGCGCCCGCCCTCCAGCCTCCGCGCCCGCCACCCCCGCGCCACCGACTCCGGGGCGGGCGCTGCAGCGCCGAGGTGCGGGGAGCTGGCGGCGAGTGGTGGTCGGGCCGGGGCTGGGGCCGGGGCTGGGCGGTGGCAGCCGGGCGGAGAGAGCTCGCTTCTCTGTGAGCGAGTTCGGCGCCGGACGCGCAGTGGGGCGGGCGCTGTGGTTTCCACCGCGCGGGTCGAAGCGGGCTCGGGTGGGATTCTGCCACCTGTGGGCTCTGCTGTGTCGCCTTCAGCAAGATAATTCTCTCTCCACGGTCAGATTCCCTTCATATAAAATGCGGATAATAAAGCTTGTCTCACAAGACGGAGCAAAGGTTGACCGAGGTGAGGTGCGTTTATGCACCTGTATGATAGGCGCTACAAAATCATGTTCTCAGCGTTCACAGACACAGAGAAGTGGCACTTTGTGGACGGTCATCAGGGAACTTTCCTCGCAGATGTCCTTTCTCTGTGCTCTGCACCGCCCAGCTCTTACCACACCTGAGCGCCAAAGCTTCCCAAGTGGACTGCTCACAAGACCGCCCACTGGAGTGCGGGCAGAACATACTGGAACTTCCATTTGTATTTGCCATCTAAAAAATGAGAAAAAAGTTAAACCCGAAGAGATGGCGTGTCACCACGCCCGTATAGGTCCCATGTTACAAGCGGTGCTCTCAGGGAAGAGGGAAAACTGACCACAGTGCAGAGGGGTCAGCAGCTGTGCCTTTATCTATGACAATATTACTTAAAAAAAAAAAAAACAAACAAGCAAACAAACACGTTTGTTTAAATTTATGGAGACAGAATCTCACTCTGTTGCCCAGGCTAGTCTCAAACTTCTGGCCTCAAGCAATCCTCCCGCCTCCCCCCAAATTGCCCCCCAAATTGCCTCCCGCCTCCCCCCAAATTGCGGGGATTACAGGCCTGAGCCTCAGCGCCCGTCAACAAAATTCCTTTAAATCTAAGACTTCCTTAATTATAAGACATACCATTATTTATGCACTGGTAAGAAATAAAAAGAACGGCCAGGTAAACAACGACAATGCTTTCTCAACATTTAGAATCTTTTAAACTAAAATTTTATTTAGTTTAGAGATTTTATTTATTTAGATATCTCTAAATAAACTTTAGATTTTAGACATACGTATATTACCTATCGATTTTTTTTTTTTTTTTTTTAAAGTCCCCCTGCTGTGGTCTCTGGAGTTTTCTTCTAGTCCACTGAGCCCAATCCAGGTTTGCTGAGCTTGCACAATAGGACAACTACATACCACACTTCTGGGCATTACCTTAAAACCGCTCCCAAATGAGATGTTAAATATGAAAAATGTACATCTTAGAATCAACAATGTACAGTAGATTGTCTTTATGGGATTGTGACATATTGTAGTTTACAGGCTTTAGTAGTTTATCTACATGAATAATTTTACTAAAATCTTTTAAATTGTAGAATCAATATTACTTTGTAATGAGATGATACATAATTGTAAAAATCATTTGTAACAAAGTTTTAAAAGTTGTCTTAAAGTGAGTCATTTTCTTTATTTTTACAAAAAAACACACAAATATCCTAAATTTGCTGATTTTTTCTGTATTGATATATGGTTCTCAGTATATGTTATCTAATAGATCTTTTTGAAGAACAAAAAACCCCAGAGGTTTATTTGTTATTGTTTCTTCAAGGTAATTTTCACAACAAGTGATATGTTGTTATGAAGGGACGATTTGAAAACAAGTATTTCAAAGTGTTGCCATTATTGTGTGTTTTTCTTACTAACGATTATATGATTGTCATCTACAGAAAATGCTTTTAAAAACTTGGAAACAATTTGCTATTTTGTTTCAATCTTTTAATTGAGCAGTTCAGTGGATTTTGAATCCATTTGTTAAAAAATATAAAAATGCTGCAGCTTCTCATTAATTTAAAATGACAACTGATTGATATGAGAAATAAGATTATTATAGCCAAATGTTATAACAATCTTGCATAATTCATGGATTTTTCAATACTTTTTAGTGAGAAGGAAGGCTTTTAATTTTGTTAATAAATCAATAATTTCAAAAATGTATTTGATTCTTTATCTCATTTAAAAATTTAATTTATATATTGTGTGTGCATGTGTGTGTGTATGTGTATATATGTGTGTATACATATATATACATATATATGTATACACACATACATATACATATATATACACACATATATACACATACACACACACACGCACACACAAACATATAAATACGCATATACATATGTTTCATAAGGAAATAAAAAAACAACCAAACATATGTTGGGGATGTTTCTCAAAAATGCTTTTTTTTTTTTTTTTTTTCCTGAGGGAGCATACCATATAAAATGTTGAAAGACCACTGCTCTATTAACTTCTAATGGTAGCATCTCACAAAATTGCTGCAGTCAGACACAAAATGGTGTTCCAAATGCATCTGAGGCATATTCTTTGAGGGAACAGATGAGGAAAGAACTTGAGTCTGGTTGTTAAGCAAGCACAACAAATTATGAGAATACAATAAGATGCAGGTAACAGTGATAGCCTTCTTTATTCTCTTCTTTTCCCTAGATGCAAGAAAAAAGAAGTCAGAAGATGACCACTTTTACATAAATATTATTTGAGAAATTATCATGCTCTAGGTCCATCAGTATATTGTTTAACTTAGAGTTACATTATCAAGTGAAGACTTGCACTGATTGCTATTGATAACAGTTGCTCTCTTATCCTGCATGCTCCCTGGATTATAAACTCTATGCACTCAAGAATCCCTTATCTTCAGCATCTGGCACACTGAGTGGCACAGGGCAGGTGGTCAATAAGTATTTATTGAATTGAACTGATTTGTTCTGGAAAGATCCCATTCCTTTTGGCCAATTCAACAGGATTACAGGTGTTGTCCAGTCTTCACACTTTTCAACAGTTAAAAATTAGTTGGAAAATTAAATATAATTTTTCTTAGCAAGTCAGTAACCTTTCCGGATGAAATCATCATCTGTAGAGGCCTTTCTATGTCCCCACTTCCTTTTTCTGCCTTCTCCTCCTATTAATATTTGGGAGTTTCACTAATACAGGCATGGCTTTTGTCAGTGGTTGCCTGTCTAGTTAGAGAAAAAACAAAACAAAACAAAAAATAAAAACAACAACAAAAAAACTTGCTTCTGTGCTTTCTAAAGAATTAACACTAGATGGTAGAGGATGCCTGATGAAGCAGGAGTCTAATATACAACCCAAAATGTCAACTATGATTGTTAGGGTAATCATTTTTAAGTCTATGGGTATGATACGGTCTTCTGTGTAGCTGTTAGGTAAATGAATGTACTTGCAAATCAAAAGCTCAATTAAGTGGATAACCACAGTGACAGTGACAAAGTCTTTTCTAGGAAATACTAGTTCAGTTTCCATTTCTGGTATAGTTCCATTACTTTAAATGTCTAACTTGGTTCATTGCTGATACCAAACGCCCTGAAAATATGTAATCACACTATTCTATGAATAACTGAGATGTGCTTTTCCTAAAGTGTCACTTGTCAGGGTAAACACTAAGAAGTGATTGCTAACATAGTGATTTAAGGCATCAAATGAATGCTGGCACTTATTAAACTTGGTGAGAAGGTTTTTAACATCATTTTAAACTTTTACTTATAATGAGGAAACTCAGAATCTAAGATTAACTGTTCAACATTACTGCCTCATTTTGTAAAAGTTTCATTTCTAAAACTTTTTACTTTGTTTTACTCATCTCTCCAAAGTATTAAACTTATAGGACACCAACATAACTCCTGAATATATTTGTAGAGTTATGTATGGAAAAAGTTTATGTAAAATTAAAATAGCATGATACCAGATTCTCAGATTATGAATAATCTCCGTCATTCTTAAGATGTAGACTTATACATTCTCCACAACTGACATTTAACAAGCACAAACATTGTTTGCAGATGAACAAACTGGCCAGGCTCAGTGGCTCATACATATAATCTCAGCATTTTGGGAGGCCAAAGCAGGTGGATCACCTGCAGCAAGAGTTCAAGACCAGCCTGGCCAACGTGGAGAAATCCCATCTCTACTGAAAATACAAAACTTAGCCAGGCATGGCGGTGTGCACCTGTAATCCCAGCTACTTGGGAGGCTGAGGCAGGAGAACGGCTTGAACCCAGGAGGCAGAGGTTGCAGTGAGCCAAGATAGCACCACCACACTCAAGCCTGGGCAACAGAGCAAGACTCTGTCAAAAAAAAAAAAAAAAAAAAAAAGATAAACAAACCAAATGGAAATTGCCATGTCTCAGAGAGGAGCAATGCATTTTCAAGCGGCCTTTAGGTTGCTGGAAGCCTTGTTAAATGAACATAAAGGTTAAAGAGTAAAGTGAGAGACGAGGCAAATTTAAAGCTGTGATAGCTGCAGGGTCCTACACAACATAAATTTTATTCACAAACTGGCTCTGCTATTCTTAGCAGCTAAATCTAAACATATGTTACAGGATTCACAGATTCCATCATGTCATGGCTGGTTATCTGATCATCAGAGTCAGAACTTTTGGTGGTGTAAAACTATGGCAAGTTCTTATAAAAAGGAGAGTGATTTGCATAAAAGGCAAATTTCTCACAAACATAAAACCACACATATGTTCCTCATTTTGTTGATGTTGTTGTTTGTTTGTTTTTGATTTGTTGTAGAGTACATCAACAGAAGCCCCATGAAAAGTACTCTGAAATGTGGATGTATAATCATTAAGATTCTTTTCTACATTCCATTCTTCTGGCTTCAAATATCCCTATTTTCCATGCTTCTCATACCTAGAAAATACTCTGATTTCCCAAATGAGACAACCCAAAGTCCTGTCCAGTCACGGCATCCAGCTCAGAGCCAAGCTCTCTGAAAAATGAGCACTGGTGGCTACCTAGTGAGATGTGCCTCCTCCGGGTCCACAGGCTATACACAAACAAGTAAAAAAAAAACCCAGGTTACCTGCACCCCCTACCCTTCCCTGCCCCACTCCAATGATGTAAAATGGTGGAACAGGGACAATGAATGCTCAGCTTAGGAAAAGGAGAAGCATGTGACACACCAGAAGTCATTGGTCCAACGTACCACTGTCTTCAGTGGGGAATGCATTCGTTTTTTATTTTGGCCTGTAGACCCTCTGCTAAAACTGAGGCAGGAAGAATCTCAATTAAGTATCCTTTTCTACGAATTAAACACTGCAGACTAGTATCAAATTTTAATATTATTTCCTTTCCCCTCCAGTCTCTCCTTCCCAAATAATAGTTTTATGAGACTCTTTCCACATTTTTCTCAATGCCTTTATAGATGTATAAAAGCATTTTAGATATTTTTTATATTTAAACCATATAGAAAATATATTCTATGTTTAAACAAATTGAGCTATTCTATTTCCCTATCTATCCATCCATCTTTTGTTTTCCTTTTACCACATGACACAAACTTCATTCCATAATGAACACAGTAGAGCTCTCATTTTTTTCTTTTTTCCTCTCTCTCTCTCTCTTTTTTAGACAGAGTTTCGTTCTGCTGCCCAGGCTGGAGTGCAGTGGCACGATCTCAGCTCACTGCAGCTTCTGTCTCCCGAGTTCAAATGATTCTCCTGCCTCAGCCTCCCAAGTAGCTGGGACTACAGGCATGTGCCACCACACCCTGCTAACTTTTGTATTTTTAGTAGAGATGGGGTTTCACCCTGTTGGCCAGGCTGATCTCAAACTCCTGACCTCAAGTGATCCACCCACCTTGGGCTCTCAAAAGTGCTGGGATTACAGGCATGAGCCACTGCGCCTGGCCTCATTTTTTTCAAAAGCTACAAGTATTCCATACCATGTACGTGCTAAGACTTAGTCAACCATTCTCTTATTTACAGGTCTTCAGGTTTCTAATTCCCACCTGCCCCCCTGCCTCCCCCAAAATGCAGCATACTCACCAAAATAAAAATATTCTTACACATATACTTGTACAAATATATGGTGCTTTTATTTGTGGGTAACATAATCTCATATGTAGCTTGTTGAATCAAAGAATATGAGCTTTTTCACTTTAATGGATTATGCCGCATTACCATCCAAATTGTAGTAATTCATACTTCCACTAGCATGCCACATTATCACTAATAGTGAATGCTATAAATCTTCTATAATTATCAATCTAACATGTGAAAAATGATATTTCATTGCCTTACACTGTGTATCTTTGATTGCAAACATCTTTTCATATGTCTGATAGTTTAAAAATATGTATTATTATTAATTTATCTCAGTCTACCTTCAAATAGTATGCCAGTTTATGTATAATACAAAACCTTTACAACAGTATGCTTCTATCCTTATATCTTTTGCACGATTTCATTGTACATTTTGCTTTCATTTATGTTTTAAGCCCCACAATACATTATTACTATTTTTACTTAGTTATCTTTTAAAAAATTAAAAAATATAAAAACAAAAATTTTCTATATTTCCTCATATATTTACAATTGCTACTGCTATCTACTCCTTTGTGTAGATCAAAATTTCCAGCTGGTAGCATTTCCCTTCAGCCTAAATAATTTATTTTAATATTTCCTATAGCATAGGTCTGCCCTTGACAAACTTTCTCAGCTTTTGTGTTCTTAAAAATTGTGTTTGTTTATTTTTTTTTTTTTTTGCCTTCATTTTTGAAGAACTTTTTTTACTCTATCTAAAATTCTAGGTTTACTTCTCCTCCTCCCAGCATATTAAATACATTATTTCCTAGTCTTCTGGCTTGCAGCATTTCTGTTGAGAAGTCAGTGTTAAGTCTAATCTTGCACTCCTGTGTGTAATTGTTTTTTCTCTTAATGGCTTTCAGATCTCCTTATAATGGATTTTCAACTATTATATTATGATGTGCCTTGGTGTGGTTTCCTTTGTGTTTATTCTGCTTAGTATTTATTGAGCTTCTTGGATCTGTGGTTTTGCAGTTTTTGCTAAATTTGGAAAACTTTTCATATTTATTTCTTCAACTGTTTCTTCTGCATCGCTAGATTCTAATTACATAATTTTGGTGTGTTTGACATTGTCCTACAGGTCACTGAGGCTCTATTCATTTTTTTTTTCAGTCTTTTTTTTCTCTGCTTCAGTTTGGAAAAATTTCATTGCTATATCTCCAAGTTCATTGCTTTTTCTTCTGCAATGTCAAATTTGTGAAATCCATCCAATTAGCTTTTTATATAAGATATTAAAGTATTTTTCAGCTCTGGAAATTCCATTTATTTTGTATAGTTTCGATTTCTCTCTTCTTTTTTTTTTTTTTTTTTGAGACGGAGTCTGGCTCTCTCACCCAGGCTGGAGTGCAGCGGCTGGATCTCAGCTCACTGCAAGCTCCGCCTCCCAGGTTTACACCATTCTCCTGCCTCAGCCTCCCGAGTAGCTGGGACTACAGGCGCCCGCCACCTCGCCCGGCTAGTTTTTTGTATTTTTTAGTAGAGACGGGGTTTCGCCGTGTTAGCCAAGATGGTCTCGATCTCCTGACCTCGTGATCCGCCCGTCTCGGCCTCCCAAAGTACTGGGATTACAGGCTTGAGCCACCGCGCCCGGCCTCGATTTCTCTTATTATTAGTTTTTCCCTTTAAATCCTCGAGATTTTTATAATAGTTGTAAAATCCTTGTCTCCTGTTTCTGTTATCTCTGTTGTTTCTGGGTCTATTTCTATTGCTGACTTTTCTCCTAGTTATGAGTCTTATTATTTGTGCTCTTTGCCCATCTAGTAGCCTTTTTCTACTGAACCCTTGAGATTGTGAATGTTGCATGATCTGCAAAGCCTAAGATATTTGCTATCTGGCCCTTTAAAGAAAAGTTGCTGTGTCCTGCCCTAGATGTGCAGAATTGTGTTGAGTGAAATTGTCAGTATATAGAGTTCACAGTGTGCAAGTGTCTTTTTAAGTCCACATCCCCTTTTAATTTTTTATTTTATCTTATTTTCTTTTCCCCTCATTTGTCATTCATCTCAGTGCTATTCTTCTTTCTACTCCATAGACACTCTTATTTATAAATATTTTTCCAATTCACAGCTCTTGTGTTTATTTACATACATATGAATCCGTGATAAAATACTTTGCTATATGCGTTAAAATTTTAAATAAATGGTAGTATGCTATAGATTTAATGCTGCTTTTAAGTTTTTTCTCCATCAACATTATGTTTTTATAGTCAATCTATGTTGCTACAAGTAGCTTCATTTTTTCAGTCTGCTGCGCAGCATTTCATCACCAGCATAATCCACATTTACATAGCCATGCTCATATTCATGGGCTTCTAGGTTGCCTCCAATTCCTTACCACCACAAATAATACCTTGATAAAAGAACATCCTAATGTATGTCCCTTGTGTACATATCTGGGTGTTTCTATGAGGTATGTACCCAGAAACAGAAGTGCTGGGTCATAAGAGATGCACCCACTCAATTGTACTAAGTACTACCACATTGCTCTCCAAAATTGGCCCTGCCAGTTGGGACTCATATGAGTACCACATAGAAATATGTTTCTCCACATCCTTTCCAGAATTTTGTCTTATCCAACTTTATTTATTTCCTGTTGCTTTGCAAAAAATTACTACAAACTCACTGGCTTACAAGAATACAGATTTTTACAGTTCTGAAGGCCTGAAGTTTGAAATGGGTATGGTTGAGCTAAAAACCAACTTGTTGTCAGGGCTGCATTCTCTTCTGGTACCTCTAGGAGATAATTCTTTTTCTTGCCTTTCCTAACTGCTAGAGCTACTGGCACTCTGGCTCATGATGGCTTCCTTCCATCTGCAAACACAGCAATGGCCAGTCAAATCCTTCTCACCTCCTATCACTCTTCTGACTCTTTCTTCCATAGTACAAGAATGCTTGTAATTACATTGGACCTACCTGAATAACCTCTCAATCTTAAAGTCAGCTCACTAGCAACCTTAATCCCATCTGCAGCCTTAATTCTCCTTTGTCATATAACCTAACATATTCACAAACTCTGGGGATTAGGATGTAGATCTCTTTGGGAGGTCATTTATTTTTTCTGCCTGCCACATCAACTTTCTAATCTTTGCCAATCTGTAAAGCATCTCAGTGAAGCTAAAATGCACAAAGAACTCCTGTAAACTAAGGAAAAGAAAATGAATAGAAAATAAGTAATTGATAAAAATAGACAATGCATAGGAGGAGAAAGCTGAAAGGCTAATAAATATATGAAAAGATGTTCAACTTCACTATTAATAATAGAAATACACATTAAAACTATACTGAGACCATTTTTGCAATAGTCTCACAGTTGTGCAACCATCACTACAAAGAATTTTCTTTCCCTGAGATGGAATTTTATTCACTCTTGTTGCCCAGGCTGGAGTGCAATGGCGCTATCTCGGCTCACTGCAACCTCCACCTCCCAAGTTCAAATGATTCTCCTGCTTCAGACTCCTGAGTAGCTGGTATTACAGGCATGCATCACCACACCTGGCTAATTTTGTAGTTTTAGTAGAGACAGGGTTTCACCATGTTGGTCAGGCTGGTCTCGAACTCCTGACCTCAGGTGATCCACCCACCTTGGCCTCCCAAAGTTCTGGGATTACAGACATGAGCCATTGTGCCCAGCACAATCAATTTTAGAATGTTTCACCACCCCCAAAATAAATACTGTAGCCTTTAGTTACCATCCTCAGCCCCTCTCTCCCTGTGCCCCACATTCTTGCCAAACACTAATCTACTTTCTGTATCCATGGATTTGCCTATTCTAGATAGTTAATGCAAATGAAATTATGTAATATGTGGTCTTTTGCAACTGGCTTCTTTTACTTAGCATATGTTTTCAAGGTTTATCTATATTGTGGCATGTATCAGTACTTCATTACTTTTTAGAGACTAAGAACATTCCATTACATTTATACACTGCTTTTTGTTTATCCATTCATCAGTTGATAGACATTTTGATTATTCTACTGTTTTGGTAGAATGATACTGCTATGAATATTCATATACAAATTTTTGCATGGACATACGTTTTCATTTCTCTTGAGTATATTCCTAGGAGTAAAATTGCTGGGTTAAATAGTAGGTTTAAGTTTTCAAGAAACTGCCAGACTGTTTTCCAAACTGGCTGCATCATTCTAAATTCCTACTATCGGTAGTATATGAAGGTTCTGAGTTTTCCACAGCCTCACCAAAACCTGTTGTTACATCTTTCTGATTATAGCCATCCTAGTGAATGTGAAGCGGTATTTCTTTCTCTGTTTTGTTTGCATGAGACCATTTTTTTACATATCATATTGACAAAGATAAAAATTTGAAAAAAAGCCCACTGAGATGGAGAGGAAACTGGGAGAAAACAGTACATTAACCTACATTACTGGTGGCCATGTACATTAGCATAACCTCTGTGGAGGACTATTGTTTTATCTATCAAAATTTTAACTGCACATAACCTTTGACTTAACAATTCCTCATCTAGCAATTTGAACATAAGATATTCTTGCACATGGAAATGTGGAAAATGATGTATGTACAAGGATTTTTGAAATAATATTGTTGGTACCAATTTCCATTTATATGGTGTTGGTTATGTACAAGGAATATGATGCTTCACTTTAAAATAATGAGACAACTTTATTTGTACTGATGTGAAATTATCCCCAAGATATATTTATATGTGAAAAAAGTGAAGTGCAGATTAATGTTCTATTATGCTGTCATTTTGTAAAACAATAAGAAAAAAATATTTGTCTATGTGCCGAGACCAGCTCAGTCGGGGAGACCCTAACCCAGCAGCACTAGAGGAATTAAAGACACAAACACAGAAATATAGAGGTGTGAAGTGGGAAATCAGGGCTCACAGCCTTCAGAGCTGAGAGCCCCGAACAGAGATCTACCCACATATTTATGGGGTAAATATGCAAGCAAGTCATTAGCATTGTTTCATAGATAGTCAATTTACTAAAAGTATCTCTTATGGGAAATGAAGGGATGGGCTGAATTAAAGAAATAGGTTGGACTAGTTAACTGCAGCAGGAGCATGTCCTTAAGGCACAGATCGCTCATGCTATTGTTTGTGGCTTAAGAATGCCTTTAAGTGATTTTCCGCCCTGGGTGGGCCAGGTGTTCCTTGCCCTCATTCCGGTAAGCCCACAACCTTCCAGCTTGGGCATTAGGGCCATTATGGACATGTTACAGTGCTGCAGAGATTTTGTTTATGGCCAGTTTTGGAGCCAGTTTATGGCCAGATTTTGGGGGGCCTGCTCCCAACACCTATGTATGCCTAGGATATCTCTAAAAAAAATGCAAAAGAAACAAAGGGTGACTGCCCCAGAAAAGGAAATTGGGTGGCTGGGAAAGGTGGGAGGAGAATTTAAAGTAATATATTTTTTTTGTATCTTTGAATTTTGAGCTATATGTATGCTATACCTATTTTATAAATGTTTACTTAAATATTTTTACACACAAAATTCTGGCATTACTTATTATGTTAATTCTAACTTTGTTGTTTGTCGTTATGATAAAATAAATCTTTTAGTTACATTTTCTGTTTCTAATTGGGTGTTGCTGGAACCAAGGGACTTTTTTTTTTTTTTTTTTTGAGACAGAGTCTCGCTTTGTTGCCCAGGCTGGAGTGCAGTGGCACAATCTTGGCTAACTGCATCCTCGATCTTCTGGGTTCAGGCGATCCTCCCACCTCAGCCTCCTGAGTAGCTGGGACTATAGGAATGCAACACCACTCCCAGCTAATTTGTTTTGTATTTTTGGTAGAAACGGGATTTTGCTATGTTGCCCAGGCTGGTCTTAAATTCCTGGACTCAAGCAATTCGCCTGCCTTGGCCTCCCAGAGTGCTGGGATTATAAGCGTGAGCCACCACGTTTGGCCCACTAGTGCTTTTTATACACTGATCTTGTTCTGGTAAACTTTATAACAATCTGTTATAACAGTTTATTTTATTGGTTATACTAGTTTATCTTGTATCTTTTAAATGCAAATGATGATATCACCTAAAAATAGTGAAACCTTTGTCTCTTCACTTATAATTCTTCTTATTTCTTTTTATTGTCTTATTGTGTTGTTTTGGTGGAGTTTTCTTTTTCCCATTCTCACTAACGGGGCAGCCCTGTGTGGTTCCCAGGGTTATGTAAGCTTTCCATCAAACACAGGTCCAAGACTGATCACTAAACTCTCCTGAGCAGTATTAAAGCTCCAGTCCTGAAGGTCTGTAATTGTTTCTTTTACTCCCGTGAGCTGTTCTGTTTTCTCTCTCACTTGATGCCCTTACTTTGGGCCTCTTTTCATTTCTGGCACATGGGGTTGTTCTTTCTTGCTTTTTGCTTGGCTATATGTTTTAGACAATTAAAAAATACTTTTAGATCATTGGGGAAAAAAAAGAAAAAAATAATAGGATTTCTATGTGTTTGGAGTTAGAGAGAGCTTTCTGTATTAGTCTAGTCTGCCATATTATTTTCTGATTTCTCTGCCTGATCACCCTCCCTTTTAATCCCCCTTACTGTCCTTATTTTTTCCCCCAGTCATTCAAAGGCAGGTACGTTTGTCAGAATTTTTTTTTTTTTTTTAACCATCTTTGCTTCTCTCCATATTCTCTTTCCTTTGGTAAATCAGTGTTCTACTGCTGTCATGAATTCCTATAAATATAGGGGCTTGAAGCAATACATTATCATCTTATGGTTTTGGCAGCTCAGGAGTCTAGGCACAACTTAACTAGATTCTCTGTTTGGAGTCTCACAAGGCTGCAGTCACCATGTGGACCAGGGCTATGACAGCATCTGAGGTTTTTGTCCTCTTCCAAGTTCATTGGAAGTTGGCTGAATTCATTTCCTTGCATCTGATGAACTCTTGGTGGCTTGCTTCTTCAAGGCAAGCAGGAAGATTTCTTTAAACTCAGGGAGGGCTTCAGTCCCTCTTTTAAAGGGCTCATCTGATTAGATGAGGTCTATCCTAGATAAGCTCCCTTTTGATTAACACAAAGGTAACTGATTAGGGACCTTAATTACAGCTGCAAAATACCTTCACTTTTGCCATATAAGGTAGCACAATTACAGGTGTGATATCCCTATCATCTCTACCACATTCCATTGGTTAGACATGGGTCACAGTTTCCACTCACACTCAAGAGGAGGGCATTACATACAGGTGTGAATACAAGGGAAGGAGAATCATGAGCTATCTTAGAATTCTGCTTATCACATTTAGTAATCTCACACTTAGATCTGTGAAATGCACTCCTTAGCAGGAAAGACTCTCAAACCACAATCCTAATTTCAGTTTCTTTTCCAGTGCTATTTCAACTTAATGAACATCTTTGTCTCCAAACTCAAACGCAGTAAACCTTGATAGTCAACATGAATTAATATATCTACAAATTCTCTCATGGGAAATACTTGTTTGTGTCAATAATTTAAACTTACCCCACAAATTCTCTCATGGAAAATGCTTGTTTGTGTCGATAATTTAAATTTACCCTTTAGAGTTTTGAGTTTCCTTTGCATATACCCACTTCATAAACTGATCTTTTTCACTTTGGTAGGACCAATCTATAAATCAGTTGAGGTTTATTTGCTAGGCTCTCAGCTGGGCTACTAAGTGAGTTGCTGTTTTATAGAAGTGCCTCAGGATTCGAATGTGCCTCGGCATCACTATGAATTTCTATACATCGTGCACCTCAGGTATCTCCAAAGCAGTCAAATCCGTAAACACTATAGGGGCTTCTACTTAGGTTGGTGCAAAAGAAATTGCAGTTTTTCCATTACTTTTAATGGAAAAGCTACAGTTACTTTTGTACCAACTTAATATATGATCAAAACCCAACTTTCCTCTACTCCTCTAAC
Source organism: Macaca mulatta (assembly GCF_049350105.2). Taxonomy (NCBI): domain Eukaryota; kingdom Metazoa; phylum Chordata; class Mammalia; order Primates; family Cercopithecidae; genus Macaca; species Macaca mulatta. Next base: position 173,319,572 of record NC_133406.1, read on the forward strand.
CCAGCTATTTTTCAAGATGTTCATCGGTTAGTTAATGGTATCACTACCTTGCAAACCATCTAGTCTCATGGTTTTAAAGTAGTGGTCTGTAAACTTGAGCTGGGGACATTTAAGAAAGGAATCTCCTCATTTAACATGCAAAAATGCATATGTGCATTTTCTTCCCCCCAGGAATGAATATAAAGGAAGTTAAAAAACTTCCTTTAGATTTTCAAAACGGTGTACAACTAAAGAATTTTGACTTGGCATCAATTCTGTTTTTTTCTCTCTCCTTCCTAATTTTACTTGGTGTGAAATCCTTTTAACTTTGCCACCTTGATATTCCATGTATTCCTATTGTCATCACTAGTAATTGCCTTTGTATTATTCTCCTAGTCACTCTTTTGCCAATTTAATCTCCCTCAAGCTCATATTTGCGCATTTGTTTAAACAATCATTCAGTGTGCAGTGCTAATTGCTGAGAATATCAAGATGGGTAGAATTTAATGTCCTCAGTCTGTTCTCAATTTTGGGAGGAAAACAGATATAAAGATTTTTCTAAAAGGATGATATGCACAAGAGTAAGTTATAAAATGTCCACACTGCTATGGCAATAATCCGAGCAGGATTTGACTCATTCTTAGGGAATCAAAAACAGAGTGGCACTGGATGTGACACTTGAGGTGGGTCCAGGAGGATGAATAGGAACTGTGCAGGCACAAAGGAGTGTGGAAGGACCATTTATGGAGATGGAATAGTATGGTTGGAAGCAAGGAGTCAAAGTGCAGGTTGAGCTTGGGGAGGTTGGCATAATTCCTATGAGACATAAAAATTCATGAGGTGTGAATGGTAGTGGAATAGGCCACCTCAAAATATGCCATTTTGGCATAAATATTACTTTAAACTCAAGGTATCATTAAGAAAAAAAAAAAACCCAGCAGGTGCAAGAAGTGTTTTCCCAGCAGAGGACAAAGTCAGAGAGGCATGTTATGTCTAGGAAAGATAGTTGCCCTTTGTCCTGGACTATAAAGAACTGAGGGACTGAAAACATTGACCTAATCCTCTTTTTAAGTCACTCTTGAAATAGAAAGGAGAATGACTTGGAGGAAGAAGAGAATGGGTACTCTGTGGATGAGGCAGAAAGATGCAGAGGGGGCCAGGTGTGGTGGCGCATACCTGTAATCCCAACACTTTGGGAGGCCAAGGAGGTGGATTGCTTGAGTCCAGGAGTTCGAGACCATGCTGGCCAACATGGTGAAACCCTGTCTCTACTAAAAATACAGAAATTAGCTGGGCGTGGTGGTGTGTGCCTGTAATCCCAGTTGCTGGGGAGGCTGAGGCAGGAGAATCACTTGAACCTGGGAAGTGGAGGTTGCAGTGAGCCGAGATCTCATCACTGCACTCCAGCCTGGGCAACAGAGTGATACTCCATCTGAAAAAAAAAAAAAAAAGATGCAGAGGAGAGTAAGGTGGCACACTCCACAACTTCAGTAAGACTTGACCAAGAGATCATGAAATGTCATAGAAAAGAAGAAATAAAACTCTCGTATGGAAGATGTCCTCTTCCATATGAGATATAAATATATTTCCACATATATATATATATATATATATATATATATATATATACACATACATACATACATATTTTTCCTGGTGGAGTTACCCAACCTTCATCCCTGAAGGGTCTGGGTCATTTGTAGTCCTACCTGGACTGGGCTGTTATAATTTCCCATTGACCTTAATCACAGGACATACTGATACCAAGAGATGCCCTAATGAATCTCTTGTATTCCATGAATACTTTTCCTTACCTCCGCTATGGAGGAATAGACTGATTTCATCTCGATAGTCCGGGTCAATCACCCCAGCCAATACTGTAACTCCCTTCTTAGCCTGTTGACTTAAAGGTAGAAGGAGCCCAAAGTGTTCAGGTGGGAATCTTAACTTCCAGTTTAATGGAATGATTGTTGTGTCTCTTGGTGGCAGTGTTCCTCCTTCTGGAATTAAGACCTCTAGGCCAGAAGAACATAATGTTGCAGGAACAGGAAGCAAAAAATTTGCTAGTGGCTCACAGAGGTGATGGTGAGTGGTGCCACTTCTACTTCCATCCCTTGATTTCTGGACCCGTGAATCCCGACTTTGGGAGAAACAGTAACATATATTGGACACTGAGTCAGAGCATATCTGGCCTTCTGGAGAACTTTGCCCCAGCCCTGCAAAGTATTGTCACCGAGTTGGCGTTGTAATTGTGACTTCAAAAGGCCATTCCACCGTTATATCAACCCAGCTGCTTCAGGATGATGGGGAACATGGTAACACCAGTGAATTTCGTGAGCATGAACCCACTGCCACACTTCTTTACCCCTAAAGTGAGTTCCTTGGTCAGAGGCAATGCTGTGCGCAATACTATGACAGTGGGTGAGGCATTCCGTGAGTCCATGGATGGTAGTCTTGGCAGAAGTATTGCATGCAAGATAGGCAAACCCATATCCAGAGTAAGTGTCTATAACAGTGCAGACAAACCTCTGCCCTTTCCATGATGGAACAGGTCCAATATAATCAACCTGCTACCAAGTAGCTGGATGATCACCCAAAGGGTTGGTGCCATACTGAGGGCTCAGTGTTGGTCTCTGCTGCTGACAAATTGGGCACTCAGCAGTGGCCGTGGCCAAGTTAGCCTTAGTAAGTGGAAGTCCATGTTGCTAAGCCTATGCATAACCTCCATCCCTGCCACCATGGCCACTTTGTTCATGGGCCCGTTGGGCGATGAAAGGGGTTACTGGGGAAAGAGGCTGAGTGATGTCCACAGAATGGGTCATCCTATCCACTTGATTATTAAACTCCTCCTCCACTGAGGTCACCCGTTGGTGAGCACTCACATAGAATACAAATATCTTCAGAGTTTTTGTCTCCTCAGAGAGGTCCATCCATATACCTCTTCCCCAAATTTCTTTGTCATCAATTTTCCAATCATGCTTTTTTCAAGTTCCTGAGCATTCAGCCAAACCATTGGCTATAGCCCATGAATCAGTATATAATTTCATATCTAGTCATTTCTCCTTCCTTGTGAAAGTGCACAAGCAGCTGCACTGCTCGAAATTCTGCCCACTGGGAAGATTTCCCTTCACCGCTGTTCTTCAGGGATGTCCTAGAAAGGGGCTATAGTACTGCAGATCCACTTGCAGGTGGTGCCTGCATATTGTGCAGAACCATCTGTGAACCAGGCCCTAGTCTTCTCTTCCTCTGTTAACTGATCATAGAGAACTCCCCATGAGGCCATCAGTGCAGGCTGGGGGAGAAAAGACAGGGTGGCAGGAGTGGAGACCATGGACATTTGAGCCACTTCCTCATGTAACTTACTTGTGCCTTCAGGAACTGCTTGAGTCCAGTCATGTGTATACCACTAACATTTGATGATGGAATGCTGCTGTGTGTGACCCACTTTATGGCTAGATGGGTCAGAAAGCACCCAGTTCATGATAGACAGTTCAGGTCACATGGTGACCTGATGACCCATAGTCAAACGTTCAGTTTCCACCAAAGCCCATTAATTACCTGACCTCCATAAGCCCCTACTTTAACTGGAGGACCACAGTGACATTTTGGATCCCCTGGAATCAACATCAGCTCAGAGCCAGTGACCAGTAGTCCCCGAAATGTCTGATCATTTCCCTTTCCCCAGTGCACAGTTACCCGGGTAAAAAGCCAACTGTGTCCTTGGGGAAGGATGGGAGAAAGATTCACTGAATAAATTGTCGGTAATGTAATGGGGTTCTTCCTCAAGGTGACGTGGCCTCCCCTTCATTCAAAAGGTTCTAAGTCTGTAAACTGGCTCAAGTCTGGAAATTGATGGAGGGGCTGTGATTCTCTGTTTTTATAATTCAAATTAGTCTTTTGTCCATTTGACCTAAAAGTTTTCTGTTTGTATAATTTGAATAAGAATGCAGTAGGCTGCCTATCAATTTCACTTCTAGAAACACCGCGATTAATTAGCCACCGCCAGAGTTCTACACGAGTAAGAATATTCTGATTTCTGCTTTGCCTCTGCTGTCCATTACAGGAGCTACACCCACCTTACCTTTGACAGTTGAGCGCTGCCACTTGGTCCCTGCCATCCCCTGATCCGATCATTCCCAATGTATTTAAATTTTGTACTTCCGACTATTAGATCTGACATATAGGAAGAGCGATTACAGGGCTCTTCAAAGATGCAGGTGCCGCCCTCGCAAATCTATTTCGCAAGGCATTGGTCCAGGGTATATTTTCTGGACCGTCCCAGCTGGGATGAGAGGTCTAAAGTGACTAATCCGCTCCACCATCCCAATCTCCCTAAGCCTTTGGATCCCTTCCTCTGCATTAAACCAAGAGAGATCAGCCTTTTCCAGCTCACTCACAGTGAGTCGTATTTTAATCCATATTTCAGCTAACCAAGCAAATAAACTATTAGAACCTTTTTTTTTTTAACTCCTTGAGCTGCAACATTAAATGCAGAGTCCCTACTTAGTGGGCCCAAATCAATAAATTCAGCCTGATCCTACTCTATGTTCCTTCCACCATTATCTCATACCCTTAATATCCATTCCCATGCCTGTTCTCCAGATTTCTGTTTATATTAATTAGAAAACTCAAACAGTTTTTTTCAAGTGTAGTGCACCTCCGCATGGGTCACACTCTCAACCTCACCTCTAGGGGCCCACTGGGACATGCATCTAGTTATAAGTCTAGAAACAAACAGAGGTGTTGAGGGTGGCTTCTGAGGAGAATCAACATTACCTTGCCTGGCAACTGCCTCAGGGGGGCCATCACTGTTGCCTCAGGCAATGCAGGGTTTATTTTCTCAAAGATGGAAAGGCTGACGGCAGCGTGGGTCCAGGAGGGATGTTGCCACTACTGGGGATGGGGAAGCTGTTCCTTCTGCCAAAAAAGGTTCATCAGAGTTTACAAACTCAGTGTCCTCAGCTTCATCAGGGTCCTCCCACATGTCCCCATTCCAAGTTGCAGGGTCCCATTCTTTTCCAATCAATGCCTTTAACAGTAGACATCTGGCGAGGCTGTGCATTCATCTTTCGCTGCAGGTGAACAGCTACTCACATAATAAAAGCTCATGTCTGTTTTTCCACAATTTCAGCTCTTTCTCTATAGGAGACAAGACTCTCACTCGGGGAAATCTTAGCAGATTTGAGGCTCAGTATCTGCTTCTGAAGCCAGGAGATAGAATCCCTGGGTTCATCATTTTCTTTCATCACTTTGTCCACTGAGCTTAGGAGCAGCCAATCTGCTTCATTATATTCCTTGGTTCTCCACATATGGTCAAAGGTACTATGTATAGAGTCACTAAACTCCTTGCTTCTCATGAGTGGTGAATCGGGAGCATCAAATGCATTTATTTTGCATAACTCTCTAAACAGTTCATGCCAAGAACTATCAGTTTTATCTATACTATTGGAAGTAGAGTCCCTAGCATTTTGGAGTTGAATCATATTAAGCAGCCAACTCCAGAAACCCCAAAACCAACTAAAGAACTCCATCCTTAATATTCTGTTCCTCTAGAACCATTCCTGGTACCAAAATCTGTATTAGTCAGGGTTCTCTTAGAGGGACAGAACTAATAGGATATATATGTATACACACACACACACACACATATATATGAGTTTATTAAGTATTAACTTACACTATCACAACATCCCACAATAGGCTGTCTGTAAGCTAAGGAGCAAAGAGAGCCAGTCCAAGTCCCAAAACTGAAGAACTTGGAGTTTGACGTTTGAGGGCAGGAAGCATCCAGCAGAGGAGAAAGATGTAGGCTGGGAGGCTAGGCCCATTGTCTCTTTTTCACATTTTTCTGCTTGCTTTATATTCGCTGGAAGCTGATTAGATTGTGCCCACCAGATTAAGGGTGGATCTGCTTTCCCCAACCCATTGACTCAAATGTTAATATCTTTTGGCAACACCCTCACAGACACACCCAGGATTAATACTTTGTATCCCACAATCCAATCAAGTTGACATCATCACACAAGGATTGGTGATGACGCTCTTTGTTCGAGAGGCAGTACCAGGAGGCATCCAAGGGACAGACACCTGAGCACAACTCAGCAGACCTGACAATGGAACCATCTCAGAAATTCAGCTTCTAAGAAACCAATGCTAGTTATATATTTTCCTATCCAAACCTAACTGACAAGAGACCTGGGAAGACGGAGAATTTGCAGGACCAAGTCTTGGAAGAAAAAGAAAGCCTAGATATGTAAGCCTGGTATTTGGACTCTCTTTCCCCTTAGAGGAAACCCGACAAAGTGGCTGGTGGCTGAGGAAGCTCCATGAGGTGTCCTATGAGCTGTAGGGACAAAAAAAAAAAAGTGGAAGAAACAAAAGACAAAGCTAGAAAAGGTTTCCTGGTAGACACTTCAGGCATTCAGCTGGGATCCTGAAGGGCATTGTCTTAGGAATAAATGTAAATGAGAACAGACTTCACAAGAACTGAGGCCTACCTTTGGATTATTTTAATCCCAGGTTGCATTAAGATGACCTACCTCTGGCCAAACTTGCTACCAGAAGCAAATGTTAATCCTCTGTGGAGGAAGAGAACATTTTCCAAAGCCTCAAATTGCTCTTATAATTTTTCACATACAAGTGTTTGGAGGTGAGTTAAGAAATAATGAGGCCTACAAAAATAATATATAATTGATCCCAAACTGGAAAGAGCCATGGGAGATGTAAATATTAGAATTTTTAAATGTGTATTTTAATGAGCATTCTCATCAAACTAAAGATATTAAGAAATTAATGTTTAAGAAATTAAATAACAAAATGGAAAGTTTGGCAGAGAAATGAAAACTGTAAAAATTAATCAAATGGAAATTCTAGGACTAAAAAAATACAATTGCAAAGTAAGAACTGAAGGGATTGATATAATAGCATATTAGATGCTGCTGAAGGGAAAATAAGTAAATTGGAATACAGGTCAGAACAAAATATGCAGACTGAAGTAGGGAGAGACAAAAAGCTGTAAGAGACATGTGAGGCAGAATAAAAAGGTCTAGCATACATGTAACTGGATTCCACAGAGAGAAGAGAGAGAATACAGCAGAAGAAATATTTGAAGAGATGATTTCTGAGAGTTTTCCAAAATGACAAAAGTTATCAAGCCACAGATTTAAGATAAATATCAAGAAGTCCTACGCAGAATTCATGATAATAAAACCATAGACTTAAAGACTTAATGTTATTAAAATATCAATTTTTCTGCAGAATAACTTATAGATCCAATGCTGCCAGAGCAGAGTGGAAAATACGTTTTTTTCCAATCAATGTTGCTGGATCAATTAAATATATGTTTGGAAAAACACATATTGAACCCTTCCTTACACCATACATAAAAAGAAATTTCAGGTGGACCATATGTCTAAATATGAAATGTAAAACAAACAAAAGTTTTGAAGAGACATAGAGAATGTCTCATTACTTTGGAGGAAGCAAAGATTTTCTAAATAGAAAAAAGAAAAGCACTAGTCATAAAGGGAAACATTGACAAATTGAACTATATTAAAATTAAGGACTTCAATTTATTAGAAGATATCATTAGAAGAATGGATGGAGATAGTTGTAACCCATGTAACCAACAGCAAAGGGCTTGCAGAAAAGGCTTGAGTCAAAGAGATATCAAGAGCTCCTAACAGTAGGTAACTCAAAAGAAAAATGGTCAAGATACTTGAAGAGACACTTATACAAAAAAGGATGTTATGAGCTGAATGGTATCCCCCCAGGTTCATATGCTGAAGCCCCAACTCCAGTACCTCAGAATATGACTGCATTTGGAGATAGCATCTTTAAAGAAGTAATTAAATTAAAATGAGGTCACTAGGGTGGGCCCCAATTCAATACGACTGCTGTCCTTATAAAGGGGAGATTAGGACACACACAAACAGGGGAAGAGCATGTGAAGACAAAGGGAGAACACAGCCCTCTACACGTCAAGGAGAGAGTCCTCAGAAGAAAGCAAACCTGCCAGCACCTTAATCTTCTAGACTTCTAGTCTCCAAAATTGTGAGAAAATAAATTTCCGTTGTTTGAGTCACCCAGTCGGTGGTACCTTGTTATGACAACCCTAGCACACGAATACAGAGGGTATTCAAAGTCAATAAGTACATGAGATGGTGCTCAACCTTATTAGTCATCTGGGATATGCAAATTAAAACCACAATAGGATACCACTTCTCACCCACCAAAATGGCTAAAATTAAAACATCTGACAATGACAGATATGTTAACTATTACTCTCATTGTCAACTCAGTTAATGTATATTTAGAAGTATTACTCCAGGCACATGCTAAAGAAAGGGGCCACAAAGATAAAGAAGACAGACACTGTCTCTACCCCTCCTTGAACTTATAGTCCAGGAGGAAAGACAGATGACTAAACTAGTTAATGGAAATAATACATGCGAAGGGTTAGGTTGTGAAAGTGTAAAGGCCTTTGGAGACACACAGCAAGAACATCTAGCCTAACACGGAGGCAAAGTCAGTGGCAATTAAGGATAAAAGGTAAGCATTTCATGGCTCTCCTGATGAGAACTGGATGGAGATACATGGGCTCCACAAACAGGCGGATAACTAGTGCTCCTGCAGAAAGGTGGTTGGTTTTCAAATGTTCAACATTCATTCAACAATGAGGCCAAATCTGTTTGGAGGAGAGCAGAGAAGGACCACAGGCTCTGCCTCTGCCTCTCCCCTACTGTTTACAGCAATCCTTCTCTGGTCCCAATTCAAACTCATCAAAACAGAAGGCTACAATCAAAGCCGGCTCCATGGGCATGTGACCTGTGAAGTTGCACATGCTTCAACGGTATAATAGCTCTGTGTTTTGTTAAGTGCTTTGTTATCACTTTCTTAAAATTCTTAATAATCGTTGAATGATGGGTCCCACATTCTCATTTTGCACTAGGCCCCTCATATTACGGGCCTACTGCAAACTAACTACTATACTACTACTACTGCTACTACTACTGTAGTTAGTTCAACTAACTACGCTCATAATCCTTAGCAGATTAATATGCACTTTGGGAGTCTGATCTGAAAAGGGCCATTGGAAATGCAGGCTCTCTGGGCCTATTCCAGAACTGCTGAATCAGAATCTGCATTTTATTTTTTATTTTAATTAATTAATTAATTTTTTTGAGACAGGGTCTTGCTCTGCCACCCAGGCTGGAGTGCAGTGGTGCGATCTCAGCTCACTGCAACTCCCACCTCCCAGGTTCAAGCGATTCTCCTGTTTCAGCCTCCCAGTAGCTGGGACTATAAGCGCACACCACCACGCCCAGCTAATTTTTGTATTTTTAGAAGAGACGGGGTTTCACCATTTTGGCTAGGCTGGTCTCAAACTCCTGAACTCAAGTAATCTGCCCACCCTGGCGTCCCAAAGTGCTAGGAAGAATCTGCATTTTAACAGCTCCCCGGCAATTTGAAGGCACATTCAAGTTTGAGAAGTGTTGACTGAGAACACCTCCTCCCCAATATACACAAAGTGGAGCTAGTTCCCCATCACTTCTCTGGTAAGCATGTGACTTGATCTGGCCAATGAGAATACCATATTTCCTGGCAACAATGATTACTTAGTTTAGGGATAAGCATGTGACTCCAGTTATGCCAAGCAACCTAAACATTGGAATTTGTATAGGAACTACTGAGCTGAGGCTGTCTTGTTTTTCCAGGACTGTAACAGTAAGGATGACCTGAGTCTGGAGTTATATGTGTAAGCCTAGAAATGATGCCAACATTGCAAAAAGACAAGGCAAGAAATGGGGAGAAACAGTCTTGATGCTGAAGAAGTTAAGGATATAACACTCCAAAATGCTCAGCTTGCACTTTGATTATTTCTAGCTGAAAGCACTTGAGAAGCAGCAGTTGCAGAAAGCACCATCTGAACTGCCCTTTCTTACCTATAGCAAGCCATAAAACATTTCTGTGAGAAAGTTGCCTTCAAGTCAGGTGTGGTGGTGTACACCTTAGTCCCACCTACTTGGGAGGCTGAGGCAGGAGGATTGTTTGAGCCCAGGAGTTCAAGGCTGCAGTAAGCTATGATCACACCACTCCACTCCAGCCTGAGTAACAGAGTAACATCTCATCTCTTAAAAAAATAAAGGAAGGTGCAGCCATAAAAAAGAATGAGCTCATGTCCTTTGCAGGGACATAGATGAAGTTGGAAGCCATCATTCTCAGCAAATTAACACAAAACAGAAAACCAAACATTGCATGTTCTCACTCATAAGTAGGAGGTAAACAATGAGAACACATGGACACAGGGAGGGGAACATCACACACCAGGGACTGTCAGGGGGCGGGGAACAAGGGGAGGGAGAACATTAGGACAAATTCCTAATAGATGTGGGGCTTAAAACCTAGATGATAGGTTGATAGGTACAGCATACCACCATGGCACATGTATACCTATGTAACAAACCTGCATGTTCTGCACATGTATCCCAGAACTTAAAGTAAAAAAGGAAAAGAAAGAAAGAAAGAAAGAAAGAAAGAAAGAAAGAAAGAAAGAAAGAAAGAAAGAGGAAAGGAAGGAAGGAAGGAAAAAGAAAGAAAGAAAGAAAGAGAGAAAGAAAGAAAGAAAGAAGGAAGGAAGGAAGGAAAAAGAAAGAAAGAAGAAAGGAAGGAAGGAAAAAGAAAGAAAGAAGAAAGAAGGAAGGAAAAAAGAAAGAAAGAAGAAAGAAAGAAGGAAGGAAGGAAGGAAAGAAGGAAGGAAGAAAGAGAGAGAGAGAGAAAGAAAGAAAGAAAGAAAGAAAGAAAGAAAGCAAGCAAGCAAGCAAGCAAGCAAGCAAGCAAGCAAGCAAGCAAGCCTTGCCTGTCCTAGCATGAGAAGATAACCCTTATTAGCTGTGACTGAGAAGTGATGCTGCAATGGATCCGAATAAATAAGCTTACTAAAATAATCCTCCTCTTTCACTAGCCTTACAGCCCTCCATATATCTCTTAGTGATTACCCTAGAATTTACTGTCCCTAGCCCAGACCCAGTCTTGTCATTTCTTCACAAAATGTGTCATTCTTTGCCTGAAAGGTATAAAAATTTTCTGCTTTGGCCATTTCTTTGGGTCTTCCCTCTCTTGTGAGGATCCCTATGTATATGTAAAATTAATAAAACCTGTATGCTTTTGTCCTATTAATCTATCTTGTATCAATTTGGTTGAGATGGAGCAGGGAACCCTCTTAGGGGCCTCCTGGGGACTTCCTTCAAACATGGAAATAAAGGAAAATCTTTAGTTCCTTCAAGGGAAATTCCAGGCACCCAGCTAGCCTTGAGAAGTACATGAGCAACCTGATAAACAAGAAGGTAATAACAGCTTAAAACAATAGCCAGGGAAGTTAAAGTCCCAAAATGTTTGGCTCCATGTAGAAACTAAAGATAACATCTCGGTCCCCAAGTTGTTTTTCAGAAACCTGGACCATTACCCAATGGAAAATGTCATCTGCTGGCACATAGACCTCAGATAAGGGGGCACTGAGGACTGAGCTCTGATCCCCATTCTTTGTCCTAAATTTCTTCCTGAGGGTCCTGAAGGAAGTCATGCCCACAGGCCAGAGCTCGACATTTCTTCCTGCTGATGCCAAGTTTTTAGACAAAGCTTTGCTTCCCTAACAAATCACAAATCAGAGAATCTTTTTGAATCCACCTATGACCTGTGGGCCACCCCCATCCCACACCCCACTTTGAGACGTCCTGCCTTTTTAGGTCAAATTAATATATAACCTCCATGTACTGATTTATGATTTTGCTTGTAACCTCTGCCTCCCCATCTTTTTTTTTTTTTAAGTTATTTATTTATATTTTTAATAGAGACAGGTTCTTGTCATGTTGCCCAGGCTGGTCTTGAACTCCTGGGCTCAGACAATCCTCCCACCTCAGCCTCTCGAAGTGCTGGGATTACAGGCATGAGCCACTGTGCTCAGCCTGCCTCCCCATCTTTAAAAACTCTTACCTCTAAGCCATTAGGGAGTTCTGATCTTAAGCATAAGCTGCCACTTCTCCTTGCTTGGTGCCCTGCAATAAATGCCTCATTTTCTCCAGCTGAAAATCCTGATGTCAGTGTTTGGCTTTGCTGTGCCACCCAAGTTTGGTTCAGTAACAGCTCCTAGACCCAGCAGAAGATTCCACTTAAAAACAAAGATGGGCCAGGTGCAGTGGCTCACGTCTGTAATCCCAGCACTTTGGGAGGCCGAGGCAGGGGTATCACTTGAAGTCAGGAGTTCAAGACCAGCCTGGCCAACGTGGTAAAACCCTGTCTCTGCTAAAAATACAAAAATTAGTTGGGTGTAACGGTGTGTGCCTGTAATCCCAGCTACTCATGAGGCTGAGGCAGGAGAATCGCTTGAACCCAGGAGACAGAGGAGAGCTGTGAGCTGAGATCGCGCCACTGTACTCTAGCTTGGGTGACAGAGCGAGACCCCATCTCAAAAAAACAAAACAAATCGACAACAACAAAAATCAAAAACCCAAAACCCCAAAGATGGGTAGAGGGGGTCTTTAGGCTTCCTTATAATGCCATTGCCTGAGCTCCTGGATCAAGGTGTACTTGAAGTTAAAAATCTATCCTTGGACCTTTTAGTTTCATTTAAGTTCATTGGAGTCAGGTTTTCTGTTTTTTGGTACTAAAAGAGCCCTGATGGAGGCATCCTTCTGTTCACGTTTGCCTAAGATGACTCTCAGAGGTAGAGAGATATGTTTTGCTGTAAGGGTGTGTGCACAACAATATGTGAACTCCTTGCTCGAAGTTTGGTTGTTAAGTTGCAGAAAGTCACAGGATAATTACCAAATTTCCACTTTGTTTTGCTTTGGATACCAGTCCTTGATTAAAACTATTTTCTATTTGTGTGTGTTTTTCCGCTGTTTTAATATATAGAATTCAATTGTAGGTACTCATGGAGGACCAATCAATTCTCATGTGTTATAACATGTTTCCTTCTGGAATGTAACTTTCCTAGGCCGTTCACCGAGCCAACAAAGCTAAGAATAAATGTTCATATAAGGAATATATGCCTAAAAGCATAGCTCTAACAAAGTCCTCCCTCCCTCATATGTCCATTTTCTCCTTTAATTGTAGCTTATGTGCCATTATCTCAAGGAAATGATTAACCAAGCTTATCTTTAACACCACATCAGAGTCCTCTTTCCCACAAAGCATTCCAAACCATGTTTTATTTCCCTCTGACTTCACTGTAGGTAGCTCAATGCCCTGGGTAAAGAATTTTCTCAGTACATGCTTGTTGAATTCTGTTAAATCTACACACACTTGCAAGCAGGGTAAAGGCTATAAAGTATTTTAAGGTTACAAATTAACTTGATTATAGATCACTAGCGCTGGAAGACACCAAGAGTCATTAGCTGAACCCACCCTTACCGTAGATCAATCTCTCACTCTCTCAAGAAGAAAAAACATTATAGATGTAACTACAGCCCACTCTACTCCTTCCTTCTTCCTCCCTTTCTGCCCAGAGATAAGCTCTAAGGATATGCCGGCGTATATCAATCTGATGCATGTTTTTGTACTTTTATGATGTATGTTAGTGTCTGAAAATTTACATAAATGGAATCATATTAAATATATTTTCAGTGTGCTTTTTTTCACTCGATATTACGTTTTTTATTTTACCCACATGGATCAACATGGCTGTGCCCTACGACACACACCTGTACGTGAGCACAGGGAACCATGAATACAGCCGTTCACTGCAGCACGACTCATAACAGGGAAGAAGTAGAAACCACTCAGTTTAGAGGAATGAGTGAGCTATTTGTTTCTATAATGGAATGCCAATCCACAGTTAAAACAAATAACTTTCGTATTTTACCAAAGAGGGGCATGGTCCAGAGAAATTATGTAAAATGACAAATGTCACTCAGATGGATAATGGGAAATCTGAACCTGAAACCAGGACTCCTGAGTCTAAGGATAGTGGTCTTTCTAATGAACCTTATCTTTTGTAATAATTTAAACTTCCAGAAAAACTGAAAACAATACACACAAATAATTCTCCTATACTTTTTACCCGATTAGCGATTTTTAACATTTTGCCACATTTTCTTTTCTTTTCTTCTAAATAGAGACAAGGTTTTGCTGTATTGACCAGGCTGGTCTTGAACTCCTGTCCTCAAGCGATCCTCCCATCTTGGCCTCCCAAAGTGCTGGGATTACAGGCATGAGCCATCACGCCTGACCACATTTGTTTTATTCTCTCTCTCATTCTCTCTGTTTAGAGATATAATTTTTTTCCCTAAACCATCCAAGAGAGGTTGCTTGAATATATAATGACCCTTTTGCTATAATACTTCAGTGTGTTTTCATATTAATAAAAATATGCTTCAAAATATCCATAGCAGAGATATCAAATGCAGAAAATTTCACATTGATACCAAATTTCTTTTTATAATCTATAGTCCATATTCAAATTTTGTTGAATGCCTCAATAGTATCCCTGAGAGAGAATCTCTCATCACATTCACCCTCAGCATAGGAGTCAGTCCTGGATTATACATTGTGTTCAGTGGTCAAACATAGTTTTTATTTGTTTATTTATTTGCACCAAACACATTTGCATTTATTTTCTTTTAAAAAAAAGCAAATGTCAAAGACCCAGTTTACCAGTTTTCCTTTTATAAACCTAAGCTTAACATCACATATTTAAACAATTGTCAAGACTAAGTTGCCAGGATTCAGACTCAGCTAGAAAACACCCTTAATTTATATTAAACCAGAAATGTTTTACCATTAATGTATTAATATATTTTACTACTAATATATTTTACTACTACATACTGAAAAAAAACGAATTTAGTTCTGTAGAAGATTCGCCCTGGCAATGTTGACCTCACAGCGGGCCAACACTATGTGGCTCACATTTCAGACACAATGGAAAAGCAGATCCATGCTGGTGTTAGTGCACAATCTTGTCCTACACTAAAGAGTCAAGGCTCACCTTGGAGTACATTTAATAAAAAAGCAAAAAGCATACAGATATTTACAATAATATATATTTTTTTGAGACGGAGTCTTGCTCTGTCACCTAGGCTGGAGTGCAATGGTGTGATCTTGGCTCACTGTAGCCTCCGCCTACCAGGTTCAAGCAATTCTTCTGCCTCAGCCTCCCAAGTAGCTGGGATTACAGGCGCCTGCCACCACACCTGGCTAGTTTTTTGTATTTTTAGTAGAGACGGAGTTTCACCTGTTGGCCAGGCTGGTTTTGAACTCCAGACCTCACTTGATCCACCTGCCTTGGCCTCCCAAAGTGCTGGGATTACATGTGTGAGCCACTGCACCTGGCCTACAATAATTTTAAAGACAAAAAAAAAAAAAAAGTCCTATTAAGGGTCCCAACAATAAACTCAAAAGTCTATGACAAATAGAGGTTCCGATTAGCTGTTTATAAATACTTTAGGTGCAATTATTCTGAAAGGCAAGTTACCTTGAAATCTACAGAAAAAGTTTCTGTTAATCCTCAGATGGTTCTTGTTATAGTTTCACATTTCTGTTAAGTGGATGCCTTGAATTACTTGTTATCCAAGTGCAGCAGCTGCTCCTTAACATTTGTTGTTAAAGACATTAACTGGCCATCTTCTTCAATTTCTACTCTTTCTTGACCATTCTTGACAATTCCATTTGTAGTGATTTTTCTGCCATTAACCATTTTAGCAGAAGTGTTATCGATTTGAAGTTGCCAATCCCACTACCACCAAATGATGTGGAAGAAAATGAAGCGAGGCCCCCGTGACCTAGTGACCCAAATGAAGTATTAATAACTCCTGTATCAAAAGAAGATAATCCACATCCAAAAGATGGAAATCCACTGAATGTGGAGAAAAACTACCCCAACCCTTGGCTTCTGCTTCCACGGGAACCCCTTTGATTCTGAAACAAGTCCTCAAAAGAGTCGTCAAAGAAGTCAAATGAAAATGGGTCCCTTCCATCAAAAAATTCCCTGAAAACATCATCTGGGTTACAGAATGTGAAACCAAACTCAAACGGACTGTCAAAATGACTTCCACCTCCTCCTCCACCATTTAATCCTTCTTTGCCATATTTGTCATAGATGTCCTGTTTTTTAGCATCTGACAACACCTCACACACCTCAGCTACTTGTCTGAATTTTCTCTCTGCTTCTTCTTTATTCTCAGGATTTTCATCTAGGTGCCACTTCAGTGCCAGTCTCTGGTGTGCCTTTTTAATATCCTCGGGTGAGGCCTGTCTCCGCACTCCTAGAGCTTCATAGTAATCCACCATGATTTTGTTTGTTTGTTTGAGACAGAGTCTCGTTCTGTCATCCAGGCTGGAGTGCAGTGGCACCATCTTGGCTCACTGTGACCTCTGCCTCTGGGGTTCAAGACATTCTTCTGTCTCAGCCTCCTAAGCAGCTGGGATTACAGGCCTGCACCACTATGCCTGGCTAATTTTTATATTTTTGCTAGAGACGGGGTTTCAGCACGTTGGCCAGGCTGGTCTTGAACTCCTGACCTCAGGTGATCCACCTGTCTTGGCCTCCCAAAATGCTGGGATTACAGGCATGAGCTGCCGTGCCCAGCCTAACCCATAATTTTAAGAGATTGCTGGAACAGGTCTGAGGATGGAGGCAGCTGAAGGCAGGCGGGAGGCAGGGGCAGTGGCCAGTATCGCCTCTCAGCTCTGACACTGCTGTGCTGGTGGTGGTGACTACTCACACTTTCCTCTCAAGCCTATTTTTTTTAAATTTATTTTTATTTTTTAATTTTTAAAAATTTTTAAATTTTACTTTAATTTCCGGGATACACGTGCAGAACATGCATGTTCGTTACATATATATACATATGCCATGGTGGTTTGCTGCACCTATCAACCTGTGCTCTTCCTCTCCTTGCCCCTGACCCCCTGACAGGCCTCGGTGTGGGATGTTCCCCTTCCTGTGTCCATGTGTTCTCATTGTTCAATTCCCACTTATGAGTGAGAACATGCAGTGTTTGGTTTTCTGTTCCTGTGTTAGTTTGCTGAGAATAATGGCTTCCAGATTCATCCATGTCCCTGCAAAGGACATTAACTCATTCTTTTTAATGGCTGCATGGTATTGCATGGTATGTGTGTGCCACATTTTCTTTATCCAGTCTATCATTGACGGGTATTTGGGTTGGTTCCAAGTCTCTACTATTGTAAATAGCAATAAACATACATGTACAGATGTCTTTATAGTAGAATGATTTATAATCCTTTGGGTATATACCCGGTAATGGGATGGCTGGGTCAAATGGTATTTCTGGTTCTAGATCCTTGAGGAATCGCCACACTGTCTTCCATAATGGTTGAACTAATTTACACTCCTACCAACAGTGTAAAAGCGTTCCTATTTCTCCACAGCCTCACCAGCATCTCATTTCCTGACTTTTTAATGATCACCATTCTAACTGGTGTGAGATGGTATCTCATTGTGGTTTTGATTTGCATTTCTCTAATGACCAGTGATGATGAGCTTCTTTTCATATGTTTGTTGGCCACATAAATGTCTTCTTTTGAGAAGTGTCTGTTCATATCCTTTACCCACTTTTTGATGGGGTTGTTTGTTTTTCCTTGTAAATTTGTTTAATTCCTTGTAGATTCTGGATATTAGACCTTTGTCAGATGGGTAGATTGCAAAAATGTTCTCCCATTCTGTAGGTTGCCTATTCACTCTGATGATAGTTTATTTTGCTGTGCAGAAGCTCTTTAGTTTGATTAGATTCCATTTGTCAATTTGGGCTTTTGTTGCCATTGCTTTTGATGTTTTCATTATGAAGTCTTTGCACATACCTGAATGGTATTGTCTAGGTTTTCTTCTAGGGTTTTATGCTTTTGAGTTTTACATTTAAGTCTTTAATCCATCTTGAGTTAATTTTTGTATAAGGTGTAAGGAAGGGATCCAGTTTCAGTTTTCTGCATATGGCTAGCCAGTTTTCCCAGCACCATTTGTTAAACAGCGAGTCCTTTCCCCATTGCTTTTTTTGTCAAGGTTGTCAAAGATCAGATGGTTGTAGATGTGTGGTGTTATTTCTGAGGTCTTTGTTCTGTTCCATTGGTCTATGTATCTGTTTTTGTACCAGTACCATGCTGTTTTTGTTACTGTAGCCTTGTAGTATAGTTTGAAGTCAGGTAGCATGATGGCTCCAGCTTTGTTCTTTTTGCTTAGAATTGTCTGGGCTATTTAGGCTCTTTTTTGGTTCCATATGAAATTTAAAGTAGCTTTTTCTAATTCAGTGAAGAAAGTCACTGGTAGCTTGATGGGAATAGCATTGAATCTATAAATTACTTTGGGCAGTATGGCCATTTTCACAATATTGATTCTTCCTATCCGTGAGCATGGAATGTTTTTCCGTTCGTTTGTGTCCTCTCTGATTTCCTTGAGCAGTGGTTTGTAGTTCTTGAAGAGGTACTTCACATCCCTTGTAAATCATATTCCTACATATTTTATTGTCTTTGTAGTTTGTGAATAGGAGTTCACTCATGATTTGGCTTTCTGGTTGTCTATCATTGGTGTATAGGAATGCTTGTGATTTTTGCACATTGATTTTTCTATCCTGAGAGTTTGTTGAAGTTGCCTATCAGCATAAAGAGTTTTTGGGCTGAGATGATGGGGTTTTCTAAATATACAATCATGGCGTCTGCAATCAGAGACAATTTGACGTCCTCTCTTCCTATTTGAATACACTTTTATTTCTTTCTCTTGCTTGATTGCCCCGGCCAGAACTTCCAATACTATGTTTAATAGGAGTGGAGAGAGAGGGCATCCTTGTCTTGTGCTGGTTTTCAAAGGGAATGCTTCCAGCTTTTGCCCATTCATTATGATATTGGCTATCGGTTTGTCATAAATAGCCTTATCATTTTCTCAAGCCTAGTTTTTAAACAATTTATTACTGCTGAATCTGAGCATGTTTCATGGATATGTCTTTTGTAACTCCTCTATTACACACACCTGCTGACTTTAATATACTCTTGAGTACAACCGCTATATTCTTGGTATTGTACACGTTATTACTTACTACCAAGAAGAAGCCTCCAGTCCTTCATGACAATTTAAAGACACAAGTTAAATACCAGTCCCCATCCCTTGAGGAATTCATAGTACAGCACAGACACATGGGGTGCGAGTGAAGTGAATACATTCAAAACCAGCTCCACCACTTATGACGTAAGTGGTGCGGGGCAAGAAAAAGCATCATTCTGACTCAATTTCCTCAGTGTAAAATGGTGATAATAATATCTACCTCACAGGTTGTTTGGAAGATTAAATTAAATAATGTGTGGGAAGAGCCCAATATGAATTCATAGCAGATACATTTTCTTTGTGCACTGAGATTTAGTTTCTGTTGAGTTTGTGTGTTCGTGGTTATGACACCTAATACCCCTAAAAACTATTCACAGTAGGAGATGTGGGAGCTGACACTTAAGTCATTTCTTCCCCAGTTTATGACAAGGTTACCTGGTTTCCACTCAAACACAGATAAAGGTGCTTTCTCTTTTACATGCTACACCACATCAAACTTAGTATCGTGCAAAAGATTTTTGCTTACACAGTCATAGGAAAGAAAATTTGCATCAGTTTGCTTGAATATTTTGGTTAGCCATACTTTACTCACATTCTGAAACTCAGTCATGTAATTCAGAGGGGTTTTTCTCTTCTTAGATGATTCGCAGTATATTTATCCAGGAATAATCGCTGAGATGGAAAGATGACAATTATAAGCATTTATACAAGTAAAAGTATTAGAATTTTAGTTCTATTTTAGACTTCCAAATAGGGTGCACAATGAATTGATAAGGCAATCCAGTGGTTCTTCACAGGTTTCTAATATTCAGGGTGTTTTCGTCAAGCTGAATTGCATTTATTGCCAGTTCTTCCATCTGCAATTGCAAAGAGGGTGATGTAGGGAGGAACTGTCAGGATAGCATGAGGTTTAACTCCAGTAACAATTTACTGAAAATAACATCAAATATTTATTTCCACTTTAGTACCTACCTAATTTCAGATAATTTAGCTTACAAGATAAAACAAACACCATTGGTTGTTGCTAACCATTATTAAAAGACAATAATGTAAGTTCTAAGAGCCTAAAAATACAAAGCTTTTCTTTTCTTTCTTTCTTTCTTTCTTTTTTTTTTTTTAATTTGGAGAGTTGTATTAGCTAGGGCTCTAAATTGAAAATAATAGAAGCCCAACTCTAAGGAGCTAAGGAAAAAAGAAGGCTGTATTATAAAGTTTCTCATGGGTCATGAGTCATGAATATGAACCCCGTTAACAATTAAAGCAAGGGATTCTAATGCATTCAGGTTCTCATTCCATCATTTCTCTGTCCTTTTCTGTGGATCTGTTTATTATTCTCCTTATTCTGTGTCTATGGGCCATCTTCCTTTTATTCTGGTCACATGGAGAAAAACAAGACTGACAGCTTCTGAACTTGCCACCCAACATTCTGTCACTGGAGGGAGTCTGTCTCTTTCTCAGGCCTAATTGTAAAATTCCTAGTGAAAATCTTTGATTGGTCCAGCTTGGATCAGGTGTATACTTCACACCAATCAACTGCTGCTAGCTAATCAGAGTGATACTGAAGGAACATGTGGATAGGAGGAAAAGAGCAGGTCCTAGAAGAGGAGAACTGGTGAGACAATAGATGACTGCTGTTATGGACAGAATTGTGTCCCCCAAAATCCATATGTTGAAGCCTTAAGTCCCAATGTGACTGTGTTGGTGATAGGGACTTAAGGGAAGTAACTAAGATTAAGTGAGGTTATAAGGGTGAGGACCTAATTCGATAGGATCAATGTCCTTATACAAAGAGAATGAGATAGCAGAAATGTTTCTCTCTCCTTCTCTCTGCATGAGCCTAAGGGAAGGCTATGTGAAGACATGGCAAGAAGATGGTCATCTACAAGCCAGAAAGAGAGGTCTCACCAGACACCAACCCTACCAGCACCTTTATTTTAGACTCCTAGCCTCCAAAACTGTGAGAAAATAAATTTCTATTGTTTAAGCCACCCAGTCTGTGGTATTTTGTTATGGCAGCCTGAGCAGACTACTATAACCACCATATGCATGTACTCCATCCATTCTCTGAAAAAAATATTTTCTGATTACCTATTACATCCATTAGGATCAATTCAAACACAAATAGCAGAACCTGCAAGAACAGTGATATTAGAACATGACTCTCAGGTAAAAGAAGTTGAGGAAAGTGATCCAAGGCAGCTCCTCAAAATCATCAGATATGTGGGCTCTTCTGTCTTCTGCTCACCATACTCAGTGCACAACTTCTATCTTCCAGGTCACCTTATGGTTTCAGATAGGAGCTGGAGCTCTAGATGTCATGCTCACTTCTCAGTCAGCAGGAAGGAGGAAGAGGGAGGAAAATATTCTCCATTTGTCTGTCCCCACTTTTTAATAAGACAGCTTGGAAATACCTGTACCAGTTTCTGTGTATATCTCATTGGACACATGACCACACCTAGCTGCAAGGGAGGCTGGAAATGTATCTTTTTACTGGTAGAATTGCTATCATCAATGATGTACGGGTTCTGTTAGGAAGTAAGAATTTGAGAATGGAAGTTGAACAGACAATTACTAGGCTCTGCCACAGTTATATAAGTCAGAAACTGTGGTAAATGCTGTATTAGTCCATTTTCGCGCAGCTGATAAAGACACACCCAAGACTGGGCAATTTACAAAAGAAAGAGGTTTAATGGACTTACAGCTCCACATGGTTGGGGAAGCCTCACAATCATGGTGGAAGGCAAGGAGGGGCAAGTCACATCTTACATGGATGGGAGCAGGCAAACAGAGAGAGCTCACGCAGGGAAAGTCCCTTTTTTAAAACCACCAGATCTTGTGAGACTTATTATTATGTGAACTGCGTGGGAAAGACCTGCCCCCATGATTCAATTACCTCCCACTGGGTTCCTCCCACAACACGTGAGAATTCAAGATGAGATTTGGGTGTGGACACAGCCAAATCAATGAAATGCCAACTACAGCTTCATTCAGAAAATTAGCAGGCTAGATACAAACAAAATTTAATAGCATTTAAAATAATAATAAATAAAATTTCCCCCTGTGGATTATCTCTAGCTGACTATATCAAGTAAAACCATCTGTGATTTATAATTGAAGTGACACATTATGCCAAACTTCCTACTGGCAGTTTATTAGTATTATTATAAAGATATTTGGCTGGGCATAGTGGCTCATGCGCGTAATCCTGGCACTTTGGGAGCCCAAGGTGGGCAGATCACTTGAGCCCTGGAGTTCAAGGTCAGTCTGGACAACATGCTGAAACCTCATCTCTACAAAAAATTAGCCAGGCATGGTGGCATACGCCTGTAGTCCCAGCTGCTTGGGGGGTACTGAGGCAGGAGGATTACCTGAGCTTGGGAAGTGGAGGAAGTCAAGTCTACAGTGAGCCGAGATCATGCCACTGCTCTCCAGCCTGGGCAGCAGAGTGAGACTCTATCTCAAAAAAAAAAAAAAGACATTTAATTAATATTCTGTAAGTTGATTGCACCTGTTTGTTTGCTCATTTTCTTTAACATGCTACACCCTTAGTCTGCCCCATTATCAGCCAGAGAGCTATCTAATTAGTGTGGTGGCTAAAAATACTTCCCCCCAGAGAAATGAAGGATAGTGTTCGCCCACTGAGGTGTTATTAACTCTGCCACATGAAAGTATTTGAAGAAAGGGTTTCAGTCAAAAGGAAAGAAGATGGTTGAAAATGACTGTCTTTTCAATGACTCCAATGACTGTTGGAGTGGTCCTAGAAAATAAAACAAAGCTGCATAGATGAAAATAAAAACATATAATTTTACATTATGTCATTGCTTTCTTGTCAATTATAGAGTGGCAGTTTAGAGAAAAACAACAATGGTGACGACTAAATAATGGAGTGTTGAGGAAGAGCCTCAGAAACCACATTGAGATCTGAAAGCTCTTTGCCTTCATGAATTACTGTTTTCTCTCTCATGAGAAGCAGATGGAATGAATAGATTGGGCCATTATCTATTGTTCATTCATTCAGCCAACAAATATTTATTGAGCACCTACTATGTGCCAGGCACTGTTCTAAGCATTAAAGGTTTATAGGGAACAGAGTAGACACCATTCCTGTCCTTCTGGATCTTATATTGTAGTGACTGACAGACAATGAACAAGATTAATAAGTAAGATGTGCAGTATGTTCATGGTGAGTGTTGTGAAGAAAGGCAAATCAGAGGAGACTAGAATGCATGGGGCTGGAGGAGGTTTGTCATTTACATGGAATGGCTGGGGAGGGCCGAATAGGAGGCAATAGGAATTCTGAGAGGTATCGTGCTAATGAACAATTCAGAAGGGAACAGCAGGAGCAAAGATCCTGGGGTGCTTATGAGGTTTCCAGTGTCTGGAGCTGAGTGATTAGTGGGGAGGATACTGGGACAGAAGAGGTAAATCAGGTGGGGCCTCCTAGGTCATTATAGTGACTCAGACTCCTGTTGTGTGTGGGATGGAAAGCCACTGGTAGATTTGGAGCAGACAAGTATAGTTGTAGCAGGATCATCTGGCTATGAAGACAGACCTTTGGGAGGCTTTTGTAATAACTCAGGCAAGCGATGACTGTAGTTTGAGCTAGGCGGTTGAGTTGAGGTGGTAAGACGTGATTCAATTTCTGAATATATTTTGAAGGTAGGATGGATAGGGTTTCCTGATGGAGTAGATGTGAGGAATGAAAGAAAAAATTCAAGGATGGCACCGAGATTTTTGGGCAACTAGAAAAATGGCAACACTATTTACTAAGATGGGACATCTGTGAGAAGAGGAAGCTTGGGTCTTAAACACCTTGATGATAGATAAATGAAGATGCTAAGTAGACAGTTGAATCTGGAGTTGAGTCTTGAGTTCAAAATAGATATCGGGTTAGCCTGTTCTTATAACATGTAGATCGTGTTTAAAGCCACAAGAATGGACAAGATCACCAAAGGAGAAACCAAGGCCTTCACTGTGGGGCCTTCAATATTTAGGTGGCAGAGACTAGAAGAAACCAGAGAAGTAGACTGAAAATGAGTTGTCAGAGTAAGGGGTCAGGGGTGTGTGGTGTCCTTGGAGGAAGAAAGTATTTCAAGGAGGAGAGAGTCAACTCAAATTTTCTCAAGCAAGGTACACCAAGATCAGTATCCCTGTCCCAGAAAGTAGGACAAGGAGAGAACATGAAACTCCAGTGACTGCCCAATATCACATACTTGGCATGCAGTAAATTTGAAATTCAAAAAGTAAATTTGAAATTCAAAAACCCAGATTGTGGCTAGGCATGGTGGCTGACACCTGTAATCCCAACACTTTGGGAGATCAAGGCAGGAGGATTGCTTGAAGCTAGGAGATCAAGACCAGCCTGGATAACTTAGTGAGGTAATGTCTCTACAAAAAAACAAAAAAGTTAGCCAGGCATGGTGTGTGCACCTATAGTCTTAGTTATTTAGGAGGCTGAGGCAAGAAGATCACTTGAGCCCAAGAGTTCAAGGATGCAGTGAGCCATGATTGCACCACTGCACTCCAGCCTGGGTGACAGAGCATGACCCTGCCTCTAAAACAAAACAAAACAAAATAAAACAAAAAAGCCCTAAAAACCCCCTCCGATTGTTTGACCTTAATCCAAGCTCTTAAAAGGAAAAAGTAAAAGAAAGTTTAGTCTACCTATTTGTAATATTGGTGACATTTGTAGTTCTACATGCTTTTCTGATTTTTTTTCTAACCGAAGATTTCTACTTCTTAGTAAACCAAAAGCAACAAAATGGAAAAGACAATGTAAGAGTTTTAATAAGTGCCTCAAAAATTATCATTTCATTAAAGCACTGAAGATGGGTTGAATCTATTAATATCATTTATTGTGTTTGCAAAGTGCTTCTGTTTTTTTGTTCTTTGTTTTTCTGGCATTAGAATTGCTTTTCTTCATTGCTCTGCGCTTCAGCGGTCTCCCTCCTGTTCTTCAAAGGGTTCTGCATGGGCTGCCTCTCTTCAATCAAATGGAATCTTCAAAGTAACACATTGAATGGGATGTGCAACGAATACTGAAAAAAGAATGAATCTCAAATACTTGGCAGCCGGCAGTTTCTTAAAATCCTAATCTCTTCATTTGGTGAAATACAAGTGATTTCCAATTTCAGCAACTGAGATAAAATAAATCTTCTATATTGGACCACAAAGTAAAATAAACACTAAACTTTGTTTAAATGCAGGTAAGACCGGGTGCAGTGGCTCATGCCTGTAATCTCAGCACTTTGTGAGGCTGAGGTAGGAGGATCTCTTGAGTCTAAGAGTTTGAGACTGACCTGGCCAACATGGAGAAACCCCATCGCTACAAAAAATACATTTTGAAAATATAGACAAGAAGAGATCTGCAATAAGTATCACAGCAACCAATATCAAATGAATATAAAATTTTGCATATTTACTATGAGATCCTGAACACTAAAACAAAAGATCAGGAGTGTGAGAGGAATTTAGGGTTGTGCTGTTTAATAGTTGGACAAAAACAGTTCTGCACTACCTAAGTGTGCATGCTTTTAGAGTTTTCTCGTCCTGTTTCCTCATCTCTTTTTCACTCCACTTAGTCCACTGACATTTTCTGCCTCGCCTCTCAGGTACCTAGTATTCCTATTCTTACTGTATCAAAATTCTTCATGCTAAGCACTCTGCCAGTGCTTTCTTTTCTTTTTCTTTTTCTTGACACAGGATCTTGCTTTGTTGCCCAGGCTGGAGTGCAATGGTCCAATCTCAGCTCACTGCAACCTCTGCCTCCCAGGCTGAAGCAGTTCTCCTACCTCAGCCTCCTGAGTAGCTGGGACTATAGGCACACACCACCACACCCGGCTAATATTTTGTAGAGACTGGGTTTCACCATGTTGCCCAGGTCTGTCTCACTGTACTGAGCTCAAGTGACCCACTGGCCTTGGCCTCCCACACTGTTGGGATTATAGGCATGAGCCACCGTGACCAGCCTGCCAGTGTTTTCAAATGTTATTTAATTTAATGTTCTCAACGAATGGCCAGAGGAAGATATTAATAGGATCCTTTTTAAGGAGAAAGAAACTGAATCCTCCTGGTTAAGGGTTTGCTGGAAACCACATTGCCAGGATCTGAGAAAGGTGGATTCTTTTTACTTATTTATTTATTTATTTATTTGTTTATTTATTTTTGAGATGGAGTTTTGTTCTGTCGCTCAGGCTGGAGTGCAATGGTGTGATCTCAGCTCACAGCAACCTCCGCCTCCCCAGTTCAAGCTATTCTCCTGCCTCATCCTCCCAAGTATCTGGGATTACAGGTGTGCGTCACCACACCCAGCTAATTTTTTGTATTTTTAGTAGAGACAGGGTTTCACCATGTTGGCCAGACTGTTCTCAAACTCCTCACCTCAGGTGACCTGCCTGCCTCAGCCTCCCAAAGTACTGGGATTACAGGTGTGAGCTACCGCATCCAGCCACAGAGGTTGATTCTAATCTGATCTGTGTCTTCTAATGCCCACTGTTCTCCCATTGCTTAATATCATCATGTGCTAGGCTGTTCTTGCATTGCTATAAAGAAATACCTAACCATCCTTTTCTTGGGGTTGCACTACTGTCTAATGAGTGCATAATGAGGGCGGTACTGCTAATGCCTATACAACGCACCTGCATCAACTAGAACTTTGCTTTACCTTGGTATGATTTTTGGAAAAATGAAAAACCTCTTTTCCATGAAATTGAAAAAAAAAATGTTTTGAAAAGAAAAAAAAGAAATACCTCAGGCTGGGTAATTTATAAAGAAAGGAGGTTTAATTGGCTCACAGTTCTGCAGGGTGTACACGAGGCATGGCACTGGTAGCTGCTTTGCTTCTGGTGAAGCTTTGGGCTGCTTACAATCATGGTGGAAGGTGACGCGGGCGCAGGCATCTTACGCAGGGAGAGCGGAAGCAAGAGAGAGAGAGAGAGAAGGGAAAGGTGCCACACACTCTTAAACAACCAGCTCTCTTGAGAACTCACTTACTACCAAAGAGATGGTGCAAAGTCATTCCTGAGAGATCTGCCCCTGTGATCCAGTCACCTCCCACCAGGCCCCACCTCCACCCAATACTGGGGATTACAATTCAACACGACATTTGGTGGGGACACCATTCAGACTACATTACAGCACTTCATGTTCTAGTGTAAATATATATTTTGCTAATGTTAAATCAAATGTATAATAGATCATTGGTTTGGACTGAGCTCCTGCACTAGGCCCAACAGACAAAACCAAAGTGGAGTCAGTCATGCTGAAGTTCTACACCAACCTGCCGAAACTAGGATCTTTATCTGACCTTTCAACAAACCAGGACACAGAGATAACAGCCAAATCCCTAAACAGGCCAGTTTTCGCCAGGATGATAAGAAAGTTCCTTAAATCAACCTCCTCTGCTCAGCTCATCAGAACACTCATTCTGTTTTATAGTATGAGGTGTTGCCCGATTCTAGAATTGCAAATAAAAGCCAATTAAAATTTTTTAAAAATATTTTTTAAATTCTTTATTCTTTTTAATAGTGATAGGGTCTCACTATATTGCCCAGGCTGGTCTCGAACTCCCAAGCTCAAGCAATCCTCCCACGTCAGTCTCCCAAAGTTTTAGAATTATAGGCACGAGCCACGGCACCTGACCTCAATTAAGATCTTTTGTTGTTGTTGTTGGTTTTGTTTTTTGAGACGGACTCTCACTCTGTCGCCCCAGCTGGAGTGCAATGGTGCGATATTGGTCTAATGCAACCTCCGCCTCCTAGGTTCAAGCGATTCTCCTGCCTCAGCCTCCTGAGTAGCTGGGATTACAGGCACATGCCACCATTCCCAGCTAATTTTTGTATTTTTAGTAGAGACAGGGTTTCAGCATATTGGCCAGGCTGGTCTCGAACTCCTGACCTCAGGTGATCCACCTGCCTCAGCCTCCCAAAGTGCTGGAACTACAGGCGTAAGCCACAGCACTTGGCCCCAAATAAGATCTTAAAACTAAATTTGTTGTGATTTTGTCTTTTGACACTAAACATGATACCCAGTCTTGAAGTCATAGAGAAAAATGGCAACAGATTGACTACATACAACTTTAAAACTTTTGTTTGGCAAAGGAAAACATGGAGATAAAAAGATAACACACAGGCTGGGAAAACGTATTTAGAACATATATAACAGAAAAAATTTATGTTAAGCACTCCTGCAAATGACTAAGACTATAACCAACAACTCAGTAGAAAAATGACCAAAGAATATAACAAAGGTGAACCAAAAAATAAGAATTATAAAAAAGCAATAAACAAATAAAATATTCAACCTCATCTTCTGAAAAAATGCAAACAAGATGCCCATCAGGTTGGCAAACATTTTACATACTAATAATATTGGCATACTCTTTTTAGAGAAATAATTTGTTATACTTACCAAAATCTAATTTTTTTTTTTTTTTTTTTTTTTTGAGACAGGACTCCTGGGCTCAAGCAGTCCTCCCACTTCAGCCTCCCAAGTAGCTGGGATCACAGGAGCACACCACCACACCTGGCTGCAAAATGTAAGTGACTTTATCTTCCTTTCTTTCTCTTGACCCAGCAATTCCACATTTAGGTATCTGTCCCTGACAACCCAACACATAAAATTCTTATATGTGTATAAGCATATGTACAAGAGAAATTATTAAAGGAATAGGTATACTAGTGAAAAATTGGAAATAACCTAAATGTTCATTAATAGATTTAGTAAATATATTATTGAAATTTATTCTATAGATTATTAGGGCAATTGTTTAAAAGAATAAGGTAAAGCTATGTATAATGATATATGAAGATTTCTGAAACATATTGTCATGTTAAAAATAACATGCCATAGGACAATATCATATTTCACCATTTAAATAAAAATAGTGGGAAAAGCCCCATAACTTGTTGAGAGTCATTACCTTTGATGATGGGATAGAAGTGGGAAAAAAGGTGGGTGAATAGGAACCGTCACTTTTCACTCCATTTACATTGGTATTACTTTGATTTTTAAAAAATGTGTTTTCATGAATTACTGTGTAGTTTAGAAATATAAATGCTTTCCCTTTATTTTACTATTGTATTCTTTCTCTCTTGCTCTCCTTTAATAAAATTCTCAGGCAGGATGTGACAGAAAGAAAACAGTAACTTTTATTGACTTCCGTACCTCACACTTGTGTTCCAGTGTTTGGCTATTTATGATTTCCTTCCTGTGCTCTGACAGTCTCTAATTTTAGGTATGCCTTTATGGTTAGAAACAGCTTTTTGTTTTGTTTGAGTTTTTAAGCCAACAATCTCAGGAAAGAGCTATGCTTCTGTAACACTGTCGTTTAGGGGTTTTTTTTTTGGCCCCCATCTCATAAAACTAGCCCAGAATGCTTTTACTACCCCAGACAAAAATGGACCATTTAAGAATAGGTTCCTAATTTGTTGTTAAACGCTAATTATGAGAATTAGATAATAACTTGTATTCCTGAAAATAAGCATAATGGGAAAGCGTCTTCGGGAAATTGATGGGAATTCTGGATATAAAAGATGCAGTGTGGTTATCTTAAATTGAAAAGTGAAAATAGCAAAATGGCTAAGAAAGCCTTAACATAAAACATTAATTGGGGTTTAATGATGTAATCTTAGCAGTGGGAAAGACACATAATAACATTCTATCAAATCTTTGTTAGCCTTCCTTGTAATTTTGTCTTAACTATAGCATCGAAGAAAGTTGTGTACAATTCATTTTATGAATCAGAATCCATTTATTTTATATTGTTTTCATTCTTTTACCCAAGAGAGATTCATAACTTGTTTTTAATCACTTCTTTGATTTTAAACCAATAGTGTCTGCCAACTGGGTAATATTTCCCATTAAAACATTATCTTCTATAATTGATATAATTGCTTCATAAAGAGATAAACCACAGCATAATTCCACAGTCTTTGGGTTTATAAAATCTAATTATGTTCACAACACAATATTTTATTCTTAGTGATCTTAAAAAGAACATAAACTTGAACAAAGCCCAGACATTTATGGTAAAGTAATTGGGAAAATCAAGTTAATTATTGCATATAGAACTGCCTCTATTAGCAGCCCCTGAGACAAAGCCCTTTTTGCAGTCATTAATCTGAGTATAGGAAGGTTTGGTTCTGGTCCCCTGAGCCTGCATTAACAGCCTGTGGCTGAAGTGCAGAGTAAGGTTCAGGCCTAAAGTACTGGCTTCTCAAGGTTTGTCCAGGACCCCAGTCTCCTAAGTACAGAAGAACAGAGCTCCTAGCCTCAGCTTTTCATGTTACTTCAGAGGCAAGTGTGGAGAAGAGAGAGGGAGAGGCAGAGGGTGCAGGTATGACCTCCAAGGTGTGTTTCAACAGGAGATTTGCTTTCATCCATTTTACATTTGAGGATTCTAGAACAGATTGCTTTTTTTTTTTTTTTTTTTTTTGAGATGGAGTCTCTCTCTGTCACCTAGGCTGGAGTGCAGTGGCACAATCTTGGCTCACTGCAACCTCCATCTTCCGGGTTCAAGCAATTCTCCTGCCTCAGTTTCCTGAGTAGCTGGGATTACAGGCAGGCACTGCCATGCCCAGCTAATCTTTGTATTTTTAGTCGAGATTGGGTTTCACCATGTTGGCCAGGCGGCTCTCGAACTCGCGACCTCAAGTGATCTGCCTGCCTCAGACTTCCAAAGTGTTGGAATTACAGGCGTGAGCCACTGCGCCTAGCCAACAGATTGCATTTGGAGAAAGACAATCAATTGTTAAAATTTATTTTTGAAAACCTTTGCTCAATGCCATAGTCATGTGCTGTCTCTTTGTGAAAGGGAGAATGACTAAATATGTAAGAACTAGCCACTCAAGGGAACGTACTGGAAGGCCAAACAGCAACCCACATTACCTGAGAACCACATCTTAAAAACTCATAAGCCTCTCTTCAATACTATTTATAACTAAAAAGAAATCCTAATTTTAGTCTGGGTGCAGTGGTTCATACCTATAATTCCCAGTACTTTGAGAGGCCAAGGCGGGAGGATTGCTTGAGCCCAAGAGTTTGAGTCCAGGCCTGGGCAAAACGGTGAGACTCTGTCTCTACAAAAAATTTAAAATATAGCTGGGTATGGTGGTGTGCACTTGCTACCCAGGAGGCTGGGATAGGAGAATCGCTTGGGCCTGGGAGGTTGAGGCTGCAATGAGTCATGATTGTGCACGAGCCTGAGTGACAGAGCAATACCCTGTTTAAAAAAAAAAATGAAAGAAATTCTAATTAAACACACACACACCTGCACGCACACAAAGCAAACACCCCTAAACTGTACTTGACTTGCACCTCCTCCTATTGTTTTTATGTTAGAAAAGGGAGGGAGAGGGAGAGAAAGATACTAGAACAGGAGGAAACGATATTCCTTAATCAGCATTAGTGTTGTCCAGAACTATGGCACTCCATTTTGCTTCAGCATTCTTAGGTATTAACCTGACTTTCTTTGTATTTCTCTTCCCTTCTTCCCTCTGATTGGTAACTTGAGAGGCTTTTTCTCTCTTCTTCCTTCCCCTTTACCCATACCAAGAAGCAGGACATGCCCCTTTAGGAATCAGCGACTTAAAAGATTGTGAGACTCAGAGAAAGAAAGTTAATAATAGGCCCAAGAGCTAGCTAGAAAGATGAAAAGGTATGCACTTGTCCTCAGAATCTGCAGAAAATTCTGGCTTAAGAAAGTAAAGATGGGAGGTGGGGTGTGGTTAGGGTGGGAGATAATCATGGGCAAGTTGTACAGGAGGCAAAGAAGTAAAGATATTAGCCACTCAAGACTTTCTCTATAGAAGGATTTGTCAGTGGCAAGCTGGCTCCTACCTGGGACTCAGATGAACGTCAGTATCACTTCTTGGGAATGATCTTTCCTGACCACCTGGTGTAAAGTGGCCACCGAGTTGCTATCCACCACATTTTCCCATTTTACCTCTCTACACAGCACTTATTATCTGACATTTTCCTCTTTTTTTCTGCCTCTCTCCACCCCCTACCTCTGGCCTCTTCCCCACTAAAATGTAAGCTCCTTGGGGGCAATGACTTGTCCTAATTTACTGTCTGTCTCTTCCCCCTAGAATATAAGCCCCAAGACTGCAGGGATTGACTCGTTTTGTTAAATCCATATCCTTCAAAGGGTGTTGCACATATAACAGTGAGGGCATTCAATAGTTCAACGAATCCTTCTTTAATAAAAGATTTATAGAACGAAATCTTTTCTCCCCTGCGAAGGTTGCATTGTGATAAAGCAGCTTAAATTTTTCCCCCGAGTTGGGACAAAGGCAGGTACATTGTTCCCATTGCAGGTATAGCCTCAATTTCTAGTCCATTGGGACCAACAAGGGCTAATGGCAAAGATAGAATCAGAAGTGTATCTTTTGTGCTGAATAGTGATGTGGGTTAAGACACCACAGAATGAGAAAGCAGCTTCCTTCCCACTCTAGGGGGCGAGAAGGAGGCACTCGCTGCAGTGGAAACATTTGCAGAAGATCAAATAATGCTGTAATCCTTTAAGCTTGATAAAAGCTTTTTTTCATGTGTGATAGATTACAATTATAGTGAAATGTACTATAAAAATATTCTTCACATGTTACCAGATGTCTTCATCAGGTTTGCAAACATTAAAGATTTATCTTAGTCTTTCGTTATTTCGAACTCAAATACTACCTCCTTCTTGGCTTCTTTATGATCCTCCTTTTGCAAAAGAATCAAGCAAAGGCATATGACAATTTACAAGTCAAGATATTTAAGATTAGCATTTCATTAGTGATTTAAAATATATTCCTTTCAGAATATGCAAAGTACAAAAAATACATACATATTTTACGATAAACAGAATAGAGTTTTACATCAGGGGATACTTTTTTTTTTTTTAACACAATGAATAGTAATATCCCTTTTGGAGCAAAATGGCCTTAGTAAATGATAAAAAGCAAAATAAAGAGGATTGTCAGT
Organism: Macaca mulatta; assembly: GCF_049350105.2. Lineage (NCBI taxonomy): Eukaryota > Metazoa > Chordata > Mammalia > Primates > Cercopithecidae > Macaca > Macaca mulatta. The sequence continues at coordinate 173,352,564 of NC_133406.1, forward strand.
GCAAAAAAAAAAAAGATAAATTCTGATTACTTATATGCTGGACATTAAGAAGTCTTGAATGACCATATGATTTATTATCCAAATAAGGGATGCTTCTGAGAGTGAATGAAGGCAGTTACTGGTCATAATTAACACTGGGACAATGGACAGAAACCAGGGCAAACTGGGATATATACTCAACCTCATTTCAGGGATATTTAATGACCATAAAATTGCTTTTAGATTTTTGTCAAGAAAAAAAAAAGTAAAACAAAATAGTCTGCTCCTTTGCTAAGGACATAGTAAGTAATGAGTCTTTTTTAAGTTAACTGCTTGATTTTTCATAATAAAATTAAATGACTAAATATGAGTATAAATTGACAACTGTTAGAGGAGATAAAAGAAATTCAGTTGGTAATCTACCTATTTTAATGAATGAATGAATGAATGAATGTTTATTTATTTATTTTTTAGAGATGGGGTCTCGCTCTGCTGCTCTGGCAAATGATCATCAATCATGGGGCACTGCAGTATCTAACTCTTGGGCCCAAGTGTTCCTTCTGCCTCAGCCTCCAGAGTAGCTAGGACTATAGGCATGAATTTACATGCCCTGCTCTACTCTATTTTAAACTGTTCCGGTCATTCGAAAAAGTTGTCCTTGTCCATAAATATTAATCACAATAGTCTGCTGGGTAACATTTCTCAGCTTAAAATATGCATTTCACATTTTAAAGATCAACTACTTTTCCATACTGACCTCATTGGTAGACGGATTTAATCTCCCACCCCAGTCCTTATGGATTGTGGCCATAAGGAGCACTGCTTGGGAGGCTTCTGAGGCCACTTGTACAGCTCAGCAGAAAGGCGTGTTCTGATTGACTAGTGATATCTGCAGGAGACATGGGATATGGGGCAATGGAAGGTTCAGCAAGTATTTGCTGTCAAAACAGGTACTGAACAAATACCTGTTTTAACAATAATTTTCTAGCATATATCTGGTTTGTAACCAAAAAGTTACATCTTGCTGATCCTGCATCTGTTACCTCTCATAGATTCTACTATAGTGTAAATAATATCCCAACTATGCCACAGGAGAACAAGACCATCACTCTTGATTTAAATGAAGACAGCAACCCATGATTCCACACATCATTGTTTCACAGCTCTGTTACTCCCAAATCACACTAAGATCAAATCCCTGATACCTGAATGGAGAGTAGGGGAGAAAAATAATACAACAAACGACTAATTAACTTCTCTTCTGTTTCTGTTCTTCACTTATTTTGTTATTTGGGGCTACATTTTTATCTACTCAAGAGAACTTTAAGTGATAAAACGAAAATTAAACTTGCCTCTCCCTTTGCAAGCAAACATTAGTTATTCTTGTTTTTTTTGTTGTTGTTGTTTTTTGTTTTTCTGTTGTTGTTGTTTTTTGTTTTTTTTTTCGCTCTTGTCGCCCAGGCTGGAGTGCAGTGGCATAATCTCAGCTCAGTGCAACCTCCGCCTTCCTGATTCAAGCGAGTCTCCCGCCTCAGCCTCCCGAGTAGCTGGGATTACAAGCACCTGCCACCATGCCCGGCTAATTTTTGTAATTTTAGTAGAGACAGGGTTTCAGCATGTTGGCCAGGTTGGACTCGAACTCCTGACCTCAGGTGATCCACCTGCCTCGGCTTCCCAAGGTGCTGGGATTACAGGCATGAGCCACCATGCCCAGCCTAATGACTCTATTTTAAAGGAAAATTTCCAGTATTTATTTTACTACCAGGTATTTTGCATTATTTACCCTTTCTGTATACAATAGAGAGCTGTTTTGCATCTTTCAATGAGGGAAAAGAAAGAGGAAATAGTTGACACTTCATAAAAAATATCCAAATAATGCTGTTTTTGTGCCTGTATGTGTGACCATGAAGCATGTTCCACCTTCGGAATCTCTCTAATTTTAAGAAATGAGGCAGAAGAATGGCTAAAATTTAAAGGGCATGGAGCTCCTGGAATTCTCACGTGGTAATGGTAGGAGCACAGAATGTCACTACTCTGGAAACAAGATTGGTAGAACTGAAACATATGCTTATCATACGGCCCAGGAATCCCCTACCTAAGTATTTATCCAAGGGAATGAAAACGTGTCCACATGAAGATATGTATGTGGATACATTTTTTCAAAAAGAGGCAGAATTCAATTTCTATTGCAGGGTAAACCCAAGTTCAGATTGCAAGGCAGCTTTCTCATGTTGATTTTGATCACACAGCTCTACTTTTCCAAGAGTGAAATCCTTTTGAAGTGGCTTTCCAAAATACTTTGTGGAAAATAAGAATTAATAGATGGCAACTCCTCGTTCATGATCCCCAAACAGGAGACAAATTCATCAGGAAGCAGGGTCTGTTCTGGAATAGTTTCACTGGGTGAATCGTTTTCCAAAAGCATGGTGGTTTCCTCCTCTACTGAGTTTTGTATGTCAGGAGAACTGCATTCTCCTTGATTTAATATGAGGCTTAATTCTCCAAGAAATAGTGTGCTGCTTGGTGAATTCACGCTTGAAACAGAAAAAGCAAAATTAGGATGCTTTTGTGACCTGGGATTATTTCCTGAGTCTAAGGAGTCAACTGGTGGTTTAAGTGTTAAGGAAGTGATTTCATCATTATTGCTGAGACGGCTTCTCCCAGGCAGAAAATTTGAAATTTGGGGTTTATATCCAGTGTTGAGATCAGGAATATACACAACCGTAGTATTGTCAAATAGCGAGTTTTGCAGGTAGTCTCTTGTCTCCAGGGGTCCTGTATTCTCCTTCTTGTAGTCTGTAGGCTTGTGTTCTGGGATAAAGATTTCTTTTATCTCTGTAATCGTGGGATCAACATACAGGACCTGCTCACTGGAATTATTATTCATAAGTTCATTATTTTCCTAGGAAAAAAAAGACATTGTTTTGTTTTACAAAAGACATTTAAAGGAACCAACCGGATAATTGAATGAGGACTGGAATTTTGCTTTCTTTCAACTGTGCTTTCTCCCTCCCTTTTCTCACATTGTTTATCTTCCCATACGATTTCCTCCTTTTGTCTTTTGTTATCCTGCTTGCTTCCAAATCTTTATTAAATTCTACATGAGAAGACTGGAGAAAAGCAATAGTAAAAATAATCCATTTCTTAAGCACATTTCTCAGTTTAAAAGTTTTAAAGAGAAAAGTTGAGTCTTACATATTAACTTATTACTTAATTTTAGGGCCTTTTAAAAATTGGTCTTCTGAGGCAAGAATATTAATATTAATATTTCTTGTTACAAGAAAATATTTTGTTGCTTAAATAAAAAAGGTTGGGGAGAATCCTATTTTGCTCACATACTGAGAATGAGCATGTGACAAACGCTTGGTACTGAGGTTCTCAAGGTGTATAGTGGCTGGGAGCAGTGGCTCAGGCCTGTAATCCCAGGACTTTGAGGTCAAGGCAGGCAGATCACTTGAGACCAGGAGTTTGAGACCAGCCTGGCCAACATGGTGAAACCCTATCTCTACTAAAAATACAAAAATTAGCCAGGCATGGTAGCGCAAGCCTATAATTCCAGCTACTCGGGAAGCTGAGGCAGGAGAATTGCTTGAGCCCAGGAGGCAGAGGTTACAGCGAGCTGAGATCATGCCACTGCACTCTAGCCTGGGTGACAGAGCAAGACTCTGTCTCAAAACAAAAAACAACAAATAAGTAAATAAATAAATCAATAAAGCTACTCACAATTCAGACATGTTTGTGATGATCAGGAGGGTGGGTGAAGGTTTTTTAACCTAATGACTTTTCTGGGCAATAAATGGACTTGAGGCCTTCCAACAGATGGCTGGCCTTCCTGGGCCAACTGTTACCCAACACAATTATAATATTATAGCTCCCTGTTATGGGCTGAATGTTTGTGTACTCTCTCCCCAGCCCCCCCATGTTGAAACCAACGTGATGTTATTTGAAAGTGGAGCCTTTGGGTGGTAATTAGGTCACTAGGGTGGAGCCTTCATGAATGGGATTAGTGAAGAAGAGACAGAAGAGAAACGATTTCTTCCTCTGCCATGTGAGAAGTCAGCTGTCCACAAGAGAGCCGTCACTAGCAAGTGAATTGACTGGCTCCCTCATCATGGACTTCCCAGCCTCTAGCACTGTGACAAATAAATATTTGTTGTTTAAACCACCCAAGCAGACCAAGACACCATTCCTTAGTCTCTTGGGCAGAAAACAAAACCTTATCTGAGGGAAACCCTAAGGTTTGCCTCTAATTCCAGGAGCCCAGAATAGAAAGGGAATGTAGCAAAGAGGGAGTTCTTGAATAAAGAGACATGAAATGTCATTCCAATGTTCTTTGGGCCCAACCTCCTTAGGGAGCTTGCCAGGTCTTGGCAAGAACAGCACAATGGGTGTTGCTTCAACAAAAAGCTTGACGTGAGGAGTGGCTGTAGTAAAAGCTGGATGGTGAGTGGATCAGATCACAGAAGTCTTGTGTTACAGAACTCAGACTCTATTCTGTTGACCAGTTGTCTTTGAACTTTTAAAAAGTATTTTATTTTTAGCCTAGAAACCCTTTGTTCAGATGACATGAGGTTGGGGAAAGAGTTAGCTAATAGGCTCACCAGGGCTTGAAACAGAGTCACTTCTATTTGTTTTACAAATACCTCATCTTCTTACCCAACATGCTGTTCTAACCCCCAGGTGTCCCCCTGACTTTGAATTTCCTCTGTTTCTCCTGAGCAACTCCTCACCTTTCAGTGACTTCTCTCCACTCCCATCACATGTTTGGGCTCATTTCTATCATTGCACTTACATCACTGCATTGTGAGCCTTGGATGATGTGTCTGTCCCTTGGATTGGGTTTTGAGCCCCTTGACAGCCAAGCCCGAGGGCCAGGGGTTATCAGTAACACACATAGCTTTAGCTTGCTCCTTCCCTCCTTTATGTTCAGTGAAGTCCCTGTACCCTCAGGGGCTTCCTGGTGTGTGGCCTTCTCTTCGCCAGAATGGAAACCTAGCCCACCCACGTGACACTATTGTTCACAGTTCTCTCATATTGCTTTTCTCAAATTCCACCGGGTTTAAAGAGTAAAATGATGTCCTTCTTGGGCTCCACCTGGCTCTCCATCTCATGTGAAACAGAAGCCCTTTGAGTCTTTGAGGCTCATTTCATTGAGCTTTTCTTCCCTACTCCCTTTGTTCCTGAAGACATCTACCAATTGCTTGGTCACCAGGTGACTCATGCATGAGGCCCACAATCTTCCACTTCACGTTTCTCTTTTGAACAGTTTTGTTTCTTTATTTCTTCCGCTTTCTTTCCCCCAACTCTATTGTCTCATCTCTTTTATGTATGGTTTGAAACAGGTACAATTTTGTTTTTACATATGTCTATATAATTATGTTAATATGTGTGCACATTTATTTATTTGAATGGAAATTCTATCCTAATTATTAGACTGCACTCTTGGTCTCAATTGCCACTCAGTTTTTGTTGGATGATGTTAGGTTACCTGTAGCATTTTCACAACATTGCTGTTTTTCATATTAGGAATATCTTCATAAAGCCATTTTGGTATTAACAATAATATCCTTCTTTTAATCCTAAAAAACAAAAATGACACATTAGAAGAAGCAGGCAATCATATAGGAGATTAGGAAGTCAACTACAATAAAATGTATATTAAAAATCAAATTTCCTAGGTCGGACACAGTGGCTCATGCCTATAATCCCAGCACTTTGGGAGGCTGAGGTGGGAGGATTGCTTGAGTCCAGGAGTTTGAGACCAGCCTGGGCAACATAGCCAGACCCTGTCTCTACAGAATATTAAAAAATTAGCTGGGTGTGGTGGTGCGTGCCTGTGGTCCCAGTTACTTGGGAGGCTGAGGTGGAAAGATCGCTTGAGCCTGGGAGGTCAAGGCTGCAGTGAGCTTTGACCATGCCACTACACTCACTCTGGGCAACAGAGTGAGACCCTTACTCAAAGAAAAAATTAATTAAAAAAATCAAACTTCCTGATGCAGAAGCTAAAGTTTTCATCTCTTACTTAATGAAAATTAAGTGGGAAATTGTGTCATTATCTTTTCAGATTTTCCTCTCATCTCTATTGCTCTGCTTCTTTTAATGAGCAAAAACATTTCAAAACACTCACACTAGATTCAAGATAAGTGGGAGAACCATCCTAGCAGTGAAACTGTACACATATTAAATAGAGCAAACTACTATAACCAGAAGATACCCATGTGGGAAAGTCTGAAAAACTTAAGGGATATTTTGTAGAACTTTCCAAGGTGACCATAACTACCGAATATTTAAAAAGAGAATGTTACATAACAAAGCCCTAAAATTTAAGCTCTTCTAATTCTAGATTTTGTAATTATTTCAAATAGGGTGGTAATGATGGTGATAGCTCCAAACTTTCTTGATGTGGATGGAGAAGGAGGCTGGGGAACATGTCTTGCAGTTGTGTGGCATAGTGAGAACTGGTTTCTACCTAGACTGTGTGCTTATTAAGGATCAGTGGGGTGGGGCTTTGGAAGGAAAAGGGAGAAGCCATAAACATCCCACTTCTTCCCCCAAGCTATCTATTAGCACTGCCACTGTGTTTAAAAACACTCTCTGCATTGACAGCACAAATTGGTTTGGGCAAAAATGTTGTACCAAGAACTTAGAAGAGACTAAACTGATCTCAGACAACTTTTTACATATTAACAATGGATCTGTTAGCAACAGATCAAACTTATTTGTTTACATAGGTTCTTTAAGAATCCGTACTAAATAACAACCAAAATGGCTAAGTGAACTTTGCTAGCCCAATTTGACCTTGGACTTCAGGATAAAAATTATTTCTTTACCCATCTTTATACAATGTCTTATGACTCCGTTCTTTTTTGTTTTGTTTACTAATTCACACTTTCTTCTGTATTTAAAATTAGACCAAATTAGCAAATTCATGCTATTGGAGTAATTTTTTATACAGCACACTGATACAGTGAGAATATATATATTATATAATATATATTACAAAATCCTTTTAAAGCTCTTGTTACCCAACTCCTGCCATGCCAAGTGGCCAATATTTCTGGCTTTTGAACTTTACCTCCCAGAGGTAAAGGAAGATTCAAGACAATTCATGGAAGGGAAGAGAATCAACAAATGGTAAAGTTCATGCAGGTATCAAACCAGAAAGGACTCATTCCTTAACCCAGGACTATATAATATATAATATATTATAATATATAAGGAATATATAATATATAATAATATATATTATATAATACATAATATATATAATATATAATATAATAAATATATATTATATATATATATTTACCTACTTTTGATTTTATTATGTTTAAAATGTTTTGGGCTAGGCACGTTGGCTCACACCTGTAATCCCAACATTTTGGGAGGCCAAGGCGGGCAGATCACTTGAGGCCAGGTGTTCGAGAGCAACCTGGCCAACATGATGAAATCCCATCTCTACCAAAAAACACAAAAATTAGTTGGGCATGGTGGTGTGTGCCTGTATTCCCAGCTACTTGGGAGGCTGAGGCATGAGAATCACTTGAACCCAGGAGGTGGAAGTTGCAGTGAGCCGAGATCGCACCACTGCACTCCAGCATGGATAATAGAGTAAGACTCTGTCTCAAAAAAAAATAGTAATAATAATAAATAAATAAACAAAATGTTTTGCTTTCTCTTGCTCACTTCTGTTTCTGAACTAAGGCTTTTATAGATAATAGTTGTATTAAATAAAAGTATCTGTTCAAATGTAAAATAAATATATTGAAATTATCTCATGTTTCATCTTTTTAAAAAGAGTACTTATTTAAATAATTAAATGAGCAAAGAATTGCCCTCTTTCCTCCTTTGTTGTCACGAATTGAAAATTAGTTTTTAAGTTATTCTTAGTTATGAACTTAATGTTACTTAAACTTTTACACTAGGACATGTTTAAATAATAACACAAATATTGATTTTTTGGGGGGTATTAATTTGAACATTAAAATATTTCAAGGGACTTTATAATCAAGTATATTTTAAAACAGCCTCAAATAAAATTCCATATTAGTTTGCCCTCCTCACAAGGGTATTAGGGATATGTTTATTAATGTGTAATTTAAATTTTGAAATATTAAGTTCTGAGTGAAAAACCTATCTAGATAAGAAATCATTAGTAGACTTTATTTAGAATAGCTCATTCAAAATATTTCTACTGCATTTGATTACAAATGTAAATGAAAGAAAGATTATTTCATGAAGCAAATGATGGCAAGAAGGAGAAACTCAGTGCCAATTTGGCAAAGAACATTCAAGTCAAAATTTGTGAGCAACTGGACATACTGGGGAACTGCCACACCAAACAACTCTAGTCAATCAGCAGCTTAGAAATACTCAATGCGGCCAGGTGCGGTGGCTCAAGTCTGTAATCCCAGCACTTTGGGAGGCTGAGACGGGTGGATCATGAGGTCAGGAGATCGAAACCATCCTGACTAACGCGGTGAAACCCCGTCTCTACTAAAAAAACACAACAAACTAGCCAGGCGAGGTGGCAGGTGCCTGTAGTCCCAGCTACTCGGGAGGCTGAGGCAGGAGAATGGCGTAAACCCGGGAGGCGGAGCTCACAGTGAGCTGAGATCCGGCCACTGCACTCCAGCCTGGGTGACAAAGCGAGAATCCATCTCAAAAAAAAAAAAAAAAAAAAAAAAAAAAAAGGAAATACTCAATGCATCAGTAAAATTTAGAAATCTAAGTGTCTTGCTTTTCTCAAAGTCTCATTTTAAATAACTAAGCATAGATCTTTATTAATACCATCACAGGAGGGAAAAAACTGAAGGGGGCCAAGTGTAAGGAACTTTCGGGCTGAATGCTAAAACACCAACACAATTGGTAAGGAATTGACAAATTTAAAAGTTGCCACAATTCTCTTCACACTGATTCAAGCTGATTTGTTTGGGTGGAATTCAAGTGTCAAAGCAAACTAAATATGGCCTGAGAAGGACTTCATACCTCTGTATTTGCATCCCTGTGGATGAACTATAACCTAGCTTAACAGGCAGACAAGAGCAAAAACCTGACTTAGGAGTATGTGCCTGTAACAATAACTGAGTCTTGGCCAATCCCAGTGGACCATACTTCAACCACTTATAGACTGCTAAGTGTTCAAACTGTGTTCAAATAAGACAAATGCCAACCTGTAACCAACCAGCTGTTTCTGTACATCACCGCCAATTTCTGTATGTCACTTCTCTCTCTCTTTTTTTTTTTTTTTTTTTTGTCTATAAATTTGTTCTGACCACAAGGCATCGCTAGAGTCTGTCTGAATCTGCTGTGATTCTGGGGCTGCCCAATTTTCAAATTGTTCATTGCTCAATTAAATTCCTTTAAACTGGTGAAGTTTTTCTTTTACTAGATGGTGTCAGAAGTGGGATATGAATTAGACCTTCTAATGACTCCCAGGAGCACTGAGGGAACAAGCAAGGAACCTGTTGGACCTACTTGTGTCCTTTGATCTCTCAGAGTAGCTGGGGATCATGGTAACTTCTCTCTTGAATTTCAGAGCTCCACAGATTTGTGTTTTGAACTCTCCAAGTTTCTTTGAGCAAATTTCTGTTCCAAACTGGGTTCAGAAGTCACAACAGAAACTGAACTGGGTCCAGGATGGGATTTGATCAGTAATTAACTGGATTGGATCCAGTTAGAGGCCTCTTAGATTTGACTAGGTCAGAAAGAAACTGGCAGTAAATGGTACTATTGCAGGGGTTGTAAAATTTGGCATTTGGAAATTCACAGGGATTTTTGTTTTCTACACCTTTGTTTCATTTTTCTTGCACATTTAGGTAGGAAAAGTCATTGGCTAAGTTTATCAAGGGAACCTGAAAGCAAAGCCAATATTTTAGGTAAAAATGAGATCCTTAATTTCTGAAAAGCAGAGTTCTTTCCAGTTTATACATTAGGTTTGGGAGGCAGCATAGTCTTACAGAAATCACAAAATCTTACCAAAGATAACTTACAATGGATCATTCCAAACGAACAACAACACACTGAAGTACATTTAAAAAAAAAAAACAAAAAACTGGATGAGGTCTCCATCTTGTTTTACATCCTTGGGAGCTTGACTTTGTAGCCACATGGTGGTACTTTCTCTTGGTCTCTGCCTTCAAGGGAACAGGAATTTCAGGGTTCATGTCACAGTTAGCTCCAAAAATTATGTTGAGTAGTTAAAAGTCTTTGCAAGTTCAAAATTAACTACTCTGGAGTCCTTCTGGGAAGCACAATGGAGACTGCCCAGTACTGTAGCTCAGTAGCAAAAGTTTTTTACTTTCACAGTGGTGGCCTGGGTTCGATTCCTGGGTTAAGGAATGAGTCCTTTCTGATTTGATACCTGCATGAACTTTACCATTTGTTGATTCTCTTCCCTTCCATGAATTGTCTTGAATTTTCCTTTCTCTGAGCACCTGGGAGGTAAAGTTCAAAAGCCAGAAATATTGGCCACTTGGCATGGCTAAAGTTGGGTAACAAGAACTTTAAAAGGATTTTTTAAAGCGCACTATATTTAAGAGTCAGCTTAATTAAAAGTGGATAGTCAAGTTATAGGTATATTTAAAAGGCCTTTATGTCTTTTCTTTTCTTTTCTTTTCTTTTTTTGAGACAGAATCTCGCTCTGTTGCCCAGGTTGGAGTGCAGAGGCACAATCTCGGCTCACTGCAAGCTCCACCTCCTGGGTTCATGCCATTCTCCTGCCTCAGCCTCCCAAGTAGCTGGGACTACAGGTGCCCACCACCATGCCCAGCTAATTTTTTGTATTTTTAGTAGAGATGGGGTTTCACCGTGTTAGCCAGGATGGTCTTGATCTGCTGACCTTGTGATCCGCCCGCGTTGGCCTCCCAAAGTGCTGGGATTACAGGTGTGAGCCATGGCACCTGGCTGCCTTTGTATCTTTTCTTTTTGTGGATCTTGTTTTGCTGAAAAAGGTTTTTTTCTTCTCAGTTGACTGAATTATTTTTCTCCGTTTTGTCTTGTCACTCTTAAGGCACACATGAGAGGCCCTAAGATAGCTTCTGATAGCCTAGGACTCCTTGGGAAAAATAATGAAGGTGCAACTGACCCTGTTTTGGAAAAAAAAACCCTCTGTTTTCCTCATGGAACCCCAAGAATTAAAAGCAAATAGATCTCTCTCAAAATCCGTTTTGACTTCCAGCTGTGCCTGCTTATTAGACCCCAGAAACTGCATGTTTTCCTAGCCATTTCTTGATGGGCTCCACTCCAAGTTCAGTAATCCAATGAAGAAACTGGCAAATGAAAAATCCTACAACTACTGGATCTTGTTCTCTGTGTAGTTATATACATGTTGTGTGTATGATGTTTATATAAAAGAGCTCTAAGTAATTGGCTTAAAGAAAAATAAGGGCTTAGATAAAACATTTTGGAAGAAAAAATAAAAATTGTAATGTCTTAGTTCATGTAACTTTAGTAATATTTGGGAAATAAAAACAGCTTTAAAGATTATTGGTAAAATAAAGGCATTTTGTCTAAATTAGACAGGTCAGATATTAGGTTGATTAATGCTTTAAGGTCATAAACTGCTTTAACTTTTGAAAACTGTTCAATTTACCTACCTTGGAGACATTAAATTCTCAATAAGGCCTGGGGATATGTGGAATTAGCCATGCTCCCCTAGCTATGCAAAATAGGTCATAAAGAAAATAGATTTTATATAAGAAAGGATATTGTATAGTAAATTCTTGTCCTAAAGTAAACTGGTTGCTTAAAAAGAGAGATGATTAGGACAATTCAGAAAGTCTAAGCATGTCACAGATGGTCTGTATAAATCATGAAAGGATACATGAAAGGAAATTTATGCAACCAAATTAAAAGTTGCTAACAGTTACCATTACAACATGTAGTCATGACTACTGAAAATAGATTTACATGCAAGGTGTATAAGGAAACTAAAATGCATTTTTGCTAGAAGGTTATAAGGCACAGGAATGTAAATTTTTGTCTAGGTTAGAGGGTGAAAAGATTGTTTAAAATTAAAATAAAGCTAAAGGTTTGAATACATTGTGGAAGGTTTGTGAAAAGTTAATCTTATAAAAAGAAATTCTGTGCAGACATTGGCTAAAGATAAATGAGTATTGTTAAGTTTTTCTGTAAATTAAAATTGAAATAAAAGCACAACAGGTTTTTCTTAGAGCACTGATCTGCTTTTTGACAAAAATATGTAAAGGGTTATAAAATGTTTACAAGAATCTCACCTCATGGTCAAAACTGGTTAAGCATAATATCAAGTGTTTTAAACCTTTAATGTATTTTATAGGCTTCCCAAAATGAAATTTCAGCTTCAAAATTATCTTTCTAACCCCATACTTTTGGATGCTACAGAGGGCCCTTAAAGCATCTGAAGGAGAGGTAAACAGAATTATCTATATGTTTAGTTACATGGGATTGTCAAAATAAAAACAATGTTTAATCTTCTTCAGGTTATATTTTAATGAATAACATTAATATATGTTCCAAAATTGTATAGGATTTCTAAAATTCTATTGTCTCAATATATCCTTTCAATCATAGTTAAGGTTATTATGTTAAGTTATCATAGACCACAGAGATAACCATATTTCCTTGTGAACTGTGTTTTTAACTATCACTATTTGAAGTCATTACATTAAGTTAATTACTTAATGCTAATGCAATTTCTGAAAGCTTCACAAACACGCAAAATCCTAGAATATGGTATCTTTTAGAAAGTTCATGAAAGGATAAAAAGGACCCTAAAAAGCACTCTTGAATACAGGTTTCTAATAACTTTAAATTCATATCATTTAGACTGGGTAAGAATCCCTAAAACTTTAATAAAAAGACTAACTGGTTTATAAAACTGCTAACTGAAGTAGAACAAAAATTAATTAAATACCATGAAAATACTCTGCCAGATTTTCATGCTAAACCAGCATGAAAAATCAGCATGCTAGAGAGCTAGCAAGATGGCTGAATAGGAACAGGTCCTGTCTGCAGCTCTCAGAGATATCGACGAAGAAGGCGGTGATTTCTGCATTTCCAACTGAGATACTAAGTTAATCTCATGGGGATTGGTTGGATAGTGGGTGCAGTCTATGGAGGGTGAGCCTAAGAAAGGTGGGGTGTCACCTCACCCGGGAAGCACAAGGGGTCGGGGGATTTCCCTTTCCTAGTCAAAGGAAGCTATGAGAGACTGTACTGCGAGGAATGGTACACTCTAGCCCAGATACTGCACTTTTTCCACAGTCTTCACAATCAGCAGATCAGGAGATTCCTTCTGGTGCCTGACTCAGTGGGTCCCACCCCCATGGAGCCCAGCAAGCTAATATCCACTGGCTTGATTGGGAGAAACTAGCACAAAAAAGCTGAAATTTCCAAAAACCAGAATGCCTCTTCCCCCGCAAAGGATCACAACTCCTCGCCAGCAAGGGAACAAAACTGGATGGAGAATGAGTCTGATGAATTGACAGAAGTAGGCTTCAGAAAGTGGGTAATAAACTCTTCTGAGCTAAAACAGCATGTTCTAACCCAATGCAAGAAAGCTAAGAACCTTGAAGAAAAGACAAATTGCTAGCTAGAATAACCAGTGTAGAGAAGAACATAAATAACCTGATGGAGCTGAAAAACACAGCACAAGAACTTTGTGAAGCATACACAAGTATCAATAGCCAAGTCAATCAAGCAGAAGAAAGAATATCAGAGATTAAAGATCAACTCAATGAAATAAAGCAAGAAGACAAGATCAGAGAAAAAAGAATGAAAAGAAACAAACAAAACCTCCAAGAAATATGGGACTATGTGAAAAGACCAAATCTACATTTGAATGGTGTATCTGAAAGTGACAAGGAAAATGGAACCCAGTTGGAAAACACATTTCAGGATATTATCCAGGAGAACTTCCCCAACCTAGTAAGACAGGCCAACATTCAAATTCAGGAAATACAGAGAACACCGCAAAGACATTCCTCGAGAACAGGAACCCCAAGACACAAATCATCAGATTCACCAAGGTTGAAATGAAGGAAAAAATGTTAAGGGCAGCCAGAGGAAAAGGTCTGGTTACCCACAAAGGGAAGCCCATCAGACTAACAGTGGATTTCTCAGCAGAAACACTATAAACCAGAAGAGAGTGGCGGCCAATATTCAACATTGTTAAAGAAAAGAATTTTCAACCTGGTATTTCATATACAGCCAAACTAAGCTTCATAAGCGAAGGAGAAATAAAATCCTTTCCACACAAGCATATGCTGAGAGATTTTGTCACCACCAGGTCTGCCTTACAAGAGCTCCTGAAGGAAGCACTAAACATGGAAAGGAAAACCAGTACCAGCCACTGCAAAAAACATACCAAATTGTAAAGACCATTGATGGTATGAAGAAACTGCATCAACTAACGGGCAAAATAACCAGCTAACATCATAATGACAGTATCAAATTCATATATAACAATATTAACCTTAAAAGTAAATGGGCTAGGCCAGGTGTGGTGGCTCATGTCTGTAATCCCAGCACTTTGGGAGGCCTAGGCGGGCAGATCACCTGAGGTCGGGAGTTTGCAACCAGCCTGACCAACATGGAGAAACTCCATCTCTACTGAAAATACAAAATTAGCTGGGTGTGGTGGCACATGCCTGTAATCCCAGCTACTAGGGAGGCTGAGGCAGGAGAATTGCTTGAACCTGGGAGGTGAAGGTTGCAGTGAGCCAAGATTGCGCCATTGCACTCCAGTCTGGGCACCAAGAGTGAAACTCCGTCTCAAAAAAAAAAAAAAAAAAAAAAAAATGTAAATGGGCTAAATGCCCCAATTAAAAGACACAGACTGGCAAATTGGATAAAGAATCAAGACCCATTGGTGTGAGTATTCAGAAGACCCATCTTACATGTAAAGACACACACAAAATAAAGGGATGAAGGAAGATTTACCAAGCAAATGGAAAGAAAAAAAAAAAAAAGCAGGGGTTGCAATCCTAGTCTCTGATAAAACAGACTTTAAACCAACGAAGATAAAAAGAGACAAAGAAGGGCATTACATAATGATAAAAGGAGTAATGTAACAAGAAGAGCTAACTATCCTAAATATATATACACCCAATATAGGAGCACCCAGATTCATAAAGTCAGTTCTTAGAGACCTACAAAGAGACTTAGACTCCTACACAATAATAGTGGGAGACTTTAACACCCCACTGTGAACATTAGACAGATCAGTGAGACAGACAATTAACAAGGATATCCAGGACTTGAACTCAGCTTTGGACCAAGCAGGACCTATAGACATCTACAGAACTCTCCACTCCAAATCAACAGAATATACATTCTTCTCAGCACTACATCACACTTATTCTAAAATTGACCACATAATTGGAAGTAAAACACTCCTCAGCAAATGCAAAAGAATGGAAATCATAACAAACTGTCTCTCAGACCACAGTGCAATCAAATTAGAACTCAGGATTAAGAAACTCACTCAAAACCACACAACTACATGGAAACTGAACAACCTGCTCCTGAATGACTACTGGGTAAATAACAAAATGAAGGCAGAAATAAAGATGTTCTTTGAAACCAGTGAGAACAAAGACATAACATACCACAATCTCTGGGACACATTTATAGCAGTGTGTAGAGGGAAATTTATAGCACTAAATGCCCACATCACAAAGCTGGAAAGATCTAAAATCAACACCCTAACATCACAATTAAAAGAATTAGAGAAGCAAGAGCAAAGAAATTCAAAAGCTAGCAGAAGACAAGAAGTAACTAAGATCAGAGCAGAACTGAAGGCGATAGAGATATGAAAACCCCTTCAAAAAATCAATGAATCCAGGAGCTGGTTTTTTGAAAAGATCAACAAAATAGATAGACCACTAGTAAGACTAATAAAGAAGAAAAGAGAAGAATCAAATAGATGCAATAGAAAATGATAAAGGGGATATCACCACCAATCCCACAGAAATATAAACTATCATCAGAGAATACTATAAACACCTATATGCAAATAAACCAGAAAATCTAGAAGAAATGGATAAATTCCTGGACACATACATCCTCCCAAGACCAAACCAGGAAGAAGTCAAATCCCTGAACAGACCAATAACAAGTTCTGAAATTGAGGCAGTAATTAATAGCCTACCAACCAAAAAAAGTCCAGGACCAGACGGAGTCACAGCCGAATTCTACCAGAGGTATAAAGAGGAGCTGGTACTATTCCTTCTGAAACTATTCCAAACAGTAGAAAAAGAGGGAATACTCCCTAACTGATTTTATGAGGCCAGCATCATTCTGATACCAAAACCTGGCAGAAACACAACAAAAAAAGCAAATTTTAGGCCAATATCCCTGATAAACATCGATGCGAAAATCCTCAATAAAATACTGGTGAACGGAATCCAGCAGCACATCAAAAAACTTATGCACCACAATCAAGTCAGCTTTATCCCTGGTATTCAAGGCTGGTTCAACATAGGCAAATCAATAAATGTAATCCATCACATAAACAGAACTAAAGATGCAAACTACATGATAACCTGAATAGATGCAGAAAAGGCCTTTGACAAAATTCAACAGCCCTTAGTGCTAAAAACTCTCAATAAACTAGGTATTGATGGAATGTATCTCAAAATAATAAGAACTATTTATGACAAACCCACAGCAAATAAAATACTGAATGGACAAAAACTGGAAGCATTCCCTCTGAAAACTGGCACAAGACAAAGATGCCCTCTCTCACCACTCCTTTTCAACACAGTATTGGAAATTCTGGCCAGGGCAATAGGCAAGAGAAAGAAATAAAGGGTATTCAATTAGGAAAAGAGGAAGTCAAATTGTCTCTGCAGATGACATGATTGTATATTTAGAAAACCCCATCGTCTCAGCCCCAAAACTCCTTACACTGATAAGCAACTTCAGCAAACTCTCAGGATACAAAATTGATGCACAAAAAACCACAAGCATTCCCATACACCAATAACAGGCAAACAGTGAGCCAATCATGAGTGACCTCCCATTAACGATTGCTACAAAGAGAATTAAAAACCTAGGAATACAACTTACAAGGGATGTGAAGGACTTCTTCAAAAAGAACTACAAACCACTGCTCAAGGAATTAAGAGAGGACACAAACAAATGGAAATCCATGCTAATGGATAGGAAGAATCAATATCGTGAAAATGGCCATATTGCCCAAAGTAATTTATAGATTCAATGCTATCCCCATCAAGCTACCAGTGACTTTCTTCACAGAATTGGAAAAAAATACTTTAAATTTCATATGGAACCAAAAAAGAGCCCACATAGCCAAGACAATTCTAAGCAAAAAGAACAAACCTGGAGGCATCACACTACCTGACTTCAAACTATACTACAAAGCTACAGTAACAAAAACAGCATGGTACTGATACCAAAACAGATATATAGATCAATGGAACAGAACAGAGACCTCAGAAATAACACCACACATCTACAACCATCTGATATTTGACAAACCTGACAAAAACAAACAATGGGGAAAGGATTCCCTATTTAATAAACAGTGTTAGGAAAACAGGCTAGCCATATGCGTAAGGCTGAAAGTGCATCCCTTCCTTCCACCTTATGCAAAAATTAACTCAAATGGATTAAATATTTAAACATAAGAGCTAAAACCATAAAAACCCTAGAAGAATACCTAGACAATACCATTCAGGACATAGGCAAGGGCAAAGACTTCATGATGAAAACACCAAAAGCAATGGCAACAAAAGCCAAGATTGACAAATGGGATCTAATTAAACTGAAGAGCTTCTGCACAGCAAAATAAACTATCATCACAGTGAATAGGCAACCTACAGAATGGGAGAACATTTTTGCAATCTACCCATCTGACAAAGGGCTAATATCCAGAATCTACAAGGTACTTAAACAAATTTACAAGAAAAAAACAACCCCATCAAAAAGTGGGTGAAGGATGTGAACAGACACTTCTCAAAAGAAGATGTTTATGTGGCAAACAAACATATGAAAAAAAGCTCATCATCACTGGTCATTAGAGAAATGCAAATCAAGACCACAATGAGATACCATCTCATGCCAGTTAGAATGGCGATCATTAAAAAGTCAGGAAACAAGAGATGCTGGCAAGGCTGTGGAGAAATAGGAACACTTTTACATTGTTGGTGGGAGTGTAAATTAGTTCAACCATTGTGGAAGACAGTGTGGCAATTCCTCAAGGATCTAGAACCAGAAATACCATTTGACCCAGCAATCCCATCACTGGGTATAACCCAAAGGATTATAAATCATTCTACTATAAAGACACATGCACGTGTATGTTTATTGCAGCACTGTTCACAATAGCAAAGCCTTGGAACAAACCCAAATGCACATCAATGATAGATTGGATAAAGAAAATGTGGCACACATACATCATTGAATACTATGCAGCCATAAAAAGGATGAGTTAATGTCCTTTGCATGGGTTATGTCCTTGATGGGTTGATGGGTGCAGCAAACCACCATGGCACATGTATAGCTATGTAACAAATCTGCACGTTCTGCACATGTACTCCAGTACTTAAAGTATAAGAAAAAAAAAAAAAAAAAAAAAAACAGAAATCAGCATGCTAAATCAGCTAATACTAAAATTGTTTAGATATACAATTTGAATAAACTCCATGATCTACGTCAAATTACCTATGATAACTCATCAGTTATCAGTGCTATGCACCTAAATTGGAGAAACAACTGGTATTCAAGAGGACATAAACCCATTTTTAAGCATGGACTTATGGAGAACCAAGATGGTCACTTTGTCCTTCCAGAGTCCTTCAGGCTTTTATTATTAAAAGTTCTGCATTCCGCGACTCGTAATGGAAAAGATAAAATGATCCAAATTAAATATGTTTGCGTGGTGACTTATAAACTACTAAAATGCTTATAAACAATGTTTGGTTTGTCAAACCCATATTCCTGGGAAAACAATCAAAGCTTCAAGTACATTTGGCTACTTGATGAGACATTTAAATATTTGTAAGAGATTTCACTCAATTGTCACTTTCAATGCGTATTTTCTGGTTGTATGAAAGCTTTCCCATGCAAGAAGACTGATGTTATAATAGTAGATTGTTATGCTACAGTATATTTTTACATGGTTAAAAAAAGCTGTTTATGGTTCACTGAGGACAATCCACCCCTTTACAATCTAGAACCCAAAGAATGAATCTTCTGAGAACATTAGAGAAAGACTGTCCTTGCCATCCACACTACAGCAAAACTTTGGGACCTTGAACTTCAGTTTCAGAGGTCCCACAACTTTCATAATCTCACAACTGAGAAGGGTCCTTCCACACCCATTGCAACCCTTAAGGTAAAGCTAACCAGGACAATTTCTCCCCAGATGACAGCGTGCTTAATGTGAGCAGCTTATCCCAAAATCATGGATTCAGACTTCTCTGCTATCATGAGACTCTTACCTTTGAATATTTTTTTTTCTTGCTTATGCCTCTATGAACAGTAGAAGTGAAAAGGAGTTCCGTTATGTGTGTATTATGGGGTATATGTTTATTTGTGAAGGATTTTGCAGCCAGCCTTATACATGGATAACGTTATACTTTGGTGGATAAAAGATGAAGGCCCAATGCAGCTGAGAAATTTTAAGAGTTCATAATCAGTCAGAAACAGAACATTGATTCATTCCTCTTAACCCACATCATGGGCTAAAGAGAACATTGCCAGGAGGCCTTCACTCTTCTAGAAGGACATCATTTGTTAGGTCTTTTTTTCTATACTTTGAGGTAAAAGAGGCACTGATTAGAAATGTATCCCTCATGATAGGTTCTATAGCAGATTCTACTGTAAAGGCTATGGTTACACAACAAACTTTAAATTCTCTTGTGAAAGTTACGTGAAATAGTATAATTGGCCAAACAGAAAAGTATTGGCTAAACAGCTGCTGACACTTATGGCCTATGGAGAAAACATCGGGTATTTATAGTGATTCAGTTGTAGGGGATTAATGAAAAAAATCACTTAGTTAAGTGAGTAGACTCTTCGTCTAGCTCATTCTTTCATGTATTTGATTTTAGATGGTTGGTTTGGCTTGTGAGGACCCTGGGTAAAGAACATGCTCCAGACTCTTAGTATTATTCTCCCAATAGTCCTAATAGTAATCTCCCTGGTACACTGTATTCTCTCAAAGATTTTAAATGTTTACAAGCAGCTATCTCTAGAATGTCAAATGGTCTCTCTTCAACTGGAATAACAAGAGCTAAAAGAAATGTGTGACCATCAGGACACCGTAACCTATGAATTACACACTGAGACCAGAAACCCAAAATGATGGTAACTGAGAGTGGCACTGAGGCCCTAAGTTTTGGTCATACTCTCACCTAAGTGAGAACCTGACCAAAAACGGGGATTTTTTTTTAAAACAAAATTATGGGAGGCCATTGTTTTGGACTGAGCTCATGCACTAGACTCCAACAGACCAAACCAAAACAAAATGGAGTTGCTCATGCTAAATACGACATAATCAAGCTAAGACTTTAAGGAAACACATAGATCCTAGAACAGACCAGGTTTTGTTTTTCTCCTATAAACAGGATGTTTCAGCATAAGAAGGTACCTTCTACTCAGTCCTTGTTCCCACCTTACAGAACCCACTGTTCTACTGTTTCCCAGTGGGTTTCAAGACCATGTAAGTACATTTACAATGGTGATAGTGACATCAATGACTAAAGTTTTGGTCAGTCTCTCAAAATTGAGAAAATCATCAAAAGGGGGGAATTATTAAGGCAAACTGAATATGATCTGAGAAGAACTCCATACTTCTATATTCGAGTCCTTGTGGATGAACTGTAACCTAGCCTAATAGGCAGACAAGATTGAAAACCTAACTTAGTAGTATGTGTCTGTAACAATAGCTGAGTCTTGGCCAATCCCAGCAGCCATACTTCAACCACTCATAGACTGCTAAGTGTTCAAACTGTGTTCAAATAAGGCAAACACCAACCCATAACCTATCCAGCTGTTTCTGTACTCCACTGCCGATTTCTGTATGTCACTTCTCTTTTTTTTTTTTTTTTTTTTTGTCTGTACATTTGCTCTGACCACAAGGCATCCCTGGAGTCTCTCTGAATCTGCTGTAATTCTGGGGGCTGCTCAATTCACACATTCATTGCTCAATTAAACTCCTTTAAATTTAATTTGACTGAAGTTTTTCTTTTAAAACAAGGCAATTTGTGACTTCACCACTCTCAAAAATCCAGGCACTGTAGGTAAATTTGAGGCACAATGGAAAAGGCCGTGTAGTAAAGGAGAGAAATGGGCTTTAATATCAGCTGTGTTTGGCCTCAGGGCTTAGTGTTCAGTGATCCTGGGCTGAGGACTTAGCCTCTTTAAGCCTCATTTAAGTCATCTGCAAAATAGATCAGGAAGCTTTTCTGGCAGGGTCGTTTTGAGGATTAAAGGAAAGAAATCTGTAAAGAGTTTGGCATGGGTAAGTACTTATTAAACATTGTTCCTTTTATTTTTCTTTATCTGAATAAAAATGTTAACAGATTTTTCTAGTAAACAACTGAAATGACTAAATTTTGGTGACACATATACATGTAGTCTAAGTCAGAAAACAGAAATTCTGCAAAAACCTACCCAGTTCGGAGTGATCTGTTAAATATCCCAATCAGAGAAAGAATTGACAACATAACAGCAAAGACGATCATTCCCAATAAAAGTCCAATGTCTTCTCTGTTGTCTAATGAAAGGAAAGAAAAATAATTTTAACCAAGTATTAGTGTTCACGTGATACCAGAATTACGATTCTGTCTACTCTGCTCAAAGCAAAGGTCTCAAAGGAGAAAGGGTAGGGGGAAGCAACATTAACCTTCACCTTGGGCCACAAAGTGACTGTTTTTCCAGAGTGCACAACTACCCCAGGAAACAACTTTTTGTTTGAGAAAGCTGGGCTACATGTATCTGATGTCAGTGGGTTTTTAGAAGTGCATCTAGCAAATGTGGTCAGCTTGTGCATGCAAATTTCATGTAAATTCTTAGTGGTGAACTTCATTTGGCTTGTCTGACACAGGTGAGAATTCCCGACTGCTGTAACAATGTCTAAAGCTGGTCACAATCATACTGATTTTTTTTAACTTTTTGTGTGAGATAGAATGTGTGAAATTTGTCATCATTCTTCAAAATCTACTGCTCATGAAATTTTCCTAAGTTGCAGTTTCCTCATTATAAAATAGATGCATAACACTTATCTCATGGGTTGTTTTGAAGATTGAAGAAGATGTCTCAAGAAGTCCTAGCACAAGATAGGTAACTAATTTGTTTTGAAAGAAGTTTTTGGGTCTTGAGCCCTAGCAGCTATTAAAAATGTGGCCGGGTGCGGTGGCTCACGCCTGTAATCCCAGCACTTTGGGAGGCTGAGGTGGGTGGATCACATGAGGTCAGGAGTTCAAGACCAGCCTGGCTACCATGGTGAAACCCCATCTCTACAAAAATGCGAAAATGAGCTGGGCATGATGGTGGATGCCTGTAATCCCAGCTGCTCAGAAGGCTGAGGCAGCAGAATTGCTTGAACCTGGGAGGCGGAGGTTGCAGTGAGCCGAGATCGTACCATTGCACTCCAGCGTGGGTGACAGAGCAAGGCTCTGTCTCAAAAAATAAAATAAAATAAATAAATAAATTTTTTAAATGTGTACAATCTATTGCAAAATCTGGCAAAATCCACCTAAGCCACTTCTTACATTCAGTTTTAAGCAGATCTTTGTACTTTGTCTACATTTTCCTATGGAGGGCATAAGGCATATCTTATTGTCCAGAAACTTAACACCTGATGTGATTTTTTCAGTATGATGGGTTAAAATGGGCAATTACTAAAAGACTACTCAAAAAGTCTAAGTGGTATTTTCTTACCAGAAGTAAGGTGTCCTGTGGAGATGGAAGCAACTGTTAGCCCAGAATTCCATGTGTTGTGTTGGGATGATTTTGATGTGACCTGGGGAACTTAAACCAAAAGGAAAGAGCATCAGTTTCTTACATTTTGCACTCCGCTTGCCAAATTTCCCAACAGAGTTTCTTCCCTTGTTTAGAGAGGACTAAAGTAAACCAATAACTTTAATGGACTTGAAGGGTGGTATAAAAGCAATGGCCTTCGAGTGTGTGTCTTTTCTTCCTTTTATTTAATTGGGTAAATCTCAAAGGAGAAAACACTGCAAGGGCAATTATAATCTACCTAGGTTGTAAAACTTCAAGGTGTGTCCACTAATTTCATGAGGCTTCTAGGTGGCAAATACCAAGGAGTTTTATTTTACTGAGCCAGAAAAAATGCACGATAACTGATCTCTATTTGATTCCTTGCAATTGATGGTGCAATAAGGTTCAGATTTCCTTGAAGGTCTCCAAGATGTGTCACTTTTGCCTTTGCACAATCTTTGAGATGCTGTTCACCTTCTCCTGGCTCCTCATAAGAAACCTAATTTTGGTTAGCAGGCACTTTGGTGTTGTAACACCGGCGTGGGATGTCACCAATGACTTCTCTCTGCTCTCTTCCCGCTGGCAAAGATCCTGGCAGCCTGGTCTAGTTATAAAGGCTGTCAGGACACTGCTAATGAATGCTTCTGACCAAGGCAGAGTGAATAATCCTGGCACCTTACTTTCAGTCTGAACTCAAAGGGGTCCTGGTGCAGCCTTGCCGGTCTTCCCCTTCCTGATAATTAAAAGCTGACAGAAATGACTTCAAGGTCACAATTCTCCCAACTGGCAGAAGACATTTCTGAAGATGGCTCTAAGCCTTGGATCCCTGAGACTGATTCAAGCCCTGTGTATTCTGTCATTCTGATTTCAGTGCTCAAATTTTTCTTTTAAAAAAATTACTTTTGGAGGCAGGGAGAAATCACAACTTGAGGCTGAGATATCACAGGCTTGTATAAGGAGCAATGTGACTCATGTGACTGTCTTTGAGAAAAGGATCCTACATTTCCAATGAAAAGGTTCCTATGGGGCTTCAGAAATTTTTGAAAAAGGCTGGTCTGGCCAGACGCAATGGCTCATGCCTGTAATCCCAGCACTTTGGGAGGCCGAGGCAGGTGGATCACTTGAGGCCAGGAGTTGAGACCAGCCTGGGCAACATGGTGAAACCCTGTTTCTACTAAAAATACAAAAATTAGCCGGGTGTGGTAGTGCATGCCTGTAATACCAGCTACTTGGGCATCTGAGAAAGGAGAATCACTTGAACCCGGGAGGTGGAGGCTGCAGTGAGCCTAGATTGCGCCATTGCAGTCCAGCCTGGGTGGCAGAGGGAGACTCCATTTCAAAAAAAAAAAAAAAAAAGCTGTTCGGGGTGCAGGCATAAGTGTGAGGAGGGTAGTTTTCTGAGAACAATGGTTGAGGAATTTTAGGAGATGAAAACATCAGAAAAGCCAAAAGTTATTTCCTGTGGGTTTTTTTTTTTTTTTTTTTTTTTTTTTTATTCTGGCTTCTCTACAGCAAGAGGAAAATGTTTCACCGGGAATTGTGACAAATCAGAAATTTTTTTGGCTTCTCAATGTCTAAGTCTCTTTTGCTCCGTGGGTATATGTTTCCACCAAACTCTGAGGGAACAAGGTTATGCCTGATGGCCAACAGTCAGGTTTATTCATCTAAAGTGGTATCTTTACAGGCCAACATTCATTGGCAGGGAACTCAGGCAGGAGTCTGAATCTCCATTATTTTGAAATTTTAAGAATAAAAATACTGGCCAGTTGCAGTGGCTCATGCCTGTAATCCCAGCGCTTTGGGATGATGAGTGGGGGGGGAGGTAGATCACAAGGTCAAGAGTTCGAGACTAGCCTGGCCAATATGGTGAAACCCTGTCTCGACTAAAAATACAAAAATCAGCTGGGTGTGGTGGCAGGTGCCTGTAATCCCAGCTACTCGGGAGGCTGAGGCAGGAGAATCACTTGAACCCAGGAGGCAGAGGTTGCAGTGAACTGAGATCACGCCACTGCACTCCAGCCTGGGCATCAGAACAAGACTCCATCTCCAAAAAAAAAAAGAGTAAAAATACTACATTAAAAGGCAACACAATTTTCAATTTAGCAAGATCATGGGCTTACAGCATATGCTGCTGTAGTATTTTTGTTTTCACTTTTATTATTTTAAAATTAGCATTTTTAATTTAGAAGTAATATATGGTGTTGGCTTTTAATACAGGTTAATGTAATTCTGTTGTATAAACTACAGGTGGTTATTTGGCAATGAAACCTCATTCAGTTATTAATTTGCATCATATAAAAACAATGTTCATATCTGACTAGGATTTTATTAGCCCAAACAGGGAATAAATACAATCTTCCTTTAGAATCTATTTGTTATCATAGTTCCAAATTAACCAGGTGCATTAAATTAAAGTCATTCATAAGAGGTGCTTAATTCTCAGAGGGAAATTTCACAAGGAATCAGTTATCTAAAATAAGACAATTTATAAACACAATTGTCGGAGAAGAAATCAAGCCAATGTTAGGCACAGGACTGAAACGAAGCTATGTAGATTACATTCTTCATGGAATACTGCCACCACGTGGCTACGTCATTTCTTTTTAAATTATACTTAACATCTTTGTAAAAGTGGTAATTAAAGTACAGAAAAATTTTCAACAGGAGAAATAAAAAGGAGAAAAAAAGAACCATCCCTAATCCCACCCTTTTAATCTACCTGCTATTAGTGTTTTATGGTATTTGCAAGTATTTTAACATACAAAAGCATTCACAAGCACAGAATCTCACACACACACATGTGCATACACACACACGCACAGAGCCTTTATGACTGGAAACTGTTGTTTATATCAGTTCTGTCATCAGTGCATTGCCTAATTTGCTAAAAAAAAAAAAAAACTTCATGATATCTTATTGTATTTGGTGTTTATAGTGTTACATCCATAATGAGACAGTTCCGTCCTTGCAACAGAATATTAACTTATGCCTATTAATCTCACAGGACATACTTGAATAT
The DNA here is from genome assembly GCF_049350105.2 of Macaca mulatta. Taxonomy (NCBI): domain Eukaryota; kingdom Metazoa; phylum Chordata; class Mammalia; order Primates; family Cercopithecidae; genus Macaca; species Macaca mulatta. The sequence goes on from NC_133406.1 coordinate 173,378,515, forward strand.
AATAAAAAAATCCAAATTATCTTTAATTTGGGAAGAATTTTTTATAAAACTTATACACACTGGCATCAAACTTTAGTCTTACAAGAAGACAATGTGCCTGTGGGAATTTAGAGTGATTGCAAACAAGAAATATGGTTTCTTATTATTGGACAAAATTTAAAGCATTACAACTATATTTTTTGGCCTACCAAAACACCAGGCTAGTTTAATCAAATCCACTCAGAGGGACCTGGTTTTAGTAATAATATATTCTATCTGTATCTTAAGGATGATGCCAAATCATCACCTCAGCTCTTCTTTCTACATCAACCATACTAGTCTGTTTTCATAACTGCTATGAAGACATAATCAAAACTGGATTTTTTTTTTAAGACAGAATCTCCCTCTGTTGCCCATGCTGGAGTGCAGTGGCATGATCTTGGCTCACTGTAACTTCTGCCTCCTGGGTTCTAGCAATTCTCCTGTCTCAGCCTACTAAGCAGCTGGGATTACAGGCACATGCCACCACACCTGGCTATTTTTTTGGTGTTTTTAGTAGAGACAGGATTTCACCATATTGGTCAGGCTGGTCTCGGACTCCTGACCTCAGGTGATCCACCTGCTTCAGCCTCCCAAAGTGCTGGGATTACAGGCGTGAGGCACCACACCTGGCCAAAACTGGGAAATTTATAAAGAAAAGAGGTTTTAATTGATTCGCAGTTCCACATGTCTGGGGAGGCCTCAGGAAACTTATAATCATGGCGATTGGAGAAACAGGCATGTCTTATATGATGACAGGCCAGAGAAGTGTGGAGCAAAGGGGGAAAAGCCCCTTATAAAACCATCGTATCTCATGAGAACTTACTATCACAAGAACAACATGAGTGTAACTGCCCCCACGATTCAATTACCTCCCACAACTCACGGGGATTATGGGAGCTACAATTCAAGATGAGATTTGGGTGGAGACACAGCCAAACCATATCATTGACCATGGGGCAAAGTGTGTTTTGTCATCCTTTTAAAGTGACCGTTTAAAGAGTATTAATTATATCTCAGGTAACATGCTAAACTTTACATGTTTTCTCTCATGTAATACTCACAACAACCCAATCACACAGACAATATTATTGTCCTCATCACACGGATAAGGAAACAAAAGAGTAGAATGGATAAATAACTTGCTCAGAGTTACATAGGTAGAGAGTGAAGAGTGGAAATTCCCATCCAGTTCTGACAGGTAGTCTGTGCTGATCTCATTAAATTAATAACTCACTTCCACAGCAGGATGGCTCAGGGTGGGCAGCAGAGTCAGCCCTGCAAACAGCCTCTCCCAGGATGAGACTTAGCATTGCTCCACTGAGGGCTCGCCAGGGTGTGTTGTGGCTGCCTGGCCTTGTGAGGCTCTCAACCCCACAAGCCCTACTGTGCTAACCCATTTAGCACTGATGCTTTAAATCTTCTAGCGTAGAGTTATTTTCTTCTTAAAACCGACTACTTTCCTTTATTACACAAGTAATACATGCTAATTACAGGATGCTTGAAAAGTATTGAAGGGTATGGAGAAGATAACACAATTTTATATTTGTTTGCCAACTAGAAACTATTATTTTAAAAAAATATGTTAACAGTCTTTTGTGTATATCGGTAGCCTAGTGGAGATCATACTCTTTAGTAAATGTTTTGTCTTGCCTTTTGTATTCAATTTTTTTTTTTTTTGAGACAGAGTCTCACACCATCACCCAGGCTAGAGTACAGTGGTGTGGTCTTAGCTCACTGTAACCTCTATCCCCTGGGCTCAAGCTATCCTTCAGGCTCAGCCTCCTGAGTAGCTGGAATTACAGGTGCACGCTACCATGCCCAGCTAATTTTTGTACATTTAGTAGAGATGAGGTCTTGCCATGTTGGCTAGGCTGGTCTGAAACTCCTGACCTCAGGTGATCTGCCTGCCTCAGCCTCCCAAAGTGCTAGAATTACAGGCATAAGCCACCACACCCGGCCTTATTCAATATTATTTAATAAAAATTTCCTCATTGTATTAAAAATTGTTCAAAACATCATGCTATGATGCTATGGCTAGTTAATATTTCATCATGTTTTACTGTATTTATTCAATCATACCCCTACAGAGAAACTGTATAGCTCAGTGGTTTCAAACACCAACTGCACACTCAAACAAAACTCAGTCCAAGTCCCGGCCCTACCAGATGGAGTTCCACGGCCCTGGGCAAGTTGTTTAACCTCTCAGTGACTCAGTTTCTTCATTTGTAAAATTAGATAAAAGCAGTGAGGTCATGAGTTTTGATGAGACAGTTCATATCAAGCACTTAGTACCATGTTTTACACAAATAAAACCTTAATCGGCATTAATTATTGTTATTGTTGAACTTTTAGACTGGTTCCAAATTCTTACTATTATAATTAGGTTTTGGATGTATATCATTGTACATAAATTTCCTTTCCATGGATTATTTCTTAAGGCCAGATCTCTACAAGAGGAATTACTGAGCCAAAGGGTGTAGACATCTCTGAGGTTTCTTGATTTACTTTTGCGCGTGCCAATCTTGATGTTGAAACCACACTAACCAAGACCTGCATCATAAAGGCTTTGATTAGAGCAGACACATGAACTTTTCTGGACCTTTCAGGAGGTTCTAGATACTCAAGAAAGAGGAGTCATATTAAAGGAGACAAAGGATTTTTTTTTTTAAATCATTGAAGATTCACCCCACCCTCCCTCCTATTTTTCTCAAAACACAAATACCTTCTTTTGGTTTCTCTCTTTCGAATCTCCTTTTAATAATTCAGCTGTTTCACAGCATTTAAATGCCATTTCTCCAAGCCAGGCCAGTTTAGCTCTGTGGTCAGAATTCAACATTATCGGGCCACGGGTAAAGAGTTGAGTATGTCAATTAGCAAGGCAAAACTAATGCCAACATATCAAATAGGCACCAGAAGCCCAGGGCAGGGAAAACGATGTGTCAGAACAATTTCATTACCACACCTTGAAAAACAAGTCAAGCAATGAATCATTTAGTGGATTACAGCGTCAGCGGTGTATATAAGGGTAGCAGGGTACACATAGACATATTCAAGGGTTTATCTTCCTTCCTATATTCCTAGGCTGTAGGTGCTTGGTATGTAGCGAGAAGGTAAGAAATCTACATATGGCAGTTACATTGTTAAAAAGAAAGAAAAAGAGGAGGAAAAGGCAAAAAGCAGTAGCCACCCAGGAAATTTTTCTAAATGACAAGGACCATACAGAGAAGGTCTGATGTCAAAGTGTAGCAAAACTCTATATGAAACAATGGACAGCTTCCAAGTCTACACAGTGGTCAACAGATTCCTCAGAAGTACACCCTTGCTCTCCAGGCATAGCATGCTCCAATCTGAATAGTCTAGTGGACATTTGCCATGTTTTATTTGCCCAGCACTAGGATATACTTCTTTGTGGGCATCCTAAAAAAGCCGAGAGGCAGTAGGGCTACAAGCAAATGGCCTAAACCTTGCAACCAGATGCCCCTCCCCTAACACCCAGGCTGTGAATGTGGACGGGGTGACACAGGGCTTCAGGAAACCACTTAGAATCCAATGTGGGCACCATAGCTGTATCCAGGATACAGTGACAGTGGCACCAGGGCAGGCAGTGGCAGTGATCAGTGTCAGCTGCAGGGTCCTCGCTAGACTTTTCCTAGGCTGTGATTTTGGCTGTGGTTCTGGCTCCTGCTCTCACTTGGATCCTGCTCATGCCAATTCTGCCAGGCTTTCTACAGATTTTCAGCTACCTTTCTAATCATTCTCTTTCTGCTTAAGATAACCAGGCTTGATTTCTTTTGCTTACACCTAAGCACCCTGACCAGTAAAAACTGCAATTGGTGGTAGTGGTTGGGGAGGTAGGGAAATGTAGCAGGACAAATGACGGTGTCATAAAGATGTCCGTGACCTAATCCCTGGAATCTGTGAATAGGTTACTATAATATTATGAAGTACATACTTTGTCTTCATCCTGCTTTTCTGGCATACAAGTTCTAAAATCCTCAGAATGCCCAAAGTGATAACTGTTATTTTGTATGCTAATGAGTTGATTAGTGGCTGGCAGCCCCTATGTAGCTTCAGGATGGGGGCTATTCAGAGGAAAGATCAAGGCATGATTAGAAGGTTGGGGTTTTTCAACCCATCCCCAACCTCCAAGAGGGGAGAGGGGCTGAAGGTTAAGTTGATCACCAATGGCCAGTGGTTTAATCAATCATGCTTATGTAATGAAGCCTCCAGAAAAACCCAAAGGCTTAAGTTCTAGGAGCTTCAGGAGAGCTGAACACCTGGAGGTTCCTGGCAGGTGATGCACCTGGAAAGCCTATGGAAGCTCCATACCCCTCCCCACATGCCTTGCCCTCTGCATCTCTTCCATCTGGCTGTTCGATTGTATCCTTTGTAATGCTGTTTATCATAAACCAGTAATTATAAGTGTTTTCCCAAGTTCTGTGGGACATCCTAGCAAACTGATCAAATCAGAAAAAAAGGTCATGGAAAAAAACCCTAACAAACAAACCCTATAGCCAATCAGATGGAAGTATAGGTAACCACCTATTACTTGAGACTGGCATCTGAGGTGGGAGTTGTAGGATCTGACACTATGTCTAGGCAGGTAGTGCCAGAGTGAATTAACTTAGAGGACACCCAGCTGATGTCGCTCAAAGAATCTGCTAGAGAATTTGTTGCTGAGGGGGAGAAATCCCCACACACATGTTGGTAACCAGAGGTCACAGAAGTGACCTGTGTTGTAAAAGTACTGTACAGCAGGAGAAATTGAGTTTGTTCTTTCTAGTCAGTTACCTTATAAGGTAAAAGGGAATTGAGAGGGAGTGGCTATCCTAGATGATATGGGTTGATCCAGTAAAATCACAAGAGTTCTTATAAGCAGAAGGGAGAAGGGTGAGAGTCAGAGAAAGAGATTGGAAGATGCTATGCTTCTGGCTTTGAAAATGGAGGATGGAGCCATAAGCTGAGGAATGTAGGTAGCCTCTAGAATCTAGAAAAGGCAATGAAACTGATTCTGTCCTGCAGCCTCCAGAAGGAGCATAACCCTATTGATACCCTGATTTCAGTCCGGTGATTGTGATTTTAGATTTCTCACCTCCAGAACTATAAGATAATAAATTCGTGTTGTTTTAAGCTATCAAGTTTGTGATGATTTGTGACAGTAGTAATAGGAAACTAATACAGAAGATGATGACTTCAAGAAGAAGCATAATCATAGGCTAGGCATGGTGGCTCCTGCCTGTGAGTCCAGCACATTGGGAGGCCAAGGTGGGCAGATTGCTCGAGTCCAGGAGTTCAAGACCAACTTGGCAAACATGGTGAAACCCTGTCTCTACAAAGAAAAAGGAAAAAAAAAGAAAGAAAAATAATTAGCTGGTCATGGTGGTGCATGCCTGTAGTTCCAGCTACTTGAAAGGCCAAGGTGAGAGGATTGTTTGAGCCCAGATCTCGTGAGCTGAGATCATACCACTGCACTCCAGCCTGGGTGACAGAGAGAGACCCTGTCTAAAAAGGAAGGAAGGAAGGAAGGAAGGAAGGAAGGAAGGAAGGAAGGAAGGAAGGAAGGAAGGAAGGAAGGAAGGAATGTTCTTTTTTCTGTACTAATAGGTTGCAAACTTCAGGGAAATTACAGAACTCTTCTGAATTGTTTCCTATTCTGCAGGAACTAGGTGGTTTATTAGAGGCAGGACCTGAAGAAGGTTAAATAAATCCAAATGAAAAGTGTAAAGTGATTAGTATTTCAAGAAACACTGTGTCTGTTTAACATGGGTTAGTAACAAAGAGTCTACAAGTTCAGAACCCATCTCTATGTGGACAATTCACAAATCTCTAATTACAAATAATAAAATGTTTGAAAAATACATTCTGTGTGGCATCATCTAATTTGCATTATATTTAATAGCACCAATATTTAGTTCCATTGACATAATATTTGCTTTTTCCCTTTTAGCCACTTAAAAACCTGAAAAATTAATGAGCATCTTTAAGGAGCCACTGGCAGTGCAACAACTAATACTGTTTTGTGAGAGTAAAGCAAAATGTTTAATATCTTGCTCACACTTGCCTCCCTCTGGAAAACTGTCAAAGAAAAAAAAGAGCAATATGATTTATCTGGGAAACTTTTCTATGGCAAGTAGCAATTCAAGCAAGTTAATTAGTCATCGTGAAATGTGACTGCCCTTCCCTCAGGCCTCTAACCTGTTAAAGGGATTATAGAATCTGTATCTTTTCTTCGTTAAAAAGGGACCTATATTACAATGCAGAATTGAAAAAGATACCTGGCTAGCCATTGTTTTTTCACCTTTTTAAAGTCAGTAGTAGCAAATGTAGATGACTGACTTATACATTTTCAGTGCTGGTTTTCTACACTGACAAATTGTCTTTTCCCCTTTGGGGCTCTTTCTGCAATGCTGAAAAACCGCAGTATTACAGTGGCTATCAAGATTGGTGGATCAGAAGCTCTAACTTCAGCAGCTCTCAGTGGTTCTCATGATCTCAGCTGAAACCTCACATCCAGAGACAGGGTGCGTTCTAGGCAGAAGAGGGTCACGTGTGATGTGATGGTTAATTACGACAACAGTCCTGTATCCTGTGCTTTGCGGGGTTCCTGTAACACCCAGGTGGACTGGGGTGGCCAGTGACTCAGGAGAAACAGGAAACAGAGAGGGGACCAGATAGTACTAGAGATAATGGCCTAAGATTCTCACATGCCCACCCTTTTCTGTCCCCCAAACCACTACTACTAAGGCTATGGTGATACAGACAGGAAACAGGAAAATACTGAGTAAATGAGGGTGGTTCCCTGGCAGAGGTCCCACCCTCAAGCCTGGACACCCACAGCCCTAAATAGAAGCAGGCATTCTTGTTTTCATGCCCAAAAGTTGCCTTTTGGCCCACTATGCCCCGCTATCCTGTAACCATATAAACTCCAGACCCCAGGTTCCAGAAGCAGACAGAGAGATAAACAGAAGAGCAGAAGAATGACAGAATGGCTCGGCAGAGAAGGAGAGAAGAAAACGAGAATCTGAATGCCAAGAGAAGTTCGGTTGGGGACATTCGGAGAGGAGATCAGCCACTGGACAGCCAAACTCCAGGGGAAGGTCATCTTCCCACTCTATCCCCCTTCCCGTTCCCTATCCATCCCTCTGAGAGCCACCTCCACCACTCAATAAAACCCCCACATTCATCCTTCAAATCGGTGTGTGACCCGATTCTTCCTGGACACTGGACAAGGACCTGGATACCAAGAGGGCACTGAGCTGGTTAACAGTTAAGCTGTCTACGGACAGCAAAGCTAAAATAGTGCACTGTAACACATTTCCATTTGGGCTTTGGGAGTCGCAGACATCCACCCCTAGATGCTACTGTGGGGCTGAAGCCCCAAGGTGCTCGCCCCAGCTCCTACACCTGCCCGTTTGTGTGCTCCCCCTCCCATAAGGGATGTGAGCAGGTGCCTTGGCCAAACAGATGAGCCACATGATATGCGACAGGGGTCAGGGAACTCTCCCATTTCGATGACTTGGGCAATCATATCCACACTGCCTTTCTGTCCACATTTTCTGCCCATTCCCTATGTTGTCTTTTATGACACTTCCCTCTTAAAGAGTGTGTCTGACCTCTACAGCAATGGTTCTTACACGTCACTGCAGATGTATCACTTGGCAAAGGGCTCAAGAATCTGTACTTCAAGAAGTGCCCAAGCATTCAGGCCAGGCACAGTGGTTCATGCCTGTAATCCCAGCACTTTGGGAGACCAAGGCAGGGGGATCATTTGAGGTCAGGAGTTCGAGACCAGCCTGGCCAACATGACGAAACCTTGTCTCTACTAAAAATACAAAAAAAAATTAGCCAGGTGTGGTGGCACATGTCTGTAGTGCCAGCTACTCAAGAGGCTGAGGCAGGAGAATTGCTTGAATCCAGGAGGCGGAGGTTGCAGTGAGCTGAGATGGTGCACTACGCTCTAGTCTGGGTGACAGAGCAAGACTGTCTCAAGAAAAAACAAAAACAAAAAAAAAGTGCCTAAGCATTCTTAATGTAGATTGTCCACAGACCCTCCTATGAGAAACAGTGCTTTCTAGACGGCCCATAACTAGCTGGTAAAGCACATGATGAATTGCCCGTGATGGTCCTGTCTTGGCTAAGACCACCTTTTTTACCTATCGTTTATCCTCATCTCAGACTGCCCCTTTCTTACCTATCCTATCCAAAACCTCCTATAGTACTATGGTTTCATTCTCATCACCTACCCCAAATCTGCTTCCACATCTTGTATTCATGCCAAAGTAACAGTAGTCAATAGCATCTTCTGGTTCTTTTCTCATGCATTTGCATTTCCATAACAAACACTGCATTAGAAATGAAGCTCTGTTGGCATAGTTTTATTACTAGCTAATGTGCAGTGAACGATTTTGTTTGGCGGGCAGATGCAGGACCCTACTAGGTCTCTTAGGAAGGAGACTAGCAGAGCTATAAATAACATGGGTGCTGGAATCCCATAGCCTGAGTTAGACCCTGGCTCTACCGTTTACCAGCCTTGTAATGTTTGGCAAAACTGCTTGGGCCATATGGTCTTCATCTGTGCAACTGGGATAATCATTATACTCCTTTTATAGAGCTGCAGTGATAAAGAAAGAACAATTCATATGTAAAATGCTTATCGAAATGCCCAACACCTAGTAAGCATCCAATAAATGTTAGCTATTTTTAATTATTATCCTGAAGTCACCCTGGGATTCAGTCTGTTAATTGGTCTCTTGCTATTATACCAGATAGAATAAATGGGTATTCTGGAGGATTGATTTTCTTTTTCAGCATAAGGCTTTGTTTGTCCTATTAAAGTCCAAATACTCTAAGTAAAAAAAAAAACAAACAAACAAAAAAAAAAACCAGAATAAGTCATTAAACTTGATTATAAGTGAGTTGGTTTGGTTCATTTCTGAGACCAGGTTTTTAATGGCCAAGCCAGGCACTATTCAGAGGGAAAGCCATGCAAAAGAATAAGAATGCTGAGGCTGCAGGACAAGCCATACCCACTTTAGGATTTGTCCTCTGGTCTTAGCTGTAGGCAGAATTTTGCAAACACATTGTATTGAGATGAATCAATTCAGTAATACACATGTCAGAATTTTAGAGACTAACTCAGGAAAGTCCTGCTTGGAAGAGGCATTATTGCCTGGGCTGTGTTTCTTCATAAATAAACCTTTAAGTACTGGAAGAGTCTGGCTGGCCAAAAAACCTCATTATCAAACAAGTTGGTTAAATAATGAATTACAGAAATGATATCATTTTATTTTTTCAATTGTGAGGCAATTCACTCTTCAGCTGTGAAGTCTGATTCTTACTGCTTTCATTTATATCTTTATGTATGATGCAATGTAATTTACATAATTATTATGCTTGATTTTTACTGTGTGTCTTCTCCAGAAGGAAACTTCTCCAAGACAGGGAATTTTGTTTCCTTTGCTCACTGAGGTTCTGCAAGGATCTAAAAATGCCTAGCACATGGTAGAGGCTAAATGAGTATTTTGTGAATGACTGTCTTTTCAGAGATCCCTTTTTAAAAAGCAATCAATATTAAAGATTCGCTAAAAAGCAGTTTGAAAACATACATCAGCATCTTAAAATGTGCCTAACTCTTGATGCAATAATTCCTCTTTAGAACTAAAGGAATAAAGACCATTTATATACAAAGCTATGCAAAGAAGTTTATTGATAATAGATAAAATGGAAATGACCTAGATGTTATTTAAGCAGGGAAATGCCTAAATAAATTATAGTACATACATAAACAGGAATGCTGTGCAGCCATGAAATCAGTTTTCAAAAACTTAGCAGGGTAGATTAAGTAAGAAAACCAGGATATAAAATAGCATATACACCACAGCCCCACCCATTGAAAAAATGCATAGGAAAAACTAGTATTAAATTAAATAAATGTAAATAGTGGGTATTTTTAGGTTGCACACTACGATAAACTTACATTGCTTTTACACACAGAAAAAAAGGTACATTTCCAAAGAGATTTAATATGAGCACTTTTCCTAACATACCTTTACTGTTTCTCATGTAACGTGTCTTAGAAAGGAATTTGTACCAAGAGAATAGTCTATGATTTCTCTTAGCTAACATGTTAAACTTTGATAAATCCAAGTTTTCAGGGGTACTTAATTTTAATTGGTAATTTTGTCTCTTAAGTGATTTTTCTCCTTAGGAAACAGACTTTAAATTTAAACTGGGTGTTCCTATTCCCTTCTACCTGAAGCTTAAGACTTTTATCTTTGTTTTATTTATTTATTTATTTATTTATTTAGAGACAGAGTCTCTTTCTGTGGCCCAGGCTGGAGTGCAGTGGCACGATCTTGGCTCACTGCAACCTCCACCTCTCGAGTTCAAGAGATTCTCCTGCCTCAGCCTCCCAAGTAGCTAGGATTACAGGCACCTGCCACCATGCCCGGCTAATTTATGTATTTTTAGTAGAGATGGGGTTTCGCCATGTTGGCCAGGGCGGTCTCAAACTCCTGACCTCAGGTGATCCGCCCGCCTTGGCCTCTCAAAGTGCTGGGATTACAGGCATGAGCCACCACACCCGGCCAAGACTTTTATGTTTAAAGAAGAATATTTGTAGTCCTATACTTAGAACACTTAAGTAAGCTGCTCCTCTGCTTCCCTGAAATTAAAGAATGAAATTGCTAAGGGATGGTGGGGAAAATGCACAGTATTTTTGACACTGGGATTAAGAGCCTTATAATCTACCAACTGAGCTAGCCAGGCAGTTCAATATTTTGAATAAGAAAACTTTTGTTATAGTTTAGGTGTCATTACCCACTAGCAATGTGCTATTTAGCAGGTCGTGCCCAGTTTCTGCTTTTGTAAAGTAGCGCTAATTACACTACCAAATGTGGTTGACATCATAATCAAACAAGCTTATATACAGTAGTACTTTGTAGGTAGTTATCAATTTGCATAATCTTGCTAGGCAGTTATAGAGTTCATTAAAAAATAATTGGCTTATCAACTAAATTCTGACTATTATAAAACGGCATCTAAAGTCCTATGAATTGTTAACAGTATCAACTTGACAGAACACCTTCAATTAAAAACTAACTTTTAAAAAAGAGAACTGATACTGAGTACTGAAAATAATTCCCTGGCTGGGTGCCACGGCTCACCCCTGTAATCCCAACACTTTGGGAGGCCAAGATGGGTGGATTACCTGAGGTCATGAGTTCGAGACCAGCCTGCCCAATATGGTGAAACCCCGTCTGTAAGATTAGCCAGGGATAGTGGTGCGTGCCTGTAATCCTCGCTACTTGGTAGGCTGAGGCATGAGAATCTCTTGAACCAGGGAGGCAGAGGTTGCAGTGAGCGAGATCACACCGCTGCATTCCAGCCTAGGAAAAAGAGCAAGACTCTGGAAAGAAAGAAAAAGAAAGGAAAGGAAAGGAAAGGAAAGGAAAGGAAAGGAAAGGAAAGGAAAGGAAGAAAGGAAAGAAGGAAGGAACGAAGGAAGGAAGGAAGGAGAAGGGAAGGAAGGAAGAAAGGAAGGAAGGAAGGAAAGAGGAAAGAAAGAAAAGAATTTCCTAATAAATTGTTTCTTTAACATTTTTAAATTTAATTTCTGTTTATTTTTATTTTTTTTAAATAGAAGCAGAGTGTCACTATATTTCCCAGGCTGGGTTTGAACTCCTAGGCTCAAGCAATCCACCTGCCTCCATTTCCCAATGTGCTGGGATTACAGGCATGAGACACTGCACCTGGCCAAAGTATTTCTAAGATTTGGGCAGTAGGAGGTACCAGAAGAGCTTTGCAGCTAGTCATGCTCTTTGCTCCCTCTACTAATTTGGCAGCCATCAATATTTATAATGTATATCAAAGTGCCTTGAAAACATATAACACAATTCCAGAATGTTATAATAATGCTGTGATTATAATAAAGTCCTTCATTTCTGAAAAGAAAATGTTGAATCTAGTGTATAAGGTACCTACAGTAGGGAGACATCTTTAGGTTAGTGGGGCCATTAGTACTACTACAATTACAATAGATTCATTTTATTATTCGCTTCAACTGAAGTCTATTTGGCTAAGATGTTATTGAATGGCATCAGTAAATGAATATAAGCTAATAATATTAGGAGTAGGAAAATATCTAAAGATAATAAATCAGCTAAATCCTGTTGATGAGAAGAGAATTCTGTGTTTAAGAGTGCTTTGCTTTGCATATAGTAGATAACGTTTATTGGTATGATTGTTTGGTGTCTCCTTTAGGAGAATATGTTCTGAATAATATTTTCTGAGATGGAGTCTCACTCTGTTGGCCCGGCTGGAGTGCAGTGGTGTGATCTCGGCTCACAGAAACCTCTATCTCCTGCCTCAGCTTCCTGAATAGCTGGGATTACAGACATGTACCACCGTGCCCAGCTAATTTTTGTATTTTCAGTAGAGATGGGATTTTGCCATGTTGGCCTGGCTGGTCTCAAACTCCTGGGCTTAAGTGATCCAACTGCCTCCACCTCTGAAAGTGCTGGGATTACAGGCATGAGCCACCACACCCAGATTATATTGATCAATACATGTTCTTAGCTTATTGTATGGCTCACAATTGCCCAGGATGTCACCCAGGTTGGAGTTCAGTGGTGTGAACATGGCTCACAGCAGTCTTGACCTCCCAGGTTCAAGTGACCCTCCTGCCTCAGCTAGCATGGTAGACTGCATCTGTAGTCTCAGCCACTTGGGAGGCTGAGGCAGGAGGATTGCTTGAGCCCAGGAGGTAGAGGCTTCAGTGAGCTATGATCAGAGCCTGTTTAGATAAATAATTCTTCCTGTAGTCCCAAAGCAGCTGGGACTATGGGCGTGGGCCACCATGCCCGGGTAATTTTAGTTGTATTTTTGGTACAGATGGGGTCTCTCTATCTTGCCCAGTCTGGTTTTGAACTCCTGGGCTCAAGCAATCTTTCTGCCTTGGCCTCCCAAAGTGCTGGGATTACAGGTGTAAACCACTGCACCCAGCCTCTCAGGTGGTTTTTATGCCCAGGAATGTTTGAGAACCATTATACAAATTACAGTAAGCCTTAAGAAAATCAAATCAAAATAACAATTTAAATGTTACCATCTGCCCTAGAATAGTTTTGTCAATTTTGGTCGAAGTTAAAGAGAAAAAAATATTTTGTAGTTTATTTTGTTTTTGTTTTAAACTTATTTATATTATTATTATTATTATTATTATTATTATTATTATTGAGACCAAGTCTCGCTCTCTTGCCCAGGCTGGAGTGCAGTGGTACAATCTCAGTTCACTGCAACCTCCACTTCTCGGGTTCAAGCGATTCTCCTGCTTCAGCTTTCCGAGTTGCTGGAATTACAGGCACCCGCCACCATGCCCAGCTAATTTTCGTATTTTAAGTAGAGACAGGGTTGCCCCATGTCGGCCAAGGAGGTCTTGAAGTCCTGACCTAAGGTAATCCACCCACGTCGGCCTCCCAGAGTGCTGGGATTACAGACATAAGCCCCTGCACCTGGCTGTTTTAAACTTTTTTAGGAAACACAGTCTTGGTCTGTCCTCCAGGCTAGAAAGCAGTGGGATGATCACAGCTCACTGCAGCATCAAACTCCTGGGCTCAGGCAATCCTACCACCTCAGCTTCCCAAGTAGCTGGGACTACAAATGCATTCTACCACCCAGGCTAATAATAATTATTATTTTTTTGTACAGACTAGGGTCTCACTACATTGCCCAGGCTCATTTCGAACTCCTAGGCTCAAGCAATCTTCCTGCCTTGGCCTCTCGAAGTGCTGGGATTAGAGGTGTGAGCCACTGAGCTCAGCAGAAAAGATACATAAAGAAAAGTCCAAGAGAATAAAATATATAAGTGCACTCACCTGTTTCAGGTGTTTTATGAAAAAATGGTGAACTCCAAGCCTGCCAGTACCTTTTGCCTGTTTCTTGACATCTCACTTGAAATATGTACTTGATGTTTGGCTCCAAGTAGAATTCTGACTGTTGCACATATGTAAAATTGGTGTCAAATTCTTTAACCTAAAATGGACGGATAACAAGAATAAAATATGGTGTGCTTTTAAAACAGTTATTTTATTTAGCGGAAATGTATGGAACACCTATTATGTTCCAAGCTCTCTTCTGGACTCTAGGAAAACAAAGTGTTCTTTATATAAAACATGACCATACATAACCAAATACTGTCTCAAACATTAAAACTGAAATACACACTACTTTCCTTGAGATGGAGTCTCGCTCTGTCGCCCAGGCTGGAGTGCAGTGGCTTAATCTCGGCTCACTGTAACCTCTGCCTCCCGGGTTCAAGCGGTTCTTCTGCCTCAGCCTCCCAAGTAACTGGGACTACAGGCGTGCACTACAACACCTGGCTGACTTTTTGTATTTTTAGTAAAGATCAGGTTTCATCATGTTGGCCAGGCTGGTCTTGAATTTTTGACCTCAAGTGATTCGCCTGCCATGGCCTCCCAAAGTGCTGGGATTACAAGTGTGAGCCACTGTGCCCAGCCCACACTGCTTTATGTTTGACAACTGTCTCAAATCTTGAGAAAGTCCAAATATAATATTATATATATATTTATATGTGTATATATATATATATTTATTTGTGTGTGTGTGTGTGTGTGTATATATATATATATATATATATTTTTTTTTTTTTATAGGGTCCCACTCTGTTGCCCAGGCTGGACTGTGGAGTGCAGTGGCTCAATCACAGCTCACTGCAATCTCCACCTCCTCCTGGGCTGAAGTGATCCTCCTGCCTCAGCCTCCCAAGTAGCTGAGACTTCAAGCATGCACTACCATGACTGGATAATTTTTTATTTTTTTTGTAAAGACAAGGTCTCATTATATTGCCCAGGCTGGTCTCCTGGACACAAGTCATCCTCTGCTTTGGCCTCCCAAAGTGTTGAGATTACAAGAGTGAGCCATCATGCCCAGTCTTAATTTTGGAATATATTCTTAATTTTGGAATATATTCTTTTAATGGGGTGGAGAAATGGTAGCTGATAGCACCTGTTTGAATTTCCCTCTCCCCTGCAGCTGGATATTTAGATCAATAATTCTTCCTGAATGATGAAATAATTTTACTCGCTAATGGTGACTTTTAGAAAAAAATACCTATAAGCTAAGCTGTAAATTGGTCCTCATTGCAGGTTATTGCAGATTCTATAAGGCCCAATAATATACACACACACACACACACATATGTATATATCTATATATATGTGTGTGTATATATATGTGTATGTGTCAGAGAAAAATTAAAATATTAAGAATGTTGAACTGAGAAATCCAATGGAGGATAAAGAAAATAGCTGAGGGATAAACACAAAAATCTTTTTTTCCCTGGAGCACTACACCCTGCTATAAAACATAATGAAAAATGAGCCCCAAACAAGCTGTTTCAGTTGGCAGAAAGAAACCAAGGCATTTGTACAGCATCTTCAGTATGTTCTAGAAACTGATTTACCGGGAAAAGTGAAGCATGATTGAAAGGCAGACATAAAATATGTCAATATGCCTAGAAATGCATTTATGCAACAACTAGGTGAAAGCAGTTATTAGATACTCATGAAAGAGAAAGTTAGAACGATTGAGATTAAAAAAAAAAGAAGAATGAGGTATCAACCTCTCTCAGGGATACTTCCATTTAAAACCCAACCTTAGCATTAATCCTTAAAACCTGCAATGCTCTGAAAATGTAAAATTCATGGAAGTATTTTTTGGGGATGTCATCTGCCCTAGAATAGTTTTGTCTATTGAGAGATGGCTTATGGAAACTCTGAATGATATTTTTCAAATTCTGCATGAAAGATATCATTCAGAGTTTCCATAAGCCATGTGTCTATTCATGGCCCTGGAAATTTTCTGCAATGTTAATATAACTGGAGAGTGTCTGAGGTCTCCTGGGATCTAGAGAAATTTTACCTACTGTGCCAAAGATTTGACTTTCAAATGCACTCTGCTTCATATTAGTGTCTCTTGTAAGGAAGCTGTTATTCTCCAATATGCTTCTTACCATTACATTTATAGATAAGTCCTCTCGAAGGAAAGAAATACCCTAAAGTATAGCCAGAATTCCGAAATAGTAAGAAGAATGTTACGGAACTGTTATCAGTTGTTTAAACCATGAGACAAACCAGGTGGCTGCTTAGGGCCCTGTAAGTACAACATGATACCTCAGGATGATATCTTTGGAGGCTAAAACAAATATTGAAAAAGCTGGACTTAATTGAACACCTCTGTCAATAATATAATTTAAAGAGTGCAAGAAATTTTGAAATAAGTCAATTTCTACTTAGAGCCTCAACTCTGAAGGTTGGGGGTCATTGAAACTTAATGTTCATCAGTTTGAGATCTCTCTTTTCTTAGGTTAAATATAAGTTCCTGGGAACATCCTTGGGTGGAGGGAAGAAAAGTCTCCAATACAGTTAGAGTTCTATAATCCCTCTACCTTTCCCAACTATCAATGTGGGACATGGCACAGGATCAGAGGGTCCTTGGTAACCCACCAGTGTCTAAACCCTTGGTTTCTCCCTTTACCCTACAATCTCCTCCTCTTTCTGCCCAGGTAATTTTTATCTAGTGTTTGGAAGAGGAGGGAAATGGGGTGGTGATGGGGAAACTTATTTGTGACTAATCATATGTTCTTCCACATTTTCTGTCTTATACCAACTTTTAGACTTGGAAATGCCAAAGCCAAGGATTTCTCTTTGCTATCTGTATGCTGTTCTATCAGCCCTTCCAAGAAAAGAATAAATACTTGGTTTTGTGCGGCCTAAGTTAAGAATGGTTTTCTCATTTTTAAATGGTCGAAAGAAAATATTTTTAAAAGACTACTTCATGGTGCATGGAAATTATGTGAAATCCAAATTTCAGTGTCCAAAAATGAAATTTTATTGGAACAGACTATGCCCATTCATTTACATAATTGTCTAAGACTGCTTTCACGCTACAAACACAGAGTTGAGTAGTTGAGACAGAAATCTTATGTTCTGCAAAGCCTAAAATATTTACCATTTGGCCCTCGAGTAAAAAGTTTGCTGAGACCCTGGTGTAGCTTAATTAGAGAAATGAGTCACCAATAATCCACTTACTTGAACACATAGCTAAGATTTTTCTGCCTCTGTCACTAAAATTGGACACCATTAAAGACAAATAATAATAATAATAATAGTAATGGCTAATGTTTCAATGAAATGTTTCATGTAGCTAATGCTACATGAACTTGACATTATAAAAATCAATAGAGATGCAAAAAATGATCATGGCACATCCCTGCCTTCCATGAGTTCATAGTTAAAGAGTAGAGAAACAGAAGTGTAAACAGGCAAGTATACACAATGTGGCAAACGCCCCTGAAATAGAGTATATGGAAGTGGGTGTGGATTGCTGTTTCCAACGGGGAGCTCAATTTTTGACATGAATTTGAGGGGCCTAGGAGACAGCCCATAAAGATACCAACAAATAGCTAGAAATGTAGGTCTGACTTTCATGAGAGTTGGGAGGGCTCCAAGTTCTAGCCTACATACAGGTGTAGCTGAGGCCTTGGCAGTAGGTGAAAGGAGTAAGAAAGAGAGGAAACAGTGAGATGGTAGGTATGAAGGGAATGCCAATGTTTAGGGAACTGGCAGGAAAAATAATTTACAAAGGAAAGAGCATCCAGAAATACTGATAGAAGACTAACACATTCTTGAAATGGGAAAACCAAGAGGAGAGACATTTTCAGGACAAGGTGGTCAACAGTGTCAAATGCTAGAGTAGGATGAAGACTGCCAAGGTTCTTGGTCTTTGTTGTTTGGAAAAATGCTACCATCTTCCTCTCCTCGCACGAACTGGTTCCAGCAGCAGGTGGAGAGCCTGATGACATTTTGAGGTGGATTGCAATAGCCCTGGTAATTTCCCTGCCATATATCCTGTCCCTTTACTATGTAGCTTTGAACATTCTCCCATTCTGGCTCTGGTTTGCCCATGTGGCTTACTTTGAGCAAGCAGACATTGGTGAGCCTGATACAAGCAGAGGATTGAAAGACACTGGAGAGATTGGGTGTAGGTGCTCTTGCCCTCTGCCATCACCATAAGGAATGCCCAGGCTAGCCTGTTGATGCAGAAAGAAGACCGGGAGACATGTAGAGGAGAGCTCATGAAAGACATAGGAGTGAGCCAGCTGAGCTGTAAACACATGCCCAATCCCAGCAAGCTCAATTTAGACCAGCTGGGCCCCACTGACAGTGAGAAATAAAAGTTTATTGCTATATGTCACTCCAGTTTTTGCGGCAGTTTGTTACACATTATTGTAGCAGTAGATAGCCGATATACCAATCCCTCTTATTTCATGTAAATAGGAGTATGGAATAAACTAGAAAAATGTTTAGAAAATAGAAAGGAATTATATCACCAGTGTCTCTGAATAAAAGTTTTCAGAAGCCAACTGTTTTCTAGTTGAAACTCTTATTCTCTGCTCCCCCTGGTGGTGTTACATAGGCCATCTTGGTAACAGGTACATTTGAGCTCACTTTTCAAAACCTTCTCTTTGTCAGAAGTGGCAAATGGAACAGAAAGAATATGTGTTATCTCATCTGCTCTTCATAACAATCCTTTGTGACAGGTAGTATTAGCTCCATTATATAAATAGGGAAATAGAGTTTGAAAGAGGTCAAGCCAGATTTTTTTGAACTTATACCATCAGTAACTAAGTGTCTCTCACAGACTCTACATCACTTTAGGGACTCGATAGATTATCAGAAAATGAAAAGGCAGGTTTCAAACCAACTTTGAAAAGCTAGTTATATTTTGTAATCAAGACTACATAGTAGGTGGTTTTTCTCTGAGATGTTTATTTTCTTTCTTTTTATAGAGATAGAGGTCTCACTATATTGCCCAGGCTGCAGTGCAGTGGCTATTCCAGGTGAGATCATAGTGCACTACAGCCTCAAACCTCTGGCTCAAGTGATCTTCCTGCCTCAGTCTCTCAGGTAGCTGAATATAGCCTTGTGCCTCCCCCCGCCAACTGAGATTTATTTTCTTCTTGCTATCTCTGAGCCTTTACTAAAATCTGTATCTGTTCCAACCTGGTGGTCCAAGCTAGACTGCTAGGGAATTCAGAAGGGAGAGAGGTGAATGAGGTTAGAGCAAGATGTTTGTAAATGTTCTCCCAGAGGCAGTTGTGTCTCCAGAGACAAAATCTGAAGCTTTGACCTGGAACCATCTCTCAAGAGATAACTACAGTCATGTGTCACTTAACAATGGGGCGATTTCATCATTGTACGGACATCACAGATTGTAATTACACAGGTGGTATAGCCTACCACACACCTAGGCTATATGGTACAGCCTATTGCTTCTAGGCTACAAACATATAAAGCATGTTACTGTACTGAATCCTGCAGGCAATTGTAATATAAATCACTAGGTGACAGAAATTTTTCAGCTGCATGATAAGCTTATGGGACCACCATCATATATGCCATCCATCATTGCCTGAAACATGGACTGCTGCGTGGCACATATTCTCCTTGCCTCATCACCTAATTCCCTTAGATACTTCACAGTCTGTATGTACCTTAGCTAAAGGGGCTGAAAAGCACCCTCAATACTGTGACTTTCAGGTGGATTCCTTTGCTCTACTATCCCTGCTGCATGGCTCCCCTAGAGGCTAGAGAGTAACATTACTAGCTAGCATTTAGTGAACAATTACTCTATTCCAGGCTTGTAGCTAACTTTTTACATCATTGGATCCCCTTTCCCCCAACAAACAGATGAGGTAAGTGCTTATCTTATCCCCATGTTATGTGTGGGAATAATGAGGCACAGAGAAGATAAGAAACTTGCTCAAGATTGCATGACTAGGCCGGGCGCAGGGGCTCACTCCTGTAATCTCAGCACTTTGGGAGGCCGAGGGGGACAGATCACTTGGGATCAGCCCGGCCAACATGGTGAAACCCTGTCTGTACTAAAAATACAAAAAGTAGCCAGACGTGGGGGCTGGCGCATGTAATCCCAGCTACTAGGGAGGCTGAGTCAGGAGAATTGCTTGAACCCAGGAAGCGGAGGTCGCAGTGAGCCAAGATCACACCACTGCACTCTAGCCTGGGCAACACAGTGAGACTCTGTCTAAAAAGAAAAAAAAAAAAGATTGCATGACTCAGCTAGGAGCAGTGGTTCATGTCTGTAATACTAGCACTTTGGGAGGCCGAGGCGGGACGGTTGCTTGAGCTCAGGAGTTAGAGACCTTGACACTAGCCTGGGCAACATGACACAACCCTGTCTCTACAAAATAATTTTTTAAATTTAGCTGGGCATGATGGCATTCTCCTGTGGTCAGCTACTCAGGAGGCTGAGGCAGGAGGATTGCTTGAGTCCAGAAGGTCAAGGCTGCAGTGAGCTGAGATTGTGCCACTGTGCTCCAGCCTGGGCAGTAGAACAAGACCCTGTCTCAAAAGGGGGAAAAAAAATAGATTGCATGACTAGAAAGTAGCAGAGCCAGGCTTTGAACTCTAGAGCCTGTGCTCTTGGCCACAAGGCTTTCCTGTCGCTTTGAAGTAAACCTCCCACCTCCAGCAGTATCTAATGGAGGTTGAAGTGGTAGAAGAGACCTGTAATCTTTGGTATCCTCTCACTCCTCTTGACTCTGCCTTTCCTGTCTTCCTACAGAAATGCAGAGACAACACTTCATGCATGACCCAGATGAAATTGATAGTAGCAAATGTAAACAAAGCTTCATTCTGCTACAGTGCCTTGGCTTCAGTGATCTGGATAGAAATGGTAATTCACTTTTTCTGTGTTAGCGGTTGTGTTTAACGGAAACGTGGTAGATTGACTGAGGGAGTCATGAGTTTAAAAAAACTTAAAAAAAAATAATGATGGAGGAGAGAGAACCTGGCTTTGGATTGAAACCTATCTTTTCATTTTGTAAATATTTATTTGGTCTTTGAAGTGATGTAGAGTCTGTGAGAGACACTTAGTTACTGATGGTATAAGTTCAAAAAAATCTGGCTTGACCTCTTTCAAACTCTATTTCCCTATTTATATAATCGAGCTAATACTACCTATCACGAAGGATTGTTATGAAGAGCAGATGAAATAACACATATTCTTTCTGCTCTATTTGCCACTTCTGACAAAGAGAAGATTTAGAAAAGTGAGCTCAAATGTACCTGTTACCAAGATGGCCTATGTAGCACCACCAGGGGGAGCAGAGAACAAGAATTTTCAACCAGAAAACAGTTGGCTTCTGAAAACTTATTCAGAGACATTGATAATACAGTTACTTTCTATTTTCTAAACATTTTTTTCTAGTCTATTACCTACTCCTATTTACATGAAGTAAGAGTATTTGGTATCTTTTTTTTTTTTTGGAGACAGTCTCACTCTGTCACCCAGGCTGGAGTACAGTGGCTCCATCTTGGCTTGCTGCAACCTCCACCTCCCAGATTCAAGCGATTCTCCTGCCTCAGCCTCCTGAGTAGCTGGGATTACAGGAACGCACCACCACACTCGGCTAAATTTTTTGTGTTTTCAGTAGAGACGGGGTTTTGCTATCATGGCCAGTCTGGTCTTCAATCCTTGAGCTCAGGTGATCTGCCTGCCTTGGCCTCCCGAAGCGCTGGAATTACAGGCATGAGCCAATGCACCCAGCCTAAGAAACTTGGTATTCTTTAATATCATTCTATGACTGTGATACTATACAAGGACCCCAGGTCTCTTATTAGGATAAAACCCCATTAGTTCAGAATTTAAGACTTGAGAATTTTATTTGTGTTGTTTTGAAATGTATCTAAATTCTGCATATTGCAAAAGGAATTCAGCAGGATCTTCACTTGATTATGGATCAAATGATGCAGAACATGGATCCCATTTAAGTGGAATGCAAACTACCAGAAAGTTCACATTTATGATTTGAATGAACACAGGTAAACAAGTTGACATAAGGAATTTATTTTTAATGAGTAATTTTTAGGGTATATAATAAAATTAGTATAGTTTTACCCCCATCTTCTTGATACTTTTAAGATATATTACTCTATAGCAAAACTGTTATGCAGAATCAGTCTTAAACAGTAAAAGGATTTGGGATCATGCTTAGCACCAAAGAAAAATTAAGTTATGTTTAATGTATGTTTTAGTGTTAAATATACATAATTTTATTTAACTCTCTGAAAACTGGTAATTTCACAGCTGATACATAACTGTTAATTAAGAAAAGCCAGGCTAGGTGCTGTGGCTCATGCCTGTAATCCTAGCACTTCGGGAGGCTGATGAGAAAGCTAGGGGGAGGATTATTTGAGGCTAGTTCAAGACCAGCCTGGGCAACATGGCAAGACCCTACAAAATATAAAAATAAAAGTAAATTAGCCAGGCATAGTGGTGAGTGACTGTAGTCCCAGCTACTTGGGAGGCTAAGGTGGCAGGAGCACTTGAGCCCAAGAGTTTGTGGCTGCAGTGAGCTATAATTGCACCACCGAACTTCAGCCTGGCTGATGAAGTGAGAGCCTATCTCTAAAAAAGAAACCTTAAAAAAGTATCTGAAGAAAAAAAAAAAAAAAAAAAAGGCCGGAAACTATTTCTTAATTATTTGGACTAAATGGCAGTTTGTTACACTTAAAAATAATAAAATGGCATTTCTTTTAAAATATATCAAAATTGAAACTTCCTCCTAAATCAGGCTAATGTTCCTCCACAGTAGAAATTACTGAGTTTTTATTACATTGTTTCCAGGTGCTGTTATCTCATATGACTTTATTAATGAACCTTGCAGCTATGCCTTTCTTAAGACACTAGATAATTTATCCTTGGCATTTAAGGATGGTTCGTTTATTTCTCTAGACATCCACTTTTTAAAACTCATCTTTACTCAGATTATCGTCACCTTTAAGCTCACCTAAGACGCAGGCCTATACTGGTAATAAATATTACACTCCGAACTGTACACTTTTCACTTAAAAAGAAACATTCATAAATCTTAGTTCTCCTTTCTGAAGAATATTTGTTTCCCTGGATGCCTGTCAAATTTCAGCACGGAATACTTAAATTTTTTATCCATGATCATTGATATAAATTTCAACCTAGGAGAAACTGAATTACAAATAGCTAATCAGATAGATTCCTCTTAGTTGAAGATTTGTCTATTTAGCAACTCATAAAAGGCAAGTGGATTGTTTCAGGAAACAGCTCTCTGTTTGCAAGCATACAATAATCATTATTAAAGCTAGAGTGGTTTTCCTAAGCGAATTAACACAGGAACAGAAAATAAATACCACATGTTCTCACTTACGAGTGGGAGCTAAACACTGGGTACTGCATTAGTCTGTTTCCATGCTGTTGATAAAGACACACTGGAGACTGGGAAGAAAAAGAGGTTTAATTGGACTTAGAGTTCCATATGGCTGGGGAGGCCTCAGAACCATGGCGGGAGGTGAAAGGCATTTCTTACATGGCAGCAGCAAGAGGAAATGAGGAAAAAGCAAAAGCGGAAACCCCAGATAAATGCATCAGATCTCATGAGACTTATTCACTATCATGAGAAAAGCATGGAAAGACTGGCCCCCATGATTCAGTTACCTCCCCCTGGGTCCCTCCCACTACACATGGGAATTCTGGGAGATGCAATTCAAGTTGAGATTTGGTGGAGGCACAGCCAAACCATGTCATTCCACCCCTGACCCTTCCAAATTCATGTCCTCACATTCCAAAACCAACTATGCCTTCCCAATAGTCCCCCAAAGTCATAACTCATTTCAGCATTAACCCAAAAGTCCACAGTCCAAAGTCTCATCTGAGACAAGGCAAGTCCCTTCCACCTGTGAGCCTATAAAATCAAAAGCAAGTTAGTTACTTCCTAGATACAATGAGGGTACAGGTATTGGGTAAATACAGCCATTCCAAATGGGAGAAATTGGCCAAAACAAAGGGGTTATAGGGCCCATACAATTCTGAAATCCAGCAGGGCAACTTTAAAGCTCCCAAATGATCTTCTTTTATTCCATGTCTCTTATCCAGGTTATGCTGATAAAAGAGGTGGGTTCCCATGGTCTTGGGCAGCTCCACCCCTGTGACTTTGCAGGGTACAATCTCCCTCCCAGCTGCTTTTATGGGCTGGCATTGAGTGTCTGCAGCTTTTCCAGGTGCATGGTTCAAGCTGTTGGTGGATCTACCATTCTGGAGTCTGGAGGATGGTGGCCCTCTTCTCACAGCTCCGCTAGGCAGTGTCCTACTAGGGACTCTGTGTGGAGGCTCAGATCCCACATTTCACTTCTGAACTGCCCTACCAGAGGTTCTCCATGAGGGCCCCATTCCTGTAGCAAACTTTTGTCTGAGCATCCAGGCGTTTCCATACATCTTCTGAAATCTAGGTGGAAGTTCCCAAACCTCAATTCTTGCCTTCTGTGCACCCACAGATTCAACACCATGTGGAAGCTGCCAAAGCTTGGGGGTTCCACATTCTGAAGCCACAGCCCAAGCTGGATGTTGGCCCCTTTCAGCCATGGTTGGAGCAGCTGGGACACAGGGCACCAAGTCCCTAAGCTGCACACAGCACAGTGACCCTGGGCCCAGCACATGAAACCACTTTTTCCTCCTGGGCCTCCAAGCCTGTGATGGGAGGGGCTGCTGTGAAGGTCTCTGATATGGTGTGGAGACATTTTCCCTGTGGCCTTGGGGATTAACATTAGGCTCCTTGCTACTTACGCAAACTTCTGCAGCTGGCTTGAATTTCTCCCCAGAAAATAGGTTTTTCTTCTTTATTGCATAGTCAGGCTGCAAATTTTTTGAACCTTTATGTTCTGTTTCACTTTTAAAACTGAATGCCTTTAACAGCATCCAAATCACCTCTTGAATGCTTTGTTGCTTAGAAATTTCTTTTACCAGATACCCTAAATCATCTCTTTCGAGTTCAAACTTCCACAAATCTCTAGGGCAGGGGCAAGATGCTGCCAGTCTCTTTGCTAAAACATAACAAGAGTCACCTTTCCTCTAGTTCTTAACAAGTTCCTCATCTCCATCTGAGACCACCTCAGCCTAGATTTTATTGTCTATATCGCTATCAGCATTTTGGGCAAAACCTTTCAACAAGTCTCTAGGAAGTTCCAAATTTCCCACATTTTCCTGTCTTCTTCTGAGCCCTCCAAACTGTTCCAGTCTCTGCCTATTACCCAGTTCCAAAGTTGCTTCCACATTTTCGGGTATCTTTTAAGCAATGCCCCACTCTACTGGTACCAGTATACTGTATTAATCCATTTTCATGCTAATGATAAAGACATATCCAAGACTGGGAAGAAAAAGAGGTTTAATTGGACTTACAGTTCCACATGGCTGAGAAGGTCTCAGAATCATGGTGGGAGGCAAAAGGCTCTTCTTACATAGTGGTGGCAAGAGAAAATGAGGCAGAAGCAAAACCAGAAACCCCTGATAAACCCATCAGATCTTGTGAGACTTATTCACTATCACGAGAATAGCATGGGAAAGACTGGCCTCCATGATTCCATTACCTCCTACTGGGTCCCTCCCACAACACGTGGGAATTCTGGGAGATACAATTCAAGTTGAGATTTGGTGGGGCACAGCCAAACCGTATCAGGTACTCATGGACATAAAGATGGCAACAATAGACACTGGGGACTACTAGAGTGCAGAGGAAGGTAGGAGGGCAAGGGTTGAAAAACTATTTATTGGTAATTATGCTCAGCACCTGGGTGACATGAATCATACCCCAAACCTTAGTGTCATGCAATATATCCAGGTAACAAACCTGCACATGTGCCCCTGAATCTAAAATAAAAGTTGAAATTATTTTATAAAACAAAAACTAAAGTGGCTTCAATATCATGCAAACAATCAGATTAAAAACATGTAAAATAGACATAATAAGTCCACTGTAGTCACTGATGGTTGGCTTTTAAATCATTCATTCACATGCTAAAGAATAATGAAAGTTGAGCTTACATTCCAAGTTTGGTTTGTTGTAGCCTTGTATCTCATTTCACAGGAAACCTTTTCAATTGTTGTTTGACTGTCCCAATAAATTATGGTCTTGGGCACTGTAGCATTTATAGTCTCAGCCCTGGAAATGATGGATGCAGAAGGTATCACTAGGAAAAAAAAAAAAAAAAAAAGGACCTGGCTGTTTAAAACTTGCCTAGAGAGAAACTGTCATCTTTTCATCAATATCTAGACATGTGAAAGCTCAAAGTAAAAAAATAAAATAAAATTCATGATCTAATGAACAATTAATGAACATTTTCTTATTCACTAATTTGTAATGTAGAAGAAAACTGCTGTTAAGGACAATTCTATTCAACCCATTCCCCATTTTAAAAAACTGAACTCTAATAGTCCTGTCTTTCCCTGACCTTCCACTCCCTTATAATCCTAACTAATAAAATTCCAGAGCATAGCCTTGTTAACAAAAGAGTACAAAAATGAGATAAAGGAGCTATCTCCTCTTCCCTGCATCTGTTGACGAAGAGATGATATGCACCCAAATTTAGTTCAGATGATCAGATTTGATAAGATGTTAAATTGAGCCAGGTGTGGTGATGTGTGCCTAAATTCCAACTGCTTAGGAGGCTGAGATGGGAGGATCACTTGAGCCCAGGAGTTCAAGATTGCAGTGAGCCATGATGGTGCAACTGTACTCCACCCTGGACAACAGAATGAGAGCTTGTCTTAAAAGAAAGAAAGAAAGAAAGGCTGGGCATAGTGGCTCATGTCTGTAATTCCAGCATTTTAGGAGGCCAAGGCGGGCAGATCACTTAAGGTCAGGAGTTTGAGACCCAGCCTGGCCATCATGGCAAAATGCTGTCTCTACTAAAAATAGAAAAAAATTAGCCAGGCGTGATGGTACGTGCCAATCCCAGCTACTCAGGAGGCTGAGGCAGGAGGATCACTTGAACCCAGGAAGCAGAGGTTACAGTGAGCTGAGATCATGCCACTGCACTCCAGCCTGGGTGACAGAGCGAGACTCTGTCAAAAAAGAAGAAAAGAAAGAGAGAAAGAGAGAAACAGAAAGAGAGAGAGGGGGGAGGGAGGGAAGGAGGAAGGAAGGAAGGAAGGAAGGAAGGAAGGAAGGAAGGAAGGAAGGAAGGAAGGAAGGAAGGAAGGAAGGAAGGAAGGAAAGAAGGAAGGAAGGAGAGAGAGAGAAAGAGAAAGAAAGAAGGAAAGAAAGAAAGAAAGAAAGAAAGAAAGAAAGAAAGAAAGAAAGAAAGAAAGAAAGAAAGAAAGAAAAGAAAGAAAGAAAGAAGAAAGGAAGGAAGAAAGAGAAAAAGAAAGAAAAGAAAAAAGAAAGAAAGAAGAAAGAAAAAAGATGTTCAATTGAGATGTTTTACCACAATAATTTTCTCCTTCTCTTGTGTATTAGGGAAACATACGAATATTTATATCTATTGTTAACTTGTTTTGTTCTCCATTACAATAAATCTGCCCTTCCTTGAAACTTTGACTTGAAGAAAGCAAGTCTCATAAGACTCCAAGGTTTTATAAATTGTTGGCATGTTCTATAATAATAACCTTCAAAGCGGGAACTGAAATTCTGACTGATTATTTTATTAGTTGTTTTGTTAGAGTAGGAGGTATATAGTTGGAATCTCTATGTTTCTAAACTGTGTAAATAGTTCTAAGTTTGTTCTGTCTGAACAGAATAGAATCATTAACACTTTCCATTTCTCCCCTAAGGAACAATGAAAACCTATGACTTTGCTAGATGTATTATTTAACAAAGAACTCAAGGGCCTGTAGGCATGTTTTTAGAAACCACTATTACAGGTTAATATTCTCTACGAATTAGTTTATTTTCATTTATTCTAAGTTTATAAAGCTTTAAGAAAAGTATTGTTTTACTACAATGACTATTATACTATCATTATCTAAAATTATGTGCAAAGGTAGATGATTTACAGAGAAAAATAAAAATTAAGGATTTGCTGTCTAGTAGCACAGTCCTATAATAAAATTTTGGGGCTAAACCTGGTGTAGAAGTAACAGAAGCTTTAATTTAGTTAACAAGCTTACTGTACTCAACTTTTATCATCTGAATTCCATAGCTGATTTCCTTTTACTAGTGCAAGCTTCTTGTAATAAGAATCAGTATTCAGGCTGGATGCAGTGGCTCACGCCTGTAATCCCAACACTTTGGGGAGGCCGAGGTGGGCAGATCATTTGAGGTCAGGAGTTCAAGATCAGCCTGGCCAACATAGTGAAACCCTTGTCTCTATTAAAAATACAAAACTTAGCCGGGTGTGGTGGCAGACACCTGTAATCCCAGCTACTTGGGAGGCTGAAGCACAAGAATCACTTGAATCCAAGAAGCAGAGGTTGCAGTAAGCTGAGATCATGCCACTGCACTCCAGGCTGGGTGACAGAGCAAGACTCTGCCTAACCGCCACCCCGAAAAAAAAAAAAATCGGTGTTCAGAGATTCTAGAGTCAAGGGCGTGGACCCCTGGGGCTCTGAAATTGCTTAGGACTATGTAAGCACCCTCAAAGTCATAAATTTCCCACCTCCTCCTGTCACCCACCTCCACCTGTCTCCCGCCTCTGAGTTCGGCTTGGCCACTGTTACAGCCGCACAAGCATTCTAGGACTCTTTTGGCAAAAGAATTATTCTGAGGAGAAAGCAAAAATCTGTTTAGTCTTATAAGGAATGCAGATAGCACAGTGAGAATCATAGCCATAAAGCAGGGTAGTGCAATCCAGATTTAAGTCTTTAGGTTTTGAATGAGTTCATATTTTTGCAAACTGGCATTTATTATATAATACATACTTGAATATTTAGTTTGTTACACAAGACTTAAATGTTGAATTTTTATTCTTACTAAGTAGGTTTCACATATTTCCACCAGATCTTACATTTTAAAAAAGTATCGGGAGGCCGAGGAGGGTGGATCACGAGGTCAGGAGATCAAGACCATCCTGGCTAATATGGTGAAACCCCGTCTCCACTAAAAAAATACAAAAAATTAGCCGGGCGTAGTGGCAGGCGCCTCTAGTCCCAGCTACTTGGAGGCTGAGGCAGGAGAATGGCGTGAACCCGGGAGGCGGAGCTTGCAGTGAGTCGAGATCGCGCCACTGCACTCCAGCCTGGGCGACAGAGCGAGACTCCGTCTCAAAACAAAAACAAAAAAGTATCAATTTCATTATCGATGTCATATTTTAAAATTCGACTTGTATTGAAATAAAAGTGAGATTTTAGCCTTTTAGCATATTTCCAACACATTTATCCATATTTGTATAATGGGGAGAATTAATATTCAAAATGGCAGGTAGAAAGCACAACACTTTCTGTACTCGAATTTATTTCCCTACAAGAGAAGTTAAAAGCATTCCTCTCATATGCTTTTCTGCCAAGTGTTACTGTGCTACTAACTCTGCCCTGCCATTCAGCATAACTTCCCTAATGTAATGAAAGCCCAGCCCGTAGCTGCTATGTGGAAATTGTTCCCAGGACAGTCTTCTGTTCTCAGTGGCATAGAACAGTTCGTTTATCTAATATGAAATGTCTCATTCTTAAAGTGTTACCCATGAAGACGGCTCATCTGTTAATAATCTGGTGGTTTTGTTGGCTGGGGCCTCCTATACAATTAATCTGTATTTTTCAACCTGAGTTTCTGAGTACATTTCGGGATAATGAAAAGGCAAGGAAAGAAATAGAGACGAAAGGGGAGGAAGAGGTGGAGGAGGAGGAGGAGGAGGAGGAGGTGGTGGAGGTGGAGCAAGAGGAGGAGGGAAAGAGAAAGAAGGAGAAGAAGGAAAAGGAACAACAACTACAAACTCCTAGTTCCCATTGTGAGAAGTCAGTCTGGAACTAGAGGCCAGATGAGATTTTTTTCCTTTGTGGGAGGTGGGGTGGTGGTACACTATGGCAAGTCAGCATGTCTGGGATGAAATCTGGCTTTCCTCATTACTAGCTAAGTGACTTTGCACAAATTATTTTATCACTTTCTTCATCTGTCAAATGGGGACAGTAGTACTTATGTATGACTGTTTCCAGAATGAAATGTGATGTGCATGAAAGGTGTCTGGAACACAGGAGGTACTAAATAAATGGATGCAATGATATTAAGATCATAAGATCGTAATGATAATAATAATAAAAGT
This sequence comes from Macaca mulatta, assembly GCF_049350105.2. Classification (NCBI taxonomy): domain Eukaryota; kingdom Metazoa; phylum Chordata; class Mammalia; order Primates; family Cercopithecidae; genus Macaca; species Macaca mulatta. The sequence continues at coordinate 173,408,631 of NC_133406.1, forward strand.
ATTATTATTATAATTCAGTTCCTAAAAATTGCACTGCTAAAATGATACTGGTCATGGTAGCCTTTAAACATCATTAATTCATTGAGGGGCATCTATTATAAGAAAAGGGTATATTACTGCATTCTACCTGCAAATGTAAATTTATAAAAATGTATGGAGCATAGTCAAGAGAACTGTAACTCCAAGGATATACAATAAAACGGAGTAATTGTCCATCATCATATTCAACAGAGTATGTTTTCAAATCTAATATTCAGGCTGGGCATGGTGGCTCATGCCTGAAATCCCAGCATTTTGTGACGCCAAGGCAGGAGGATCACTTGAGCCAGAGTTCGAGACAAGCCTGGGCAACAAAATGAGACTCTGTCTCTAAAAGAGATTTAAAAAAATTAGCCAGGCACTGTGGCATGTGGCCTGTCATCCCAGCTACTTGAGAGGCTAAGGCAGGAGGATCCCCTGAACCCAGGCAAGGTTGCAGTGGGCTGTGATCGTGTCACTGCATTCCAGCCTGGATGACAGAGTGAGACCCCCTCTCTCTCTATAAAAAAAAAAATATGTGTGTGTGTGTGTGTGTATATACATGCACATATATATGCATACATGTATATGCACATATATATGCATACGTGTGTATGCACATATATATGCATACGTGTGTATGCACATATATATGCATACGTGTGTGTACATATATATGCATGTGTGTATGCACATATATATGCATGTGTGTGTATGTATGTATACATATATGTGTGTATATGTATGTATACATATATGTGTGTGTATGTATGTATACATGTGTGTATATGTATGTGTACATATGTGTGTATATATGTATGTATGTATATATGTGCATATATATGTGTGTGTGTATATATATATTCAGAGCATAAGAACAGATTTTTACACCAATACCATTAGTTGAGATAGTTGAGGTTAGTTGAAAAGTAGAGATCATTAGTTGCAATAGAAGACTTCAGTGATCCCAGAAGGGTACCCATAGTGAAGGCTTCATATCCCCTAGAACATTAATCAGCAGAAAAGTTGTCAGATACAGTGCAATGTGCTTTTATTTTTCTCATAAAGACTGAGGATCAGAGTCAAAAATATTGGAATTAAATGTTCCCTACCTCTGTGATCTCAAATTTTTTTAATGCCATCAAACCTGTTTTCTAATATATAAATTATAATCTCATATAAAATAGGGTTGATATGAGGGTTAAATAATGTATGTGAAAAGCTGTTAGCTGGCTGGGCACAGCTGCTCACGCCTGTAATCCTAGCACTTTGGGAGGCTGAGGTGGGTTGATTGCCTGAACTCAGGAGTCTGAGACCAGCCTGGCCAACATAGCAAAACCCCATCTCTACTAAAAATACAAAAATCAGCCAGCCGTGGTGGCACACACCTGTAGTCCCAGTTACTAGGGAGGCTGAGGCATGAGAATTGCTTGAAGCCAGGAGGCAGAAGTTGCAGTGAGCCGAGATCATGCAACTGCACTCCAGCCTGTGTGACAGAGTGAGACTCTGCCTCAAAAAAAAAAAAGTAGTTAGTACGTAAGAAAGTGCTCAATAAATGTTAGCTTATTGAAATAATCTTTAATTATAACAACAGGAATCATTGTTACTGGGATCTCCAAAGAGAGGATGAATCAGACTTGGTGTCATTTGGCTGAATTGTGGTTTTAGGACTTGGATGTAGTTGTAAAGGCTCAAGGGTAATTACTTTTTGGAATTTATCTTAAGGAAACAATCAAAAACTATGCTAAAATTTAGCCACAAAGTTGTTCATGGCAATATAGTTTATATGGTTCAAAACTGAAAACGGTGTTAATCTCCAACAATAGGGATTAAACTGCTATATATTCAGACAACATTAAAAATAAAACTATAGATTAAATTAATAGAAATTGTTTATTACTAATATGTAAGTATAAAAAGGTAGGGTATAAAAATATCTGAAACAAAAACAATTAATGTTTGTTAAATCTGGCTGATGAACAGAGAGGTTTACATAATTCTCTGCAGTTTTCTATGTATTTTGTAAAACTTTTCAAAATAAAAACAAACAAACAAACAAACCTTACATAAGTCCCCAAGTAGTGGATAGAGTATGACTTTAGCATGCTGTACGTTTCACAACATAAGACTCAACAAACTTTATCATGATAATTGTGGGGTTTTCTTGTGTGTTTTTTGTTTTTGTTTTTTTTTGTTTTTGCCTTCCCTAGTAGATGGTAAGTTATTTCAGGGCCGGTACCTTGTCTATCTTATTCACTCTAGCCTTTAGAACAATGTTTAGAAACAAGAAGTTTCCAATAAATATTTGTAAAAACACATACATCTTTTTTTTTTTTTTTTTTTTTTTTAGATGGAGTTTTGCTCTGTTACCCAGGCTGGAATGCAGTGGCACAATCTTGACTCACTGCAACCTCTGCCTCCCAGGTTCAAGAAATTCTCCTGCCTCAGCCTCCTGAGTAGCTGGGACTGCAGGTGCCTGCCACCATGCCCGGCTATGTTTTTTTCTTTTTTTTTTTTTTGTATTTTTAGTAGAGACAGGGTTTCACCATGTTGACCAGGCTGGTCTCGAACTCCTGACCTCAAGTGATCACCCACCTCGACCTCCCAAAATGCTGGGATTACAGGCGTGAGCCACTGGGCCCGGCCACATACAGCAATTTAGAAATAAGACTGGAAGGATATACGACAAAATGGCAGCAGCACTACTCATCTCTAAGTTGTCTTGGGCAGATAGAATTACGGGTAATTTCTGTTTCCTTTATCATGCTCTGCAGGAACTTTAGGGGAACTTTTTTCAGATCTAGACCTCATTTGACTAGATCACCACAAACTGGTTATTATTAAAGACATTACAGAATTTCTTATTCTTTACCTATATCGTCCAGGTGAATTTGCAGTTGTTTTGACTCTTCCATGCCTAGTGCATTTTCTGCTTGGACCCAAACCAAGTACTTCTTGCCACCTTGTAATGAATCAGTGGAGATGTTAATATAGCTTGAGGTGAGATACTGTTGCTCTTCTTCTGTCTCTAAACTTAAACAAAAAAAGATAATCATAAATTGTATTTAGTTTGCATTAATTGGCTGAGCATGGTGGCTCACACCTGTAATCCTAGCACTTTGGGAGGCCAAGACAGGTAGATCACCTGAAGTCAGGAGTTCGAGACTAGCCTGGCCAACATGATGAAACCCTGTCTCTACTAAAAAAAATACAAAAATTGGTGGCATGTGTCTGTAATCCCAGTTGCTTGGGAGGCTGAGGCAGGAGAATCACTGGAACCCGGGAGGTGGAGGCTACAGTGAGCCAAGGTCACGCCATTGCACTCCAGCCTGGGAGACAGAGTGAGACTCCATCTCAAAAAAAAAAAATTTTTTTTGAATTAATTATTCTAGAATTTTAAAATGTTACCTTTTTTAAAAAATATTAAAATTTAATTTCCTAAACAATAGAGACAGGGTCTTGCTATGTTGCTCAGGCTGGTCTCAAACTCCTGGGCTCAAGCAATCCATGCATCTTGGCCTTCCAAAGTGGTAGGATTACAGGCATGAGCCACTCTGCCTGGACAAAAATGCTACCTTTTTAAGCCTGCTTTCAAACATGCAACCCTTTACTGAAAAATATTTCAAAATTGATTTTATTTTCAGAATTTTAAAAAGTAAATTCAAATCTGACAAGGGCCACAGTATGACTTAAGTGGACCCTGAACAATTCTGCCTTCATGGACCCTTTCCTCCATTTAAAAAAAAAGAGCGTATATATATTATATAAATATATAAAATACACATAAATACACACACATATACATAGATGTATACATATGCATGCATATACATGAACGTAACAGTTATTTCTCTCTTCTGACTTTAAGTAAAATTAAACATTTTCATGGACTCCTAAAATTATTGTGGGCCCTAGCCACCGTGCCTACTGTGCGTATTAGTGAAGTCAGCACTGGACATAGTTTGGAATAGCCAGAATAGCTACCTTTGGAAAGGAGTACTGCATTTTGGTTCAGTGCAAGGACTGTGAAGTCAGACATTTCTATCAGGATATAGGGTGAGGATGGAGTGGTGGGGAAGAGTCAGGATGGGGTGAGAGATCATGATAGCGTAAGGGAAGGCCAACCTCCTAGACAGAGACAACCAGCATGTTCTGAAACAAATACATGAAACTACATGACATTTCTGAGAAGGTTCAACAAGTGCAATAGCCTGGATCCTGAAAATGCAAGAAGACACTTGTAGCGGAACAGGCCTGTCAGAAGACCTTCCATGAGCTACTGATGGATCAGCACATATCATGTAAGTGATAGAAAGAGGGTGCATATAGTGAGATTCACACCATTTTGAGGGTCTCTGGGGCTGTCTGGCACCTTTACAGAGGATTGATGGGAAATGAAAGTGGTGGTAGTAGAAAAATCAAAAGGCTATACAACAATCCGGAATTGGATTATTAGTCTGAAGTAGGCAGAAGCCAGTGGGGGTGGATATGAAGGATTTTGAGACAGGGTCTGGCTCTGTCACCCAGGCTCGTGTGCAGTGGGGCCATCGTGGCTCACTGCAACCTTGACCTCCTGGGCTCAAGCGATCCTCCCACCCCAGCCTCCTGAGTAGCCGGGACCACAGGCATGTACTACTATGCCCAATTAAGTTTTGTATTTTGTACAGATGGGGTTTTCCCATGATACCCATGCTAGTCTCTAACTCCTGATCTCAAGCAATCTGCCCGCCTTGGCCTCCCAAAGTGCTGGGATTACAGGCATAAGCCACCTCGCCCAGCCCATGAAGGATTTTGAGTGTAGAACTGACTGGACCTAATGACAGGTTTGATGAGGGGAAAGGGAGTCATGCACTGTGGAAGAGGATGGAAAAGATAAAGAAGAAAGATCTAGTTTAGAACAGGGGAATAGAGAGGGCTATTAAGTATCATTTCCAAGCATATTTATCTAAGTTTTTATAATTGAATGAGAATCTCCAAGAAGCCCAATATGGTAGAATTTCAAATGATATATGTTAATGCCAAAATTTCAAATTGTATTCATTGACTGTGGACAGAAACTTTGAGTCTCTGTTTTTAAATCTCTACCCCCAAATAATCACACGGTGTTTTTAGTGGACGAGAGTTGGAGGCAGTGGTGAAAGGAGTGCTGGAGAGTGTTTCTTTGCTCCTCTGATTTCTGCAAAGAGATTTGATATTGTTTCCACCCTTATCCTCTCCAAATCTCATGTTGAAATGTAATCACCAGTGTTGGCGGTGAGGCCTGGGGGGCAGACCCTTCATGAATGGCTCGCTGCCCTCCTGGCAGTAATGAGGGAGTTCTCGCTCTGAGTTCAGGCAGATCTGGTTATTTTAGAGAGTATGGCACTTCCCCCCTCCCTCTGTCTTGTTCACCATCTTCCTGTACAGCCTGCAGAACTGTGAGCTGAAATAAAATTCTTTTCTTCATAAATTACCAAGCCTCAGGTATTTTTCTTCGCTTCCCTTCCCTTCCCTTCCCTTCTCTTCTCTTTTCTCTTCCCTCCCTTCCTTCCTTCCTTCCTTCCTTCCTTCCTTCCTTCCTTCCTTCCTTCCTTCCTTCCTTCCCCTCTCTCTCTCCCCTCCTTCCTTCCTTCCTTCCTTCCTTCCTTCCTTCCTTCCTTCCTTCCTTCTTTCCTTCCTTCCTTCTTTCCTTCCTTCCTTCCTTGGTCACACTCTGTCACCCAGGCTGGAGTGCAATGGTGTGGGCACAGCTCAATGCAGCCTCGACCTCCCAGGCTCAGGAGATCCTCCCACCTCAGCCTCTTGAGTGGCTGGGACTACAGGCACGCACCACCACTCTCAGCTAATTTTTTGTAGAGACAGGGTTTTGCCACATTGCCCAGGCTGGTCTCGAGCTCTGAGCTCAAGTGATCCTCTTGCCTTGGCCTCCCAAAGTTCAGGGATTACAGGTGTGAGCCACCACACCTGATCTAGATACTTCTTTATAGCAAGTCAAGAATGGACTAACGCAGGAGTGTCCTCAAATCTCCTAACCTCTTGTCCCACTCCTCGTTCACTCATGCTTCTGCAGAGACAAATAGGCCCCCCTCAGACTCCAAAACACAACGTAATCTGTAATCAGATTCATTTGTGACATGGAAGTGTTTTCACTAGACTTTCCTCAGTTCCCATTTCTTGAGCCCTTTGAACTACCTACTCCATTATTTCATGTTCTTAAGTTTCTCAGATTTTCTGCCTCCTTGGTAACTGTATTCAACTTATTCCCATTTGGTCTTTAGTCCTTTTATTGTGATGTTTGCCTTTACTTTTCCTTGAAATGGCTCTTTTAAAATGGTGTCCTTTGCAAGGTGAAGTCCTCTGAATCCTCATTTAAGCATTTATCCCTCTTGATTGGTTATAATTCTTACTTCCCTTGCTACCCAAAGCCTGTTTTCTGGGTTAGAGGGCCTCCCTCTGGCACACCTGCTTAGTGACATGTGCCCCTCCAGTCTTCCATCTGGGTTTCTCTGAGTCCACTCACATTGAAGGTCAGTCCTGGCGCTTGCCTTTTCCGTGACCCCTTTTTTCTGGGCTCACTCTCTTCCCAGCTTCAACTGCTATTTCACATGTGTGTCTCCCACATACCTGTGCCCTCACTGGGAGCTTCATTTGGATGTCTGACTGGAAACAGAACTATAGAAAATTGACAACTAAATTATCTTTCCATGCAAATCAGCCCTTCTTGCCAGTATCTTCATTGTTGTCAAAGGCATGCTGTCCTCCTTTCTCAATCTGCCATTTTTAACAACTTTCTCTTCGTCACCTTTAAGAGCCAACCAATTACTAAAGAAGGTTAAGCATTTTTCCTGGCTAACACGGTGAAACCCTGTCTCTACTAAAAAATACAAAAAACTAGCCGGGCGAGGTGGCGGGCGCCTGTAGTCCCAGCTACTCAGGAGGCTGAGGCAGGAGAATGGCGGGAACCCGGGAGGCGGAGCTTGCAGTGAGCTGAGATCTGGCCACTGCACTCCAGCCTACATGACAGAGCGAGACTCCGTCTCAAAAAAATAAATAAATAAAAAATAAAAAAAAGGTTAAGCATTTTTTAAGCATTAAAATATTATTTTCTTACTTTATCTTTTTTCCCTGTTTTGATAGCTAAGGCAACGCTCTAGGTCTTTATTACCTGTGTGGTATATTACTTTCAGACTCCTAAGTTAATTGCATTACATCGTGAAACTTAACTTGATACAGATATACTACTTTAGAAGGAAAATAACCTTGAAATCTGAACAATGCTGGAAAGCCAAGTAGCCTACATTCTTGTTTTATTCTATTTTTTAGAGACAGGGTCTCACTCTGTCACCCAGGTTTGAGTGCAGTGGCACAGTCATAGCTCACTGCAGCCTTGACTTCCTGGGCTCAAGTGATCCTCCCACCTCAGCCTCCTGAGTAGCTGGGACTGCAAGCATGTGCCACCAGGCCCAACTAGTTTTTTTATTTAAAATAATTTTTTTTAAGAGATGCAGCCTCGCTATGTTGCCCAGGCTGGTCTCGAACTCTTGGCCTCAAGGGATCTTCCCACATGAGGATTACATGCATGAGCCACTGTGCTCAGCCTTATACATTCTTATTTTCATCAGATGGAAATACTTCACACATTTGCATGCCGTCCTTGATCAGGAGTCATGCCATCTTCTTTGCCCTGCTCCAATTATAGTGTCTGTGCCGTTGAGGCAGACTCTAACCTGATTTTTTAAATATAATACCATCAACAGTCCTCTCTCTCAGGGACAGCCTTGACTGGATTTGTGCAGACGATGGAGCTTAAAAATCACTGTCCCTCCCTGCGGCTCCACCCAGTCCTGTTACTACCATATATCTTTTCAGCAGCTCCTAAATTTTTCCAGCCCCAAAATATCCCACCAGGATTAAACCTGCCAGCCACTTACGTCTTTTGGAATCCAAGAAATACGCTTGCTGAGACACAGAAAAAAGGAACCGGCCTTATGCTATTAATACCAAGTAGTAAGCACATGTCTAAGTACTATAGAAATTCTATATTTTATATAATTTATATAAACTTATTGCTACTACCAGAACAAGACAACCTCCGCAAGTGGTCAAGGAATCTCTCTAAGGCTGATAGTCATTGGAGGGCTGAGGAGGAACTCCTCCTGTTCAGCTCAGGTTTTTCAGTTCCAGTGTATTTTTTCTGTGTTGCCCCTTTCCTCATACCAGCGTGAGATCACTATGAACACCATGAGAGGACTAGAAGGATATGTCATGGCGACTAAAATCACAGGGGTTGGGTTTTAGAGACAGACCTACCTTCAAATCCCAGCTCTGCCCCTTGATAAGCTGTAAGACTTAGAGCAAGTTACTGAAGGTGTATACAGTTCAGGTTACTCATCCTCAGTATAGGAGTAACGTTGTTGCTATCATGAGTAAATGAAATAAGAAACAGAGTAGATGGCTTCCCACATAATGAAGGACTCATTAAACAACAATTATTCTGAATGAAGAGATACTGGCTGAGGCCAGGCGTGGTGGCTCACACCTGTAACCCTAGCACTTTGGGGGGCCGAGGCGGGCAGATCACTTGAGGTCAGGAGTTTGAGACCAGCCTGGCCAATGTGGTGAAACCCTGTCTCTACTGAAAATACAAAAATTAGCCAGGCACGGTGGCGCGTACCCGTCCTCCCAGCTATTCAGGAGGCTGAGGATTGCTTGAGCCCAGGAGATGGAGGCTGTAGTGGGCTGACATTGCACCACTGCACTCCAGTCTGGATGACAGAGTGAGACTATGTCTGCTTTTTTTTTTTTTTTTTTTAAAAAAAAAGATATGTATGATATGTGACTTTGACACATTCTAAAGAATACAAATGAAACTTTTAAAATTGCTGTATTTCTTATCAGTGAAATTTCTCTTGTATCACTGTATCTTAAGTTAACTTATGCCATTAAATCAAGACGTTTACATAGTTACTTTACATTCTTTCTGAAATAAGATGAAATGTAAATACCTTAACAGAGAACTTGTTATAAGGTATGTTAACCTCATGCTAAGTCAGAATTCAAATGTGAAAACAAGGAAATGGCAACTCTGTGTAAGTAGTAAGTAGGACATCTTTGAATATTTTCCAGTTAGAGAAAACCACATTGTATGTTCTTCATTGGTTTGTGGCTAATTCTTTTACCACACATACTGAGACCACAAGTCAAAATGGAAATGTATTTTCAAACTGACAGTAACCATAGTTACTAATTTAATTCTGCTCTTAAAGTCTACCCCATATTAGCACCTAGACCACAAAGCACTGTTTTAATTGAAGAATCCAATAATAATGACTAATTACACCTTAGGGTTATTTTTATATAGAACTTGTGATATTGTGACATAATAAGAAATATATATTTGGTCTCTGTCTGGTTCCCAGCACACAGCTCCTAAAACCCTTGGAATCTCCAAAGTGCTAATGAGATGACTGATGGCTGGGGGCTCCTGGAGAGGCTCAGGGTAGGGGCTGGTTGCCAGGGGAACCAACAATGTGATGAGAAGATTGAAACTTTCAGTCCCCCCAACCCCCTCACCCTTTCACCCACCCCCATATCCTCGGAAGAGAGAAGAGCTGAATGTTGAGTAGATCACCAATGGCCAATGATATGATAAGTCATGCTTATGTAATGAAACCTCCATAAGAACCCAAAAGGACTGGGTTCAGGGAGCTTCCAGATATCTGAACACATGAGGATGCCTGCAGGGTGGCGTGCCCGCATGCCTTGCCCCATGCATCTCCTGCATCTGGCTGTTCATCTGTAGCCTTTGTAATATCCTTTATAATAAATTGATAAATATAAGTAAAGTGTTTTCCTGAGTTCTATGAAACACTCTAGCAAGTTAATCAAACCTGAGGAGTGTATCGTGGAAATCCCGATTTTTAGCCAGTTGGTCAAATGCACAGGTCATGACCCAGGGCTTGTGATTGGCATTTAAGATAGGGTTGACTCTTGTGGGACTAAGCCTTTAGCCTGTGGGATCTGATGCTACCTCCAGGTAGATAGAGTCAGAATTGAATTAAATTAGAGGACATCTAGCTGATGTCTGCAGGAGAAATGATTGGTGTGTGGGGAAAATCTTCCCACATCTGGTGTCAGAAGTGCTGTTGAGAGTAGAAAGGAGAAAAACACTTTGGTTTTTCCTCGTTTACAGAACTGTATATTACAAAGTTTTTAAATATCTTATTTCTATTTCTTTTTTTCATGGGCTAATACATGACAGATGATTTGTTGAAGGGAGTTAGTATAATGCATATTTTTCTGATGTTCCCTGAGCACCTAGATGTAGTTGTAATTTACAGATTTTCAATAAACATTACAGATTTATCTTGATAACGGTAAATAGTGTCTTTCATTCATTTGATCACTCATTCAATAAATATTTACTTAATATTGACTATATTCCAAGTATATTTTTAGATATCGGGGCTACAATGAACAAAACAAATAAAGTCCCAACTGTCATGCAGCACACATTTTGGTGGAAACAAATAAATATAGAATCTGATCTATGTATGGTGAGAAATGTTCAGAAGAAAAATAAAGTGGAGTAGAAAGGTTAGGCAGTTCTGAGAGTAAGGGCGGGTTTTTTGGTTTTTGTTTTTTAGAGAGATGAGGGAAGTCTTATCTGAGAGGGTGACATTAAGGCAATAAAGAACCCTGCGGCTCTCTGGAGGAAGAGCATTCTGGGTAACGTGCAAAGGCCCTGAGGTAGGACATTGCTTGGCCTGTTCAAAGAGCAGCAAAGAGGTCAGTGAGGTTTTACTAGGAAAGGGATTAAAGATGAAATCAGAGAGTTCTGGAAGAGGGGAAAGTTTAGAAGACTTGTAAGGTCACAAAGAGTCCTTGAGGGGCTCTGGCTTTGATCTCTGAGTGAAATGGGAGGTTCTGAGTAGAAGGGTGACGTGGCCTGAGGTGCATGTGAAAAGGATTACTGTGAAAACTTATGAGTAAGCGATTCTGGAGGAAGCGAGTTGACCAGTTAGAAAGTTCTTGTACTCCCAAGTGAACGATGATGTGACTTGGATTTCAGTGTAGGTGGTGAGGTCATTTTACAAGATAGAGCCAGAAGGTTTTGTTGATCAATTAGATGATGGGCATAATAGAGAGGAATCCAGGAGGACATACCTGATTTTGACCTGAATAATGCAAACGATAGAGTTGCCATTTACTGAAATGGGAAATGCAAGTCTGGAGAGAGGAAAACTGGGTGTTTGGTTTTGAAAATGTTAACTTCAAGATACCTTGAATGACAGGTTAGAAACACGGCAGCTGTATTCGGTGGAGATATTCAGACAGAGATATACATTGGGGAGTTTTACACTATAAATTTGAAGGCTATCCTTTAGGAAATGACTGTAGATAGAGATAATAAGAGGTCTGAGGTGTGAAAGTTGCACATACCAGGATGAAATCACTTTTATCAGACCCAGACAAAATAGGGCAGGAAAGGCCTGAAGGAGAGGAGGCCCATGCTTACATGTCTGAGATAAGAACTGTTTCCAAGGACTTTCTAAAAACCTTTCATTCATCCCCTGCTTTGATAAGGTTTATCACTAGACATTCTTTAGGACTGCAGTAATCCAGATAAGACGTTTTTGGAAGACCGCTTACCCAGTAAAACATCTCCACTAATTAACTGACAATCACTCTGGCTTTGAGCCTCTGCAACCAATGAACTCTGTTTCTAAACAGCTCACAGATATCCCTTTTTGGTAATAAAAGGTTCCCTTTATCCTTTCCCTCACCAAATGCACTACTGCCTTGCCATGTCATGCATTCTGTATTATAATCCTTATTTATATTCTCAGGTAAATGCAACATATTTGGAGATAATTTTCCCTAGTGTCTTTTTTTAGGCTGACAAAATATAGAGCTCTGGGTCACTACGAATTTATCTGAAATGAAGAGGAATCAGCAAAAGAGACTGAGATAAAGCTTCCTGGAAGGTGGGAGGAGCAGCAAAAGGGAGTCCTGTCCTGGAAGCCGAAAGAAGGAAGTGAAGAGCTACATTAAATGCTAGGAGAGTAAATGTTTCTGATAAGAAAGATAAAGACTGAGATTAACCATTCAATCTGGCAATGGGGAAATCATCAGTGACTCTGATAGGAGCTGTTTCAGTGGAGTGGTGAGGACACAAAACATGACTAAACTGGATAAAAGAGAGAAGAGGGAAGATACAGACAGACAGTACAGACAACTTTTTGATTTTTTTCGCCAAAAAAAAAAAACAAACAGAAATTGGGTGGTAGAGGACAGGGACCAAGGGAGGGTTATATTTTTCAAAAGGGCAAAGGCTACAGCATGCTTAAAAGCTGATGGGAATGATCTAGTAAAGACAGAGACAATGACAATGCAGAAGGAAGAGAGGAAAGTTTTGGAGCAGTGTCCTCCAGTAGGCAGGCAGGATACGATCTAGTACCCTAGAGGAGAGTGGACCTTAGGGCAATGGTAATTCATCCATAGCAATAGCAGGAAAGATCAAGCATACGGGTACAGATGTCAACGCATTAGTCAATGCGTTGTGGTATTTCTCATTGCTTCTGTTTTCTCAGGAAAATAGGAAGCAGGCCTTCAATAGAGAATGAGGAAGGGAAGATACTGGAGAGGAGAGATGAGAGAAAAAGTAATGAAGTAATGACCTGGCTTAGCAAGACAGTGACTTGGCTAGTGAAATGTAGTAGGACTACTGTGTGGCTCTCCCGGCTCAGCTGAGGTTAGTGGTCATGAATATAAAGCAGTATCAGTCAGCAAGGTTGTGTTTGTCTCCAGCCGCAATTAGCTCTCTGGGCTCACAATCAGTGAGGAAATGAATTCTAAAATATAAACTGCATTTTGAGTCCTAAAGGAATTACTGAAACTTAACATAGCCTTAAAAATAATATTTGGAATCACACCTAAGAACTCTTTCTGGTTATTAAAAATACGCATGTAGAGAAGAAGATGTGGCAAAAACAAACAGGCCTTATGAATCGGCAGAGGAGGCCGCTGAATTTAAGGACTCTAAAATGATATCATATCTAAAAATATTTGCCTTATTGGTCTTCCATGGTGCCTGAAAAATTCCAAAATTGGTGTTATTCTAAACTGTTTATGAGCTTGTCATGCACAGAGATGATGTCCTTTTTTTTTTTAATATCTAGAGTTTAACACAATTCCAGGAAACCATCAAATGCTAAATAAATATTTGCTAAGATGACTTGAATGGGACAGAATGCAGGGCTGTCATTCATGCATTTTTATTCAACAAATATATTTATGGAGTAGAATGCACTGAGACAGACATTACCAGTGTTTCCAAGATAAAGAAAAAATATATTTACACGAAATTGCTGAAGATAGTGGGACTACAGTAGGGAGATGGTTATTAGCACAGGTTATTTTTAATTTTTTTTCCTATCATTACCCTTTGAAACAGCAAAATACAGGAGGTAAAAGAAAATATGTGAACAGCTACGAGGCTCTGTCTGGCCATGCCACCACAAAGGTGCTGGGAAGATGAAGCAAAACAGACAAAATTCTACTTCACAACTTCACCCCAACAGGAGGAGGCCCCTGATGGCACCTATGTTGCCATAGGGGAAACACTGCCTTTCTGCAACTGGAGAAACGAGTAGGTGGTCTCAGGTAAAAAGCTTCTCTGTACATGTGATTTTACTGGAAAACTGAACCACATGAGTTAGAAGTGAAACTTTGCACATGCTGATCTCTACCTAGTTGCCAACGTGGAAAATACCCTAATAACTGAACATTTAGAAGAGCTCCTTTAAACCTAATACTACCTCGACCACAACATTCATTATAAGTCAGCTTTCTCCTGGAGGGAAAGATTTTTTGGCAGTTAGAGAAATTGACTTGCTCTTTTCTTTTCTTTTCTGTTTTCTTTCTTTCTTTCTTTCTTTCTTTCTTTCTTTCTTTCTTTCTTTCTTTCTTTCTTTCTTTCTTTCTTTTTCTTTCTTTCTTTCTTTCTTCCTTCCTTCCTTTCTTTCTTTCTGTCTCTCTCTTTCTTTCTTTCTTTCTTTCTTTCTTTCTTTCTTTCTTTCTTTCTTTCTTTCTTTCTTTCTTTCTTTCTTTCTCTCTCTCTGTCTCTTTTTTTGTTTTTTTGGTTTTTTTTTTGAGACAGGGTCTGGCTAAGCCAACCAGACTGGAATACAGTGGCTCACTGCAACCTCTGCCTCCTGGATTCAAGCCATCCTCCCAAGTAGTTTGGACTCCAGGCACCCGCCACCACACCTGGCTAATTTTTTATCTTTTTGTAGAAATTTTTGTATTTTTTGTATTTTTCACCATGTTGCCCAGGCTGGTCTCAAACTCCTGAGCTCAAGTGATCCACCTACCTCAGCCTCCCAAAGTGCTGGGATTACAGGCATGAGCCACTGCGCCCAGCCCTCTTCTCTAATTTTTTTCAACTCATTAGTTTGTTTGTAATTAATCATTAGATAAATAGGTATCTGTTTCCTTTTCTGACCTGTCTATATTTATGGAAGTTAGTCCTTTGACTTTACTAGAGGAGAACGTCCTTTTTATGCTAACCTTTTATATCTTTTATGTCCTCTTTAAAATGTAATAAAATCCCATTAATCTGGCCTCCATCAATTCAGAACTTGGTTAGGTCTATCAGAGTTTGGCTATAGTTTATTGTTGGATTTTAAGAAAGAAGGTGGGAGAAATAATTCTTAAAATATATATGACCTTATATTATTACTTAACTAGACAATGAGAGGGAGATGCAGGAAATGTCTATTTCTAGTTATCAACTAGAATAATTACTCAACAAATATTTATTGAGCATTTACTATGTGTCAGGCCCCATTCTAGGCTCAGTCAATACAGCAATGAACAAATCAAACAAAAATCCTTGCCCACATTAAGCCTACATTCTAGTTTGAATGAATAAATGTACTATTGACATATAAAAGATAAGTCTTTCTTATTAGAGCACATGCAACATCTCTTTCTAGATTTTTCCAAAATTATTGTATTACTTAAAAATATATGAATAAAATTATCTATAATATCCTATAAATAATAATTTTTATGGCTTTACATTAATATTTCCCTCAATCAAATCAGTCAGGTTTCCCTTGGGCCATAATATTATAATATCCTTTGCTATAGTCTGAATATTAGTGTACCCTCAAAATTTGCATGTTGAAACTTAAACCCCAATGTAATAGTACTAAGAGGTAGGGCCTTTAGAAAGTGGGTAAGTCATGAGGGCTCTACCTTCATGAATCAATTTAATGTCCCTATAAAAGAGGTTGAAGGGAGCTGCCTGGCCCCTTCTACTATGTGAGAACATATAGAAGTCACCATCTAAGAGGAACAGACCCTCAAAATCTGTTGACACTTGATCTGGGACTTCCTAGCCTCCAGAACTGTGAGCAATAAATTTCTGTTGTTTACAAACTACCCAGTCTAGGTATTTTGTTATAGTCACCTGAATGGACTAAGACACCATTTTGTGTTGTACTTAATTGTAAGTGTTTCCTATATGCAAGTCACTTCCTATAATTTGCTTTTTTATAAGCTTTGTGGTATTAATTATCTTCATTTCACAGGAGGCTGAGGCTCAGCGAGGCTAAATAACTTTTCTAAGATTACACAGCTAGCAACTATGGCTAATACTGTTGGATGACGGTACCAAACTCCATTTACAATGCCCTTCTGCCAGGTTCCCATCCAGACAGAGTAGACATGTGACACCGTTGTGGTCAACTCAATGTAGGTGGAAGTCCACAGGAGGAACTCCTTTGCTCTTTACCACTTTTCCTGCCTGGAACTTGGATGAGAAGCCTGGAGATACAGCATCTGAAGATTAAGGTCAACACGCTGCATATCGCAGAGTAGAAAGAGGAAAAGAGCCTAGATCCCTGGGGTATTACTGAATTATCATGCCACCTGTTATTACATGTAATTGTGACCTGATATAAATAAGGCCATGTCTATTTAAGTGACTGGACTTGAGGAGTTTTTTTGTTTTTGTTTCTTTTTGTTTGTTTTGAGATGGAGTCTCACTCTGTAGCCCAGGCTGGAGTGCAATGGCATGAACTTGGCTCACTGCAACCTCACCTCCCAGGTTCAAGAGATTCTCCTGCCTTAGCCTCCTGAGTAGCTGGGATTACAGGCATATGCCACCATGCTCTGCTAATTTTTGTATTTTTAGTAGAGATGGGGTGTCACCATATTGGCCAGGCTGGTCTTGAACTCTTGACCTCAAGTGATCCATCTGCCTCAGGCTCCCAAAGTGCTAGGATTACAAGTAAGCGCCACTGTGCCTGGCCTGCACTTGAGTTTTCTGATATTTGTATCATAAAAGACACCTGACTGATAAGTTTCAGAACTGGAAATTAAATCTAAAACTCTAAAGCTCATGCTCTTTGCAATGAATATTTCTGAAAGCATTCTCTTTAGTAAACTTATTCTTAATACTTTCAGAGTGACTTTTTGAGTACTGAGAACAATCTTAGTACTCATAACTACTACAAATATTCCTTACTTTATAAAGTGAATGTGTTCCTCAAACGTCATGTGTAAATAAATTTAAACATATATAATTTTGAATGCATTAAAGGATTTTAAAAGAAATATATAATACATAGTTTTATAAAATATTCAGAAAATATTTTTATGATACTAAATAGGAAATTAGGTGGGGGTTAGCAAGTTTAAAATTGTATCAAACAAATATATTTTTTCAAATTGTGATTCATCTATCCGGAATTTGCAATGCAGTTTTACTATCAGGAACCTCAGAATGCAGGTAAGTCAGGCTTGAAAGAATTAGCCCTCACCCACTAGGGTGGCAATAACCAAGATAAAAACAAAGGTTGGCAAGAATGTGGAAATACTGGAACCCTTATACACTGTTGGTGGGAATGTAAAATGTGTGACTGCTTTGGAAAACATTATAGCAGTTGAACAAAAGATTAAACATAGAGTTACCAAGAGACCCAGGAATTCTATTCCTAAATATATGCCCAAGAGAAATAAAAATATGTCTACACAAAACTTGTACACAAATATTAATAGAAGCATAATTCATAATAGTCGAAAAGTGGAAACAACCAAAAAGTTCATCAACCAAGGAATAAATAAATAAAATGTGTTCCAAATAATAGAACATTATTTAAAAAAGGAATAAAGGGCCAGGCGCGGTGACTCACGCCTGTAATCCTAGCACTTAAGGGAGGCCAAGGCGGGAGGGTTGCCTAAGCTCAGGAGTTCCATACCAGTCTGGGCAACATGGTGAAATCCCGTCTGTACTAAAATACAAAAAAAATTAGTCGGGAGTGGTGGTGTGCACCTATAATCCCAGCTACTCAGGAGGCTGAGACAGGAGAATCACTTGAACCCAGGAGGCAGAGGTTGTAGTGAGCCGAGATCACACCATTGCACTCCAGCCTGGGCAACAGAGTAAGACCTCATCTCAAAAAAAAAAAAAAAGAAAAAAAGAAAGGAATAAAGTACTGATACATGTTACACCATAGATAACCTTGAAAACATTATGCTAAATGAAAGAAGCCAGTCACAAAAGACCACATGTTATATGATTCCTTTTATATGAAGTGTCCAGTGTAGGCAAATCCACAGAGACAGAAAGCAGATAGTGGTTGCCATGGACTGGGAAGATTGAGGGGAAATAGGAAGTGACTGCTAATGGATGTGTTTTTTTTGGCGTGATGAAAATGTTTAATATTGATTGTAGTGATGGGTGGATGTGATTTTTTGGGCATGATGAAAATGTTCAATATTGATTGTAGTGATGGGTGCTAAAACTCAAGGAATGATATACTTTAAATAAGGAGAATTGTATGGTAGATGAACTACACTTAATAAAGTGTTATATTAAAAACAAAGGAAGAATGAATTAACCAAACAACCCGGATCAGCAGTTCAGGAGATCCTTCCAGGTTCGGGGAGATAGTGAATATCCTCAAGATACTAGGCTCTCTGTCAGTCTGGCACTGCCTGGTTTTTCTGTGAGCTTGAAGTGCAAGGGTGCTGCCATACTGCCCTCACCTTCAAATTCCTAAAGTTGACTTAGCAATGAGACTCTAGTTGTCTCGCTCTCGTGGCTTTTCTACTTTACCCTACAGGCAAGGGGTAGAGGTTTAGTCTCCAATGGTTTAGCCAGAGAGATCCCCGTGAAAATCCCTGCTCCTTTACTTCTTAGTCAAGTGACTTTGGAGAGGTAATGTGAGCTCCCCAAGCCATCTGTAAGATGGGAACAATAACAATCGTTCCCTCACAAGGTTGAGAATTGAAGATGTCATGCACATGAAGTACAGAGCACAGTACTTAGCATATTGCATCTGATCCATCAACTCTACTCATCCCTGATATCAGAGTTTTCATCATCTCTTCGGTACTGGAATATGCCTCTGTTTAACTCCTGTTCAGAATGAAAGGTGTATGCCTCTTGCCCATGGCATGCAGCTGGTAACTCCAGGTCTAGTAATGTGTTCATTAAATCTGTCTAGTTTCTACATGCACTTTCTTGAATGAAGAGGTATTTCTTTTTACGTTTCACTTAATCAAAATTATTCTGAGTATCCAACAGGTGGAGAGAGAGAGAGCAAGATTAGGTTATTCTCTTCAATACAGACCAGGTTTGGTGACTGGGAGAATTGTTTGAATCCAGGAGGCAGAGGTTACAGTGAGCTAAGATTGCACCACTGCACTCCAGCCTGGGTAACAGAGACCCTGACTCAAAAAAACAAAAACAAAACAAACAAACAAACAGAAAACAAACACCCTATAAATAAATAAAAAGATTACTTTTTTAAAAAGGTTATTCCGTTCCATAATGATGAGAACTGAACAGAATATTTTAAAGATGCCCCGCGATCTGGACCTCCACATGCCTTCGGCAGAAAATAAGTTAAGAAGACAGTCAGGCAACCTCTGTTCAAATTCCACCTCTCCTTCTCTGCAACTGTGTGGTCCTGGATACATACCTGACCTCACTAAGTCTCAGTTCCCTTGTCTATACAAATGGGAAAAATAATTGCATGCATCTGTCTTAGTCTCTTTCAGCTGCTATACAAATTCCTTAGACTAGGTAATTTATAAACAACAGAAATTTATTGTTTATAGTTCTGGAGGCTTGGAAGTCCAAGATCAAGGCATCAGCAGATTCAGTGTCTGGTGAGGGCTCACTCTCTGCTTTATAGATAGCACCTTCTGGCTGTGTCCTCACAGGGTAGAAGGGCAAAGAAGCTCTCTTTCAGGCCTCTTATGGAAGGGCAATAATTCCATCCATGAGGGCTTCACCCTCATGAACTAATCTCACTTCAAAGGCCCCAACTCCTGTTACTCTTGCATTGGGGGTTTGTTTCAACATATGAATTTTAGGAGGACACAAGCATTTGTAGGATCCCAGTGCTTCACATGGTTGTACAGGTATTAAATTAGGCAGCATTTATAAAGCTCTTGGCCCAGTGCTTGGCAAACAGTAAGGGTCCAATAAATGCTTTAAAACATAGTTTGTGAAATGTTTAAGAATTACTGACAGAAAAAAAAGTGTACTTCAAAAACACCACAGAAGGCATTTTATTTTATTTTATTTTATTTTATTTTATTTTATTTTGAGATGGAGTTTCCCTCTTGTTGCCCAGGCTGGAGTGCAATGGCGCGATCTAGGGTCACTGCAAACTCCACCTCCCGGGTTCAAGCGATTCTCCTGTTTCAGCCTCCCGAGTAGCTGGGATTACAAGTGTGTGCCACCACACCCGGCTAATTTTTGCATTTTTAGCAGAGACAGTGTTTCACCATGTTAGTCAGGCTGGTCTTGAATTCCTGATCTCAGGTGATCCACCCGCCTCAGCCTCCCAAAGTGCTGGGATTACAGGCATGAGCCACCGCGCCCAGCTGGCATTTTAAATTATTTTATTTATTACTATTTTTGAGACAGAGTCTCGCTCTTTTGCCCAGGCTGGAGTGCAGTGGCATGATCTCAGCTCACTGCAACCTCTGCCTCCTGGGTTCAAGCAATTCTCCCTGCCTCAGCCTCCCGAGTAACTGGGATTACAGGCACCTACCACCATGCCCAGCTAATTTTTGTATTTTTAGTAGAGATGGAGTTTCGCCATGTTGGCCAGGCTGGTCTCAAACTCCTGACTTCAGGTGATCCACCAGCCTTAGTCTCCCAAAGTGCTGGGATTACAGGCATGAGCTATTGTGCCTGGCCTGGAATTTTATTTTTTAATAAACTAAACCAAACAAGAAACACGAATAAGGTGAGCAACTTGTCCTGGTTTGCCCACAACTTTCCAGGTTTTAAAACTGAAAATCCTTTGTCCTGAAAACCCCCTTAGTATGAGACAAACAGGAAAGTTGATCAGCTATACAGACACTGAATTTAAGATTTGAGGGTCAGGATTAACAATTAATAGCTTCCATGAATTTAGTGGTAATGTGGCATGATTATACACACTTTAAAAGCCAAATTCTACATAATGAATTAGAACAAACTTGTGTATTTAGGTTTTATTTTTAGGCCCATTTAAAGATTAAAAATCATAGCAATTCGGGGAAATTAAGTTGTTGAAACCCTAGAAGAAGAATAGAGCAGGTATTTAAGCAATAATTTATTTTATTTTATTTTATTTTATTTTATTTATTTTTTGAGATGGAGTCTTGTTCTGTCACCCAGGCTGGAGTGCAGTGGCACAGTCTTGGCTCACTGCAACTTCTGCCTCCCAGGTTCAAGCTATTCTCCTGCCTCAGCCTCCCGAGCAGCTGGAATTACAGGTGCCCGCCACAATGCCAGGCTAATTTTTGTATTTTTAGTAGAAACCAGGTTTCACCATGTTGGCCAGGCTGGTCTCAAACTCTTGACCTCAGGTTATTCGCCCACCTCGGCCTCCCAAAGTGTTGGGATTACAGGTGTGAGCCACTGTGCCCATCCTAAGCAATGATTTAAAACTGTGCTGGGCTATACCACCATTAGGCCCCTGCTACCAATTACCTACAAATGAATAAAAAGGGTTGAAAGATCATAGAATACTTTCCTGCCAGAGTGAAAATATTAATGGCCCGAAAAGGGCACTGGTAGGCTCACTGATCATAAGTAGGAAATTAGGGATAAATCAGGGTACATATTTAATGTTTGAGGCTGATTTCTTGGATCTCTGGTGGAGGCAGAGCTCTGGCTGAACCAGGGTGGAACCGCTTATATGAAGCCGTGAGGAAGGGACCTACCTCTTCACATGCACCACGTATTTTGTGTCTACGTAGGTGAGCTTCCCAGCATTCCAGGTGCAAGTCATGTTGCCTGAATATTCATAAATGACACAGGTTACCTCATCAGGAACATCTGGCGGATCTGCAACAAAACATATCACTTAGGAGCTGCCATAAGAAATATGAAGTTCTCTATAAAGTAGTCAGTTGAGAAACTGACAATTTTATTTGAAAATCAGGTCAATTAGCACTCAGCACCTCCCTGCTCCTCATTCCATCCCTACTACCTTACCTTGCAACCCACTTTACCATCAAGTATCCATTCCTCTTCTTCTTATACTTGACTATATTATTCTAAATTCAGTCTCCCCCAGCTACTCCTGTATCTTTCTCTTTTTCTTAACAGCTAAACACTTTTAAAGAGCCTATTATTCTTCATTTCCCATATGCTTTTGAACCCAAAACAATCAGGATTCAGCTTCCACAATTCCACCATTGTTGCTAAGGTCTTCGATGACTTTCTCTTCAACAGACCCCATCTCTTGTCATTTGTCACTGAAAATTTTTTATAAGGAAGAAGGCTATTTGTTCCTTTTCATCTATTTTGTAATTAAAATAAAAGTCCACAGAAAATCTCTGCAGCATTTCATATTTTGCTCACTCCCTCCTTGAAAGCTGTCTGTTTTAAAGGTGCGTGTGGTGGCTCACCCAGTAGTCTCAGCTAACTGGGGGGCTGAGACTGGAGGGATCCCTGGAGCTTAGGAGTTTGAGGCTGCAGTAAGCTATGATCAACACACTGCACTCCAGATTGGGTGACACAGTGAGACCTTGTCTCAAAAACAAGACAAGAAAAGAAACCTCTTTGCTTCTGGCTCTTGCAAATGGGTTCTTTGTAGTTTTCTTCTACTACTCTGGCAGACTATCTTCTTCTCTTGCACATTTTCCACTACTCATTTTAAAAGTTTAGTGTTCATACATGCAATAAAATATTATTCAGCCTTAAAAAAGAAGGAAACTTTAACACATGCTACCATGTAGATGAAACTTGAAGACATTATATTAAGCGAAGTAAGCCAGACCCTAAAGGACAAATATTGCACGATTCCCCTTACACAAGGTATCCGGAATAGTCAAGCTCATAGAAAGTAGAATGGCAGTTGCTGTGGCTTGGAGGAGAAGGAAGTGGATATTTGTTTAAAGGATACAGAGTTTCAGCTTGCAATAAGAGGGTTCTGGAGATAAATGGTGGTGATGGTTGTACAACAGTGTAAATGTACTTAGTGCCACTGAACTGTATACTTAACCATGGTAAAAATGGTACATTTTATGTTATGTATTTTACCACCACCACAACAAGGTTTTTTGAAAGTTTGGTATTCACACAATTCTATTTCAAGGCTCTTTTCCTGTCACTCCACTCAACTCATCCCACCCCTATTCCTGCCCAGCTCTTTCTCCAGGTGGCCATACTATGGGGAACATTTTTATTTTTCGTTGGCTAGCATCTTTCCCTCTTGAGA
Organism: Macaca mulatta; assembly: GCF_049350105.2. Lineage (NCBI taxonomy): Eukaryota > Metazoa > Chordata > Mammalia > Primates > Cercopithecidae > Macaca > Macaca mulatta. The sequence goes on from NC_133406.1 coordinate 173,431,373, forward strand.
ACTGACATCCCCTCCAGCCCCTCACTCCAATCTCACCCCCACCCCAACCCCAAGGCCTGTCAATCAAGAAGCTCTCCACAAAAGTGTGCCTTTGAGGTAGGCTGACTAATACGAGAATTTCCCTTGGGAATGAACATATGACTCATAATGAACCAATCAGAATTCTCCAAGGCACTTTTTCTAAACCATTGTAAAAGAAGCACACTCTGTGCTCCTGAAACTGCTATCTCTGAGTAGCATGTGAGCTGTAAGTTGCTGGTGGCCATCTTGCTGTCATTGTGAAACAGGCTTTTTCACAGTCTTTAGTCTATGTAAGAACGAAGCCAACACAGGGGAAAACAATACCTAGCAGACAGGAAAAGATGAGAGAGTTCTGATGACATTGACTTTTTAGGGCCTCTAACGCCTATGAAACTCCAACAACTATCGAATGACACCCAAAATTTTCAGTTATATCATTCAATAGTGAATAAGATTAAGATTTTTTAAAATGTAGAAATATTGAGTGTTTATTAAATATTCACTTTTCAGGTGTGGCTCTCTTAGTTCATCCCTACATGTGAAATACTGCTGGGACACTTGACTGCTCAGAGAATGACAAGACAAGTGGAAGGATAGAGGCTCATAAAGAATAAAAATACAGACATTTAGGCATCTGAAGTTCCATCCAAAGATTTATCTTAAGTACATATTGCTTTCACTTCACCTGCAAATTGCTTACCAAAAATTTTGCTTGTAAAGTAATAAACAAATATATTAAAAATTTTATTCTCACTGCAAATCAAGGCAGTACTAGATGTCTTTAAACCTATCAAATTAGCAAGGATTTTGAAAAATGACAGTACACAGTGTTGGAGTGGACTCATGGAAGTCCTCTAACATGCTTCTGGTGGAAGTACAAGTTGGTACAGCCTTTATATAGAGCACTTTACATACCACAATCTGTAAAAGCAGGTGTAATATTTTGCAACTCAGCAATTATACATCTAAGAATGCATCCTTAATGAAATGTTCATAGATATATAAAATATTTGGCTTAAAGGACGTGCCCTTAAAGTATTGTTCATAACAATGAAAAAATTGTAAACAAGCTCAATTTTCCAAAATAAGGTTAAATAAACTACAATCCAGTCCTAAACACATCCAAAAGCAATGTTGTAGAAGACAATTTAAGTACTTGGCCTTTGGAAGGAATTAAAAGTATATTTAATGAAGTAATGATCATATGGCAAAGTGAAAAAAGCAGGTTGCAAAATGGTTCAATTAGTGGTTTCTTTTAAGCGAGAGATTGAGAAACAGAGGGTCTGAAATTTCAAAGACATATTCCAAATTATTAAAGAGGGATTATGGTTACTAGTAAAGTTATAGGATTATGGGAATGATAGGTATTTCTTTTTTGCTGGTCTACATTTTAAAAACTCTCTATATTGAATGCAATTTGATTTTACAATTAAAAAACTCTTTTCATATATCGAAGGTCTAATATCCTTTTCAAAAAAGCTATTTTCAAAGACTAAGAACACACTAAAAAGTACTTTACAACGTTTTGGTGACTTGTAGCATTGAGTTACAATGGTAACTGGGTTCCAAGTAGGGTAAAATAAATCTTTGTTTTAATTGAGCCTTAAATGAAGTAGGTGTGGAAACATAAATTTAAATCATTTTGGAGATTCAGTTGTGATCCCTCATTGATTACAATGATTGGTGCTGAAGTTACTTTTCCCTCTGGTTTCAGATAGAGAGTGTCATTGATTTGGCCATCAGATCGTTTGGGCTGTGTTACACCACAGCATCCTACGTGAAGTGAATTCTTGGGGTTACAAATGTCTGGTAGTTAATTAACTTTACGAAAGATCAAAAAGATGACTATACACACACACACGCAAGTAAGTATTTGTTAATATGAAGCAATTTAAGATGGGCCTGTGAGTATGGTTATGAAAATAACATCAAGTTGTTGTTAGGCCTCATTGCCAGGTTATTCAATATCCAAGAACAAAACCTGGCTATACAACTAGATACTAGAGAACACCCTGAGGTGTACAAAAGGGGCTTATGTTTTTGTTCTTTCCTGCCAATCCCACCCTTCCCCTATTATTGGGATACTCCGGAATCACAGGCCAGGTTTTTTAATTCAGAGTCTAGCCAAGGATCCTTTTCTACTGAGAGCTTCTTGAAAGCAGCCTGTGATTTCTTCTTCTTTGTACTTCTAGCATTTAACACATTTTTGGTGCATAGTAACCACTCAATAAAGTTTATTCCATGAATTGATTGTCTCAATTAAGATAATAACGAGAAGGATTAAAGTGGAGAGAGATGCAATGCTTCTGGCAAAGATCACTCTACAATTTCTTACTCAAGCAGGGCACAGGCCAGCCTAATTGTTCTGTAATCACACTTAATGGCAATGCTAGAAACAAATATTCAGAGGCTTTTATTGAAAAACAAATGTGCTTTCATCATTGTAAATGAAGGCCAAAGAAAGTTAAAATTTAAAAAGTCAAAGACACTTAAAATTTTAAACAAATGATTAAGTGGAAACGTGACTATTTGTGCACGGTTTAATTTGATATTTTTAAATGAATAAAGACATCTTGTATTTTATCCGATGATTGGTATGGTCTGATTACAACAAATTTCCCATAATATGTGTGCATTTAATCTTAGATAAGAATCTAAGAAGTTTTTAGGATTGTGGCTAAAAATGGAAATTGTGATAATATGGTTTATATTTCACAAATTATACATTAAAGCACAGCACTTTAAAATATATTTGGATAGCTTTTCAAGGAAAGCAATGACTCATTTATCTTTTACAATTTGTCTCTAGTCTAAAAAAATACATATAATCATTTTGTTCAAAGCAATGATGATAAGTTGACATAGTAAATCTCACATGACAAATATCCTGTGATCAAAGTTGTCCAGTGAAAGCAATGTGATTTCTAGAATGCCGCAAAACCCTCAAAAACCTTTTTTTGACCTACTTAAATAGGAAGTTTTGTTTGCTAAGAATGTAGAGCTCAAGAAGACATTCAGCTTGAATCCAGGGGTTTGAGTAAATTCTCACCTGGCAGTTACATTTTTACACTCATAACCAGAGGCCTATGTAAGGAGTTACAACTCACAAGTTAAATAAGTGGAAAGAGTGATGTTCTTTCTAAGCAGCCATCAGCAGAGAATGTATTTCTATTAGACTGTCCTGGAAGAGGAACAAAGTCCATTCTCTTACCTTCTACATTGCCTGGTGTTAGGTTTGGAGACAGAGGCCCCTCAGCCAACACTGAGAGGGCTCTTGGGAGTAATCAGTGATACAAACTGCAACACACGGAAGGTGGTGTTAAAGAAAATGTATAGGAGGCCATTGTTTTGGACTGAGCTCCTGCACTAGGCCCCCACATACCAAATCAAAACAAAGTCACTCCTGTTAAGTGACATATAATCAAGCTGAAACTTTAAGGAAGCAGGTAAAACTCCCACAGACTAGTTTTTCCTGAAAACAGAAAATTCAAAGCAACCACGTAGAAAGAGCCCAGTCAACCTGAGTGGGGATGATAAGGAAACCCCCTCCGCTTTAATCATACAAGGAAAATAACCCAAAGTAACAATGTTAACCAATCTGGTAGGTTTTATAAAAATGTCATTTCTTGTTCCTACCTTACAAAAACCATCTGTTCTAATAGTAGAAACAAATAGTAGAACCAAAACTAAGTACATAATTATACAAGCCAGTCCATATCACTATAGTAACTTAAACACCTCCAGGATACTCAGATTAATTTTATAGAATGAGATGCTGCCGATTCATGAATCACAAACAAAAACCTATCAGATCTAAAAACTAAATTTGCTGAAATTTTGTTTTTTTAACAGAGACAATGTTTATTTTGCTTCCTTTTTTCCCTCTGGCTTAAATTAATAACTAACCTTTTCCTATAACTGTGAAAGTTGCTTATTTGCCCTCCAAAGAAATTGTATGGTCTCTCTACCCCACTCCCACCCCCAAAGGATAAATAGTAAAGTATTTAAGCATTGAGGTTTGGTTATGTTTCCTGAGGATGTGGACAAGCTAAGGAGATTTCATACATCAGATGTCTGCCTGTGGTTTAATTGCCACAATTTAGGGCAAGTTTAGCAGCTTTAAGGCATTAGTTTAAGGTAGGTTTATTCTTTGACTCCAAAACCTATGACTTTCCTTCCTCAACTCACCTCTACAACTTTCTATAGTTCCTTCTCTTGAAAAGCATGCAAGATCAGCTGCTCAGAGTTAAGTAGGACAATGGCTTCATTATAGAGCAAGGAAGCCTCTTATTTTCCAAGCAGCCACAATGGGGTCAGGTGGTAGTGGTGATATGGGTCTGCCCCCAGCTAAGTTGTAAACGTGAAGAAGAAGCAAGAACTGAGGTTTGATTCTCAAAAGTATGGAGGAAGGGAACATGGCAAAGACACAAACTCCTTTATTTTTTTACTGAAAATGAGTTCAAGTGCCATAGAGAATGAATATCTGAGTTAAAACAGTGCTGAACTTATTGATTTACCCCCTTCATAATAGTAGAACCAAAACTAGGTATATAATTATATAAACCAGCCCATATCACTATAGTGATTTAAACACTTCCAGGACACTCAGAGCACAGATTGAATTTAACATATATTTTTAAGATTAACTTGACTAAGCTTTTAAATAAATTAATAATTATTCCCTTCAAGGTGGGTTTTAAGAAAAAGAAAAAAATTAATAGTTACAGTAACAAACACAGTGATTGTAAATTGGAATAGTGAGATTAGGAACAGAGGATTGTAGAAGACTCTCCCTATGTTTTATCAAAAGGATGTATTTTTAAGGATTTGGGTACTGATGTACTTTAAATTTTATCATATGCTTCCAAATAAATTATTGAAATCAGGTGCATAACACAGCCTGTAAAATTAGCCTCCTTTTACAGGCGAGGAATTGAGGCTTAAGCAACTTGCCCAAGGTCGCAAAACTAGGAGTACAGTGGGAGCACAAAACTAGTTTTGCAACTCCCCCTAAACCTTGGCCTCAAAATTTCTCAATGGGATCTGCTTCAAGGTTAATTATATTAGTTTAGAAAAATAAAACAAGAAGATTAAAAAAGCAACATTTTAAATCTAAGCGTGCTGGCCCTCACATATGCAGTGTTCATTCAGGGTAGAGGTGAAAAAATGTTTTTTGAATGTATTGGCAACATTTTAAAATTTAGAGAGTACACATTAAAATTTTATATTTCTGCCTTCCTTTGAAGAGCCAAAAGATGTAGGAATACTGGGCCCCTGTGATTACTGGATCTGGGCAGTGGCTCCCCCCAGGAGACCACCTGTGTACTTTCTTCTCTGCATAGCTCCTATCAGCTTCTACAATTCATATAGTTCACCGATCTGGCCCTGGAGACATTTGAGTTTGCAGCTCCTGTATGAAACTAATCTAAAAACTGAACTATATCATTTTGTCCCTATTTTTAGACTAGTGTGGTAATGACCAGGTAATTGTTAGACTAGCTTTTGTTTGCATTTTGAATGTGCCCCAACACTTACATCCAGAAGAAATGTCTTTTCCACATATCAGTGTCTCTTGAAAATGATTGGGACATTCAGCAGTGCAGTACATGGAAGCGTGTGGTTCCAGAAAGTTTTTATACCAAAGCCGAGCTGTTGTTTTATTAATCCTTGTGATTTCAAATCTTTCTTTGATGCCATTTTTATAAAAATGAAGTTGCCTTGGTTGGCAGTTCTTAATTGCTGCTTGGCAATATATAGAGATATTCATACCCATCTTAAAAATTGTGGCTGGTTCTACCCAAATGTGGCCAGAGCAGTTTATATTTGTAATTCCTAGAAATAAATGGAAAAATAATAAATTACATGTAAAACATTAAAACAAGAGATTCAGAAGAACATACTATTGCATTTTAAATTTATTATTTCTATTAATTAAATGATTCCATTGAAAACTGTTTTAGGACTAGATGTATCTTTCATAAACTAGTCTGTTAGGCTTTTTTTTTTTTTTTTTTTTTGAGACAGTCCCGCTCTGTCACCCAGGCTGGGGTGCAGTGTCGCAATGCCGGCTCACTGAAACATCCACCTTCCAGGTTCAAGCGACTCTCCTGCCTCAGCCTCTGGAGTAGCTGGGATTATAAGTGAGCACCACCACGCCCCGCTAATATGGGGTTTCACCATGTTGTTCACACTGATCTCAAATTCCTGACCTCAGGTGATCCACCCACCTCAGCCTCCCAAAGTGCTGGGATTACAGGCATTAGCCACCTCGTCCAGCCTCTGTTACGCTTTTGTTGATGTTCAGCACCATGGCACAAGACTAGAGTTAGCTTGGAAGCTTCTCTAAGTGTCTAAAGAGCAAATATAATTAGCTCTCCTACTTTAGAGAATTGAGAGATTATGAAGCTACAGTATTTTTCAAAGGTAAGATTAGAAATAACACTGGGCACTGTAGAATCTGAACCCCATTCTCTAGCTACTCAACCAATCTTTTGTTCTTTTTTAGATAAAGCCTACTTTTTTCAGTAAAGTTTGAATATAATGAATAAAACCATACTCTTGCCAATGGCCCACACAGTTACTATGTGTTACATAGTTACTATGCCTAGCACATAGTAACTATCGATAAGTGGTTTGTGAAATAGAATTACATTCAAATGTTTGACAGGTTATTATATAACAGTTATAATAGTTTGAAGATAGAAAATGCCAACTCAAACTAATAAGCTCCTTTGTGGAAGTATTCACATGTGAGTAAGAAGGCTGTTCAGAAGGGAAATTTGAGAAAGAAATCCTGCATTTGGACGATTGGGCCATTTTTATTTCATTCTGTGTAATTTTTATGCACACATTTTTTCCGGTCTAAAAATATTTGTATTCTTCAGAGATTCTAACATAACACTAAGAAAATAATAATCACTCAATATTCCATTTGTTGAATGAAAGACAGCAGTAGATACACAAAACACCATACCTCCATGACACCAACTGAAGAGTATGTAAAGGGCTATTACAGCATCCCATTGAATAGTGACCTGATTCATGTCTGGAAGCAGGAAAAGACGTTATCCTCTGGAAAAAAATATGAAAAATGTTTAAATTGTAGTATTTTAGTAAAATAATAAAAAGCATTACATTTTTCCCTAAGAGTTATTGTATTTGATGGGAACCTTTTATTAGGAAGGAAGGAAGAAGGAAGGAAGGGAGGGAGGAAGGAAGGAAGGAAGGAAGAAAGGAAACAGAGCAAAGAAATGTTACTGGTATATTTAGGAGATATAACAAGAGATGGAGAAGTAAAGCAAACAAATGGAATTTTATACTCTTCAAAAGTGACTATGAATTAACTCAGTAGGGCATTTGATTCATTACAATTCCTCCTAATCTAGCCTTTATCATCAGAAACCTCCTCCTCTGAGTTAACTTCTTTATTTATTTTATGTTTTAAACTTTTTTAGAGACAAGGGCTGGGCTCTGTAGCCCAGGCTGGAGTGCAGTGGCATTATCATAGCTCACTATAACCTCAAACTCCTGGGCTCAAGCGGTCCTCCCAACTCAGCCTCCCAAAGTGCTAGGATTACAGGCACGAACCACCGTGCCTGGGCTGAGCTAACTTCTGGTGATGAATTCTTCTGCCTGCCAAAGTTATGTACTTATCACACTCCAGAAATACTAGTCTTTGATGAGCTAAACCTGGGAAGAGCCAAAAATTTCAGAATTCCCAGAGAAAATGGATTCAAAATGAAGAAAAGTGAAGTGAGATTAAGCAATATGTGCTATCACCAGTTAGACTGTAAAAAGCCTTTCATCTGGGGAGGCGTCGTGGTTCATGCCTGTAATCCCAGCACTTTGGGAGGCAGAGGTCAGTGGATTGCTTGAGCCCAGGAGTTCGAGATCAGGCTGGGCAACATGGTGAAACCCCGTCCCTACTAAAAATTTAAAAATTAGCCCAGCATGGTGGCATGTGACTGTCATCCCAGCTACCCAGGAGGTGAAGGTTGCAGTGAACCATGATCACACTATTGCACTCTGGCCTGGGCAACAGAGTGAGACCTTGTTCCCCCACCCCCCAAAAAAGAGGAAAAAAGCTTTCATCTGTAGAGAACTCGAAAGGAACACATTATAGAAATTCCTAATAATACTGTTGTGTTGACAACTAGAGTTACATTATTCAATTAATCAGTTACATTAATTAACTCATTTACTCAACAATCAACATTATTCAGTTATTTTATCTGTTTAATAAAACCTGAGCTTTTTCTGTAAAACAACAAGAGAACGCAATGCACAGCTCATCAAATCGCATAAAATATCTAGTAACATTAAAAAAAACTGGGGTCCCCCGGCTCAGAAATATAGGGATCCCTTTCATAATTTGTTAGCAATCGTAATTCTTCTCTTCACAGAAGAAGCAGAAGCCCTAAAAATGTTCCTAGTTAGAAGTTAACTGATGGAAATATACAATAATTATTATTTAAAGTGATGTGATGCCATATAATATTATAGATTCCCTCTTCATCAGTAACCACTGCATGGAATATCATGAAAACTTGCAAGAGAAAACAACTTGGCCCATGTATTTTCAAAAGGAAATATATCTGTCTTTAAGTATTTGAATGATCGCTGCCTATTTACCTTTCAACCTGTTTGAAGGACATAATTCCACTTCAGAGCCAGGCTGCCACCCTTGTTGGCTGTGTCATGTCTTCTTTCCTCACTGCCTGACTGTCAGTGATCACTTTAGATTTTCAGCTCTGAGGTCAATGGAAATGTCAGCAGAGCCCTGACCTACATTTCAGACTCTTGAAGAGGCACTCAAACTGTCCAATTCGAAATGACTGGCTCTCGTGTAACTACTTGGGAAAACCCAGATTACTGAAAGTGAACTGTTTTGTCAGTACTTTTTTTTTTTTTTTTTTACAGCTTAATTTAAAATTGTCTCATCCAAGAGGCAGAACACTTATACATGTTTTCTTAAAAACGTCAAACATTTTGACACCAAAAATACGGTGCTTAGTTTTAATTTGCAACCAGCATTGTTATTAATTATACACCTGTTTCTTTTTTTAGTTTTCCAGCTTTGTTGAAGTATAATTGATGAATAAAATTCTACAATTTGATGGTAAACAACGTGATGATTTGATACACACATATTTTGTGAAATTATTATACAATCAGGTTAGTTAACACATCTCTCATCCTATTTAGTTACTCTTTATTTTGCAGAGAGAACATTTAAGCAAATTTCAAGTATGCTGTATAATTCAGTATTGTTAACTATGATCACTATACTGTATATTAGATCTCCTGAACTTATTCATCTTATAACTGCAAGTTTATGCCCTTTGACCAATGACTTCTTTTCCCACCACCACCCTCTAATCTTGGTAACCACCATTCTATCTTCTGTTTTTATGGGTTCAACTATTTTAGATTCTACATGTATGTGAGATCACACAGCATTTGTCTTTCTCTGTCTGACTAATTTCAGTTAGCATAACGCCCTCAAGTTGCATCTATGTTACCACAATGACAGAATTTCCTTCTTTTTTTATGGCTGCATGATATTCCTGTATAGCCCACAGTTTCTTTACCAACTAATCCATTGATAGGCACTTAGGTTATTTCCATGTTTGGGCTATTTGGACTAACGCTTCATGAACATGGGAATGCAGGTATCTCCCATGGTGCTGATTTCATTCTGTGGGGGGCTATAGATCCAGAAAAGGGATTGCTGTATCCTAAGGTAGGTCTATTTTAATTTTTTAAATAAAATTGTTTTTATTTCCCACCATTTTCCATGATAACTGTACCAGTTTACATTCCCAACAGCAGTGTACAAGGCTGCCCTTTCTCTGTACCCTCACCAATACTTATATCTTGTGTTTTTATACCAGGTACCCCAAAAGGTGGGAGGTGGTATCTAATTGTAGTTTTGTCTTTTGGTTTATGTTGTTGTTTTTGTTTTTGTTTTGAGACAGAGTCTTGCTCTGTCACCCAGGCTGGAGTGCAGTGGCGTGATTACAGCTCACTGCAACCTCCACCTCCTGGGCTCAGGTGATCCTCCCATTTCAGCTTCCTGAGTAGCTGGCACCACAGGCACATGCCATCACACTCAGCTAGTTTTTTTGCAGTTTTGGTAGAGATGGGTTCTCACCATGTTGCCCAAACTAGTCTCGAACTCCTGAACTCAAACGATCTGCCGGTCTTGGCATCCCAAAGTGCTGGGATTAGGGGCATGAGCCACCACGCCCAGCTCACTGTAGTTTTGATTTGTATTTATCTGATGGTTAGTAATGTTGAGTACCTTTTCATGTACCTAATGGCCATTTGTCCGTCTTCCTTGAAAAAAAAAAAATCTATTCAGGTCCAGAATCACCTGACGACACATTTCTTAGAATGTATCCCAGTCATTAAGCAACACATGACTCCAACACTGTGCGGAGAATTGATTGAAGATGAAGAGCCCAGTTAGGAGGCTATTGAAAATCAAGAGCGATTTTTGTTTTATTTTGTTTTGTTTTGTTTTGTTTTATTTTATTTTATTTTATTTTATTTTATTTTATTTTATTTTGAGACAGAGTTTTGCTCTGTTGCCCAGGCTGGAGTGCAATGGTGCAATCTCGGCTCACTGCAACTTCTGTCTCCCCGATTCAAGTGATTCTCCTGCCTCAGCCTCCCAAGTAACTGGGATTACAGGCATGCACCACCATGCCTTGGTAATTTTTTTTTGTATTTAGTAGAGACATGGTTTCACCATGTTGGCCAGGCTGGTCTCGAACTCCTGACCTCAGGTGATCCCACTGCCTCGGCCTCCCAAAGTGCTAGGATTACAGGTGTGAGACACTGTGCCCAGTCTGGTTTTTAGTATTTGTTGTAGAGATAGGGTTTCACCATATTGGCCAGGCTGGTCTCAAACTCCTGACCTCAAGTGATCTGCCCATCTCAGCCTCCCAAAGTGCTGGGATTACAGGCGTGAGCCACCACGCTCGGCCCAAGAGCTGATTTTTAAATCAGATTTTCTGAGCTTTATTGTTTTTGTTTTTGCTATTGAGTCATTTGAGTTCCTTATGTATTTTGGATATTAGCCTTTTATCGGATAAATGATTTGCAAATTTTTTTTTCCCTTCTGTAGATTGTCTTTTTATTTTGTTGGTTGTTTTCTTTGCTGAGCTTTTTAGTTTGATATAGTCCCACTTATTTATTTTGGCTTTTGTTGCTTGTGTTTTCAGTGTCATATCTAAAAAAAAATCTTTACCTAGACCAGTGTCAAAGAGGTTTTTCCCTATGTTTTATTCTAGGAGTGTATTAGACTGTTCTTGTGTTACCATACAGGAATAACTGAGACTTGGTAATTTATAAAGAAAAGCGGCTTAATTGGTTCACAGTTCTGTAGCCGGTACAAGCACGGCACCAACATCTGCTTGGCTTCTGGTGAGGCCTCAGGAAGTTTACAATTATGGCAGAAGGCAAAGCAGGAGCAGGTGGATCACATGGAGAGAGCAGAAGCAAGAGGACCAGGAGGAGGTGCCACACACTTTAAACAACCAGATCTTACCTGAACTCTGAATGAGAACTCACTCATCACCAAGAGGATGGCACTAAGCCATTCATGCAGGATCCGCCCACATGATCCAAACACCTCCCACTAGGCCTAACCTCCAGCACTGGGGATTACATTTCTCTTTTTTTTTTCTTTGAGACAGGGTCTTGCTCTGTGGCCCAGGCTGGAGTGCAGTGGCATGATCTTGGCTTACTGCAACCTCTGCCTCCCGGGTTCAAGTGATCTTCCTGCCTCAGCTCTCAAGTAGCTGGGACTACACCCACCTGCCACCACACCTGGCTAATTTCTGTATTTTTTGTAGAGATGGAGTTTCACCATGTTGGCCAGGCTGGTCTCAAACTCCTGACCTCAAGTGATCTGCTCACTTTGGCCTCCCAAGGTGCTGGGATTACAGGTGTGAGTCACCACACCCAGCCACATTCATCTTTTGACTCATCCAAAGGATGGTATCTGCAGCAGCTGCTCTGTTCTTCTCAGTGTCAAGCACCTCATGGCTCATTCAGCTTTGTTGGAAAGAGTGCTACAGATTGAATCATCACCACTTCCTGTGAGGTGTGTATTAAAAGCCAATGTTGACTTATTTCCTAAGAGCTTCTTAGAGACTTTACAACGCCAGTAAGTGAAGGTAAATTCAAAACCTTCAACATACAACTCTAGCTCTTGGAGACTACATGTGCACCTTTAAGGAGGTCAGTTTCCAGATTCTCAAATTCTATATGTGCTCTTTCCTGGGTTCACAGTAGTCATTCTCTAGATTCATAGTGAATAGTATCCCTCCATCTCAAATCTCATTTAGTGCATTGCCTTGGGTGTCAATAGCTCCAGAATATCAAACAAATGGATAAATGGAAATACTGGTTTTAGGGAGGCCTTCTTGGATAATTAAGCAGGGCATTTTAAACATCTAAGACTTTAAGCCTTTTCCTGTCATATAGCTATATGTGAAGCTTACTAAAATACTTCTATTTCAGCCCATGCTGGGATACTCTGAATTTTAGCCAAATCAGGGATATTTGGGCCCATTTTGGAACTCTGAATATAGGATATCAGAAGGAATATGGGAGACTTATGGCTATCCTCTTGAACATAAATGGGATTTTTTTTTTCTCTCTGTCTCCTAGGCTGGAGTGCAGTGGTGCGATCTTGGCTCACTGCAAACTCCACCTCCTGGGTTCAAGCGATTCTCCTGCCTCAGCCTCCTGAGTAGCTGGGACTACAGGCGTGTGCCACCATGCCCAGCTAATTTTTTATATTTTTAGTAGAGACGGGTTTCACCGTGTTAGCCAGGATGGTCTCGATCTCCTGACTTTGTGATCCGTCCGCCTTGGCCTCCCAAAGTGCTGGGATTACAGGAGTGAGCCACCACCATGCCAGGCCATAAATGGGATTTTTGATGAACCATTACTTTTTTTTTTTAAAACATTGGATAAAATTTATATGTAAAATTTTACTTGATTTCTTTCAGATTTGGTTAACTTTATTCAATAAGACAGTAAAAAGCTATTTTATCAAATCATATCATGGCATATCTGTTTCTATAACAGCCTAGTCTTAGTTTTTTCATCTTTGAAATGTTCAATCACTCTATTATATTTAAAAGAAAGTAAGTTTATTTAGAGCTTTAAAAATATTTTGGGCTGGGCGCTCACCCCTGTAATCCCAGCACTTTGGGAGGCCGAGGCGGGCAGATCACAAGGTCAGAAGATCAAGACCATCCTGGCCAACATGGTGAAACTCCATTTCTACTAAAAATACAAAAATTAACCGGGCGTGGTGGCGCATGTCTGTAGTCCCAGCTCTCGGGAGGCTGAGGCAGAATCTCTTGAACCAGGGATTCAGAGGTTGCAGTGAGCTGAGATCGCACCATAGCGCTCCAGCCTGGTGACAGAGTGAGAGTAATATATAAATAATATATTTTTTAATATACTATATTTCATATAATATATAAATATATATATTTTTTTAGTTGTAAAATATGCAAGGGAGTACATAGTTTAAAAATCTTCTTTTAAGAAGACTCAAGGAAAACATTTGGAAGACCACTGCACTGAAGCTCAACTTTATAAGCCAAACAAAAACTATATGTAGAAAAAAATACACCAAACTATCAATAGTGGTTTTCTATGGATTATGGAATTATGATTTTTTTCTTCCTTTTGCTTTTCCATAACTTCCTATTTTTAGGATGAGTATATTATATGTGATAATTTGTAAATAATTTTAAAAATACTGAATACATTAAAGACAAGAAAAACTTCAAAGAAAGGAATGTAAATAGAGGACTCTTTCCAGTCAATTCTAGAATATGAGAGAGTTGCAGGGAATTATTGACTGGCCTACTGATGTACAGATTTCATTTAGGCAAATTCAACTATGAGTAGAAGGGGAGAGAAGGATTTTATCTCATTAACTTCCCCTTCCTGCTTGTTCTGTCTGCTTCAAAATTGACCTAGAGCCTCAGTGACTCTAAGTAAAAAAGGCCATATCAGAAATGTAATGATGATAATTATTGTTAACAGTGACACATTTTTATTATTTATTAGTATTATTGTTTGGATGGAAAATTGGTATCAATTGCTATAAACAATAGCTGGTGATAAGATAAAGTTTTATTGATTCAATCTTGCCAATCAATAAGAACAAAATCTTATGAAGTCTTTCATAATGTCCTAAATACTTTCAGATAATTTTTCAGATAAAGAATAGAGCTCTGCTAGCTGGGCATGGTGGCACACACCTGTAGTCTTAACTACTCAGGAGGCTGAGGCAGGAGTATTGCTTGAACCCAGGAGATAAAGGCTGCAGTGAGCTATGATCATGCCACTGCACTCCAGCCTAGGTGACAGAGCAAGACCTTGTCTCTAAAAAAAAAAGGGGGAACAAAAAAGAATACAGTTCACATGATCAAGGTGCACACCCATCATTCTGTTTTGCAGATCTTCTCATTCACTCACCCTTCACATATAATGTAAGTGTGCATTGTAAAAGTGATTTTAAGTTGTCTAAATTAACAAAGATATCAATAAGATAGTCTAGTTTGCAAATCTATTCATACAAAAAATCCTAAAACATGAGGATTTTCTCCAGAGAGATTTAGGGTGCTATCTATTCAAATGAAAGAGTGTGGATCCGTCTGCATGGAAGCCAGTGGTCTTCAGTGGTTTTACAATTCAACTGGCAATTTGAAAAGCACCATTTAAACACTTCTCTCCAAACTTCAAGTGCATTCTCAGGTATTTTCTGTTTTTGTTTTTTGCTGGAGCATACAACAGTGACTAGATTGTGCTTTCAAGGCAATCATTTTAATACTTCAGCACTCAACAATTGTCAGCTTCTTAAAGTCATATTTCAATTTAGTGCTGAAAGTAATGCAGGAATAAAAAATTCAGTACATAAGAACATACCAGGCTGGGCGCGGTGGCTCATGCCTGTAATCCCAACATGTTCGGAGGTCAAGGTGGATGGATTGCTTGAGTCCAGGAATTTGAGACCAGCCTGGGCAACATGGTGAAACCTTGTCTGTATTTTTTAAAAATAAATAAATAAATATTAAAAATTTAAAAACATCCTAGTGAATAGCATCATCCAAGTTATATATTCTTATGAACAGTTATAGGAGAAAATTCAGTCCCTGCAGGTTTATGACAATCATGGGCAGGTCTGAGTCCTCTCCTGTAATTAATGAGTTGTACAGATTACTACAGCTCTACCTGCTTTAGCCCTATCCTAATAAGTCATATCCAGAAACTTACATTTGTGATATGCTGTTTTATTTTTTCTGATACACATTAAAAGAAGCATATGGCTATTAAATAAGAATGTTTACATAGCATCTATCACAGGCACTATCATAGCTTGCTGCAGCCTCAAACTCCGGGCCTCAAGGGATCCTCCAGCCTCAGCCTCCCAAGTAGAGACCACAAGCACACACCACTGCACACAGCAAGAGAATTATTCTTTATCATTTTGGTCCATCCATCTTCGTTCTGACTTATATACTTGTATTAGTTTGTTCTCACGCTGTTATAAAGAACTACCTGAGACTGGGTAATTTATGAAGAAAAGAGGTTTAATTGACTCACAGTTCTGCAGGCTTAACAGGAAGCATGACTAGGAGGCCTCAGGAAACTTACAATCATGATGAAAGATGAAGGGGAACAAGCACCTTTTTCACATGGTGGCAGGAGAGAGGGAGAGCAGCGGAAAGTGCCACACACTTTTAAACAATTAGATCTTCTGAGAACTCACTCACTATCAGGAGAACACCAAAGGGAAAATTTGCCCCATGATCCAATCCTCTCCCACCAGGCCCCTCCTCCAATTTGACATGAGATTTAGGTTGGGATACAAATCCAAACCTTATCAATACTTATCTACTTTTGAGGTAGGAGATGGTACTTCATTCCAGAGGCAGGACTTGGACACCAGACCAAATTGAGGACTAGCTAAAACAGGGCCAAAGCAAAGTAGCTTTCCACAAGACATGCATACCAGCATGCCATGTCAGTTTAACATTGCCATGGCTACACCTGGAAGTTACCACCCCTTTTCATGGCAACAACCTGATGACTGTGAAGTTGCCACCCTTTTCCTAAAAATTTCTGCATAATCTTCCCCTTAAATTTGCATATAATTAAAATTGGTATAAATATAAGTTCAAAATGGCCACTGGGCACATTGCCTATGGAGTAGCCCTGCTCCACAAGGAGCAGTATCTCTGATGCTGCTGTACACTGCTACTTCAATACAAGTTTCTAGTGAACACCTCCAGCTTACCCTTGAATTCCCTCCTGGGTGAAACCAAGAACGCTCCTGGGTTAAGCCCCAGTTTGGGGGCTCACCTGTCCTACATCACTTTACAACATTCATTCACTCAAAAAATATTTCTTTTTTTTTTTTTTTTTTGAGATGGAGTCTTGCTCTGTTGCCCAGGATGGAGTGCAGTGGCACAATCTTGGCTCACTGCAACCTCAGCTTCCTGGGTTCAAGTTTTCTCCTGTCTCAGCCTCCCAGGTAGCTGGGATTACAGGCCCCCACCATGATGTCCAGCCAGTTTTGTATTTTTAGTAGAGACAGGGTTTCACCATGTTGGCCAGGCTGGTCTCAAACTCCTGACCTCAGTTGATCCACCCATCTTGGCCTCCAAAAGTGCTGTGATTACGGTTATGAGCCACCGCGCCCAGCCTCAGAAAATATTTCTTGAGTGTGTACTATGTTCCAATAATTATTCTAGCACTGAGGATAAAGGGGTAAACAAAACAGACAAAAGTTTGGTCCCCATGGAGCTTTCATTCTAGTCTGAGAAGAGAGAAAGTAAAATACAGTATTAGATGGTGATTTGGAGAAAATTAAGTGGGAAAGGTAGACAGCAAGTTTCATATGCTCAGAGAAGGTCACTCTGAAATATAATATTTGAGCAAAGATCTAATAGAAGCAAGGAAGAAGGCCACTGAGTTAATTTGGACAAGAGCATTTCAAACAGACAGGGGATGGCAAGGAGTAAGAAAAAGAGTCCCAGGGCTACATTCAAGGATCAGTAAGGAGGCCGGTGTGGCAAGAGCAAGAGGAGAACAGTAGCAGATGAAAAAAGAAGGAAATGAGGTTCAGACATGTAACTGCAGTGAAGAATAGTGGACAGTCGTGTAGGGAAGCTCTTTTGATGGTTGAGATGGGAAGCTGTTGAAGGGTTCTAAGCCAGGAAGTGAAAACAATTTTATTCTACAGATTCTGGCAAAAGTAACTAGAAAGGGTGGGTAAAGTGGCCATTAACTGAGATGGGTAAAACTTTAAAAGGAATATATTTTGCAGAGGAATGGGGAAGGAAATGAAGAATTTGTTTTGGAACATGTTAAGTTTGAAATAGGGGGTCGGGGGGTGGGGGTGCAAGATGGCCAAATAGAAACAGCTCTGGTCTGCAGCTCCCAGCAAGACCAATAAGACCAATGCAGAAGGCAGGTGATTTCTGCATTACCAACTGAGGTACCCAGTTCATCTCACTGGGACTGGTTATGCAGTGCGTGCCACCCATGGAGAGAGTACAGAAGCAGGGTGGGGTGTCGCTTTACCTGGGAAGTGCATGGAGCTGAGGGACCTCCCTCCGCCAGCCAAGTGAAGCAGTAAGGGACTGTGCTACCTACCCGGGGTACTACACTTTTCCCAAGGATTTTTTGCAATCCACAAATCAGGAGATTCCCTCCTGAGCCTACACCATCAGGGCCCTGGATTTCAGGCACAAAACCGGGCAGCTGTTTGAGCAGGAACTGAGCCGCAGGAGTTTGTTCATATTCCAGCAGCACATGGAATGCCAGTGAGACAGGAGAACCATCCACTCCCCTGGGAAGGGGGCTGGGAGCCAATCGGTCTTGCTCAGCAGGTCGCACTCCCATGGAGCCCAGCAAGCTAAGAACCACTGGCTTTAAATTCTCACTGCCAGTACAACAGTCTGGAGTCTGCCTTGGGATGATCAGTTGGTGCGTGGAGGGGCGGCCGCCACTGTGACTGTGGCCAGACTGCTTCTCTAGATTCCTCCTCACTGGGCAGGGCATCTTTGCAGGAAATACAGCAGCTCCAGTCAGGGACTTGTAGACAGAACTCTCATCTTCTCCCTGGGACAGAACACCTGGCAGGAGGGGGCAGCTGCAGTCGCAGGTTCAGCGGACTTCATCTTTCCTGTCTGCTGGCTCTGAAGAGAGTGGCGGATCCTGACAAAGGGGATTCTCCCAGCACAGAGCACCAGCTTTGCTAAGGGACAGACTGCCTCCTCAAGTGAATCCCTGACCCCTGTGCCTCCTGACTCAGAGAGACCTCCCAATGGGGGTCGACAGACACCTCATACAGGAGAGCTCTGGCTGGCATCAGGCCATTGCCCCTCTGGGACAAAGCTTCCAGAGGAAGGAACAGGGAGCAATCTTTGCTGTTCTACTGTCTCCTCTGGTGATACCCAGGAGAACAGAGTCTGGAGTGGACCTCCAGCAAACTGCAGCAGACCTACAGAAGAGGGACCTGCTGTCAGAAGAAAATCTAACAAACAGAAAACAACAACAATAACAATATCAACAAAAAAAGATACCCCCACAAAAACCCCATCCAAAGGTCATCAGCTTCAAAGATCAAAGGTAGACAAATCCATGAAGATGAGGAAAAACCTGTGCAAAAACACTGAATATTCCAAAAGCCAGAATGCCTCTTATCTTCCAAGTGATCACAATGCCTTTTCAGTAAGGGTGCAGAACTGAACAGAGCATGAGATGGATGAATTGACAGATATAGGCTTTAGAAGGTGGATAATAACAAACTCTGCTGAGCTAAAGGAGCATGTTCTAACCCAATGTAAAGAAGCTAAGAACCTTGATAAAAGGCTACAGGAGCTGCTAAATAGTATAACCAGTTTAGAGAGGAACATAAATGATGTGATGGAGCTGAAAAACACAGCATGAGAACTTAATGAAGCATACACAAGTATCAATAGCCGAATCAATCAAGTGGAAGAAAGGATATCGGAGTTCGAAGACCACCTTGCTGAAATAAGGCATGCAGACACGATTAGAGAAAAAAGAATGAAAGGGAATGAACAAAGCCTCCAAACAATATGGGACTATGTAAGAAGACCAAACCCATGACTGATTGGAGTACCTGAAAGAGACAGGGAAAATGGAACCAAGTTGGAAAACACATTTCAGGATGTTATCCAGGAGAACTTCCCCAACCTAGCAAGACAAGCCAACATTCACATTCAGGAAGTACAGACACCACCACTAAGATGCTCCATGAGAAGATCAACCCCAAGACACATAATCATCGGATTCTCCAAGGTCAAAATGAAGGAAAAAATGTTAAGGGCAGCCAGAGAGAAAGGCCAGGTCACTTAGAAAGGGAAGCCCATCAGACACAGCAGATCTCTCAGCAGAAACTCTACAAGTCAGGAGAGAGTGGGAGCCAATATTCAACATTCTAAAAGAAAAGAATTTTTAACCCAGAATTTCATATCCAGCCAAACTAAGCTTCATAAGTAAAGGGGAAATAAAATCATTTCCAGACAAGCAAATGCTAAGGAATTTCATCAACACCAGGCCTGCCTACAAGAGCTCCTGAAGGAAGCACTGAATATGAAAAGAAAAAAACCAGTTCCAGCCACTGCAAAAACATACTAAAATATAAAGACCAATGA
This sequence comes from Macaca mulatta, assembly GCF_049350105.2. Classification (NCBI taxonomy): domain Eukaryota; kingdom Metazoa; phylum Chordata; class Mammalia; order Primates; family Cercopithecidae; genus Macaca; species Macaca mulatta. The sequence goes on from NC_133406.1 coordinate 173,451,121, forward strand.
CACTATAAAGAAACTGCATCAACTAATTTGCTAAATAACCAGCTAGCATCACGATGACAGGATCAGATTCACACATAACAATATTAACCTTAAATGTAAATGGGCTAAATGACCCAATTAAAAGACACAGACTGGTAAATTGGATAAAGAGTCAAGAGCCATCAGTGTGCTATATTCAGGAGACCCATCTCACATGCAAAGACACATAGGCTCAAAATAAAGGGACAGAGGAATATTTACCAAGCAAATGGAAAGAAAAAAAAAAAAAAAAAAAAGCAGGACTTGGCCGGACGTGGTGGCTCACGCCTGTAATCCCAGCACTTTGGGAGGCCAAGGCGGGTGGATCACGAGGTCAGGAGATCGAGACCATCCTGGCTAACACAGTGAAACCCCATCTCTACTAAAAACACAAAAAATTAACCGGGCGTGGTGGCGGGCGTCTGTAGTCCCAGCTACTCGGGAGGCTGAGGCAGGAGAATGGCGTGAACCCGGGAGGTGGAGCTTGCAGTGAGCTGTGATCGCGCCACTGCACTCCAGTCTGCGAGACACAGTGAGACTCTGTCTCAAAAAAAAAAAAAAAAAAAAAAAAGCAGGACTTGCAATCCTAGTTTCTAATAAAACAGACTTTAAACTAACAAATATCAAAAAAGACAAAGAAGGGCATTACATAATGGTAAAGGGATCAATACAACAAGAAGAGCTAACTATCCTAAATATATATGCACCCAATATAGGAGCACCCAGATTCATAAAGCAAGTTCTCAGAGACTTACAGAACGACTTAGACTCCCACACAATAATACTGGAAGACTTTAACACCCCACTGTCAATATTAGCCAGATCGACAAGACAAAGAAGTAACAAGGATATTCAGGAGTTGAACTCAGCTCCAGAGCAAGTGGACCTAATAGACATCTAAAGAACTCTCCATCCCAAATCCACAGAATATACATTCTTCTCAGTGCCACATGACACTTATTCTAAAATAGACCACGTAATTGGAAGTAAAACACTCCTCAGCAAGGCAAAAGAACTGAAATCATAATAAATAGTCTCTCAGACCACAGTGCAATCAAATTAGAACTCAGAATTAAGAAACTCACACTACATGGAAACTGAACAACCTGCTCCTGAATGACTCCTGGGTAAATAACAAAATTAAGGTAGAAATTAAGAAGTTCTTTGAACCCAGTGAGAACAGAGAGACAATGTACCAGAATCTCTGGGACACAGCTAAACCAGTGTTCAGAGGGAAATTTACAGGACTAAATGCCCACATCACAAAGCTGGAAAGATCTCAAATCATCACCCTAACATCACAATTAAAAGAACTAGAGAAGCAAGAGCAAACAAATTCAAAAGCTAGCAGAAGACAGGAAATAACTAAGATCAGAGCAGAACTGAAGGAGATAGAAACACGAAAAACCCTTCAAAAAATCGAATCCAGGAGCTGTTTTTTTTGAAAAATTAACAAAATAGACTGCTAGCCAGAGTAATAAAGAAGAAAAGAAAGAAGAGTCAAATAGACACAATAAAAAATGATAAAGGGGATATCACCACTGATCCCTCAGAAATACAAACTACTATCAGAGAATACTATAAACACCTCTATGCAAATAAACTAGAAAATCTAGAAGAAATGGATACATTCCTGGACACATACACCTCCAAAGACTAAACCAGGAAGAAGCTAAATCCTAGGATAGACCAACAACAAGTTCTAAAATTGAGGCAGTAACTAACAGGCTAGCAATCAAAAAAAGTCCAGGACCAGATGGATTCACAGCCAAATTCTACCAGAGGCACAAAGAGGAGCTGCTACCATTCCTTCTGAATCTGTTCCAGACAATTGAAAAGGAGGAACTCCTCTCCAACTTACTTTATGAGGCCAGCATCATCCTGATACCAAAACCTGGCAGAGATACAATAAAAAAAGAAAACCTCAGGCCAATATCCCTAATGAACATCAATGCGAAAATCCTCAATTAAATACTGGCAAACCGAATCCAGCAGCACATCAAAAAGCTTATCCACCACAATCAAGCTGGCTTCATCCCTGGGATGCTAGGTTGGTTCAATATACACAAATCAATAAATTTAATCCATCACATAAACAGAACCAATGAAAAGAACCATATGATTATCTCAATAGATGCAGAAAAGGCCTTTGATAAAATTCAACATCCCTTCATGTTAGAAACTCTCAATAAACTAGGTATTGATGGAATACCTCAAAGTAATAAGAGCTATTTATGACAACCCATAGCCAATACCATACTGAATGAGTAAACCTGGAATCATTCCCTTAGAAACCAGTACAAGACAAAGATGCCCTCTCTTACCACTCCTATTCAACATAGTATTGGAAGTTCTGGCCAGGGAAATCAGGCAAGAGAAAGAAATAAAGGTATTCAAATAGGAAGAGAGGAAGTCAAATTGTCTCTTTGCAGATGACATATTTGTATATTTAGAAAACCCCATCGTCTCTGCCCAAAAACTCCTTAAGCTGATAACCAACTTCAGCAGTCTCAGGATACAAAATCAATCAAAATCACAAGCATTCCTACACACCGACAATAGACAAGCCGAGAGCCAAATCATAAATGAAGTCCCATTCACAAGTGCTGCAAAGGTAATAAAATACCTAGGAATGTAGCTTAAAAGGGATATGAAGGACCTCTTCAAGTAGAACTGCAAACCACTGCTCAAGGAAATCAGAGAGGACACAAACAAATGGAAAAACATTCCATCCTCATGGATAGGAAGAACCAATATCATGAAAATAACCATACTGCCCAAAGTAATATATAGATTAAATGCTATTCTCATCAAACTACCATTGACATTCTTTGCAGAATTAGAAAAAAACTACTTTAAATTTTGTATGGAACCAAAAAAGAGCCCATATAGCCAAGACAATCCTAAGCAAAAAGAACAAAGCTGGAGGCATCACACTACCTGACTTCAAACTATACTACAAGGCTACAGTAACCAAAACAGCATGCTACTGCTACAAAAACAGACATATAGACCAATGGAACAGAACAGAGACCTCAGAAACAACACCACACATCTACAACCACCTGATCTTCGACAAACGTGACAAAAATAAGCAATGTGGAAAGGATTCCCTATTGAATAAATGATGCTGGGAAAACTGGCTAGCCATACGCAGAAAATTGAAACTGGACCCCTTCCTTACACCTTATACAAAAATTATCTCAAAATGGATTAAAGACTTAAAATATAAAACCTGAAATCATAAAAACCCTAGAAGAAAACCTAGGCAATACCTTTCAGGACATAGGCATGGGTAAAGACTTCATGATGAAAACACCAAAAGCAATTGCAACAAAAGCCAAAATTGAAAAATGAGATCTAATTAAACTAAAGATCTTCTGCACGGCAAAAGAAACTAGCATCAGAGTGAACAGGCAACCTACAGAATGGGAGAAAATTTTTGCAAGCTACCCATCTGACAAAGGTCTAATATCCAAATCTACAACGAACTTAAACAAATTTACAAGAAAAAAACAACCCCCTCAAAAAGTGGTCAAAGCATATGAACAGACATTTCTCAAAAGAAGACATTTATGTGGCCAAAAAACATGAAAAAAAGCACATCATCACTGATCAGTAGAGAAATGCAAATCAAAACCACAATGAGATACCATCTCACACCAGTCAGAATGGCAATCATTAAAAAGTCAAGAAACAATAGATGCTGGTGAGGCTGTGGAGAAATAGGAATGCTTTTACACTGTTGGTGAGAATGTCAATTAGTTCAACCATTGTGGAAGACAGTGTAGCGATTCCTCAAGGATCTAGAACCAGAAATACCATTTGACCCAGCATCTCATTACTGGGTAGATACCCATAGGAATATAAATAGGAATGCTTTTACACTGTTGGTGAGAATGTCAATTAGTTCAACCATTGTGGAAGACAGTGTGGTGATTCCTCAAGGATCTAGAACCAGAAATACCATTTGACCCAGCATCTCATTACTGGGTAAATACCCATAGGAATATAAATCATTCTACTATAAAGATACGTGCACATATGTATGTTTATTGCAGCATTATTTATAATAGCAAAACATGGAACCAAGCCAAATGCCCATCAGTGATATACTGGATAAAGAAAATGTGGTACATATACACCATGTAATACTTTGTGACTTTAAATTCCATCTATATGCAGATGACACTCAAATTTCTATATCCAGCTTGGTCTGTTCTCTGAATTCCAGGTTCATGTGACCCAACTGATTCAACATCTCTATCTGGATAACAGGCGTTTCAAACTTTTTTTTTTTTTTTTTAACTTTAAGTTCCAGGATACATGTGCAGAATGTGCAAACATAGAAGAGAATGAGATCATGTCCTTTGCGGGGACATGGTTGGATCTGGAAGCCATCATTTTCAGCTAACTAACACAATAACAGAAAACCAAACACTGCATGTTCTCACTCATAAGTAGGAGTTGTATAATAATAACACATGGACACAGGGAGCAGAACAACATACACCAGGGCCTGTCAGAAGGTGGGGGGCAAGGGGAGGGAGAGCATTAGGACAAGTAGCTAATGCATGCAGGGCTTAAAATCTAGATGAGAGGTTGATAGTTGCAGCAAACCACCATGGCAAATCTATACCCATGTAACGAACCTGCACATTCTGCACATGTATCCTGGAACTTAAAGTAAAAAAAAAAAAAAAAAAAAAAAAAACAGTTTGAAATGCCTGTTATCCAGATAGAGATGTTAAATTGGTTGGGTCATATGAACCTGGAATTCAGAGGAAAGACCAAGCTGGATATAGAAATTTGAGTGTCATCTACATATAGATGAAATTTAAAGCCACAAGCATTAATGGGATTACCAAGAAATTAGATACAGACTATAGATAGAAAAAGAAAGAAGTTCTAGGATTGAGCCCAGATAATTCCTATGTAAAGACATCAGGAAAAATAAACCAAGGCATTTCTTTTTCTTTTTAGCTAAGCAACTCAGAACCAAAGCAATTTTTCGAGTAACGATCCTTAAGAGGGTTACCAGAACATTTTTGTGTTTATGACTGGAAAAGTAGTTAACTGTATATACCATAGCATATACCACAAAACTATGGAATCTTGAGCTAAAATAGACCTTAAGCTAAAGGATGATAAAATTCAACCCATTGGTTCTTCAACAACAAATACTTTGAACTTTAAAAAACTAGCTTACTGGGTCATTCATCCAATTTCAACTTACAGATTTAGTTTTAGTCAAATTACGGGAAAAGATTGAAAAATGAACCTCCAGTATAAACTAGGTAGCTTAGAGTACATATGGACTTGTTCAGACAAAGGAGGAGGATCTAGCTCTAACTCAGGGATTTGGGCAGCTCTAATCACTTTAATTTCACAAGTATTTATTGAGTGTCTATAACACGTAAGACACTTGATCGAGTACTTCGGGAAATACAAACGTGAATAAGACCCTGTCCTGTTCTTCAGAAACATTACAACAGAAAAAAACGGGGAATAAAATAAGCAAAATGTGATTAAGAGCCATGGAGAAGCAGAGACAGGTCATGGAGGTTCAAGCCGAAGTGTGGAATAACTGCAGCTAGGGACTCTAAAAAGCCCCTAGGTGTCACCCTCTGCCTCCTGACTTGTCTTCTTTCTCACTGCAAATCTGCTTTCCCCACAGGGTGGCCAACAAGGCTAATAATTCCCAGGTCTCACACTTCAGACTTTCTGCCACAAGAAAGAGTGCCCAATGCTCCCCCTCCAAGTACAGAACGCTAAGAAGAGCTCCCAGGGGCCCATTCAGCCTCTGGACTAACTGATGACAGGAAAGAGGATTTGATCATGTAAGAAGAACCTGGTAAATCATGTGGGAACCCTATGACTGGGAGTGGGCCTGGGTGGGAGGTATATTGGTTAGGTTATTATCACTACAAAGTTCTACATCAAAGTGCCCCAACTAGTGGTTTAACACCACTATCATTCATTTTCACGGATCTGACGGTGGACTTGGGCAGCTCTGCCAGGCAGTGATGACTAGAGTGGCTGTACTCCATTCTAGTGGAATAGTGGGTCTTACGAACCCAGATCACACTCCTCCTGGGCCCCTAAGCTAGGCAGGGAACATAAGAGCCTCTGAAGTTTAGACTCAGAGCCATCCTAACTCTGCTGCTACTGCCTGACCAAGCCATTGGTCAACGAAAGTCACATGACTGGACACTAAGTCAAGGGGAAAGAAATACCTTCTGCCCACAGTGAAGCTATTGTCAAGAGTGGGAGGCAGGGAAGTGGGAAGGGTGGCACCAATCATTTAATCTACCACAAGAGTTTAATGTGAGAAACAATTCTCAGAAGATAGTGAGAGACAGGACTACCTGGATTTCCTGGCCGACTAAGAATTCCTAAGCCTAGCTGTGGAAGGTGACCACACCCACTTTTAAACACAGGGCTTGTAACTCAGCTCACACCCGACCCATCAGGTAGTAAAGAGGGCTCACTAAAATACCAATTAGGCTAAAAGCAGGAGGTAAAGAAATAGTCAAATCATCTATCACCTGAGAGCGGGGGGGGGGGGGGGGGGGGGGGGGGGGGGCGGGGGGGGCGGGGGGGGAGGGATGATGATCTGGATACAAACCCAGGAATTCCAGCAGGAAGAGGCAACCAACCCCCTTTGGGTCCCCTCCCGTTGTATGGGAGCTCTGTTTTCACTCTATTAAATCTTGCAACTGCGCACTCTTCTGATCTGTGTTTGTTCCAGCTCCAGCTGAGCTTTCGCTCGCCATCCACCACTGCTGATCGCCATCGTCGCAGACCCACCACTGACTTTTACCCCTCTGGATCTGGCAGGGTGTCCAGTGCGTTTCTGATCCAGTGAGGCACCCATTGCCCCTCCCAACTGGGCTAGTCTTGCCATTGCTCCTGCGCAGCTAAGTGCCCAGGTTCGTCCTAATGGAGCTGAACACTAGTGGCTGGAATCCCATGGTTCTCTTCCATGACCCACAGCTTCTAATAGAGCTGTTAACACTCACCGCGTGGCTCAAGGTTCCATTCCTTAGAATCCATGAGGCCAAGAACCCCAGGTCAGAGAACAAAAGGCTTGCCGCCATCTTGGGAGTGGCCCACCCGATCTTGGGAGCTGTAAGAACAAAGACCCACCGGTAACAATAGGATGTTGGGTAAACAAAGCAATAGGTATCCAATGTACTATTATTACATTTTATACCGAGACATTCAGTTTCCAGGGGCAGGCAGGAGACAGTGGCCTTCCTCTATCTCAACTGCAAGAGGCTTTTCTCTTTTACTAATCCATCTCAGCACAGACTCTTTATGGGTGTCGGGCTGGGGGACGGTCAAGTTTTTCTCATCCCACGAAGCCATATTTCAAACTATCACATGGGGAGAAACCTTGGAAAATACCTGCCTTTCCAAGGCAGAGGTCCCCGTGGCTTTTCGCAGTGCATTGTGCTCCTGGTTTATTGAGACTAGAGAATAGCAGTGACTGTTATCAAGCATACTGTTTGTAAACATTTTGTTAATAAGGCACGTCCTGCACAGCCCTAGATCCCTTAAACCTTGATTCCATACAACACATGCTCTTGTGAGCTCAAAGTTGGGGCAAAGTGGCTGGGGCAAAGGTACAAATTAACAACATCTTAGGGCAAAGCAATTGTTCAGGGTACAGGTCAAAATGAAATTTCTTATGTCTTCCCTTTCTACATAGACACAGTAACAGTCTGATCTCTCTTCTCCCTTCAGAGATGGAGCAAATTTGGGAAGGAATATAAATTAACATGTAGACATGATGAATTTGCAGTGCCTGTGGGACTCCCAGTGGAGATGTTTGGTAGCAATCACAAAATGAAACTGGAGTTTCAGAGATAGATCAGAGTGAGAAACATTAATCCAGGAATTATCAATAAGTAGGTGATAACTTAAATTTTGGATATGGGTGAGATTACATAGGAAAAGAGAATAGGTTGTGGGAAGATGGAAATCTGAAGGGAGAACCCTGGAGAATACCAGCATTTAAGAAGCTAGAAGAAGAAAAGAGCCCACATAGTTACAACCAAATCAGTTGGGGGAAATCAAAGGAATTACAGGAGGACTTTGACAGAATATCAATCATTCTAGAATTAATGAAAATTTATCAATATTTAATTTTACATTTAGTTCAAGATAATAATGGTATTTGACATTAACTTTCAATTAAATTTCGTTTATAGGGTTTTAAAATAAATCATTTTAACTAGCTTAAGAAGACATGTGACTATAGTAGAAGAAGTGAATACAGAAGAATGGTTATAGTTATCAGCATTAATAATCCTTTTTGTCAACATTTGAATTAGGAAAACAGCTCTTCTCTTTAAAAATTTGTTTTTTAAAAAGGATCTTCCTGTTTCTATAAGGAATGCCAATATAAAAGAGACAAATCAGGCCCAGTAGCAGTGAAAAGTAAAGAGATAGACAAAGTAAGAAAGTGGTTTAGGCATTAATTCAAGCGCTTCACTGCTCTGTAGTAATGATTTCGTGAATCTAGAATAGGTGTCAAGAAGGGCAGGATTTGAAGGAGAAGCGACGTGTTGAAAGAATCGTTCTGAAAACCCACAATATAGTAACAGTAGCTTCACCATCAACTGGAAAAGGGCACATTTGGGGAAAGTTGTTTTGCAGCTATTGTCAATATTTGTCATCATATCAAGTAATTATTATTTTTTATTGATTGATTTTTTAGTTTCAAACACCTAAACTTTGGTATGCTGCCATCAAGTGGTAGGAGGGTCTATAACAGTAAGAGAACATAGTTTTCTCTGCATTTTACTCTTTTTGAAACTACTTATGAAATTGCATTTTATTCTACTCAAGCTGCACACACATACACACACAAACACGCATTTACTTATTATTGATCCCTGTGGCATATTCTGCTGATATCCTGCCTAGATTCCCTCAGTCCATTCTCAAGGTCACCTACAGCTTCGCAGAAAATTTTTTTTATACGCAGTGGCATCTTACTTCAAGCCCCTGTGTCTCTCCACCTAAGGACGGTTTCAGGTCTCAGGAGTGTGCTCAGCTACTTGTAGGGCAGGCTGGAAGTGCCAGAGACATAATGTCCCAGAAACAACCATCAATTCATGGTAGATGGGATTTGGTGAACAAAAACACTCCAGCCTCCTCACCCATTGAAAGGGTAATTCTGCACCGTGTTCTACATCAGTTCCGTCAACTCTTAGATGCTACTCAGAGAAATTGAGCCCCGGTCTCCCACAGCAGTGACCCACTGATTAATGCATTGACATTTCATCTTTCCTTGCTTCACTTCATCACACTTTCTGGGATCACCTCCCAGATAAATCCTTATACTAAAAATCCTTGTTTTTGCTTGGTCTGCTTTTGAAAGAGCCAAAAATAAGACAATATTACCCTTTATAATGATATTTATATATTCATTATCATTTCACCTCTAATTTTACTTTTAAAGCAAAAATCCTCCCCAGCACTATATTAAAAGCCATGCTACTCATTTTCAAACAGTCTAAAGATTGTTTTTCTCTTAGCCACTTGTAAAATATATCTTGAGTCACAGACAGGATATTTACCCTAAGTTTTCTTTGGGGAGCACATGCATAGCCTTTGATTTTGTTATGCTGTGAGACAAAGTGGAAAGATCCTGGGCTTTGAAATGAAAAAGAATTAACCTCTTACTATCTAAGAAAGTTGTCAAGTTATTTAATCTCTCTGAGAATCAGTGGTCTTATTTATGAAATGGGCATAGTTATACCTACCTCTTAAAGCTATGGGGAAGATTAAGTAAGGCTATACTCTGAACACAAGGTTCAATTAAAAGTGGTTTATGCTGTAATGAAATTATGTAGACCAGGCCAGATGCAGTGGCTCATGCCTATAATCCCAGCACTTTGGGAGGCCAAGGCGGGTGGATCACCTGACGTCAGAAGTTCGAGACCAGCCTGGCCAATATGGTGAAACCTTGTCTCTATTAAAAATACAAAAAAATTAGCCGGGCGTGCTGGCATACACCCGTGGTCCCAGCTACTCGTGAGGCTGAGGCAGGACAATCGCTTGAACACAGGAGGTGGATCTGAGATCACATCATTGCACTCCAACCTGGGCAACAAGAGTGAAACTCTGTCCCAAAACATAAAAAATAAATACATTTTAAACAGTTATTTCTGTGTTGCTGTATTTATAAAATACCTGTGAGAGCAGGTCAATGGGAGAGGCTTCAGCTCTGCATAACACAAAAGTGTCTCTGCTATTCCTTTAGGTAAAAGTGCCACAAAACTGGAATAAAGAGTAGAGAAGCATTTAAAATGGGATGGCCACAGAATTTTCTTTAATCCACTCTGAGTTTTTCTATTTTCCATTGGTTTATCTTTTACTTTTAAACTCACTAAATTATTGTTTTAGTCTTTAGCTTTATACAATTTGTAAAAATGTTATTTTTAATTTTAAAAAATTAAATTTTTTATCTTTTACTTTTTTGAGACAGGATCTCACTTGGAACAGGAATTAAAAGAAATTTTAAAATGTTTAAGCAAAAACTCAGCTGTATGTAAGAAAAACCAATTTCCCATGAGGAAGAGAAAGAGCTGAAGTCCTTTAAAAATTGACTGCCTGTTTTTCTGTGGCTAGTGAGCCTTATCTCTCCCTTTCCCAGACATTGTGAGGACTGTTCTTCTAGCTGTGCAGCTGCAAGGTCACTAAACAGATAATCTCAAGTCATAAAACATGTTGTTCCTTAAAAAGTAAGAAATAATGTAATGCATGTCTTAATCGAATAACTGTCTTTGTTTCTCACTTCTGTAATATGCTTCCCACTGCACAAATCTCCCCCTGCCCCACAAAATGCTTAAAAGGTGGCTTAACTCTTTGTTCGGGGCTCAGTCGTTTGGATGTTAATCCGACTGGGTCTGTGCACCTAAATAATTAAATAATTCCTCCTCAACCCCTCGATCTCTCTGATTCCTTAATTATCCTGCTGCACACTCTGTCATCTAGGCTGATGTGCAGTGGCGTGATCTCGGCTCACTGCAGCCTCAACCTCTGGGGCTCAAGGGATCCTTCTACCTTAGCCTCCTGAATAGCTGGACTACAGATATGCATCACTACACCCAGGTAATTTTTTTTATTTTTATTTTTAGTAGAGATGGGGTCTTGCTGTGTTGCCCAGGCTGGTCTTGATCTCCTGGCCTCAAATGATCCTACCACCTCGGCTTACCAAAGTGCCGGGATTATAGTCATGAGTCCTGGAATTGACTTGTAAAAACTTTTTTGAGCACCCAATGGAAAGAAATTTCAAAAAAAAATTTTTTTTTTAAGAGGCTTTTGACTTTTCCAGTTTCGCAAGAAGAAAAAAGTCTTTTGGCCATGTTAAAGTGTTTTGATAACTTGTTGGCTGCAAAAATAATACATTAATAGTTTCTACTATGAATTAGTCTGTGCATTAAGAAAATACAAAAGTATACAAAGTAGAAAAATATTTCCAAGATATAACTTTACCACCTTAAGATAACTCTCTTTTGAGGATGCTTAATTACAGATCTTTTTCTTTCAACAGAGACTCATACTTTGTCTTAAAAGAATCATTCTGTAGATGAAGCTTTCTAATCTTATAATTTTTTCAATTAACACATTATCATACACATTTTCCTATGTTATGTATTTCTTCATACTACTTGTAATAGCTGTATCATATATATCATCCTATGGCTAGATAAAAATTTTGACAAGAAAATCTAAAAATAGTAATTCAGATCATAGGCTTTGGAAAAAAATATCACTGGGTTTAAATTCTGAATCTGCCATTTAGTAGATTTATGATCTTGATCAGAATATTTAATATCTCTAAATTCATTTTTTAATTGATAAAATGAAGAATAAATGAGACAATGTATGTGAAAATGCAGTAATTGACACATAATAAACCCAATAAGTGAGAATTCAATACATAGATGATAGATATTATTATCCCACTTTAAAATCTTTTATCATTATAAAAAATATTAAATAAAATCATCGTTACAACTTTTTGTGCATTTCTATGATTAATTTCTAAATATTAATTTTTGGAAGTGAAATTGTTGAGTCAAAGATTAAAACATTTTTGAAGGTTTTTATACAAATTGTAAATTCCCATCCTGACAACGTACAGTTCAACCAGTACAGCATAGATGTGCATCTTTCTCTGTTCCTTTCCCCAGCTTGCCAAGATGATAAAAAAGATTATATTTTATTGGCTTAATGCACATGACTTCGACTATGCCATTGAACATCAAAGATATAATTAACGATCATTTGTAGGTATTCTTTTGTAAAGTGACTATACTCAACATACATTCTTTTTCATTATGGTGTTTGTCCTTAGTGATTTGTAAAATTTTAAGATATTCTTGGTTTATACACATTTCCGAGTTTAACCTATTTTACATTTTTAATGACTTGTTTTGACATACAGAAATTTTAAATATTTATGAAGTCAGATCTAACAATCTTTTACTTTAAATATTTTGCTTTTGCATGTATAGTAAGTGAAGCCTTGCAAGATGCTATCTTAGTCCATTTTCTGTTGCTTGTAGCAGAAAATTTGAATATGGGGAATTTATAAAGACAAGGAATGATTTCTCACAGTTATGGAGGCTGAGAAGTGCAAGGCTGAGGGGACACTTCTGGTGAGGGCCTTCTTGCTGCTGGGAGGTCTCTGCAGAGTCCCACGGTGGCACAGGGCATCACATGGTAAGGGCGTTATGCTTGCTCGCTTAGGTGTCTCTTCGTTTTCTTATAAAACCACCAATCCCACTCTCATGATAATCCATTAATCCGTTAACACATAATTCATTAATCCATTCATAAGGGCTCTGCCCTTATGACCCAAGAACTTTTTAAAGGCCCCACCAAGCTGGGTACAGTGGGTCTTGCCTGTAGGACAGCTACTGGAGAGGCCGAGGTAGAGGATCCCTTGAGTCCGGGAGTTTGAAACTAGCCTGGACAACATAGCAAGACTTTATCTTTATTTAAAAAAAAATAAATTAAGGCCTCACCTCTCAATACTGCCACATTGGGGATTAAAGTTCAACATGAGTTTTGAAGGGGACAAATATTCAAACTATAGCAGATGCTATACAAATGAATATGTTTACAGTTGTGATCTTTAAAAACATAAATAAATATTAAGTTGTGGTCTTTAATAGAAGAAAAAGACTTACGGGGAAAAACCTAGGACTGAAGAAGTCAAATTTTTGTGAATATGAGTTTTCTTAGAACTTATAATCAAGTTCAGGTAGCAGTTTCTGAGCTATGTTGTGTGGCTGTGTGGTGACAGGGAGAGTGCTGGAGGCATAGAAACGTAATGAACGTTCATGTACCTGCTTTTTGCTAGGCACTGTGCTTGGCCTAGCAAAAGTAAATGATTGGTAAATCATTTACTTCTCAGACCAGCCCTCTGAGATAGTTATTCTATCCATTTTATGGTTTCCACTCATTTGACAAATATTTGTTGAGCACATTATCAGTCTCTAGGCTTCTATAGAATATTAAATCAGACTGGTTTATACACAAAGAGAACTTATTGGATCATGTTAGCTGAAGAGGTCTAGAAGTAGCTCTAGGTTCAGTGATAGCTTGATCCTGGGCTCAAATGATACTGCCCAGGTCCAGCTCTCAGTTTGCTTCTCCTGGGGGGACTCCACTCTCAGGCTCTTCATAGTGGCTCCCACAGCATAAGACTCAAATTGTCATAACAGGCAGACTGGAAGAGGAAGTCATCTTCCCTGAAGGCTCAAAGTCCCGGAATCAAATTTTCTGGACCCTAACCGGCCTCCCATTAGTCACCTGCCTCTCCCTGAGCCAGTCACTGTGGTCAGGGTGTTGTGATCTCGTTGGCCTAAAATAGATAACTTTCTCCATCCTTAGAACCAGGGGGCTGCAGAAGTTCTGAAGTCCCTGTGCTGAGGGAATGGCATGAAAAGACACAGATATAAAAAGCCCAAAACTTTGTGAAAGTTCCCATTAGGTTACAAGGTAGTCACTTTCTGTACCATGGGTTGGCTGAGATAAAGCTGGAAAGACAATCAGAACTCAGTTCAACATAGAATGGGCTCAGATGGTAGAAGTTCTAATATTCTATGCTGCACGGTTTTGACTGAATTCTGAAGGGAATGTCAAGCCTATGAAGGAAACAAAGGGAGAAGAAAAAACCCAAAAAACAAACAAGAAAGAATCCCAGGGGACAATGATTATTTACAGCAGGCAGGGGAAGAAAAGTAGGAGAGAGTTGTGTAATTGAAGCCAAAGGAAGGGAATGTTTCAAAGAGCCAGAAGTAAAACATGTCCAATTCAGAAGAGATGTCAAGTAACATAGGACCTGAAAGATATCCATTGGATTCACAAATAGGAAACAGAAGGTCATTAAGTGACCAACGAGCATATTATCTAGAATAAGAGAGGTAATGGGCAAATGGGATAAAATGTAGTGATCAGAGAGGACCTGCTAGAGCTTAATATTTCAGAGTTAGGGGATAATGAAGTAAAGATAGCTTTAATCTGGAAAGGTAAAGAGTTTTGAGGCAGAACTATTGGCTTAACGGATTTAATATGGAAAAGAACATTGAGAAAGTCCCCAAATCTGTAAAAGTGAGAAGTGCCTGGGAATTTGTTAGTAAATACATATGGAGAGATAGTTGTCATGAACCTCAGAAGAGGCAGCTTTTCCTAAGGAAGAAGAAACATAAAGGTGTGGAAGGAACATCAGGAACAGTGAAGAACACTGACACTTCTCCCAGGCTTCATGGTTTGTGTAGGGCAGGGGAAAAAAAATGCTCTTTTCTCAAGAGAGGACAGAAAGCAGGGGTGGGAAATCACAGGATTTTCATATTTGGGATGATTAATCACAAATTTTGATTCTTTCTAAACCTAGTAGTTGTGTAGTAAAGAATTTATAGGAAAGACTCTCTTGCCCAAAGAAAAGAAAATCTGGCCTTTGCCCTTGCCTTCTGAGACATAACCTTTGGGCCCTAGGAATGTTATGCCTGATAGGAAGATCTTTGTTTGCCTGAAGATCTTGAGTCATATTGGATAGTCTAACAATCTGATTTAGGATGGGGAGGTGGCCACACCTGCATAGTCTTAGGGTGGGGACTCCAGAGAGATCAACAGTGTGACTTAGAGCAAGAGCTTTGGGTCACGTGGTATCTGCCAGCTTGGAGATAGAGATTAACCATGTGGGCAATCGACCAATTATGCCTGTCTGATGAAGCCCCACTACAAACTGAACACGACGCTTGGGTGAGCTTCCCTGGGTAGCAAATCTCTATGTGTGCATTGCCATTCAACAATGCTGGGGAGTAACCTGTCCTGACTCCACAGGAAGAGGACAATAAAAGCTCCACATTTGGTATTTCTGGACTGACTCTGCCCTGTGAACTTCTTTCCTTGGCTACTTGTAATCTGTAACCTTTCCCTGTAGTAAACTATAACCCCAAATACAATAGCTTTCAGTGAGGTCTGTGAGTCTTTCTAGCAAATTATCGACCCTGAGGGTTCTATTCAGGGTTTTGACGGCCCCCTGAACTTAGTGTCAGAGTAAGGGCAGTTTTGGGGAACGTGCCTTCTAACTTTGTAGTTGGCCTACTTCAAAGGAAGTAGCAAAAAGTCTGCAGATTTTACTTTCTTTGCTTTCTTACAGAAAACAGTTTATATTTTAAGAAATCTGTATACTTTTAAAATAAAACATTCATTAGGCTCCTTTACCCCATATTTATCTATAATAGGTTCATGAACTCATTCAGTAAATACTGAATTTAACTGAGAGCAATTAAAGTAGTTAGGAAAAAATCCACTTGAATTCTTTTTTGTGTACATTTACGGAGCATTTGTTATTAAAGAGAAAATACTTTGTACTTTGTCTTATATTAATATTTATACTTACTAATTATATGATGTTGGGCAAATCACATAATTTCTTTGAGTTTCAGTCAGGTCTTTTCTAAAATCAAAGATAATACCTTTTTCATAGATACTGATTAAGTTTTAAGAATGCAAAGTAAAGGATGAAATTAGAACCATTTTAAAATTGTAGCCTAGTACCTGGCATACAGAACATGTTCCATAAATATTAGCTGAGATAATGATAATATTCTAAGAATTTCATAAGATTTGTGCTTTATAAATTTTATTGACTGAAGATTAATGAGTAGCTAACATTTCTGAACTCAATTCTTTACTTAAGAAGCTAATTTTCACCTCTGTGCAAATTTTTGAGCTGAAGGTACTATAACAATCCTAGACAAATCACCACTATCAACTAGATTCCAGTTATCAATTCCATACAAATCATTGTTCTTGAATGTATATGGCTTAAAATAATAAAATAGAATCAAACTACCTTGGCCAGCCACAGTGACTACCCACATCTGTAAATTCCAGCACTCTGGGAAAACAAGGCAAGAGGATAACTTGAGCCCAGAAGTTCAAGACCAGCCTGGGCAACAGAGTGAGGCCCCTGTCTCTACAAAAAATAGAAATAAAAAAATTAGCTAGGCATAGTGGCATGCATCTGTAGTCCTGGCTACTAGGGAGGCTGAGGTGGGAGGATCACTTGAGCCCAGGAGGTTGAGGTTGCAGTGGGCTATGATCATGCCACTGTGCTCCAGTCTGTGCAACAGAGCAAGACTTTGCCTTAAAAAGAAAAAAAAAAGAAAAGAATCAAACTACCTTCTACTTTTAATTATTGTATTGTTTGTTTTTCAAATATTTGAAATACATTGATTCCAGTGTTTTCATGCCTTGACTATTAATATCAATTTCTAGCCAAATTTGGATTGCTACATAACTATACTTTTTTTTTTTTTTTTTTTTTTGCAGTTTTACCATTGCCACTAGCACGGACTTGTGATGACTAATGCAGGTGTTTTTTTTCCTCTTCTTTTCACAGATGTTGAAATGCTGTTTTTTAAAGCTTTTTTCCTCCTATTTTGATGCATCAGATAAGGTATATTTTTGGAATGATGACCAACCCCTGACTTAAAATTTAACCAATGTTGTGAAATTCCCCATCATTTTTAATTAAATACAAGCTGTTTTCAAGTCAGTCGTTCTTAGATTATGACTCTAAAAGTAAATGATTCCCATGGCCTTAGTGCAGTTTCTGCTCACACAAGTGAGCATTAAGGACAAATGTTTCCTTAGGATACAGTAAATACAGCAGAATGTATGTCAGAGTGTATCACCATTATGTCTCATAAAAACGCTACATGGTATGTGTGTGCAGCCAAGTTTGCTATACAACTTGAGTAATACAGGGGTGATTTTACTAAGCACATGGGAGGTTTCTTGGTCTTGGAAATAAAATGGTTTTTTGTTTTTATTGTTGTTTTTAAATACCATAAGCCATGAAAGCAATCTGCCATCAAATATTCAAATATAAACTGTTGACTTCCATTCAGATCCGCAAGCTGCATGGTGGACTTTGTAAGCTTCTTTTTGAAATTTGATGTTTCCAGGATAGCACAAAAGGAGAAAGGAGGTACAGTAAGAGGAAACAAAGTCACTGTTCTCCAGTTCTTTTTACTTGATCCTCTTCCTTTACTTGACTCTCCTTCCACTCCTTCAGCATAATCGGTATTAATATCCGTAAGCATCTGGGGAGTCTGGGCTTTTAGTGACAAAAGTCTGTGAGCGAAGCCCCTCTGAGAAGAGAACTCTGCTCTCTAGGCCTTTCGGAAGTGGGCAGAGATCGGAAACCGGTTTCTACGGACGGAGGACGCGTTGCTAAGGTACTGAAGGGTGGGGGCGGGGCGCGTAGCCCTCGGAGCCAGAAGAGGGAGGAAAGGAAGACGAGGTTTGTTTCAGGGTGCGGAAGCGTTGGAAAAGCGGAAAATCAAAATTTGTACGAGGGTGGGGGCGAAATAGGAAAAATATCGTTTTACATAAACGGCTTTTCTGTCCCTGTAGTTGGTGGGACGTTCTCTAGCGGGGCCTCGACAGGGAGAGTGTGGGTCAGGTCAGGCGAGTGTGGGACCGCGGCGGGAGGCGGGCCCGGGGGCCTCTTCCAGGTTCGCTGAAGAACCTTTCCGTCTTCTAAACTAAATATTAATGAGCGTCCTCAATATTGCCCTTAATTTTGCTCTCCCGTGAAACGACCATAGGCATAGAGCGTTTGAGTCGGGTTCCCTACGTTTCCAGCGAGAAGGAGGCGCCTGGGGGAAGGTGACGAGGGGCGCCGGGGCCACTTAATTGATACACTTCCAAATTGACGACTCCCAACCTCCTGGAATGGCTGGTGGGAGCTGATCACCCCTGCGGTAATTGTGCTGCGATTTCGAGCTGGTTAATCAATTCTTCCAATTATTATCAGATTAGTTGCCCACAATAATACTCCACAATACACGTACATCATAGTTTTTAAATTCCTTAATAGTTTTTCTTAGAAACTTCCTTTCCAGGCCGGGCGTGGTGGCTCACGCCTGTAATCCCAGCACTTTGGGAGGCTGAGGCACGCAGATCACTTGAGGTTAGGAGTTCGAAACCAACCTGGCCAAAATGGCGAAACCCCGTCTGTACTAAAAATACAAAACCTAGATGGGCATGGTGGTGTGTGCCTTGTAGTCCCAGCTACTCGGGAGGCTGAGGCAGGAGAATCACTTGAACCTGGGAGGCGGAGGCTGCAGTGAGCTGAACGCAGCCACTGCACTCCAGCCTGGGTGACAGAGTGAGTGAGACCCTGCCTCAAAAATAAGAATAAATAAATAAGGAGCAAGAAAATTCATAATGTAGCGCTAAGCACATGAGTCGGGTTTTTAAATTAGTTCTCAGTGCCTGGGCTGTACTAGCTTGTGGGGACTGCCATGACAAAACATCACAGACGGAGTGGCTAAACAACAGAAATTTGTTTTCTCACAGTTCTAGAGACTGAAAGTTGGAAATGAAGGGGTGGGCAGGGTTGTTTTCTTCAGAGGCCTCACTCCTTGCCTTGGGGTGCTGCCCTGCCTTCTCACTGAATCTTCACAAGGACTTTCCTCTGTGTATCCTGGGTCCTAATCTCCTCTTCTTATAGGACACCAGTCATACTGGCCAGGGGCCTGCCCTAACAACCGCATTTTAACTTTACTCTTTAAAGGATGTACGTTCAAACATAAGCACATTCTGAGATCCTGGGGCCTAGGACGTCAACATATGCATTTGGGGACAACATAATTCAGCCTATAATATGGGCCATTTATCAACATTTTGGATTTAAAGAAAAAAGATTCCCCTAAGTCTGTCCTTGGAATGTGAGGTGAGATGGAGATAACTCAGCCAGTTGCCTACTTATTGAGTCAACATTAATCATTTAACAGATGAAATGAGTCCTTACTGTGGTCTCAATAGTGGGCTATGTCAGATAAAAGTGTAAGAAGTGGCCTTGGGCCGGGCGCGGTGGCTCAAGCCTGTAATCCCAGCACTTTGGGAGGCCGAGACGGGCGGATCACGAGGTCAGGAGATCGAGACCATCCTGGCTAACACGGTGAAACGCCGTCTCTACTAAAAAATACAAAAAACTAGCCGGGCGCAGTGGTGGGCGCCTGTAGTCCCAACTACTCGGGAGGCTGAGGCAGGAGAATGGCGTGAACCCGGGAGGCGGAGCTTGCAGTGAGCTGAGATCCGGCCACTGCACTCCAGCCTGGGCGGCAGAGCGAGACTCCGTCTCAAAAAAAAAAAAAAAAAGAAGTGGCCTTGTCCTCAAGGAGTAAGCGTTTGAACTGATAAAGCCACATAATGGAAGTGAATTTTAATTTAAGCCTCCATTTTCTAGATAATTTCTCAGGCCTTTAGTTTGTGACTTTAGAGATTCTTAGTTTTCCTGAGTTGTTTAAAACTTGCTGAAGAACCTTTCTCAGCTGAGCCTATTATATTGATGACCCTGGGTTTTGTTATTTTTGTTTGTTTTTAGTCCCAAAGGTGCTGTTAAAACAAAATTGTTCTCTTAAAATATTTAAGACATTTTTATTTTAGATATGACTGAGTCTCTGATATGCTAATAATATTGACCTACAATTTTTGTTGTGAACAAGCCTTTGCAGTGAGGCCTGTAGATGATTCACTGTGAGAGTAATTGGGAATTCATTCTGCCCCAATTGGTATGGCCTCTATTTCATTGTGTTCTTTAAAAACAAACAACAACAACAAAAACTGTCACTACTGAGCTAGAAATTAAGAACATAAATCCAAGTTTCCTTTCAAAACACTTTTACCAAGTTTAGATTGGCAAGAACCCCATTTTATAATAATTCACTCAACTTTTTATTTCATATTCCAGTAAATCATTATGAAGTAACATCATTTATTACAGATAAATTAGGATTACTCTTCCTAAAAAGTTATGTTCAGAGACATCTGCAAATTAAATTGTAATTTTCAAATCCCTGTCAGATGTAAAACGCTTTGCCTGAGGCTGAGATTCAGAGGTAAGTAAGTCAATTCTTGCTTTAAATGAGTTTTCAACCTAGTGAAGAAGAGATTTGTCAAAGAGTAAACCTCTTTTTTTTTTTTTTTGAGATGGAGACTCACTCTGTCACCCAGGCTGGAGTGCAGTGCCACAATCACGGCTCACTGCAACCTCTACCACCTAGGTTCAGGTTATTCTCCTGCCTCAGCCTCCAAAGTAGCTGGGATTACAGGCGTGCACTACCATGCCCAGCTAACTTTTTTTGTATTTTTAGTAGACACAGGGTTTCACCATGTTGGCCAGGCTGGTCTTGAACTCCTGACTTCAAGTGATCCGCCTGCCTCAGCTTCCCGAAGTGCTGGGATTACAGATGTGAGCCACCACACCCAGCGAGTAAACCTCTTAAAACCTGGTGTGGTGGTTCTTGCCTGTAATCTCAGCTACTCAGGAGGCTGAGAGGCTGGAGGATTGCTTGAGGCCAGGAGCACACAACAAATAGACTGTCACCCAGACAAGGAATGAGATAATGCCAAGGAAAGTTTCATAGAAGAGGTAGTCTTGGCTGGGCGCTGTGGCTCACGCCTGTAATCCCAGCACTTTGGGAGGCCGAGGCGGGTGGATCACAAGATCAGAAGTTTGAGACCAGCCTGGCCAATATGGTGAAACCCTGTCTCTATTAAAAATACAAAAATTAGCTGGGCATGGTGTCGGGCACCTGTAATCCCAGCTACTCAGGAGGCTGAGGCAGGAGAATCACTTGAACCCAGGAGGCGGAGTTTGCAGTGAGCTGAGATTGCAGCCACTACTCCAGCCTAGACTGCGAGACTCCATCTCAAAAAGAAGAAAAAAAAGAAGAGGTAGTCTTTATATCATATTTGATAAAGAGTAGGCTTTTGACTGGAAGACATGTGGGAGAACATTCTGAGTAGAAGGAAACGCATGAGTAAAGGGTGTGCTTGGGAAAAGGGCAGGACGTGTCCAGGAAGTAAGAATGGTAGAAAATGGTGGAACACAAAGGGGTAGGATGAATAAACTAGAAAGGTGGGCTGAGCCAGATCCTGGACTGTCTTTTCTTCAGTGGTCTCGTGTGTCCTCGGAAGAGTTTGGGCGTTCTTCAGGTTATGAGAGCAAGCCAAGGTTTGTGGGCTGGAGCTGGTCCTGATCAGTGTCCTGTTTAAGAAAGACAGCTCTGATGGCATTTTGTTTGTTTTTGAGAAGGAGTCTCACTGTGTCACTAGGCTGGAGTTCAGTAGTGTGATCTTAGCTCACTGCAACCTCTGCCTCCCGGGTTCATGTGATTCTCCTGCCTCAGCCTCCAGACTAGCTAGGATTACAAACATGCACCACCATGCCCGGCGTATTTTTCTTTTTTTAATAGAGACGGGGTTTCATCATGTTGGCCAGGCTAGTCTCGAACTCCTGACCTCAAGTGATCCGCCTGCCTTGGCCTCCCAAAGTGCTGGGATTACAGGTGTGAGCCACCATGCCCAGCCTGATGGCATTTCAAAGAATCAATATTTGAGGAATGAGGAGGAAGGTTTGGGGCAGGCAAATTAGGGGGGTGTATAGTTTGATAACCCAAAGGAGGGAAAGTAACAACCTGAAGGTTTGAAGAAGGACAATGGCAATGAAAATCAAAGCAAGCTTAAGAAAGGTCTGTCTTCTTGATGTTAATGTTGCCCCACTGTTCAAAGAATTCTGTGAGAGGCCACTGATCCATTCCACCCCTGAGATTCTATGAGTTAGGCTTCTGTGACCACATCAGAACCCTATATTCTAGATGAGAGCACTTCCCTCAACTCTAAGTAGAATGCTTCAGAAGACGAGAGAGATGATAACTAGCAGGGTCCGGAGAAGACATTTTTTTCTGTTTTGCAAATAAATTTGAGCATGCTAAGAGGAATAAATTTGTGAAGGAAATAGATAAAAGTTGCAGGAGAAAGGGGATAACTAATAGAGATAATTCTTTCAGGAGACTGGAGGCAATGGAGTCTAGAGTACATCAGGAGGGTTTAGCTTTGGGTGGGAGAGCCAACGCCTCTGTTAAAATTGAAGTGCAGAAGGGTTGGGAATGAATAATACTTTGGTATGAGAGGTAGGAGCTGAAGAAGCTCTTGCTTGATGGTGCCTGTTTTCTTAGTGAAATAGGAGAGAGCATCTCCCTTGCCTAGGAAGATGGAGATCACAAGGGAAAATGTTTACCAGGTGCCAACTTCCTCAGTAAATTTGATAGAATACCTAGTACAATGTCTGCATGTAATACATTTAGGTAGCCAGTGACCAAATGAACAAATAAATGCTTATCATCAAATAACAATATATGTTCATAGAAAAAGAAGTATAAAGTAGGAACACCAAAGTATATATTAAAATTAAAAAGATATAATAAAGGACATAAACATAGATCACACTGAGGAACACTTTATATATATATTTATAGATATGATATATAAATATATGTGTATATATATGACAGAGTCTTGCTCTGTCACCCAGGCTGGAGTGCAGTGGCGTGATCTCAGCTCCCTGCCACCTCCACCTCCCAAGTTCAAGCAATTCTCCCACCTCAGACTCCTGAGTAGCTGGGACCACAGGCGCTCGCCACCTAGCCTGGCTAACTTTTTGTATTTTTAGTAGAGACAGGGTTTCACCATGTTGGCCAGGCTGATCTCAAACTCCTGACCTCAAGTGATCCACCTGCCTTGGCCTCCCAAAGTGCTGAGATTACAGGTGTGAGCCACTGCACCCTGTCCATTTAATATCATCTTGATTCATCTTGCATTAAAAGATTAGTGGTTAGTTTATGCAAAGTAGTTGGGGAACACCATCATATTAGTACTGATGTTCCTTTGCTCTCAGCATTTATTTGAGGAGACACAAAATAGGCCCTTGATGAGCTTATGAAATATAATGATGAAAACAAGCAAGTTCATGTATAGTGTTTCCTCACTTCCACTTTTTCCCAGGGCCATTTAGCCATTAGGCACCATTGGCACATTGCCAAAGACCAATGGGAGAGAAGAATTTGCAAACTGAAAAAATTGTATTGGTTTCAAGCTATGAAATTAATACTACAAAACTAACATTCAGTCGATTTCATTAACTGTCAAATTTAGTATTCATAAAACTGTTGTTGACCTTTGAAAATAATTGGTTTTTCTCACTTCAAAAAAATTCATGATCTGCACAATGATTTTCCAGAAATCATTCACAGCCAAATAATTTACTCTTAGCAAAATATTTTTAAAGCAAAAACATAAAAATTATTTCATGCTATGGTTAACTGTATATAGAAAAATACAGCTGTGTGTGCATGTGCGTGCGTGTGTGTGTGTGTGTGTGTGTGTACAATGGGATGACCTTTTGCCTCTTAAAATGTCCTATGTGGTGTTGAAGATGGGGTGATTAAAAGTGAGAGGTGTAGGACACCTTACTCTAAAAAGATCTGCTTTCTGTTCTTTCTCACAAGTAAGCAGCATTGTTTCAGCTGGCCCTCATGTAGTTTATACCTTCCCCAAACTGGGAAACTCATTCACTTCAATACATTGATTCTTCCAGTTATTTACCTGTGTCTTGCTGAAAAACAGAAATCTTTGTCTCCAGTAAAATAAACTTAGGTGGGGAATATGAGCACCTTCTCCATCCCCTTGAACTCATATTATGTTTAAGGGAAACAGAAAAGCTAAAACTCCTCGGAGAGTTTTAGTTTAGTTTAGTTTTACAAGAGGAATGGTTCTTGGGTCTGAAAAGAAAATATGTCCACATAATCATAATCTATATTCTCTTTCAAAATCTGTCCCCTATTGTTCTGTAAGAAACCCAGAAAGTCATAAGCATTCACATTGTGCTAATGCCTTTACCCTGTCAATGTCAAATAAAATATAGAGACTAATCTCTAAAATCAAAATGTTTATTTGGGAGGAAATAATTGCAATTAGGGTATACACACAGAGCAGTAGTCTTCAGTATATTCTGAAGAACAAAGAATAGGTTAGAGGTTTTATAAAACCAGGGAATGTTACAAATTGGCACTAGTGAGGTTTTGAGGCACTGACAAGATTGATAAGTGAAGGTTGTGGGCAAAATTGGCTTAGAGTTGCCACAGGTCTTTTCAGTAGCTATTAGATACAACTGGTTTAGGTTCCAGCAGTCAATTTCAGCTGCCAGACTTGCAGATGGACTGCATTTTTGGAGCAATGTTCTGTGCCCTGAGTGTTTTCTCTTACCCTGACTTCTCACTGTGTTTTAGTTAGGAACCACAAGAGTGACCCATTTTGTATGATCAGCTTTCACATTCCTGGATCTCCCCAGCGTGCAACCTGAGGTTGTGTGGTTTGTCACAAGGCATGCTATCTGCTTGTACCCTTATGGCCCAGAATTTCCTCTGTGTCACATTTTTTTAAAGAAATGGGGTCTTGCTCTGTTTGTCACCAAAGCAGGAGTACAGTAGCATGATCATAGGTCACTGCAGCCTGGAACTGCTGGACTCAAATGATCCTTTTGATCCTCCCACCTCAGCCTCCCCAGCAGCTGGGACTATAGATGCGTGCTACTGTGCCCGGCTACTTTTTTTTTTCTCTTTTTGAGATGAGGTCTTGCTATGTTGCCCAGAGTGGTCTCAAATTCCTAGGGTCAAGCAATCCTCTTGCATCAGCCTCCCAAGTAGCTGGGATTATAGGCACGCACCACCACACCCAGGCCGTCTGTGTAATTTCTTTGTCACACTGGACTACATCATGTGATGGAGGGAAAATCTGGATGTAGTGACATGATAGAGGGCATGCTGGAATGGGATGTCACTATCAGTGCATGAAGAATTCATACTCAGGGCAACGTATGGTGAAGGAAAAAAGAGTAAAAAAAAAAAAAAAAGCTGAAAGAAACCAATTACAAAATAATGTAAACTTTTGGCATAGTATCCTGAATCTTTCTCCTTTGATGAACTGTTGTCTCCATGTGGCACTGCTGGAATAATATACAATATAGGAGAAATATCAGATTTTTTTTGAGCTGGAAAGAACCTTAGTATTAACATTAATATTCATTGAAAACATTGATGATTCTGTACTTTCTGTGAACCATATAACTTTTACACTTAAATGCCCCTGGAGCCCATTTAATTCAGTGAGCAAAAATATACTGACTGCATGGTCATCTACACTATCTTTTTTTTTCTTTTTGAGACAGAGTCATACTCTGTCAGCCAGGCTGGAGCACAGTGGCACGCCATCTCGGCTCACTGCAACCTCTGCCTCCTGGGTTCAAGTGATCCTCCTCCTCAGCCTCCCAAGTTGCTGGGATTACAAGCATGTGCCAACATGCCTGGCTAATTTTTGTATTTTTAGTAGAGACAGGGTTTCACTATGTTGGCCAGGCTGGTCTTGACCTCCTGACCTCAAGTGATCTGCCTGCCTCAGCCTCCCAAAGTGCTGGGATTACAGGCATGAGCCACTGTGCCTGGCCCATC
Source organism: Macaca mulatta (assembly GCF_049350105.2). NCBI lineage: Eukaryota > Metazoa > Chordata > Mammalia > Primates > Cercopithecidae > Macaca > Macaca mulatta. The sequence goes on from NC_133406.1 coordinate 173,477,037, forward strand.
TACACAGATTTTTTAAATAAATAAATAAAGGGAGTTTTGGGTTGATATTCCTGGATTCTTGCCTCTACTCTGCCCTAGCTATTTCTACTACACTAATAGGGTACTTTGTGGCCTTCAGTTTTCTCATCTGAAGATGTAATAAATTAGACCAGGTTCTGATGTCTTATACAGCTCCCTAAGCCTAATATGGACTGCTTGACCTCAGATGAGACTGTTAGCAATATTAATTAACTAGGAAATATGAACTATTATGGCAATGGAACCTATCCAGCTTAGTTGTTGCTACTTATGTGTGACTAATTACCTGCTACATGCTGTTAACAGTCTTGGATCACTGACCAATTTAATTTGAAGCAATTAATTATAGAAATATGAGTTCCTTGCATTTACTTTGATTAAAATTATATCACGACAGAAAGAAAATAGATATGTCCAAAGTCCTACTCCTGGCCGGGTACGGTGGCTCACATCTGTAATCCCAGCACTTTGGGAGGCTGAGACAGGCGGATCACTTGAGGTCAGGAGTTTGAGACCAGCCTGGCCAACATGGTGAAACCCTGTCTCTACTAAAAATACAAAAATTAGCTGGGTGTGGTGGTGCACGCCTGTAATCCCAGCTATTCAGGAGACTTACGCAGGAAAATCGCTTGAACCCAGGAGGCGGAGGTTGCAGTGAGCCAAGATCATGCCACTGCACTCCAGCCTGGGTGACAGAGCAAGACTCTGTCTCAACACCACCACCACCACCACCACCAAAATTAAGTCCTACTCCTAGCTTGATATGTTTTTAACTTAAAAAGAAAAAAAAAAAGGAAATAGATATAATTCAAGCCACATGGTCTTGCTTCAAGTATAAGTCACATATGGTTCTCATGGTAATCATGAACTTTCTCCCCCTCACCTTTATCATAAATTTAAAAATTCATGGGGCCTGTACACATCTGGGAGTTCTGATCATATGGCCTTCAACTGAAAAAACTTGGGTACATTTACAATTCTATGATTTACTGTATGATTTAAACAATTCCATTATTTACCTAAAACAGTAATGTAAAAGTGGGTCTTTTGAAAACTTATGCCTAGTTATATGTTTAAATTCGAATTGATTTGTTCTTCTTCCTCCTTATTTTAAAATAGGAATTTAGTGATTGACAATGGCAGAAAAAATCTTAGAGAACTTAGATGTCCTTGATAAGCAAGCAGAGAGAATCTTGGCCAGAAGAACAAAGGTTTGTTAAGTATAAGCTACAATTCAATTTAATCATTAACAGGTTAACATTTCAAATGTGAATAATTTTACTTTTTAACTAATGATACATTAATATGATATAAACTAATTTGTAAAAAGCAACTATCCTGGCTGAAAAGGTAATGTATAAAAATATAAAAATTTTATTGCTGAGTAGTATTCCATTATATAGATGTACAAAGTTTCAAGCAATCATCCAATGAAGGGCTTTTAGATTGTTTTCATGGTTTGACTAGTAAAAATAAAGTTGCTTAAAAAATCAAATAAAGCTGCTATGGACATTTGCATCCAGGTTTTTGTGTGAACATGAGTTTCCATTTCTCTGAAGTAAATGCCTGAGAGTGTGATTGCTGGTGCAAACTTTCTCTTAACTTTAGCAAGCTCAAAGCCACAAGATTTGGTTTGAGTTCCCCCAATACAATGAGTTTCTCCTCCCTGCACCTCAGCTCCGAAACCACCTCCGGGAAGTAAGCTGGGCTATTGGAGGGTGGACCTCAGTTGTTTCCCTTCTCTCAGCGATCTGTCCTACTCTGTTTTCTAATAGCTGAGGGTAGTTGTTTTCATACATTTTGCCTGAGCTCCTAGTTGTTGAAAGCAGGCGATTAATTCCATAGTGCTTCATCTATTGGCAGAAGCAGAAGTCTCCCATATCCTTTGACTTTGCTTTCAGGGCTTTCATCTCTTTATTCCTTTGTGCTATGCTCTGAGAGAATTTTTTAGAGAAAACGTTCGGCTCCTTTATCCACCTTTTAGCTAGATCCTTTTTCTCTTTCAGTCCATTTGTATAAGGATTTTAACAAAGTCCTCTTTTGATTGCTTTCTTCACTCTATTTCTGGCTCCCACGACTAGAGGAAGATCGGTGTGATTCACCGTGTGCATGGCTACAGGAAGAGGAGCTGGCTGGAGAGACATGCCTACTATGGTTCCAAGAACTCTCTGCATCTAAATATCTAGGTCTTTCCTTACATTCTGTATTTTAGAATTAGGAGGGAGCCTTAATAATCCTCTAGTCCTACCCCCACATTTTACAGATGGGAAAAGAATGGCTCAGGTCACACAGCAAAGGCATAAAAACAGTTGGTGCACTAGACCCCCAATTTTCAATCTGTACTATTTTTCCATTATTGCCTGGCACCTAAATTCTCTCTCTCTCTCTCTCTCTCTCTGTGTGTGTGTGTGTGTTTGTGCACGTAAAGTGAGATTATTTTTTTTCTCTCCACCTAAGATTTTCCCCATATAAAAAGTACTCATCTTTTTTTTTTCCACTTTGGCTTTGCTGCAGATAAACAGGCTTCAGAGTGAAGGAAGAAAAACAACTATGGCTCTACCCCTGACATTTGATTTTCAGTTGGAATTTGAAGAGGCTATTGCTACATCTGCATCTAAGGCAATATCAAAGATCAAAGAAGACAAGTCATGCAGCATTACAAAATCAAAAATGTAACTATCATAACCACCTTAAATTTTCAGTTCAGAATTTGTTTCTTTGTTTGTTTTTGAAACAGGGACTCACTTCATTGCCTAGGCTAGAGTGCAGTGGTGCAAACATGGCTCACTGCAGCCTCAACTTCCCACCTTGGCCTCCCGAATAGCTGGGACTACAGTCGTGCACCACCATGCCTGGCTAATTTTTTATATTTTTAATAGAGATGGGGTTTTCCCATGTTGCCCAGGCTGGTCTTAAACTTCTGACCTCAAGAGATCCACCCACTTGGGCTTCCCAAAGTACTGGTATTACAGGCATGAGCCACCACACCTGGCCCAGTTCAGAGTTTTAAAACATTACTTTATATTTGTCTTAGATTATGCAATGTATATTAAATGAAAGTTGTATGGCATATTTTATAAGGGTTATGAGTTAAAATATACTAGATTAGCTTTCTGAATATTCCTAGTTTATAAAATATTTATTATGTATAATATTTTACTAGTGTAGATGGTAATTACAATTCTGAATTTTCTTGAGCTCAATTATGTTGCCCCAAATTAATGTCAGGATTTAATGCAAACTTTAACTGATATGCTTAAGAAAAAGTCTGCCTAGAAAGCCAAGTAAGGCAATTTCTCTGCGCACTTAGAAGGGATAGCCTAAATATGTCATACTTGGTCTTTCACTGGCATTTAGTGCATGCATAATGCTATAAAATTTTTCCAAATACATCAGAATTGTAAAGGAGAGTTCAGAAAAAAGAAATACTAAGATGTGGAATCAATAGAACTACAAATTAATTGGACATTGGTGGTAGCGTGGATACTGTCCTTATCTCATTTATTCTGGGTAACAAGTTTTCCTCACTTGTTCTCTGCCTAAGTACAAAGCACTACAGTGCACCCAGTCACCAAGCCCAAAAGCTCACAGTCATCCTATTGAATGGGGTACAGTAGTGATGAAGAGCACAGGCCCTGAAATCAGACTGCTAAGGTTTAAATCCAGCCTTGCCATTTGTTAGCTATGTGACCTTGATTTTCACACATAGTTTAGTTAGGCAGCAGCTATGACACTATACACTAAGCAGCCTACATGAGCACTGTGACATTTGTGGGCTGGGCACGGTGGCTAACGCCTGTAATCCTAACACATTGGGAGGCCGAGGTGGGTGGATAGCCTGAGATCAGGAGTTTGAGACCAGCCTGGGCAACATGGTGAAACCCCATCCCTACTAAAACACATTTTTAAAAAATTAGCTGGGCTTGGTGGTACATGCCTGTAGTCCCAGCTACTTGGGAGGCTGAGGCACGAGAATTGCTTGAACTCGGGAGGCAGAGGTTGCTGTGAGCTGAGATCACGCCACTGCACTCCAGCTTGGGCAATAGAGCAAGACTATCTCAAAAAACGAATAAACAGACCATGACATTTGCATCTAAGACTACTCCTACTTACTTATATTTTCATGTAAGTGTTCTGATTAAGACCTACCACCTGATTGTCTCCAAGTAGCTTTCCTCATGCAGCAGTTTTGTATTATTGCTCAGAGTGAAACAAACTTTTTTAGCCCGATGTTTTAGTGCAGTTTTACAGATGAAAAAACTAAGTCTGGGTGAGCTTAAACAATTTGCTCAAGGTCACACAGCTAACAAGTTGCAAGGCTGGATTTGAACCTTAGAAGTCTGATTTCAGAGCCTGCGTTCTTCATCACTACTGTACCCCATTCAATAGGATGACTGCAAGCTTTGGGGCTTGATAACTAGGTGCATTGTAGTGCTTTGTACTTAGGCAGAGACCAAGTGAGGAAAAGGAGATTGGGGTGGACAAGAGGATCAAAGTGAGAAGGGCTGGGATTTATTTTGTAGATGTTAAGTTTTAGATGCCCATGGGAAATTCAGGTAGAGATATCTGGAAGAAAGTTGGACAAGCAAGTCTGAATCTAAAGTAAAAAAAACATTATTTGTGTAGCTAATATCTGTCATTTTCATAATCAGAATCAAGTATTCTGATTATGGCACAAAATACAGCTCACTCAGATTTTTGTTATTCTTGATTTACCAGGATATCAGAACATGTTTCCATGTAGAACTCTAAGATAAGACAAAGAAGTTTGTTTCTAGCACAAGTAAATACATATCGGTAGTTTATATAATTCAGCTTTATCACAAACTTCTTACATTACTACTTTATTTTTTATGTAGACACAGCCAATAATTCTGCTCCCAAATAATTTATAGAACTATCCATAGTGAAATGGAATATTTTAGAAATACACAGAAAAACATTGCATAAAATGGAAGCTGAGAATGTGGAGAAGGGAAAATGTATGTCATGATTTTTGCATTTTATATTTACATATTACATATATGCCTTTGTGTAGCAGTATAGTATATGGCTAATGACTCATTAGGCACATTTAAAGGTAACATGCAATGTTTTATGGCAGTATTTCCCAGGATGATATTGTTGCTATCCCTTTCCTGCCTGATAAGATTATTTTCTAAATAGCTTATACAGGCATCATTGATCTTGTGTTAGTGACAATATAACCCATCAATAACTGAGCAACGCTCCTTTTAAGTGTAACCTGGATGACTGGGATGTTTGGGGCTAGCAGCAAAGCCAGAGTCTTAAGTATAAAAAGCAAAGAGGCACATATTTCTAAGATCCAAAGACCAAGTAAATTCGGTTTGATCAATATCCGTATGTCTAACACAAGCAAAAACCATGTGTCCAACACCAGCAAAAAAAAAAAAAAAAAAACAAAAAACATAAAACTTTCAAGAATTTACACAAGAATTAGGATATAACTCTAGGCCGGGCACGGTGGCTCAAGCCTGTAATCCCAGCACTTTGGGAGGCCGAGATGGGCGGATCACGAGGTCAGGAGATCGAGACCATCCTGGCTAACACGGTGAAACCCTGTCTCAATACAAAAAACTAGCCGGGCGTGGTGGCGGACGCCTGTAGTCCCAGCTACTCGGGAGGCTGAGGCAGGAGAATGGCGTGAACCCGGGAGGCGGAGCTTGCAGTGAGCTGAGATCCGGCCACTGCACTCCAGCCTGGGTGACAGAGCAAGACTCCGTCTCAAAAAAAATAAATAAATAAAATAAAATAAAAAAATAAAAATAAATAGGATATAACTCTAGCCAAAGAAAATAAAATTTGTTTGAAATAATTGAGATGATGATCTTGAATATGTATCTAAGTCCAAGCAGCAGCCTATCTGAACTATGGCATCTGCATCTAAGACCACTCCTATCTACTACCTTCCTGTCTCTCAGTAGCTTTCCTTATGCAGCAGTTTTGTACTATTCCTCAGACTGAAACAAACTTCCTTAGATATTGGTGAATTCAACCAAAAGATACAGTTCCTAGTAACACTCATAGTTTTAACACTCCCTGTATAATTTTTGTTTAATAAAATAGAACACTTGGCTGGGCGGCTGTGGCTCATGCCTGTAATCCCAGCACTTTGGGAGGATGAGATGGGAGGATTGCTTGAGCCCAGGAGTTTGAGACAAACTTGGCCAACACAGTAAGATCCTGTCTCTACTGAAAACAATTTTTTTTTAAAAATTAGCCAGACGTGGTGGTGCACACTTATAGTTCCAGCTACTTGTGAGACTAAGGCAGGAGGATTGCTTGAGCCCACGAGTTTGAGGCTACAGAGAGCTATGATCACACCACTGCACTCTAGCCTGGGCAACACAGCAAGACTCTATCTAAAAAAAACAAAAAAACCCCAAATACAACTCTTTAAAATAGCAAAACATATTAATTCCTTGCTATATTTAAAAATATAAGAACTCAATTAATTTATGCAAAAATGAAGAAATATAACAGATGTTGTAAATTGCCGTTTAATTCTCTGGACATACCAAGCATTGCTATTTTATGTAGTCCCCTGTGGGTCTCTGTCTGTTACCTTTTTTTGTTGTTGTTTAGAAGCTTATTGTATTATCTCCTCACATGCCTGGTTATTTTTTATCGAGAATGGGACAATGCCATTGTAAAAGTATAGATATTTGAAGCTCTAGATGGTTTCTTCTCCAGAGAAAATTTGTCCTGGTTTTTGGCAAATGACTAGGCTAGGGGCATTTGCAATCCTAGATTGGGTAGAGATCATTCAACACTAGACTTCTGTTCTTTTGAGGGCTTGTCTATTTATTGCTCTCCATTAAATAGGTTACGAACTATAAAGCTTTGGGGTCCCAACCCAAGTCCGAAGGGTATTCTGGGGCCTTTCTTCTGTGGGTCCTGAATTTCAGTTTTGTTTCCATAGCCCTATAAGTTTGCTAAAAGCAACACAGGGCTTTTTGAACTCTCCTGCTGATTTGGAATTGACAAACATGCAAGTCCAAATGCCATTCTTACCTGAGCTTCACTCTTCTTACAGCTCTTGGCCCCCTAAATCCTTACTGCTTTGGGAGCTCTCAGGTATACTCAAATATTTTGATATTTTGTCCAGCTTTTCTAGTTGTTCTTAGAGGGATAACTAGTCCAAACCACCAGCTTCTATTTCCAGAAGTGAACCCAAATTGCTATTTAATGTAATATAGTTGACCTTTGAACAACACGGGTTTGAACTACTTGGTTCCGTTTATATGTGGGTTTTTTCAATAAATGCATTCAGGCCTCCGTATCGGTAGGTTCTGCATCTACAACCAAACACAGATTAAAAATACAGTATTTGCAGGATAAGAAACCACGTATATGTGGAGGGCCAAATTTTTGTATTCAGGGGTTCCACAGGGCTGACTATAGGATGAGTATGCTGAATTTTGGTCTGGGTGCAGACGTTTTTCCAAAGCACTCCATGTGATTCTGACACACAGCTAGCAGTTTAAGAAGCACTACTACAGGCCTCTTTATTTCACACTCCCTCAATCGAGAGATCCCAATAGGACAGCCTATTTGCCACTCATTCATTACAAATGGATCGTCTCTGTCACTGTCTGATATTACCTGAGACCGAAATAGCCTGAGCTTCTGAGGTGTGGAAGGAACCTACACTTGCCATGAAGAGTAGTCAAAGAGAAATCACGGATCATTGAAAGGGACTCTTACTTGAAGGAGGGAGATGAAGCCAAACAATTAGAACGTGTGGCTCCTAATGAGTCTAACTTAATGGAAAGAACAGAAGAAAACTTTAGACAATATGTCTCTTAAGGATAGAAATAATCAGGGGGAAAAAGACATTAAAAATAAGCATTTCTGAACCAACAGCTACAAAGAAAAATTAAAAATAGAATACAAGCTGAGTCTGGTGGCTCACACCTGTAATCCCAGCTACTCAGGAGGCTGAGTCAGGAGGACTGCTTGAGACCAGCATTTAAAGGCTGCAGTGAGCTATGACTACACCACTGCACCCCAGCCTGGGTGACAGGGTAAGACCCTGTCTCAAAAAAAAAAAAAAAAAAAAAACCCTTAAAAAAAATAGAATATTGGTGAAAACTGGGTCAATAATAGAGGCACAATCTAGCAAATATAAAAAAAAAAATGGAAGTCATATTGACAAGAAACATTTAGTATGGTTTGGGATACTCAATATGTAAATATGTGCTTAATACATAAATTAGAAGAGAGAGACAGATGTTTAGGAAATAATCAAAGTAATATTAGAAAAAAAATGCCCATGGTTTGAAGATAGACTTGAAGTTTCAGATCAAAAAGGTCACCAAGTGCTCAACTTACGGTAAAATTACTTAATTCAAAAGGCAGAAAAAACAAGTTAATTACAAAGGAAAGGAAACAAAATCAGTTTTATAGATCTCTCTGCATCTCTGAGGCTAGAAAACAGTAAATTATTTCCAACTTTTGAACAGCATGGCAATTGAGGAATCCTCTATTTATATGAAACATCATTTATGTATGAGAACAAAAGAGTTTTTTTTGGAAATGAAAGGTTTTAGAAAGTAATCTACCTATGTATTTTTTTTTCTGTGAAAATTACAGGGAAGAGTATTTTCCCAAATTAAAATTAAATATGAATAAAATAAAGATCCCAAGCTGGGTATCTTATTACAGAAAAAATATTTTAAAAATTATTCTGTGATGCCACAATGTTCTGGGATTCTTTCTCAAAGCTGCCTTCCTATAAAAACATAAAACATTCCAAAGAATTTCCATAAGCAATTTCCAGTTGGGAAGGGGGAGCTTTCAGAGCAACCCCATGCTTCCATCTGAGCTTTACCCTTCCCATGGGTTTCTTTCCTTTTCATGAAAGTACCATTTCAATGACCTGTCCCAGTGATAAGCAGTCACCTTCCTATAATTCTAGCCTATGCAACTCAAAATCAAGGCCTTAATCTGTACTTCCCTTAGTTCAACTAAGACAGGGTATAATTTCACAGGACTTTTTTTAAATGTAAGAGCAAAAACAGGCAGAGGGAAGAGGGGATCAATTTTTTTAATGCAAAAGGACAAACCGATAAAATTTACAAAAAACAGATTTATGATCTTGTACTGGTGAGCCCACCACATTTATAATTCCAAATTCTACTTCTCATTTTCTATGAGAACCTAGAGCTAGGAACATTTTTTTTTCATAGGTTATTGGGGTACAGGTGGCATTTGGTTACAAGAGTAAGTTCTTCAGTGGTTGTTTCTGAGATTTTGGTGCACCCATCACCAGAGCAGTGTACACTGCACCCTATTTGTAGTCTTTTATCCGTCATCCCCCTCCCACCCTTTCCTACAAGTCCCCAAAGTCCATTGCATCATTCTTATGCCTTTGCATCCTCATAGCTTAGCTTCCACATATCAGTGAGAACATATGATGTTTGGTTTTAGGAACACAATTTTTATTCCTAGCTCAGAGAACTGGTGCAGAAGATGATAATCTGGCTACTCCTTTTTTTCTTTTCTTTTTTTTTTTTTTTTTTTTTTTTTTTTGAGACAGAGTCTTGCTCTTTCGCCCAGGCTGGAGTGCAGTGGCACAATCTCGGCTCACTGCAACCTCCCTCTCCTGGGTTCAAGAGATTATCCTGCTTCAACCTCCCGAGTAGCTGGGATTACAGGTGTGTACCCCTGCACCTGGATAATTTTTTGTATTTTTCGTAGGTACGGGGTTTCGCCATGTTGGCCAGGCTGATCTTGAACTCCTGTCCTTAAGTGGTACACTCTCCTTAGCCTCCCAAAGTGCTGGGATTATAGGCATGAGCCACCATGCCTGGTCAATATGGACACTCTTATTGTTGAGTAATCAATCATCCTTTGTCTCTGATCCAAGAGTCTCATATCTTCTGCCAGCATTGATGAAACTGCCAGGTGAACTTGTTAGCTGGTAAGTAGGGTCAATCCCAGACTCAGTGGTTTTTAACACCTACTTCTAGGGAAGCATAGGAGTAGAATAACTCATACTTGGATCCTCCTTAAAAACTGGTAAAAGTAATTGTAGCTCAGTCCTCAGTGAGGGTGTTATAGAACACCCTTATCCAGGTCTCTGTCAGCCTAGAAGAAAACTATATATCCATTTTATCTATCCTACAATTCTATCTGCTTCTAGATAGCAGAATTTATAATTTAGTTACACCTCAGCCAAATCAAAAAACTTAATCTATGTAATAAAATGGAAACTTTAAAAAATATGACAAGAGACTATATAAACCAGAAAAGAAAGTCAAGATCAGTTGAGGACAGGATTTATAAATAATTAATCTTATAAATCAAATGTATAACACTTAGTTTTTAATTCAATACATTTATTATAAACCATGTTAAGTATACATTTGTTGGAGGACTAAAAAAAAGAAAAGCTGTCAGTCTCCCAGTACATTCACCAAACTTTGGCTTTCCCCTCCTAAGCACACTGAACTTTTTTTTGAGACAGAGTCTTGCTCTGTTGCCGCCCAGGCTGGAGTGCAGTGGCATAATCTCGGCTCACTGTAACCTCCCTCTCCCAGGTTCAAGCGATTCTCCTGCTTCAGCCTCCCGAGTAGCTGGGATTACAGCCATGAGCCCCGACACCCAGCTAATTTTTTGTATTTTTAGTAGAGACAAGGTTTCACCATGTTGGCCAGGCTGGTCTCGAACTCCTGACCTTAGGTGATCCACCCACCTTGGCCTCCCAAAGTGCTAGAATTACAGACATGAGCCACTGCACCCGGCCTAGCACACTGAACTTTTAAGAGTACTTGGGAAACTTAGTATGTTTAACATCTCCAAAAAAAATGTTAAAATGACCACAGTTTGGAAAATTGAAGAGAAAACAATGGCAACATAAAGGCACAATATTGGTAATGAAGAAGAAGTTATAGCCATGGATATGGAAGACATTAAAATAATTATAATGAACGCTTTGTGTAACTACATTGCTTGACACATGTGTGTAATAATGGATGAACTTTTGGGAAAATATGAAAGGGAAAAATCTCAACAAAAAAGAAAACATAAATAGATCAATAACTGTAGAAAAATTTGAGGAAGCAGTCAAAGAATTCTTTTACAAAAGTACCACTTTGAAGCTGTGTCAAGGGTGAGTTTCTTTGTAGTTTCAAAGAACTATTTAAATAGTTTTGGAACACAGACAAAGGTGAAACAGTTCTCAGTTCTTTTTTGCAAAGGTAGATTTGATCCTTAAGTCTGACCACAAGAATAGAAAGCAAATATAGATTTTTTTTTTTTTTTTTTTTTTTTTGAGACGGAGTCTCGCTCTGCCGCCCAGGCTGGAGTGCAGTGGCGGGATCTCAGCTCACTGCAAGCTCCGCCTCCCGGGTTCACGCCATTCTCCTGCCTCAGCCTCCCGAGTACCTGGGACTACAGGCGCCCGCCACTGCGCCCGGCTAGTTTTTTGTATTTTTTAGTAGAGACGGGGTTTCACCGTGTTAGCCAGGATGGTCTCGATCTCCTGACCTCGTGATCCGCCCGTCTCGGCCTCCCAAAGCAAATATAGATTTTTAAAGAAACATAAAATAAAATATTAGTTTTAACTATTTCATTGCTTATTCTTGATTCAGTGACATAAAAACATAAAGCAGGGCATAGTGGCTCACACTTGTAATCACAGCACTTTGGGAGGCCAAGGTGGCCTGATCACCTGAGGTCAGGAGTTCAAGACCAGCCTGGCCAACATGGTAAAACCCCGTCTCTATTAAAAAGACAAAAATTAGCTGGGCGTGGTGGCGCATACCTGTAATCCCAGCTACTCAGGAGGCTGAGACAGGAGAATAGCTTAAACCCTGGAGGTGGAAGTTGCAGTGAGCTGAGATCGCGCCATTGCACTCCAGCTTGGGCACCAAGAGTGAAACTCCATCCCAAAAATAATAATAATAACAAAGCAGTTTTATATTTCTCTAATTTCGCCCTGATCACTTTGGTTATTAAAAGTCTGTCCAACTTAGTATTTTAATCTTACCCCTCGTCATGGCTTTCCCTTCCCTATACAAGCCAGTCTAGTGACACTGGAGGAGCTGAAATGGAGAGGGGTATGGTCAGTAATTTGATTCTTCTTGTTCCCTCATCTGAAAGTAGCAGGCTGATATGGTCCTCTTGCAGCACACCTCCTCACTCTTCTAATTTCTTTTTCCTCTGATATGGGTACAGTGGTGTGCTAAAGCCAACTCCTACCAACTTATTAGAGCTGCTGGTTGAATTTTCAGCAATTTTGTGAGATGTTTATTAAACACTTACCATTAAAAATTAAATTATATAAACTTAAAATTCAATGGCATACTAAAAATAAAGATAATACTCAGAACTCATCACTTCCTAATTATTGTACATTTTACTATTATCCATGGTTTTGAAGTTATTTACATCTATTATATCCATATGGTAGAAATTTGTATAAAAGTATGCTACTACACATCTCTTCCAAATTTCACATTTAATTATATCACCTTGGTAGAAATTGACAATGGGAGTATTTACACCACAGCAACTGGCAAACACTACAAATCAAGGCTTGAGTTGTTGTCTGTCTAGATTTAAGAAAGTGAGGAAGAAAATGTTAATGATGAAGATTAAACTTAAAAGTAAGTGTTGCCAAAAAAAGTATGCCTTACCTATAGCCATTATGCTTTGAATAGCACAAAAAAATAAGGAAATGCTCAAAAACTATTATTTGGTTCAACAAAGAGGTAGCTTACGCTATTGATGAATGAGTAAAATTCCACATTAGAACTACACCCAAACTCAAGGTTATTAAAAATTTACCAGCACACCCCCTGTATGGGAGTAAAGGAGGAGGGTGAGAGAAGACAAAATTTCTTATTAACTTTTCCAACTTTTTCCTTAGTCATCAATCATTTTCTGGCCAACTTTAGTCATAAAGAGCACATGTGAGAGATCCTCAGAGGAACCCATTCTCCAACCAAGGAGAGCTTCCTTCAGCTACAACTCTTCAAATTCTTCATCAACTCATATACTCTCCAATATATGCCACAATTTCTTCTGCAAAGGATCCCCAAGCTTGCAGTCAGCAATCTGGGTGGAGTATCAGCAAAATGACCCAAACACAGTTACTATCTCAGTATCCATTTGACCTCCTATATTAGTCAGTTCAAGCTGCTATAAAGAATACCTTACTCTGCGTGGTTTAAATAACAGAAATTTATTTGTCATAGTTCTAAAGGCTAGGAAGTCCAAGATCAGTGTCTGGTGAGGACACTCTTCCTGCTTTGCAGACAGCTGTCTTCTTATTGTATCTTCATATGGCAGCAAGAAAGAGAGGGAGAGAGAGCACCTCTCTCATGTCTTGTAAGGGCACTAATCCCATTCATGAGGCTACACCCTCATGACCTAATTACCTCTTAAAGGCCGCACCTCCCAAAAACCATAACTTTGGGGATTTAGACTTTAATATATGAATTTGAAGGGGATACAGATATTCAGTCTGTAGAATTCCACCCCTGTCCCCTCCAAATTTATATCTTTCTCACAAGAAAAATACATTCATCCCATCCCAATAGACCCAAAAGTCTTAACTGGTTCACCATCAACTCTTAAGTCCAAACTCTCATCTAAGTATCATCTAAATCAGATATGGATGAGACCTGAGGTAACAGTATCCTGAGGCAAAATTTCTCTTCAATTGTGAACCTGTGAAAGCAAACAAGTTGGATGTTTCCAAGCTACATTGATGGGATGGGTGTAGGATAGACATTCTCATTCCAAAAGGGAGAGATAAGAAAGAAGGGAGAAATGACAGGTTCCAAGTAATTCTAAAACCATGCAAGGCAAACTCTATGAGATCCTAAGGTTTGAGAATAATCCTCTTTGGCTTAAAGCTCTGCCTTCTAGATTCAGTAGACTAGTAGTGCTGCCTCCAGAACCCACTCAGGCAGTGGTCTCGCCTCTGAAGCTCTGTTTGGTGGGAGTTGCACACCCATGGCCCCACTGGGCAGGGATCTTACCCTTTGAAACAGAAATGGAGGCAGCCCTGTCCCCTGAGTGCATGCCCTCTGGGCCTGTTGTGGGAGTGGCAACCCTGATCATCTTTGAATTGCTTTTGAGGTCCTTCTTCCCTTGTCTTGAAAAACAGTGTACATTTATAGCTGAACAGCTGCATACAATAGCTGTATGGTCTGGTCCTGTAGAATCTTAAGAAGTGCAACAGTCTTCTTTCATTTTGTCCCACTTTCTCTGTTTCCCTTAGTCCCAGCTGGCAGTGTTTCTGCTGGTATAATCCTATCTCTATTCCTGGCTTCTGTTGAGATGGCTGATTTGGTCCCTGGTACACATCCACACTGACCTACCTAGCAAATGGTCAACTTACCATACCTTTAGTGTTCTCTCCCAAGCATACTTTTTCATTTTTTGTAATATGGGCAGACTGAAAATTTTTCAAATCTTTAATTTCTGGTTCCTTTTTCCTTAACAATTTCATCTTCAATTAATTTCTCTCCTCTTGCATTTTACTATAAATATCAGTAGGAACCAAGTCACTCCTCAACACTTTGCTTAGAACTAACCTCAGCTAACTATCCAATTTCATTGCCTGCAATTTCTACATTCTGCAAAATACTAAAACACAAACACAAGCCAAGTTATTTGCCATTTTATAACAAGGACCACCTTTCCTCAAGTTTCCAATAACATGTTCTTTACTTCCGTCTGAGATCTCATCAGAATGGCCCTTACCATCCATATTTCTACCAACATTTTATTCATAATTACTTATGTATTCTCTAAGAAAATGGAAGTTTTTCTCTTTTCTTTTTGAGCCCTCACCAAAGTCACCTTTAATATCTCCTTCTTGGCAATGTCAGCATTTTCTAGCATGTACTTCCAAACTCTTCCAGCCTCTACCCATTAACCAATTCCAAAGCCACTGCCACGTTTTCAAGTATTTGTTACAACAGCACCCCACTGCTCATTACTAATTTCTGTCTTAGTATGGGCTGCTACAATAGCACACCATAGCCTGGGTGGCTTAAACAACAGAAATTTATTTCTCACAGTTCTTGAGACCAGGAAGTCCAGATCAAAGTTCCAGCAGATTGGGTGTCTGGTGAGGGTATTCTTCCTGGTTTGCAGACGGCTGTTTCTTTGTATGTTCACGTCATGAGGAGATAGACAGAAAGGCAGATAGAGAGAGAGAGGGAGAAGGAGTTAGACCAACTCTTCTTAGAAGAACACAAATCCTTTTCATGAGGCTATACTCTCATAACCTAATTATCTCCCAAAGCTCCCACTTCCAAATACCATAACATTAGAGATTTAAGCTTCAGCATTTGAATTTGAGGGGGACACAAACATTCAGTCCATAGCATTTCCTCAGAAACTCAAATATCCTGGCCATGCCAAACAGTGTAGTGCAGGGTGCCTGCTTTACCTGCTTGATTTCACCTGCTCCAAATTTGACCTGGGGCAAATCAGCAAGTGTGGTGTCTAACAGATGTGCAGAGAAAAGAGGAAAAAGCCACAGCAGACCCTAACAGGTCAATGACTTACAATTCTGATATTTTTCTTTTTTCCCTCACCAGTTTTCTTTTATTTGAAGGCCTAAAAGAATCTCTTGCTCCAAGTATTCGTGGATCTTTGTAGAATATAGAGTATGTATTGCTCCTTTTTACTCAGCTATGGAGTAAAAAGTCACCTGGTCACCAATTCTAAGGCAACGGAATAATTGCCACTCAACAACTTATTTTAACAACATGAAATCCAAAACTATGTTAAATAAATATTACTCCACTATGACTAAGTGGAGTAAATTTCAGGAATAAGAATCAGTATCCTCATTTATCTCTATGACATTTTGTTGATCACTTTCTAAACTTTATTTTACATAATTCTTACAACAATCCCTTGAGGTAACTATTAGCCTTATTTGACATATGAAGGACTGAGATTCATAGTATTCAATATTCTATGGAAGTTCACATAGAGTCAAGATGCAAAGTAAGGTCTAACTTCAAAGCCTATGCTCTTTGGTTTACCACAAGGAAATTCATATGTGAATATCTTTATATACTTTGCAAATGAGTTTGAAAAAAATACTTTAGCAACATAAGTATTTTAAGATAAAGATAAAATATTACCTCCTTAACAAGACTGTATAGCCAGCATCATCCTTAGAAACCCTTGACTCATTCTCATTCAAGTTAGAAACAGAACAATGCCCATTCTCACTAGTATACTACCCTCTTCTAGAAGTCCTCCCCAATGATATTAAATAAGAACATAAGATACATTTTTTTGAAGGAACACATAAATTATTTTATGAAGATTACATAATTATTTATTAAAAGAGAGAATAAACTGAAAACCCATTGGAAAGTATAAGATGATAAGAAAGTTCAATAAAAATTTACCAAAAATCCTATGCATTCAATAATTATTTTTTTTCTTTTGAGACAAAATCTCTCTCTGTCACCCAGGCTGGAGTGCAGTGGCACTATCTCAGCTCACTGCAGCCTCTGCCTTCTGCATTCAAGCAATTCTCCTGCCTCAGCCTCCTCAGTAGCTGGAACTACAGGCACATGCCACCACACCCGGCTAATTTTTGTATTTTTACTAGAGATGGGGTTTTGCCATGTTAGCCAGGCTGGTCTCGAACTCCTGACCTCAGTTGATCCACCTGCCTCAGCCTCTCAAAGTGTTGGAATTATAGGCATTAGCCACTGCACCCGGCCTATTAGGCATTCAATGAATATTAAACATGTGCTATGTACCAGTCATGTTATAGGTGCTAAAATACCACAGTGAATAAAACACATAAGTAGTCTGCCCTCAGAGTTTACAATCTAGGATAAGGTGGGGAGACAGATAATAAATTAAATAAACAAATGAATATATAATGTAAATTCACCAGTGATGAATGCTGTAGAGGAACAGGGGTTACTATTTTAGATGGGGGAAGTGGGATGGGCTGGAAAGATCTTTCTGAGGTGGAAATGTGAGTAGAGACTGAAATGAAGGAGTAGGCCACGTCAACCCCTTGTGGAGAGAATACTACAGGCAGAGGAAAGAGCAAAGTCCTTAAGTGGAGCCTAAATTCCTTTCCCTGAACCAAACAGCTAGAAAACTTGCTCAGCGTTCATGTGGAGGTGAGAGGTGAAGGGGTATGCAGAGAGGGGCCTGGAGTGGCAATCAGTGGAAATTCTGCTACTCAGAAATGAGAACTGGGGGAAAAGTTTCTGTCTGTTAGGGAGCATTTTGAATTTTACTCAAGTTTGATAGGAAACAGTTGAAGGAAATGATAGTCACATTTATATTTTACAAGTCTTGCTATGGCTGTATTGCGAAGAGAATGTTGAGGACAAGCATAATAGCAGGGAAAGCAAACAGAAGAAGGCTAGAGACATATATGGAAGCGGTTCAGATGAAAAAGGGGTCTTGGACTTGGATGGGAGCAATGAGGAAAGAGGTGTTTGGATTTGGAATCTATTTCAAAGAAAGACACAGTAATATTTGCTGATAGGTTGGGAGTGGAAAAAGAAAAGGAAATAAAAGATGTCTGCAGACTTTTTGGCCTAAGCCTCTGGTTGACCGGAGATGGGGAAACCTGGGTGAGGAGAAGATCAGGAAGGGGGTGGAATCAAGAATTTGGTTTTGAATATGTTAAGTTCGAGATACTTACAATTAAGCTAAGTGCAGGAGTCATGTGGGCAGTTGGATATGTAAATCTGTAGTTCAGAGAAGAGGTTAGAGTCCGGACTGTAAATCTGGGACGTCGGCCTACAGACAACAGTTACAGTGTGGGACTGGATTATATCCCCCTCTACTTTAAATGACTAAAACTAATATTTTCAGCTCCTATTTAAGCAGTCCAATGTTTTGCACTTTGTACTATGATAACATTAACATAACATCCAAGTCTGTGTAACTAGGACTTCACCACATTTCTCCAAATTTATTTATTAGATTTATTTTGTAAATTTTCTCATTAATTTAAATTAATTTTTATTTCTTCCAGGCGTGCGTCTTTCAAATGTGAGCCTGAACCTAGAAAGAGTAATTTTGAAAAGTCAAATTTAAGACCATTCTTTGTTCAAACAAATATAAAAAATAAAGAAAGTGAGTCAACAGGTAATGCTTTGTGTAACATATTTACTTCTTTGATTTATTAATGGGTGCTTTATTTACTTTATTGATGTGTGTCTTAAAAGTTCTTGATAATTTGATGTCTCTGTCAAAAGCATTTCCATGAACTATAAAAAAGAATTTAGTAAGAAGAGATGTTAAATATCAGAATGGACAATTTATACAATTCACAAAATAGGAATATATTTTTATGTTTATAGGGTTATGTGTTTTTTTCTTCTAGAAACAAAATCTCTGAGTTTCCTTTCAGCTCAATACTGAGAATTTCCTTGTTATTGTTTTTTAAAAGTCAAGTATGACCAGCTTGCTTAATAGAAACTTACTTTCAGGTTAGAAATTTTAGGAATCTGGCCGAGTGGACGCAGTGGCTCACGCCTGTAATCCCAGCACTTTGGGAGGCAGAGGCGGGTAGATCACCTGAGGTCAGGAGTTCGAGACCAGCCTGGCCAACATGGCAAAACCCCATCTCTACCAAAAGTAAAAAAATTAGCCTGGTGTGGTGGCACATACCTGTAATCCCAGCTACTCAGGAGGCTGAGGCAGAAGAATCGCTTGAACCCCAGGAGGCAGAGGTTGCAGTGAGCTATCATGCCACTGCACTCCAGCCTAGGTGACAAGAGCGAGACTCTGTCTCAAAAAAAAAAAAAATTTTAGGAACCTGTGAGCTAGGAATCAGCATTATCAGTTCTCAGAGAAGTTGAACATTTCGTGTTGCCTTAGTTTTTGTCTTTCTCTGGCATTATCAATCATTCCATTGCATGATTCTCATCAACCTTCTTAACTGAGGTTTGTTGACTCCACATCACCCCATATTGCTTAATTTTTCTATTGTGCTTCATAACCTGATTTCTCAAAGAATTTGTTATACACACTGTTATTTTACTTCTCATGATTCACTTTCATGATGTCATATTTCCTTATGTGTCTCATTATCTTTGAATGTGTGCTGGACACTATTTGGAAAATTATCTATAGGAGCAATTTGAGAACTAGGGTGATGGTACCTTACTCCAGAAAAGATTTTTTTTTCTTTTTTCTTTTTCTTTTTTTTTTTTACTGTTTATGCCAGGTATCTGGAGGCAGTACTTGTCAGAACATACCAAAGCATTCAAGGCGTTACTTTCCCTAAAACATCCAGGTGGCAAGCTTAACTATTCTAGTTCACCCTAAGGATGTAACCCTTTTGGATCCCAGGTAAAATGAATAGGTGTGGAGTTTTTTTTGTGGAGGAAGGAAAGTGGAGAACATATTAAATATCAAAACTTTGGACCTTTGGCCAGCTTTTTGTTTTTTTCTATCTCAAGCCATGAAGCTTCCAAAACTTGATCTTACTTTCACATCACAAATACCCTCAGGGAAAAAGTGGCTTGGCATGTTGGGCTTACCTATCTGAGTTCTTATCTTCTCCTAGATTTAAGACAAGAGGTCCCTTATCATCTTTGAAGTCTATGATTCTCTTTAGACTTTAAAAAATAGTCCATCTAGCCTTTTAAGATGTTGCAGCAGGAGGGCTGGTACTAATTACCTGGCCTTCCATAATGGTAGCAGAAATCTCTAATCCATTTTCTTTCCTTAAATCATATAGAGATCTTTTAAAAGTAGGCTGATCCTGATTAAAGCCTCTTCAGTGGCTTCTCACTGTACTTAGTATGAAACTTGTACTCCTTACAAAGGCCTGGCTGAGCACAGTGGCTCATGGCTGTAATCCCAGCACTTTGGGAGGCCAAGGCAAGTGGATCACTTGAGGTCAAGAATTTGAGACCAGCCTGACCAACATGGCAAAACCCTGTTTCTACTAAAAATACAAAATTAGCTGGGCATGATCGTACATGCCTGTCATCCCAGCTACTTGAGAGGCTGAGGTAGGAGAATCCCTTGAACCAGGGAGGCAGAGGTTGCAGTGAGCTGAGATTGCACCATTGCACTCTAGCCTGGGCAACAAGAGTGAAACTCCATCTAAAAAAAAAAAAAAAGAACAAAGACCTGTCTATTGTGACTTTTGTGTGTGTATTCAACCTCATTCCTTACCTCCCTGGCCTTCATTTAAATTGCATCTTCAACCAGGTGGGATGGTTCACACCTGTAGTCCCAGACCTTTGGGAGGTCAAGATAGGCAGATCACTTGAGGTCAGGAGTTTGAGACCAGCCTGGCCAACATGGTGAAACCCCATCTCTACTAAAAATACAAAAATTAGCCAGGTGTGGTGGTGCACGCTTGTAATCCCAGCTACTTGGGAGGCTGAGGCATGAGAATCACTAGAAGCCAGGAGGTGGAGGCTGCAGTGAACCGAGATGGTGCCACTGCACTCCAGCTGGGTGACAGAGCAAGACTCCATCTCAAAATAAATAAATTGCAACTTAATTAGCCTCTTTTCAGTACAACTGCCAGATTTCCTGAGAGGAATATATATTTTCCCCTCTGCCTAAACACTCTGATACTCTATTCATGCTGCTTACAGCTCATTTGCATATTTTGGTTAAATGTCATCTGTTCAGAGAGGCCTCCTCTGACTACCCTATCAACAATATACCTTTTTTATGGTGCTCCCTCACCAAAATGTGTTTATTTTTGTTACGGAATAAATTTCAATTATTCACCCTTTGGTTTTTTTGTTGGTTTTCTTTTCCTGACAGGGTCTCACTCTGTTGCCGAGACTGGAATGCAGCGGTGTGATCACGGCTCACTGCAGCTTCAACCTCCCTGGGCTCAGTAATCCTTCCACCTCAGCCTCTTGAGTAGCTGAGACTACAGGCACACCACCACACTCAGCTAATTTTTGTACTTTTTTTTTAGAGACAGGGTTTCACCATGTTGCCCAGGCTAGTCTCGAACTCCTGCGCTCCAGTGATGCACCTGGCCTGGCCTCCCAAAATGCTGGGGTTATAGGTGTAAGTCACTTCACCAGTCCAACGTCTTGTTTTTTTTTTTTTTTTTTTAATCTTCCATATTACCCACTAAAAATCTCCCAAGATATATATTACAACATAACATCACAGTCAGGTTACTCATCATAATACATTTACTAGCATCATTGGGCAGGAGTCACAATTCCAGAGTCCATCAGTGCCTAGCTTATAGTAGTTGATCAACAAATAACTATTGATTGAATGACTACCAGACTCCGTATTAAATTTGTTACATCGATTATCTCATTTAACTCTGAAAGTATTTCTATAAGTGCTATTGTTTCCAGTTAACAAATGAGGAAAGTAAGACTCATAGATGTTAAGTAACTTTCCTATGGCTATGGCTATGTAACTCACACAAAAAGGTGTAATTTGGACCCAGGCTATCTAAGTCCAAAGTCTGTATGACTGACCCCTGCACCATACTTACTTTAAGGATATTCATTGGATGATAATTCAGATCAACAAAACTCATAACTGAATATGAGAGAAATGCAGGTAGAAGAGACTATTTCTATTTCTCTTTTCAAAGGAATTAGCCAAAATATTTTTTGAATAACACATATGATTCTGTTTTATTTAGAAATCCATCATTTTCCAATAGAATATAGCTTTATTGTATAAACAGTTAATAGTTGTAAAAATAGTAAATAATTGAAAGTTATAGTCTGTTAATAGAAATTCACTTTTAGGGCAAATTATTCTAAAATAGAGTTAGCTCTAACCATGTACAAGCAATGCATATGTAAGCAAATAAAATTACTCATTTACATTTCTTAAAAGTTTACTGCAGTGGAGACAATGGTTGATTGGGTTTAATTAGAAGTAACAATAGCATGGAAATACTTATGTTTGAGTTTGTTTCTTTAGAGCCAGTAGAAGAACATCTAAAATCAAGATCTATTAGACCCTATCTTTATCTTAAGGATACAACTGAGGTAGGTGTAATTTGTATACTCCATAAATACTTAATAGAAATTCAAATTAGTCCTAATAATTTTATATATGCTCCTACAAATCCCAAATTCAAGTGAATTTTAGGATTCAAAATGATCAAATGTTAAACTGATTTCATCTTTGATATTACGTAAAACTTTATGTATGGAGACATTAGAGAAGATAATATATTCTTTGTTGGAGATATTTCAATACAGTAGAGATTATTGAATATGATTAGGACTAGCACTTATAAAGTCAGTTAAGACAGAGCATCATAAAAATCATACATGTATAACTTAAACATTCAAATTTATCAAATAAAAATATATGTCATTTGTTAATCTTTTAATGTATAACCAAAACCTTGTTTTGCTTGTTTTGAGCATGCTATGCAAATTACATAATTGCAACAGCAACTACCACAAACAGATTTGGAACCAACACTACTGACTCTTGATAATCACTGAGCAGAAGTTCATGGGCATGCTGGAGTGACTAGCTTTGAGCATTGAGAGTGCCTTGGACATCATTCAGTAGTTTTTATCTAGGAAACTAGAGAGATAAATTAAACCAGAGAATTAGCAAGGGAAAGTCACTTTAGAGAGTCTCTTAGGTATTAATTTTTGTATTTTATATATACATATATATAATGTATAAAGAAATATGGAGAAATACAGACTTAGGGACATAATTAATAACAAATTTTGTTGCATATTCCTACATTTTATATTTTAACAAATATTAAAAGGATTATCAGTTTTATCTTCGTCTACAGGGTTTATTTAATTTCATGTTTTATTTAGGTTCATGGTTAATAAAAGTCTCCCAAGATACATATTACAACATAACATCACAGTCAGGTTACTCATCATAATACATTTACTAGCATCTTATGTAAAAATTGTAAAATTTTAATTTTTTAAAAATAAAAATATCTATGTGATATTTTAGAAGCAAATAGTAGAGAAACACTAATAAGAACACACAGCCCTTTCATTCTCTGCTTCCTTTTCTAATTTCCTTTTTTCAGAGGCAACCACGTTTAACGTTTTTGGGTTTCAGTACCTTATAAGATTAACTCCATATTTCTAAAGAATGAGTTTCTACTGCTGATTTTGATTTATCAACTTTAAACATTATCTACTGAAAATCAGTAACAAAGATTGTTTATACCACTCTACAAACTGCCTCTCTCCACTTTCCTCTTCTGATCTTTTATAGTTACTTTTTTTGTTTCTTCTGTTGTTAATTTTTGCAACTTGAAATAATATATCTAACTTTTTTCCCCATCATTTTTAATCACTAACTCCTGATTCCCCTTTATATACGATGAAGATCTTAACAGTTTTATCCTGTCTTCCAACTCTCTTCCACACTTCTTCTCTAGGTCAAGTATATATTTACTTTTACATTTTTTAGGTGAACTATTATATTCAGCTTTGACTGCTGATTAAGCCTTTATGTTTTGTTTGTAGGTTAATTCTAAAACTCAAAATACTATTAACAGCATTTATATTATTATGATAATATAAATAATCATTTCATTTACATTATAGTAATGTCTCTGTAATAATCATTACAGAACAAAGTAATGTGCTTGGATTACCTTTCTTCTCAGTGGGTACAATTTAACAACAATGGACTCTTTTTTCACTATTACTAAAACAATGCCATGTTTTAGTTTCCCTCATATTTAGACCTTAACTGTCTAGTACACTTTTATGGGTTTTTTTGGAATTTGTGATGGCCTTTCTTTTTTCTTGTGGGAAATGATGATAATAATAGCAAACATGTAATTGCATATGTGCCTCAAGCACTGTTCAAAGAAAGATTACATCCTCAACAACCCAATGACGTAAATACTATTATCCCTGAGAAAAAAGAGGCACAAGGAAGATAAGCAAATTGCCTGAGATCAATGTATAAGAACCAGGAAGAACCCAGCAGTTTGATTCATGCTTATTGTCACTGAGATCTGCAGCCTCCAAAAAAGAAGCATGTAACTTTCTTATCATATGTGAAAATGATCAAGATTTTTACTCATGCTGTCTTCCATTGCAGTCTTCTTGGAGGAACTGTTCATGAAACCCAGTGACTTTTTGTTCTAAATTTGACCTGTTACTATAAGTCTCCTTTTATGTTGTTATTCCATTCCTTGGCTCAGTTCCTCAGATTCTAGTATCCGATGTCTTCTTCTTTCTTTCTTTCTTTTTTTTTTTTTTTGAGACGGAGTCCTCCTCTGTTGCCCAGCCTGGAGTGCAGTGGCGCAATCTCGGTTCACTGCAAGCTCAGCCTCAAGGGTTCACACCATTCTTCTGGGACTACGGGCATCCGCCACCAAGCCCGGCTAAATTTTTTTGGTATTTTTAGTAGAGATGGGGTTTCACCGTGTTAGCCAGGATGGTCTCGATCTGCTGACCTGGTGATCCGCCCACCTCTGCCTTCCAAAATGCTGGGATTACAGGCGTGAACCACCACACCCAGCCTTCTTATTTCTTTTTGGATTTCATCTTTATTTTCCTAGAATATATTTTATTTATTTTTAAAATTTTATGTCCATAGTTTTGGGGTAACAGGTGGTTTTGGTTACATGAATAAGTTCTTTAGTGGTGATTTCTGAGATTTTGGTGCACTGATCACCTGAGCTGTGTACATTGTACCCAGTGTGTAGTCTTTTGTCCCTCATCCCTGCTCCCACCTTTCCCCAGAGTCCCCAAAGTCCATTGTATCATTCTTGTGCCTTTGCATCTTCATAGCTTAGCTCCCACTTGTAAGTGAGAACATATGATATTTGGTTTTCTATTCCTGAGTTACTTCACTTAGAATAATGGTCTCTAACTCCATCCAGGTTGCTGCAAATGCCGTTATTTCATTCTTTGTTATGACTGAGTAGCATTCCATGGTATATAAATATATCGCATGTTCTTTATCCACTTGTTGGTTGACAGGCATTTAAGCTGGTTCCATATTTTTGCAGTTGCATATTGTGCTGCTATAAACATGCGTGTGCAAGTGTCTTTTTCATATAATGACTTCTTTTTCTCTAGGTATATACCCAGTAGTGGGATTGCTGGATGAAATAGTAGCTTTACTTTTAATTCTTGAAGGTATTTTCATACTGTTTTCCATAGTGGCTATACTAGTTTACATTCCCACCAACAGTGTAAACGTGTTGCCTTTTTACCACATCCATGCCAAGGTCTATTTTTTTTTTAAATTTTTAAATTATGACCATTCTTTCAGGAATAAGGCAGTATCTCATTGTGGTTTTAATTTACATTTCCCTGCTAATTAGTGATGTTGAGCATTTTTTCATTTGTATATCTTATTTTGAAAATTATTCATATCCTTTGCCCACTTTTTGATGGGATTGTTTGTTGTTTTTTGTTGTTTGTTTTTTTGAGACAAGAGTCTTGTTCTGTCACCAGGCTGGAGTGAAGTGGCGTGATCTTGGCTCACTGCAACCTCTACCTCCTGCGTTCAAGTGATTCTCCTGCCTCAGCTTCCTGAGTAGCTGGGATTACAGGCATGCACCACCATGCCCAGCTAATTTTTGTATTTTTAGTAGAGACAAGGTTTCACCACATTGGCCAGGCCGTCTTGAACTCCTGACCTCAGGTGATCTGCCCACCTCAGCCTCCCAAAGTGCTGGGATTACAAGCATGAGCCACTATGCCCAGCCTGGAATTGTATTTTCTTGCTGATATGTTTGAGTTCCTTGTAATTTCTGGATAGTATTGTTGGATGTATAGATTGCAAAGATTTTCTCCCAATCTATGGGTTGTCTGTTTGCTGAATATTTCTGTCACTGGAAGCTTTTTAGTTTAATTAGGTCCCATCTATTTTCATTTCTGTTGCATTTGCTTTTGGATTTTTGGTCATTAACTCTGCTTAAGCCAATGTCTAGAAGAGTTTTTCAGATGTTGTCTTCTAAAATTTTTATGGTTTCAGGTCTTATATTTAAGTCTTCGAGCCGGCATGATGGCTTATGCCTATAAACCCAGCGCTCTGGGAGGCCGAGGCAGGCAGATCACTTGAGGCAGGGAGTTTGAGATCAGCCTGGCCAACATGGCAAAAACCCCCATCTCTACTAAAAATACAAAAATTAGTCAGGCATGGTGGTGTGTGCCTGTAATCCCAACTATTTAAGTGGCTGAGGCACAAGAATTGCTTGAATCCAGGAGGCAGAGCTTGCAGTGAACCAAGATTGCGTCATTGCATTCCAGCCTAGGCAACACAGCAAGACTCTGTCTCAAGAAAAAGAAAAAGATTTAAGCCTTTGATTTATCTTGAGTTGATTTTTTTATAAGGTGAGAGGTGAGGATCCAGTTTCATTTTTCTACATGTGGCTTGCCAATTATCCCTGCACCATTTGTTGAATAGGGCGTCCTTTCCCCACCTTATGTTTTTGTTTGATTTGTCAAAGATCAGTTGGCTGTAAGTATTTGGCTTTATTTCTGGGTTCTTTATTCTGTTCCATTGGTTTACATGCGTATTTTTATACCAGTACCATGCTGTTTTGGTAACTATAGCCTTGTAGCAGAGTTTGAAGTCAGATAACGTTCTTTTTGCTTAGTCTTTCTTTGGCTAAAGAGGCTCTTTTTTGTTTCCATATGAATTTTAGGATTGTTTCTTCTAGTTCTGTGAAGAATGATGGTGGTATTTTTATGGGAATTGCATTGAATCTGTAGATTGCTTTTGGCAGTATGGTCATTTTCACGATATTGATTCTACCCATTCCTGAGTATGGGATGTGTTTCTATTTGTGTTATCTGTGATTTATTTCAGCACTGTTTGGTAGTTTTCCTTGTAGAGATCTTTTATCTCCTTCGTTAGGTATATTCCTATGATTTTTATTTTATTTATTTGAAACTCTTACAGAAGGGATTGCATTCTTGATCTGATTCTCAGCTTGGTTGTTGTTGGTGTACAGCAGTGCTACTGATTTGTGTACATTGATTGTGTATCTTGAAACTTTACTGAATTCATTTATCAAATCTAGGAGATTTTTGGATGAGTCTTTAGGGTTTTCTAGGTATACAATCATATCAGCAAACAGTGACAGTTTGACTTCCTCCTTACTGATTTCTTTTCTTTTTTTTTTTTTTTTTTTTTTTTTTTTTTTTTTTTTTGAGACGTAGTCTTGCTCTGTTGCCCAGGCTGGAGTGCAGTGGCGTGATCTCCGCTCACTGCAAGCTCTACCTCCCAGATTCACACCATTCTCCTGCCTCAGTTTCCTGAGTAGCTGGGATTACAGGTGCCCGCCACCACACCCGGCTAATTTTTTGTATTTTTAGTAGAGATGGGGTTTCACTGTGTTAGCCAGGATGGTCTTGATCTCCTGACCTCGTGATCCACCTGCCTCGGCCTCCTAAAGTGCTGGGATTACAGGGGTGAGCCACCGTACCTGGCCCCTACTTTTTTTTTCTTTTTTTCAGACACGGTCTCGCTCTGTCACCCAGGCTGGAGTGCAGTGGCGTGATCTCCGCTCACTGCAAGCTCTGCCTCCCAGATTCACACCATTCTCCTGCCTCAGTTTCCTGAGTAGCTGGGATTACAGGTGCCCGCCACCACACCCGGCTAATTTTTTGTATTTTTAGTAGAGATGGGGTTTCACTGTGTTAGCCAGGATGGTCTTGATCTCCTGACCTCGTGATCCACCTGCCTCGGCCTCCTAAAGTGCTGGGATTACAGGGGTGAGCCACCGTACCTGGCCCCTACTTTTTTTTTCTTTTTTTCAGACACGGTCTCGCTCTGTCACCCAGGCTGGAGTGCAGTGGTGTGATCTCAGCTCACTGCAACCTCCGCCTCCCAGGTTCAAGTGATTCTCCTGCCTCAGCCTCCCGAGTAGCTGAGATTACAGGCATGAGCCACCACACCTGGCTAATTTTTGTATTTTTAGTAGAGAAACAGGGTTTCAGGATGTTGGCCAGGCTGATCTCGAACTCCCGACCTCAGGTTTTCTGCCTGCCTCAGCCTCCCAAAGTGCTGGGAGCTTTGAGGGGCACTGATAGGGTCTGATTTCCACAAGATTAGAAGTTAGGATAATCCATGTTACACTGTTAACTTTTAGCAAGCTTTGCTTTTGTTGAAAACCTTGTACATTTGGGATTTTAATTATTCTTTGCTATTAATAAGACCTCCTTCAGTCCATATTAACTTAGAATTGGTATAGATGGCTCCTTCCTGATTCTGTAAGTACTTTAAGGTTTGGCAGAGTGCAAACAGCTCCCACGTTTGAGCAGATCAATTATTAGGCAATTTTCCTAACTCTGTTTCTACAAGAGTTTCCTTATCACTTACTGAATACCCATTGTGTCTTTTTCCTTAATCACCCGGGAGGAACAATCTCCCTGTGCTGAAGGGAGTTCCTCCTAGATCTGGTCAGACCTTTGTATGGTAATTAATTAAGATTTAGATCCCCTGTTAGGAAACCTGCAGGGTTAAGGATTTTTGATAGGAAGGCTATGGATGTCAGTGGCCTCAGTGCTTTTGGGCTATGCCTTGTTTACACTGACAACAGGGTGGTATTGGAGTGTTACAGGATCACAGAGAAGACCTTCAATTATCAATTATAGGTTTTAAATTTACCCTGGCTTTTAAAGGAATAGGGTACACTCTTTTTTTCTTTACCAGTTCTTTCTTTCTCTCTTTCTTTCTTTTTCTTTCTTTCTTTCTTTTTCTTTCTTTCTTTCTTTTTCTTTCTTTCTCTTTCTTTCTTTCTCTCTTTCTTTCTTTCTTCTTTCTTTCTCTCTTTTTCTTTCTTTCTCTTTCTTTCTTTTTCTTTCTTTTCTTTCTTTCTTTGACTTTTTCTCTCTTTCTTTCTCTTTGATTTTCTGTCTCTTTCTCTCTTTCTTTCTCTGCTGGTCTCTCTCAGCCTCTGCCAGCCACTTTTTGATGGCTTCAGCAGTGTAAGACTGCCGCCTCCTTGGGTTTTTGCACTGCATGCAATAACTGCATGGTTTCCTTGTGGTATTTAATGGGAGTCCCCCAGAAGTTAGGAACTCCCTTTCTTTCCATATTGTAGTGTGGGCATGTAGGATTAGATAAGCATACTTGCTATCTGTATACACATTTATTCATTTTCTCTTTGCCATTTCTAAGGCTTGGGTAAGTGCCACTAGTTCTGCTAACTGGGCGCTGGGGGAAAGAGGCTTACTTTCTGGTACTGTTACATCACAAACTGTTGCATAACCTGCCCTTTGTATCCCATTCTCTGTTGGAACCGAACTGTCGATTCCCTCCTGGGCAGGGGTCGCCGCGAAGGATCACCGAAACGAGATTCACAGCAGAGAGTTATTTATTATTAGCGCGCTAGGGTCCCAAGCTCTAAGTTGGCCCTGGGACCCCGACTGCTTGTTACAGGCTGTTTATATAGGCAAACACAAGTTCAAACACAGCTTAGGGCGCGAAATTCAAACAAAGCTTTAGGCGCGTGGTAATTGGGTCTGTCTATGGCCTGAGCAAGGTGTCTTGTTCTAATTGGTTAGAGCAGGACCTTATGAGGTTTTTTTCCTGGAGTTGTTGATTCCAGGAACTTCGAGGCAGGGTGGGACCCCCGGAATTGGCAGGGTGGGACCTCATGAGGTTGTTTCCCGGAATTGGCAGGGTGGGACCCTATCAGGGTGGGACCTTATCGAGGCAGGGTGGGACCCTATCCAGAGCCACCTGGTGTTAATTTTTTTAAATTCTTTTTTTTATGAGGCCTAGTTTCTAAGTTTTATGCGGCCTAGTTTCATCTCCACAAATGAACTTCCATCCGTATATAGATTAAGGTCAGGATTAGCTAAGGGGATGTCTAAGAGATCATCTCGGGTAGCATAAGTCTGGACTATAATTTGTTGGCAGTCATGCTGAATTGGTTCCCCGTCCTCTGGGAGAAAAGTGGCAGGGTTGAGGGTTGCACATGTACGTATTTGAAGCACTGGTCCCTCAAGGAGTAGTGCCTGGTATCTAAGCAGGGGATTGTCTGATAGCCATAAACTTCCTTTGGCACCTAGTATGCCATTTACATCATGAGTGGTCCAGACAGTGAGATCCTTTCCTTGTATTATTTTGATAGCCTCTGATACTAAGATGGCCACTGCTGCAACTACCCGTAAACAGTAGCCAGCCTTTTGCTACTACGTCAATTTCCTTGCTTAGGTATGCCACTGGTTGTGGGGCTGTCCCACGAGTCTAAGTAAGGACTCCAAGAGCTATTCCTGCTCTCTCCATGATGTATAAAGAGACATTTTGTCCTGTGGGAAGGCTTAAAGCTGGAGTTTGTACTAGGGCCTCTTTTAAGGTTCTGAAGGCTGTTTCTGCCTCTGGCTCCCATTCTACTAGATGAGTGTTTGCCCTCTGGGTCTCCTTGATTAGAGTATAGAGGGGCCTGGCTATCTCTCTGTGTCTGGGGATCCATAGTTGGCAAAAGCCGGTGATTCCAAGGAACTCCTACAACTGTTTAAATGTCTTAGGGTGAGGAAAAACCAGTATAGGCTGTATTCCTTCCTTGCTGGGGTCCTGGTTCCTTTGACTAAGATTAGGCCTAGATATTTGACTTATTGTAGGCAGAACTGGGCCTTCAATGTAGATGCCTTGTACCCTTGATTAGCTAGGAAGTTCAGGAGATCTAGAGTAGCCTGCTGGCACGAGACTTCCAAACTGGTAGCCAAAAGTAAATCATCCACATACTGAAGGACCAGAGTTCCTGGACTTGAGAAGTGGCCTAGATCTTGGGTCAGTGACTGACCAAACAAATGAGGGCTATCCCTAAACCCTTGGGGCAAGACTGTCCAAATAAGTTGGGATATGTGGTCTGTGGGATCCTCAAAGGCAAAGAGAAACTGGGAGTCAGAGTGCAGGGGACTACAGAAGAAGGCATCCTTGAGGTCCAGAACAGTGAACCATTCTACTTCCTCTGGTATTTGAGAGAACAGGGTATAGGAGTTGGGTACAACTGGATATAGAGGAATTACTGCCTCATTGATGAGTCTAAGATCTTGCACTAGTCTCCACTGACCATTCAGTTTTTGTACTCCTAGAATTGGGGTGTTGCAGGGACTGCTGCATTTTCTTACTAAGTCTTGAGCTTTTAAATGTCTAACAATATCCTGTAAACCTTTATGAGCTTCAGGCCTTAAGGGATATTGCCTTTGATAAGGAAAAGTAGTGGGGTCTTTTAGCCTAATTTGCACTGGGCAGGTATTTTTTGCCCTTCCGAATTGTCCTACCAATGCCCATACTTCAGGGTTATTCCCTTCTCAAGCAGAGGACAACAAATGGGTAACTTGTTCCCCATATTCATGTAGATAATAGCTCCAACTTTGACTAACATGTCCTTCCCTACTAAGGGTGTGGGACTTTCAGGCATAACAAGAAAGGTATGTGAAAAGAGCAAAGTCTTCCAATTACAATGAGGAGGTGGGAGAAATACCTGGTTACAGGCTGTCCCAGGATTGGACCTTAAAGACAGCTGTCCAGGACAGGAGATTAACACTGAGAAAGCTGCGCCAGTGTCTAGGAGGAAGTCAATTTCTTGGCCCTCAATGGTTAACCATAGCCGGGCCTCAGTGAGGGTGATGACATGAGCTGGCGCTTGCCCCGGGCACCCTCAGTCCTGTTGTTGGATCATCTGGTTGGGGGCTTATGGCCCAGAGAATATTTGTCCTCTGGGGCAGTGCACCTTCCAGTGATTGCCTCGGCATAGTGGACATGGGTGAGGGGGCAGCTTGTTTCTTGTTGGATAATCTTTTTTAAGGTGTCCTTGCAAACCACACTGGTAACAAGCCTTACCAAGTGGTTGGCCTGCTCCATTTTCTGTCTGCTCTGAACCACCAACGTTTGTTTGTCTGAGGGCCATGACTAAGGCTGTGGCCTTTCTCTGATCTCACTTTTCCTTTTCGGCCTGTTCCTCTTGGTCCCTATTATAGAACACTGAGGTTGCCAGGTTTAATAATGCCTCCAGATTTTGTTCAGGACCCAGGGCTCACTTTTGGAGCTTTCTCCTGATATCTGCAGCTGATTGGTTAGTAAACTTATCTTTTAGGATCAATTGACCCTCGAGTGAGTTGGGTAATAGGGGAGTATATTTTCTTAAGGCCTCTCGTAGCCACTTGAGGAAGGTAGAAGGATTTTCTTCCTTTCCCTGAGTTATGGTGGACATCATTTAATAATTCATGGTCTTTTTCCTAATTGTCCTTAGTCCTTCTAGAACACAGGTCAACAGATGTTTGAGACTCCAGTCCCCATGATCTGAGTCGAGGTTCCAATGGGGATCCATACTGGGCATGACTGGTAGGAAATTTGTCCCTTTCTTCGGCTGTCATTCTATCATTTACTTGACTAAGATACCAGGTAGCTCCAAACTCTCAGGCTGCAGCTAAAGCCGCATTCTTCTCATTAAAGGCCAGGGTTTGATCTAACAATAGCATAATATCTCTCCAAGTGAGATAGAAGGCTTGCCCTAGACCCTGTAGGGCATCTATATACCTATCAGGATCATCTGAAAAGTTCCCCAGGTCTGCCTTGATCTGCTTTAAATCAGAGAGGGAGAAGGGGACATGTACCCGGGTTGGGCCAAATTCCCCTCTCCCTACAGCTTGAAGGGGACATAACCGATAGCACAGGAGTTTCTGTGGTCCTTTGGAGATTTCTTTGCTTGTTTCCTTCTGGGCAGGGGCGATTAGAGGAGGCTTATCATTAACAGGAATGGGAGCTATAGGAAGGCTAGGATATGGGGGTAAACTGAGAGGTCCTCTTGTGGGATGTAAATTGCAAGCTTTGCATAGTTGTAGATTCTTCTTCAATGAAAAGAAAGCTTGGACATAAGGTATTTCACTCCATTTGCCTTTCCTCTTACAGAAAAGGTCAAGCTGCAGGATAGTATTGTAATTTCTACTTCCCTCAGGTGGCCATTTTTCACCATCAGAGAGAGAATATTGGGGTCAGGTCATAGTGCAGAAAAAAAATAAGCCACTTCTTTTTCAGGGTTTGTTGATCAAATTGGTCCCAATGGCTTAGGATACATTTCAGGGGTGAGCCTGTTGATGCCTGAGTGTTTCTCATCTGAAAGAAAAAACCGCCCACTGTTTTGGTTTGTTTATTCCCCACCATTCCCCGCCCCACCCGCCCCCACCAAAGAACCCAAAATGGTCCCTGGACCCTGCTGATCGGAATAGTCGTGCTCACCAACGCAGCAGCAGAAACCCTAATTTTCCTCTTAGACCACAAAGAGGACCGAGGAAGGTCCGATTTAGTGGCCCTTACCAATGCATTCTCAAAAACCGGTTAGAGTCCTAAGCATTCTCTTGTTAGTATTGGGAGCTTACCCCTGTCCTGTAAGGATGTTATGCCCCAAAAATGAAGTGGAGGGCCATACCCTGAGGGAGGGAAGGGATGTCAAGGAAGAGTGATGCCTTTGGTCCTCACTTCTCATCATATGAATAGGAAAGATATCATTTCTGAGGCGCTCCATATCCTAGCTTCAGGAATAGCTTTTGTTAGGCCTGCTAGTCTGAGGAGGGATCCTAAAATTCCAGATAGTCCCCCCCAACAACAGGGCTTCAGGCAAAAATTATGTCTTTCTGACTGGTGAGCCCAAGTGCCTAAAGAAGGGAACAGAGTCCTGAAGTTTATACTAGAAATCATTCTCATAGAAGAAACTAGAAAAGCACTAGAGACAGGGAGTGATTTTTAAAAGCTGGACTAGCCTAAGAGAAGAGAGGTGAGAGGAAGTTTTTCTAACAGGCATTAGGACCCAGGAGGCAAGGGTCAGGATAGATAGGATAGATGGGCGAGTCTTGCTTGGGTGACGTGACTTTGAGAGTTCCTCTCATGGCTACAGGCTCAACCAACTTTTTGTCAGGACACTGGAGCTGAATGGCTTTCCTCTCTGTTGACCCTCGGCTCAGCCCAGAAATACAGGAAAAGCGGAAACTGGTTCCAGGCAAACCAACAACCCCAAACTCCGAAGAGTCGGGGGTTGTTAGAGAGCCCTTTCCCAGAAAGTCTGACACCCGTGTCTTTAGTCTGGCGTCCACGCTAGTCGCTTTTAACTGGTCAACAGGTGCCTGGTGTTTAGCACCCGAATTCTAAGGAAAAATAGGACAGAATAGCAAACAAAAGCGGTCTGATGGTACTCACAACTTGGCAATAGTCCCTTTGTGGTCGCCAAGATGTGTACAGAGTTTGTTCCTTCTGGTGGGTTCTTGGTCTCATTGACTTTAAGAATGAAGCTGCAGACCTTCGCGGTGAGTGTTACAGCTCTTAAAGGTGGCACGGACCCAAAGAGTGAGCAGCAGCAAGATTTATTGTGAAGGGTCAACGAACAAACTTCCACAGCATGGAAGGGGACCTGAGCGAGTTGCCACTGCTGGCTGGGATGGTCAGCTTTTATTCCCTTATTTGTCCCCACCCACATCCTGCTGATTGGTCCATTTTACAGAGTGCTGATGGGTGCATTTACAATCCTTTAGCTAGACAAAGAGTGCTGACTGGTGCATTTACAATCCTCTAGCTAGACAGAAAAGTCCTCCAAGTCCCCACTCAACCCAATTAAGTCCAGCTGACTTCACCTCTCAGTGGTTCTTGAAGCAAAAGTGGGTGGTGTGTCTCCACATGCTGTTCTGTCCATCCCAATGGAAGCTGCACATTAACCCTGTCTCCTATCTGCCATCTTCTCAATTTTCTTCCTAGAATATATCTTCAAGAAACTTCTCTAGAAATGTTGCATGGATATTTGAGAGTGTGTTTATTTTTCCAATATACTTGATTGATAATTTGACTGTGTAGACTTAGAGGTTCAAAATCATTTTTTTCCTAGCCTTTGAAGACATTGTTCTACTGTCCTATATAGTTTTGTGTTGCTATGAAAAGTTCTCGAACTTCATGACATTATTTTTTTCTGGAAACTTTTTAGAAACTTTATCAACATTGTGCTGAAATGTCTCAAGGCAGCCTGGCCAACATGGCAAAATCTCATCTCTACTAAAATACAAAAATTAGCTGGGTGTGGTGGCACACACCTGTAATCTCAGCTACTCAGGAGGCTGAGACAGGAGAATCTCTTGAACCCAGGAGGTGGGGGTTGCAGTGAGCTGAGATCACACCACTGTGCTCTAGGAACAGAGTGAGACTCCATCTCAAAAAAAAAAAAAAAAAGAAAGAAAGAAAAAGAAAGAAATGTCTCAAGGATGTGCCTGGGTGTGGTAGTTTTACTTTATTCCGTTCAGTGCTCAGTGAACTCCACTCTAAAGCTAAAGGTCTTTCTTTAGTTCTAAAAAATGTATTTTATTTCTTTGCCAATTTCATCTCTACTATTTTCTCTGCTTTCTAACCATCAGATATTAGTCCCTTTGGATTGATTTTCTACATTGCTTTTCTTTATTTTATCTTTTTGACACTTTGCCCCTTTTTTTGAGATAGGGTCTGTCTCTGTTGCCCAGGCTGGAGTACAGTGGCACGATCACACCTCACTGCGGCCTCTACCGCCTGCTGGGCTCAAGCAATCCTCTCACTTCAGCCTCCTAAGTAGCTGGGACCACAGGTGTGTGCTACCATGCTTGGCTAATTTTTGTATTTTTTGTAAAGATGGGGTTTTGCCATGTTGCCCAAACTGGTCTCGAACTCCTGAGCTCAAGCTATCCACCTGCCTCTGCCTCCCAAAGTGCTGGGATTACAGGTATGAGCCACTATGCCCAGCTAAAATGTTGCTCTTTATTATGGGAAATTTCCTTGACTTTTTCTTCCAGCCCTTTTATTGCATTTTTGTTTAGTAATCATATTTTACATTTCCAATGTTTCTTTTTCTTGGTAGTGGCCCTTCTTTCCCCCCATTGAATCCTGTCCCATTTGTTCTCAAAGTTTTCTGAAGATATTAGAGTTAGTTTTCTTAGGTTCTTTTCTGTTTCTTAAATTACATTTCCTTTAAGATTGTTATATGTATCTTTGATATTGCTGATTTTTATCATATGTGGTTGCTATGGTCTGAATGTATACCCCCAAAATTCATATGTTGAAACTTAATAGCCAATGTGATGGTATTAAGGAGTGATGGCTTTAGGAGGTGATTAGGTCATGGGGCAGAGCCCTCACGAATGGGATTAGTGACCCTATAAAAGAGATTCCAGGGAGCTGTTTGCCCCTTCTACCATGTGAGGACACAGAATAAGGCACCACCTATGAATCCGAGAGTGAGCCCTTACTAAACACCAAATTTGCTGATGACTTGATCTTGGACTTCCCAGCCTAAGAATTGTGAGAAGTAAATTTCTATTATTTCTATTACCCCGTTTAAGGTATTTTTTATAGCAGCTTAAATAGAATAAGACATTGGTACATTTTTATTTGTGATATTTTAGAATGAAGATGGGGTTAATTTTTCCAGGAAGCTGCCATTAATTTTACAAGTAAGTCTATCCCCAGAATGAAAACCTAACTGTTCTGTGTATATGGCAGAGTTCTCACCCACCTTACTTTAGGATTTGAGGGCAGGGAGTAGGCAGTTGGCCTGGTAGCCTTTTTTGCAGACGCTACCATAAAGAGAATTTTGCTCTGGGGAGCCAAAACCCACACTAGCAGGAAGTTTATTAAGAGAAGGGCACTCTTTGTTTTAGCCTGGGATTAATTAAATACCATTTCCTGTAAATTGCCTGTGGGACAGGACAACTGGGAGATGGGAAAAGTGGTAACTGGTTCAGAAATTTCATTCAGCATTTCAGTTAACGTCTCTTTACAACTTTTGTTCTCATTCCCACCCTCAATACCTGCCTCCTCTAAGCCTGGAGTTTCTCCAGGTTTCATCAAATAGATAACGTATTAGTGACTCCTCTACTGGAAAGCTTCGATTATCTTTCTTTCAGAAATCTGTTGAAATCTCTCCCAGGCACTGATCTGTCTTCCCATCATTCTCTCACAAACACATATGCACACATTCCTGTTCTCTTTCTTTTACAAGTTGATTCTTTGTGGTATTTCCTTGCCATAATCGTAAAGAGATCTTAGTAGGGCATGGCTATAAATAGCATGGCTTGTCATATTGACTCAGAAGGACCTCTCCCATTTAAAACTTATGCCTCTACTAGTTCCCCTAATCTACATTCATACTGACTCCTGAAAGGCCTTGATCCTTCAATAATTTCTTGTTTGACTTGTGTTGAAATATTTCTGAGACATATCTTCAGTGTAAGAAATGGTGAGAGACTGAGCCAAAGCAGTAGAAATGGGAATGTAGTGGAGGACACTGATTAGGAAGAAATTAAATAGTCTGGCTTGATGGAGTTTGCAAGTGATTGTAGTTAGTGCTTAGAATGATAATCCCCCAATTTCTTGTTTGGAAAACTGAAATTCCATGAAATTTGATGTGTTACATTTTCACTATCATTCAGTTTGAAAAAGTTTTCTAGTTTCTTCTTTGAAATATGGATTCTTCAGAAGTATGTTATAGAATTTCAAAATATTTGGAGTTTTTCCAGCTATCTTACTGTTATTGATATCTAATTTAATTACGTTGTGGTCAAATAATACATTATGTAGGGTTCCAATCCAGTTAAACTTCTATTTAGACTTGTTTCAGGGCTCAGGATATGGTCTGTCTTATTGAAAGTACTAAGTGCACTTAAAAGAATGTGTATTTAGCAGTTATATGGCATAGTGTTCTATAAGTACACAAGTATATGAGTATATTTATAAATATATATCTCTATTATAGATATAAAATATGAAAGTATATGTATAAATTAGGTCAAGATGGTTGTTAGTTTCATTCAGGTCATCTGTGTCTTTACAGACCTTTAAAAATCTAATTATTCTGTCAATTGCTAGGAGATGTTAAAATCTTCATGATTATAAAATAGCCCATTTCTCTGACTCTGTAAATTTCCGCTTCATATATATATATATATATATATATATATATATATATATATATATGTTTTTTTTTTTTCAAGATCTTGACACCATCTTGGCTCCCTGCAGCCTCCACCTCCCAAATTCAAGTAATTCTCCTCCTTCAGCCTCCTGAGTAGCTGGGATTACAAGCACCCACCACCATACCTGGCTTTTTTTTTTTTTTTGGTAGAGATGTGGTTTCGCCATGTTGGCCAGGTTGGTCTCGAACTCCTGACCTCAGGTCATCTGCCCACCTCAGCCTCCCAAAGCGCTGAGATTACAGGCATGAGCCACTGTGGCCAGCCTGCTTCATGTATTTTGTAACCCTATTATTAGGTGTATATGTATTTATGATTTTTATGTCTCCCTGATGAATTGATCTTTTTGTTATAGTGAAATGTCTGTCTCTGTCTCTGGTAATACTATTTTTCTTGATATCTATCTTTCTTTTCTTTTTTTTTTTTTTTTTTTCTTGAGACGGAGTTTCGCTCTTGTTGCCCAGGCTGGAGTGCAGTGGTGCAATCTCAGCTCACTGCAACCTCCACCTCCTGGGTTCAAGTGATTCTCCTGCCTCAGCCTCCTGAGTAGCTGGGATTACAGGCATGCGCCACCATGCCCAGCTAATTGTTTGAATTTTTAGTAGAGACAGGGTTTCTCCAAGCTGGTCCGGCTGGTCTTGAACTCCCAACCTCAGGTGATCCACCCACCTCAGCCTCCCAGAGTGCTGGGATTATTGGTGTGAGCCACTGCGCCTGGCCAGATGTCTATCTTACCTGATATTTATAGAACCACTGCAGCCTTCTTATGCATCCTGTTTACATAGTATGTATTTTTCCATCAGTTTACTTTCAACTTATATTTATAGTACATTTTTTACACATAGCATATACTTGAGTCTTGCTTTTTAAAAAATCTATTCTGACAATGTCTTTTAGTTGAAATTCTTATTTCATTAATGTTTAATGCAATTGTTGATATGGGTGAAATTAAGTCTATCATTTTATTCTGTTTTGTTTGTTTGTCCCTGTGCTTTTTGTTCCTCTGTTCCTTCTTTTCTGCCTTTCTTTGGATTATTTGAATATTTATCAATATTTCACTTTAATGTATCCGTTGGCTTTTAGTTATGTCTCTTTTTATTTGTTTGGGATTTTTAGCGGTTTTGGTATAGATTAAAGTATACATCATCAACTTGTCACAGTCTACTTAGAGTAAAATTGTACTACTTCACATAAAGATGTAG
This sequence comes from Macaca mulatta, assembly GCF_049350105.2. NCBI lineage: Eukaryota > Metazoa > Chordata > Mammalia > Primates > Cercopithecidae > Macaca > Macaca mulatta. Next base: position 173,516,158 of record NC_133406.1, read on the forward strand.
AAATCTTTAAATTGTATAGTTCCATTTACTTCCCCAAACCTTTGTACTATAGTTTCTGTATGTAATACTATAAACCCTGCAGGACGGTATTATAATTTTTGCTTTCAGAAATTCGATGTGTTTTAAAGAAAGTAAAGGGGATAAGAGTCTCCCTCTGAGGTTCTTATTAAACATGTCAGACTTTTCATTATTGTCCTACAGGTTCCTGAATTTCTATTTTTTCATATTAAATAATTTCTATTGATCTATCTTTAAGTTCTCAGATTATTCCCTCAGATATTTTCTCTATTTTAAGCTCAACAGATATTACATGTTTTAATTCTATAATTTCCATTTTAAAAAGTAGTTTCTGTTTCTCTGATAAGATTCCCTATGTTTTTCCTTTACTTTGAACATATTTTACTTTTTTCATGAAGCATGGTTTTTTGTTAGTTTGTTTGTTTGGTTTTGTTTTTGTTTTTTAGGTGAAGTCTTGCTCTGTCACCCAGGCCGGAGTGCAGTGGCGCAATCTCAGTTGCTGCAACCTCTGCCTCCCAGATTCAAGTGATTCTCCTGTCTCAACCTCCTGAGTAGCTGGGACTACAGATGTGTGCAACCAACCCCAGCTATTTTGTATGTGTGTGTGTATGTGGATTTTTAGTAGAGACAGGGTTTCACCATGTTGGTCAGGCTGGTCTCGAACTCCTGACCTCAAGTGATGCACCTGCCTCGGCCTCTTAAAGTGTTAGGATTACAGGCGTGAGCCACCGTGCCCGACCCATCAAGCATAGTTATAATAGCTGCTATAAAATCTGTTAATTCCAATGTCTGGGTCATTCAATATCTGGTCTTGTTGGATTGTCTTTTATGTTAACACTAGGTCTCACTTCCTCGGTTCTTTTAGATCAAGTTGGGTTGATCTTGGACATTGTGACTATTGTATTGTGAAGACTCTGCACGCTCCTGTTGTCCTACAAAATTTATTGATGTTTTTGTTCTAGCAGTCAATTATCTTGATTGTACTCAAAATACAAATGACTCGTGAACAGCAGTTCAAATTTTAGTTCAATTGTTTTATCCTTAGCAGGCTGCTTGCAGGAGTTTCTAAACATGCATGGTTTAGGGGTTAACCAGAGACTTGAACAGGTAGTCTCTTACACATAGAAGTCTCTCATGCAGGAAATGGAGCTGCCATCTTTGGCTCTCTTCTTTGCATCATTCCTTTCTCACTTTCCAGCAGCTTTGTTTGCCCAAACTTTGTCTTCTGGTTCTTCTGGCCAGAAATAACATGGTTTTTCTAGCAGAATTTTAGATGCTCCATGCGATGCCAACTTCAGTCTGCCTTCAAGCTAAAAGCTATACAAATAGCAACTCCACTCCATGCAAATCAGTGATACCAAGTGTCAATACTTTCTCTTTGCCACCTGCTTTTGTTTATTCTCCAGGACCTTAAGGTCATGTGTGTGCATGCATGTGTGTGTGTATTTTATCTAGAGCATTTTGTCTAGAGTCTATGGTTTTTATCTGTGGGTAGGTAGGTCTGATAGAGGATTACTCAGCTATGTTGAATCAGAATTCCCCAGTCTTTACTACTTTTATTATCTTTTCCTGTTGCATTACTGGGCACTCCCTAAAAATTTATAAATAACTGTGGTGATAGATGTTACTGTCGCCATGTCATAGACTAATATATTACCATTAACGATGATGTTGACTGTTACTTTTACATATATATAATTTTTAAAATTATCTTTAAATATTCTTTTTTTTTTTTTTTTTTTTTTTGAGACAGAGTCTCACTCTGTCCCTCAGGCTTGAGTGCAGTGGCATGATCTCAGTGCACTGCCACCTTTGCCTCCCAGATTCCAGCAATTCTCCCGCCGCAGCTTCCCGAGTAGCTGGGACTACAGGTGTGCACCACCATGCCCGGCTTATTTTGGATTTTTAGTAGAGACGGGTTTCACAGTGTTGGCCATGCTGGTCTTAAACTCCTGACCTCAGGTGATCCACCTGCCTCGGCCTCCCAAAATGCTGGGATTACAGGCATGAGCCACCGCACCTGGCCAATATTCTTTCTCACATTAAGAAAGTATTATCTCTATGTAGTTTTATTACAGTTCTTATCAATAATAGTTGTTAAATTTATCAGATTTATCAGTATTGCAGCTATTAAAATAATTACATCATTTTAATCCTTTTGACCTATGGGTAATGAGTTATAATAACATATAGAAACCTTTAATTTCTTGATGGTTTTATTTGGCTGTTGTAAACTTGTACTAGTATAGTGTTGATCGGTATTTTATTTTAAATTTGTGAAAAATCCTGAAGTCAGAGGTAAGATTAACTTGTAGCCTTCTTTATTTTTCCAGACTTTGGCTTTTAAGACTATACCAGCTTATAAAAAGAAATGAAAAGTTGTTTACTTTTTAATTTAATGATATTATATTGCATGAGAACAATTTTTTCCATGAAAGCTTAAAACAACTTATCTGTAAATCTATCTGGGGCTGGTTACTCTTTTAAACTATGTTTTAAAGGTAGTTATTTGAAACTCCCTTACATTCCTTTTAAGAATTATTGATGGGCTCCAATTTCCAATTCCTCGTGACAATGTTGGTAATTTTTCTTTAGGATAAAGTTGCTTTGACTGTCTTTCAAGACATCTGTGGTCTATCCCCCTCACAACTCATCTTCTTACCTATTTGAACTTATCTTTTAATCCCAATAAATAATAAATGCCTTCCTGATATAACTATACTGTTTTTCTGCCTGTCTTATGAACATTCCAGGCTTATGCTGTTGATCTTGCCTGAAATACCCTTGTCTTTTAAATCTTAGCATTTTCTTCTCCCTCTATGAAATCTTTCCTATTTTAGTCTTCATGGATATCCCTCCCTTTTTAAACTCTTCCTCATTTATATATTGTATTGATTGGTTTGCTTTTTAGTGATATTACTCTATTTTATTTACTACTGTTTTGTGTATGCAAATCCTATACCATAAAAATGTGAGGTCTTTGTGGCCTAGACTTTTGTCATATACCTTATTTTTATTTCATATTATCCAGAACGAAATATATTCTGTGCCTAGTGTGAAAAAAAATGGGTTCTAAACAGTTAGTTGTTTAGTTTGTTAACAGAGAACCACAAAGTATTCCATTTATATTAACATGTGCATATGTATATTTTGAATGCCTAGATATGTGCATTTTAATAAAAAATATATGGACCCAATCTGATCCTCTAGTCTAGGAAAAGCCGAATCATTGTTTTTCAGTTTCTTCTCTACTCAGAACTGATCTGCTGTACCAACTCTATGTTAGAGTAATCGTTTGTTAAAACAGAGAAGGCTTTATTTCTCAGTATTTGAACTTCAGACTTCCCCTGAACTTGGAGAGAGAAATTTTTTTTTTTTTTTGAGACGGAGTCTCGCTCTGTCGCCCAGGCTGGAGTGCAGTGGCCCGATCTCCGCTCACTGCAAGCTCCGCCTCCCGGATTCACGCCATTCTCCTGCCTCAGCCTCCCGAGTAGCTGGGACTACAGGCGCCCGCCGCCTCGCCCGGCTAGTTTTTTTGTACTTTTTAGTAGAGACGGGGTTTCACCGTGTTCGCCAGGATGGTCTCGATCTCCTGACCTCGTGATCCGCCCGTCTCGGCTTCCCAAAGTGCTGGGATTACAGGCTTGAGCCACCGCACCCGGCCTGGAGAGAGAAATTTTATGTGAATATAAAGGTTAAGTTTCATAGACAAAGGAAAAATAAATTAGTAAAAAGTGTGAGCATAAGCAGATCTTTTAACTTCTGAAGGTTTGTTTTCTTATTGATAATGCTCATCTCATAGTAGGTTTTTCTGATAATTAAATCACATTTGAAAATATTTAAAGAACCAGACAGCTGTTAGTTATCATAATTCAATATTGCAAATGTGAATACTCAAACACAAATTATTTATTAATATACACGGAAAGAAATCATTTCTAAGATAATTTTCCATTTTTCCTGATGTTTAGATGGAAAATGCAAGGCCTCTGAATGTTCTACATTCACAGCATAGACAAGCATGTAGAAGATCCCTGGGTTCTACAGACTTTTCTCCTATGTTCAACATTCAGTCTAATGCTCATAAAAAGGAAAAAGACTCTACTTTATTTACAGGTATAGAAATTGCATGTTTACATTGAAATAATTGAAAGTTACCTGCATCTAAACTTAGGGTGTAAGCATTAAGAAAATCTTTAACCAAGGAATATTAGTCTTTGATCACACTACAATAACGATCTTTCTCCAGCCTTCTTTTCTTTCTCGTAAACCTATCCACACCACACTGATTCTAGTTATATTTAACAGGCTGTTTTACTTAGTTAACCAAATTACTGTGTGATTTGATTCATTGTATGTTGCCTATGCTTCAAACATATGTTTTCACCTGATGGATTCCTGTTCGACTTTCATAGTTAAGAGATTTTAGCCTCAAATAAAAGAAAATCCAACCGCCTGTAGCTTAAACTGTAAAGATATTTATTATCTAAAAAAACAAGAAGTCCATCAGAAAGGCATTTGCAGGGTTGGCTCGTTCAGGGGCTTTATAATGTCATTAGATATTCAGTTCCATGCATCTATTTGACAGACCTGGAGTAGTTACTGTCTGCTGCTAAGGTTTCCACCACAGATGCAAGAAAAAAAATATTCTCGTGCTTTCTGTCTGTCTGATTGTGGCTGCTGAGATTGAATAGAGGAATACAGTGGTGGAAAAAATGTCCAGTTCCTCTGTCTTTCCTCAATGGTCTTAGCAGGTAGCTTGTCCTCCTATCCTTGCTGTACAGTATGATGACAACTATTCAATATAGCTTGTGTGACTAGAAATGCTTTTTATGCCTTGGTAAGAATGAAAAAAATGTTTTTCCCAAAGCCAACTCCCCCTTATGTTTCTTTGGCTCAAAGAGCCTCATGCATCCACATCTAAACCAATAAATCATCATTGGCTTAGATCACTTTTTCCAACTTTCAACATGGCCACAGTAGGAAATACTTTTTATATTACACACACACACACACACACACACACGGAGCAGAAGATTCAGCTTCCTAGAGTCCTAATTATCTCTCTTTCTCTCTGTCAGTTGAATTTGATTGTAGTATTTCTGTATTTTGTAAAGTAATTACTAAGGATCCAGATGATACATTCTGTTATAGTCTACTTCATTTTCTTAAATGCTGTTCAGGATACACTAAATTGATTTCACAACACAGGAATGGTTTGTAGCTCACATTTTGAAAAACACAGCTTAGATTACTCAAGATTTACTCCATTGAGCCGGGAAAGATACCAGCCTTCTTTGTAGGACATGGTTGCTTGGAAGGAGATAAGACTGGAGTGCTGTTAGTAAAGAAGGGTAAAAAATGACTGTGAAGTAGGCAACCTCCATTTGCTACATTATCCTTGAAGGTTCCATTCAGATGCCACATCTTCTCTGAAGTGTTCCCTGAAAGCAGTGACAGGATGTTCTATTAGTTCAGCAAAGCAATCTCCCTTTAGAAAAGTTCTTAAGTCTCTCTAAGGAAGCATTTTATACTTTTTATCAAAGTCCCAAAGTAAGACTTCTGGGAAAGTTGTCAACATAAATACAAGTTCATCCTGGCCAGAATGAATAACACAAAAAGAAAATAGAGAAGAAAAACTTATTAAATTGAAACTGGGACATTTTATCCCTAACTCAAAGAAAATCTGTCACATATTACATTATGAAGCAGTTTGAAAGAATCTTCCAGAAGTCAGCGCACAATTCCATTTCTTAGGAGAAAAGAATAACCGTTGAAAGAGCCAATAGAGAATATTCTGAAAAAAATCCCCTATTATAACCACCGACTCCACTACACACACACACACACATACACACACACACACACACAGACACACACACACACACTCTCTCACATTCAACTTAAAGAAATAGAGTTTGTTATCAATGATAGGTCCGAGAAAGATGCGAAATTCTCCCCTTGGGATTCCTTTCCTCATTGTAAGTCAGCAGCATTCAAAGTCTGTGCTAGCAATATTTGGAGAGAAATATAATGATCATAACTTGTCACTTTTTTCTCTGGCTTCCTCGTATTGCTTTAGATGTACTCAGAGCTAGGGTAAAAACCTCCTAACTTGAAGGAGCAGGGACTTGAAAGGAGGGTTGATAACAGAAGAGACAAAATACAGTTTTCTAGGAACGATTTTTGGATTGTGACCAACGATAACTGCAAAGAAAAAACACAATTCCTTCAAATAGCCTGTGAGCCATGAGGCCCTTACTTGACTAAGTTCCTCCCTCAACTACCAAACTAACTTGCTTACCCCAAGAGAGAGATAAAAAAATGAAACCCAAGTGACACCTCACACATAAACAGAGTACTCACCACCACCACCACCCTGGGGTCATGAAAAGGTTTCACAAAATATACAGTGCCCAGAAACAAACTTCTCCACCATCTTCCAGGGCTACAGCTTCCTTATCAGCCTACTCAGTAGCTGAGTGCCTGAACTCATAATAAAAGGTAACGACATCTGGATTTACATGTTAATTTCTAAGGGGAGAGTTTAACAGTGCATAAGTAAACAGGGAGAACATAAAAAAATTTACATCTGTTGTTTTTGGACAAATAAATAAGCCCACATTTAAGTGATCTGATTCAAAGTTGAGCAGAAAGAAAAATAAGAACAAAGCATGGGACCTATGGAAAAATTCCATAGCGAAGAGAGGTCATAATTTAAAAAATAGCTGATGGTCACATTTTGGCAGAATTTGTTCCCCATGAACCAGGAATAAACTTAAACAATAATTGTTCTATATGCTGAAGGAGTTAAAGAAAATCAGAATTCTATGAAGTAAGATTTGGAAATGTAAAACATAATCATCAAGAATGAAATGATGCTACCAGAATTAAAAAATATTTTTAAAGAAATAGGTAATGCTAATAGGTAACTTAAAATTATGTTAAAAGCCTCAAAGAGTAAAATAAACATTGAAGTAAACCAAACTGAAATCCGAAAAGCAGTTTTGGAATATATACAGTGTGCAGTGTAAGGGGACAAAAATATGACCACATTAGACAAGATAGTATATTGAGGGAAGAAACCAGGTATCCAACACTGAGATAAACAGTGAGTTTGAAGGAAAGAACAGAACAAATCAAATGAATTGACTAAAAGGGGGTGGGGGGAAACTATCGGAGAATAATGGAAATACTCTATATCTTGATTTTACTTACATGAGTGCATATATTTATCAATGTTTATCAAACTGTTCATTACGTTAAAATACGTGTATTTTATTGTATGTAAATTATACCTCAATAAAGCAAAGTTAAAGAAAAAAACAAAAGGCTGACATGACAGAAGTCTAAAACACCAAAAATACGGTAGATTAAAATAACTCCAAAAAGCTTACACAAGTGCAGCAAATATTAACAATATTTCATTTAAAATGCAAAATACTATTAGTTTTTAAAGACAATGCTGATTAAATACATAGCAGTTCATCAAATTCTGTGCTCATCATTGACTCCTGTATCCTACCATTTGTGTTTGTTTATTTTTTTTGAGACAGAGTTTCACTCTTGTTGCCTAGGCTGGAGTGCAATGGCGCGACCCTGTCTTACTGCAACCTCCCAAGTAGCTGGGATTATAGGTATGCACCACCACGCCCAGCTATTTTTGTATTTTTGGTAGAGATGGGGTTTCACCATACTGGTCAGGCTGCTCTCAAACTCCTGTCCTCAGGTGATCCACCTGCCTCAGCCTCCCAGAGTGCTGGGATTACAGGTGTGAGCTACCACACTCAGCCCCATCTGTGTTCTATTACATTTTTCATGAAGAGCATATGTTAGTCATTCTTTCGATGGTGACCTGTTGGCTGTTAACTCTTTGGATCCTTATATATCTGAAGTGCCTTTATTTTGCTGTCACTCTGGAATGACTGTTGAGTTTATGTAAATTTCTACACTGTAAATTACTTTTTCTCAGCACTTTACAGATAACTTTATTATCTTCTTGAATCATTCATAGATTAGAATTCTGTTCATAGTCCAATTGTCATTCTTCTATAGAATAACTGTTTTTAACTTTCTGGTAGTTTTAGGACTTTTCTCTTTATTCTTTATGATTCGCATTTTTAGTACAAAGTGTCTGGATATAGATGTATTCTGTCTGTCATCTTCAATCCTTGAGATACATGTCTGTCAGTTAGAATTATTGGTTATTATCTCTTCAAATATAGATTCTTTACCATTTCTGCTATTTTCTTCTTCCAAAGCTATTGGATAAATGTCCAAGACTTGCAGTGGGTTTTTCATGATTTTGAACTGTTCTTTCAGGTTTTTTATTTATCTTTCTATGCATTCTTGGTGAATTCCTCAACATTTTCTTTCAATTCATTAATTTTCCCTTTGCCCATGTAATCTAGATTTATATTTCTTACTTCCAAGATTTCCAGTTTTTAAAATATTGACCTGTTTTTATTTTTACCTTAGTCTGTTTTTATTGAATAATAGCTTATTCTCTAATGTATTTTTTTATTTATACCTTTGAAATTTCTAAACATATTTTATCAAATCTAAGATGTCATCAATTGACACTGTTAATTTAAGTATGACACTTGCTACTATACCTCTTAAAATTGAGGTATGTATCTTAAGACGGCAAGGGTTTTCAGTTTATTTTTAGATTCTTCTATTTAATTGTATTGCTGACCCCCTTGTAGATTTTGTTTGCTGCCTTTCTTAGATTTATATTTTTCATATGTTTTATTATTATAATTTTTTTTTGAAACTGAGTCTCATCCTGTCACCTAGCCTGGAGTGCAGTGGCATGATCTCTGCTCACTGCCACCTCCAACTCCTGGGTTCAAGCAACTCCTGCCTCAGCCTCCCAAGTAGCTGGGATTACAGGCGTTCGCGACCATGCCCAGCTGATTTTTGTACTTTTAGTAGAGGCGGGGTTTCACCATGTTGGCCAGGCTGGTCTCGAACTCCTGACCTCATGTGATCCACCCACTTCAGCCTCTCAAAGTGCTGGGATTATAGGTGTGAGCCACTGCACCTGGCAATATTTTTCATATGTTTTAGAATTTCAGAAGGTTCTCTCTCTCTTATTCACCACTCACTATATGTCACTCTTTCCTTTCCAGAAGTTTTGCAGTTGCCATTACTCAGACCTCATGGCCCTCAGGCCAGACCAGATTTTAGAGTTGTGAATGGGATTCCTCTGCCAGGGTAATAATTGGGGATATGGCAGATTCAGTCATCCATCTCTGATGTGGTTTGACTTAGTTCCAGGTTAGCCAATTGGCAATGGAAAGAACTGATTTTTACTCTCCTTTCAAAAGTCAGGGATTCTTAACCCAGCACCTTGTTTCAGTCAGTGGGCCTGTTTTTCTCCTATCTATCCCATTCCTGCAAATGGGAAAAAGTTGGATCTCCCTCTAAGTAGAAACTGAAGCCAACCATTTCTCACCACTTACACTGCTACAATCCTTATCGAGTCAACCAACAAGTTTATCTAGATAATAGCAACAGCCTCCTAACTGGTTACTCCATTGCTACTCTTGCCACCCACATTCCCCCTTCTCCCCACAGACCATCCATCTCTGAGCGAGCAGAGTGATCTTTCTAAAGTATAAATGAAACTACATTATTGTTCTGTTGAAAACCCTCCTAAGGATCTCTGTTGTAACCAGAATAATATCTTAACTCTTCACCATGGCTTATGTGACCCTAGATGACTTTGCCCTGCTACATGTTTCAACCCATCTTACTCTGCTCTCCTCCTAATTCACCGCACCCGAGCAACACTGGCCTCTTTGTTCTTTCAGCATTCCACACTGACCTCACACTGAGACCTCCATCCACACTTGCTGTTTCCTCTGCCTCTTTCTCTTTACTCAGATTTCAGCTCAAATATCCCTTCTTAAAAGAGGACATCTATAGCCACCCTAGGTGAAGTACTATGTTTATATTCTTCCATAATACTTGAATGCTTCAAATACTTCCAAAGTATTCGAAATTATATTATATATTTATTTGTTGGTTGGTTTACTTGTTTTTGTTGTTGTCGGAGTTTTTTTTTTGTTTGTGTTTGTTTTTGTTTTTTGAGATGGGGGTCTTACTATACTGCCCCAGCTGGCCCCAAACTCCTGGCCTCAAGCAGTCCTCCCACTTCAGCCTCCTGAATAGCTGGGATTACAAAGGCACATCACCATGCCCAGCTGGTTTACTTGTTTATTGACCATTTCCTCCCTCTAGAACAGAGCTTCCCAAATAGTACTGTGGTAAACTGTTGTGCTTGGAGGGGGTTATAGGTGTGCTGAAATATTGATTCCTTGGCCATCAAGGTTGCTCAGTTGACCCTATGGTAGCCTACCCAGACTCAAGCATTTATTCCAGTATACTGTACAAATAATATAAATTAGTATGCTTGCAATTAAATGGGAAAGACTGGGAAGTACTGCACTAAAATATAAACTACTTGAGGACGAGGAAAAAGCTGAAACTGTTGCTAATAGCATGTGTGTGTAGAAAAATGCTGGAGTGGCCACCAGACATGTTTGGAAGAGATCAACCTTGGATGCTGACTTCATGCCACATGGCAAGATCTGTTTGATATCTGCAAGCTGTCTTCCCTCCCTACCAAGTGATAACCGTCTGAAGCTTCCTACTGGTTAATAGTGACGCCACATAACGGAGAGATTTGAAAATTTAGGGATGCCTTTCTTCCACAAAAAATCTCCAAGACCACTTTTATGTTTGATCTGTTTTAGCCAAATACTGGAGCTTTGATCTCAGTCTTTTCCAGTTCTATCTAGTTCATTCAAGAAATATTTACTGAGTAGCTGCTACAGACCAGGCACTATACTAGGTGCTTTCCATATGTTATTTTAAATTGTAAAATATTTTGTGCAAGATATTTTCCTAAATGTCAGAATATCTATGTGTCTTTTATGAAAATCTTTTAAAATTTCAGGTCAAATTGAAAAAAAACCTAGAAAACCATTGGATTCTGTTGGTCACTTAGAAGGTGATAGAAATAAAAGGTAATTTATTTCAAAATACTTAGTATTTTGTTCTGTTTAATGATGTTTCTAATAGGACATATTTTATAATTGACCAGAATAAATTTATTCTACCTTATTGTTATCATTTAGTTCCATAGTACAATCGAACAGAGAGAAAGGCATGGAAAAATGAATAGAGGGAATACAATTTTTTTTTTTTTTTTAGTAAATGCACACATTTACTTACACTACAACACGGATGTGAAAAAGTAGCTTTTCTTTGGATAAAGTTCTCATTTTTCTCATGAACCCTTCAAACTTTATGTAGTGAAAAAATCATTAATCCAGTGTGTTTCAAACTTTGTTTGAATCAATAATGAACAACCACTTTAGGTTTAATTCAGTTTAAAAACTATATCCTGGCCGGGCGCAGTGGCTCACGCCTGTAATCCCAGCACTTTGGGAGGCCGAGGCAGGCGGATCACGAGGTCAGGAGATCAAGACCATCCTGGCTAACACGGTGAAACCCCATCTCTACTAAAAATGCAAAAAAATTAGTCGGGCCTGGTGGTGGGCGCCTGTAGTCTCAGCTACTCGGGAGGCTGAGGCAGGAGAATGGTGTGAACCCGGGAGGCAGAGCTTGCAGTAAGCCAAGATCGCGCCACTGCACTCCAGCCTGGGCGACAGAGCGAGACTCCGTTTCCAAAACAACAACAACAACAACAACAACTATATCCTGTCTCTGCCTGACCATACTACTCTATCCTCTTAACAAATGTGGGGCCACCCTGTGTTGGCATGAAGCTGCCCTGTGAAGCTTCTTTCAGAATCTCAACATAGGACGTTGCAAAGACCTCTCTACCTTTGGTGTTCTCCTCAACCTACGTAATCATACAACTCGTCCCCACTCAAAATCCAAAGAGGTATATATATGACTCTCTTGCTTCCACTCCTGCTCTTGCTGTGTTCTCCCACAAACCAGGCAGGAAGGGATGATCTTGTCAGTTTGAAAGTCTGTGGGAGAGAGGTTGGTGCAGAAGTTGGCAGTGACTTCCAGGGATAAAAGGAGGCAGACAAGAACTAACAAGCTGCAATCAGCCCTATGAACATTGCCCTGAACTGTGTTTATTTTCAGAAAAAAATCTCCACAGATGAATGATTTTAATATAAAAGAAAACAAATCTGTCAGAAATTATCAATTAAGTAAGTATCATTCAGTAAGAAAGAAAAGCTTGCTCCCGTTGTGCTTTGAGGATGAATTGAAAAATCCACATGCCAAGATAATCAGCGTTAGTCCAACAAAGACAGTAACTTCTCACATGGTAATAAGCATATCATCTATCGTTAAGTAAACATGTGTAGTTATACAACTTACGGGAATCACCCATATATTTTAGTGACCAGAATCTTTGATAAATCCTTCTTACCTCTTGGTTTCATATTCCAAAGTGATAACAGCACTTAAGTTCTTAATGCTCTTTGCATAACCCCCAAACCATGCATTCCTTTACACTAGCTGAAAATTCAGTGTTTTTCTTTATGAAGAAGGCTTTATCAAATTTGCTTGGTTATAATAGAACTATAAAATAAAAAGGATTTTTTAAAAAATGACTGTAGCAATCTAGCAGAATGCAGTGGTGTGCACCTGTAATCCCTGCTACTCTGGAGTCTAAGGCAGGGGAATTGCTTGAACCCAGGCATTTGAATCCAGCCTGTACAATATAACAAGATCCCAGTTCTAAAATAATGGGACTATGACTATGTGTCCATTTTTCTAATAATCTGTTTTGGCTTTTTCAACCAGAAAGTGCATTTATTAAAGGCTATTTAGTAACTCATGCTCTCTAGAGAGGCAGTCTGGCTCGAAAGCTGTCTAGCCAGGAATCACCTAATTATATAGCCCCAGACTGCTCCACTGAGGCCCATGCTATTGTCACAGATAACAGTTTATAACTCCGATGCTGAGCAGGGAATACTCTAAGACATTTGCTACTGCTGTTGTTCAAAGCTAGATATAACTCCTACCACCCTCACTAGAATAGTTTTCCCAATACTTTTTCACAGTGCTTGCTTTCTCTGAACTGAAGACTTCATAGGTGTATCTGAATGGCAGAGCCTAGAGCAAATGCCTATGTCCTAACCGCAAAGAAGCTGACAAACATGGTTCTTGCCTCTACCTAAGAGTACATAGACTTATCAAGCAGAAAATGTCCTAAGGCGTTGGACAGACCAAAAACATTACAAACATCCATTATGATGGCTAAATAGGTAATATTGGCATCACCAGTGGATTGCAAAACTAGATCTTTGTCATCTTTTCAGTAATGATAGCAGACTTGGCTATTACTGTGATAAAAATGATCTATTCTCGAGTCAGTCTATTACTTTGGCTATTTTATTCCACAAATATTTATTGAGCACTTTTTAGGTGTCAGGTGTTAGGTGCTAAGTATTAGGGTACAATAATATCAGTTGTAGAGATAATTTTTAATTTTTTGAATTATTTACTAAATATCCAGATTTGTAATTTTGGCCTGTAATCAGTTATGTCTCTTCTGAACTTTGACTCAATCCATTTTTTGGTATGCTTTTTAATTTCTAGAATATGGAAACCTAAGAAATGCCAGTACAACTACCCTATTTCTCAATGGCAGTACCTCAGATATTTAACAAATATATTTATTTTTTCATATTCCAATTTATTTCAGAAAACATTTAAGGTCAAAAGTTCAAGTTTCATGACTAACATCTCTATAGAATATTAAGATAAGAAGGATGTATGTTATATACAAGTACAGTATTTTCATATATTTGAATAATGCTACTGTTCATATTAAATATTTGTATGTAGTCATTTTTAGAATATTTTACAATTTTATTTACATGTTTTAAAATATATGGAGCTTTCTTGACTCAATGAACTTACGACTAATTACTCTTTTCTTTAATCCACAGGAACAAAAGGACACAAATCCCATAATTTTCCATGACTCAGAATATGTACGAATGTTACTTTTGACAAAAAATAGATTTTCTTCTCATCCATTGAAAAATGAAAACAATTACCCACATAAAAGAACAAATTTTGTTTTAGAAAGAAATTGTGAAATCCTCAAATCTATAATTGGTGATCAATCTATTTCTCTTTTCAAACCCCAAAAAACAATGCCTACAGCACAAAGAAAAGATATACAGATCCCCATGTCTTTTAAAGTAGGCCACACAACTGTCTATGATAAACCAAAGAGGAAAACTAATAAGCAGACACCAGAAAACAGATCTTGGAATACACTCTATAATTTCTCACAGCACTTTTCTAGCCTAACAGAACAATTTGTGGGTTACCTTGATAAAGCTGTTATTCATGAAATTAGTGCCCAAACCGGAAAATTTGAAAGAATGTTTTCTATAGAAAAACCAACGAGCATACCCACATCCAGTGCCTCACCTGTCAAATGTTATTCAAAGCCTTTTAAATATATATATAAACTAAATAATGTAACACCACTGGATAATTTATTAGACTCGTCAAGTGAAATTTTAAATGCCTCATAAAATATCATGTATGCAACAATATTGGAGCAACAAGAAGCAAATATCCAAGTTCCAAAATTATAAAAGAAATTCTTATCCAAATAGTAATGTTCGAATTGATCATATAAGAAAGCAAAGCATAGACATTGGAATTACAAGTCAGCAGTCATCTGTTCAAGAACAATCAACATTTGTAGTAAATAATAGGACAAAATTAGGAAATAATTATCACCAAGAGGATCTAGTTCATGACTTTCTATAATCTCAATTAGATTGCTCAATCATCAGCCTTTCTATACTAAACTCTGATTCAGGACCAAGAACAGTATAGTCTGACTCTGGAAATGCGCTGTTGGAAGCCAAATAACATCAATACTCTTTTTCTATAATTGAATATCAAATAAGACAAATTATCATTAATTTAATGAACGTGGAGTTAATTGTATATCAGCATTTCAGCAAATCATCATCAATAGTATTACATTAACAATTTGTGCAATTAAAAAGGCTTTGTAAAACTTTGAATAGTTTTTTATTATTGTTAGTAGATGTTGGAACTTCATTATTATATAATGTTTTTGCAAACTTTAACTTTTTTCTGAATTGTTAAATAAAAGAATAACTATCCTTAATCTAAAAATTTTTGGTAGCAAATCCTATAAGGTATTAAACATTTTAAATTATATTATTACATTGTTATTTTACTTTCTCATTAACTTGAACAGTATAAAGGCAAAATTCAATTTAGAAACAAGTTGCATTTTGAAAGTTTATTGGTAATCCATTTGTTTGGAATTCAGAAATGCATTTCACATAAAAATAATCTTGTAAGTAATAAATTCCAAAATTAAATAACAGAAACTTACTTAAAATTTAATCCCATAGAGCTTATATGAAAATGGTAAAAAGCAATAATTTTGTAATTCCAATAACTAAAAGAGAAAACTGAGTAAGGAAATAATTTTTCAATCTTGACTGTTACTACTTGAAGAAAAACAGATTGAATTAAATGCATTTAAGTTAAGAAAAGGCTTTCGGGGTCTTTTGGAACATTTTAGGGTGAGGAGGTAAACTGGTTTAGGTTCCTCTGCTTCTACTTCAGACTGGAGATTTTCTTTATTATGCATCATCATCAATACTACTCAGGAGCATCTTCACAACTAGAGGGAGGTTTGGACTCTCAAAAAGAATGACAAGGAGAGAAAAATGGAGGTGAGGCCGGGCGCGGTGGCTCAAGCCTGTAATCCCAGCACTTTGGGAGACCGAGACGGGCGGATCACGAGGTCAGGAGATCGAGACCATCCTGGCTAACACAGTAAAACCCCATCTCTACTAAAAAATACAAAAAACTAGCCGGGCGAGGTGGCGGGCGCCTGTAGTCCCAGCTACTCGGGAGGCTGAGGCAGGAGAATGGCGTAAACACGGGAGGCGGAGCTTGCAGTGAGCCGAGATCCGGTCACTGCACTCCAGCCTGGGTGACAGAGCGAGACTCCGTCTCAAAAAAAAAAAAAGAAAAATGGACGTGGAGGAGGAGAGATGTACCTGGAGATTGTGTGAATGAGAGAAGAGAGAGAGAAAAGCTTCAAGATAAGGTGTTGGGCTCAGGTCTGTAGGAGGTAGGGGAGGGGCATACTTACTTCCAGTTGCTGGCTGGGAAAAGGAGACGCTGCTGCAGCTCCAAGTAATGAAGTTGTCTTTTTCTTTTCCCTTTCATTCTTCTCTGGTTGCTTTTATATGTTCTCCCCCTGTTTTCCCTCATCCAAACTTACTGCAAAGCAAAACAGCTTCCCTAACTACACTGCCAACTCAGAACATAAAACAAACTCTTTTTAAGCACTAATGATCAGAGTAACAAGAATTAGAAAATATACCTAATATTAGTACAAGTCATGACGGTAGTTTCTCTTGATACTCAGTATAAGAGAAACAATAGGAATAGGGCAGATAGGAGCAAATTGGGGCAAATAATGTAAATTATCTGAGCTTCAGTTTATTGTATCTCCACCTTAAAATGGAGACAACAATAATTTATTACACTGCTATTCTCAGGATTACATAAAATAGCATCTAGTACTTTGAGCTTTGTAGCATTCAATAGAAATTTCCTTTCTACTCCCTCCTTTTCTCTGTAAGCCTGCTCTTAATGTAAGTGTGATCTCTTCTCTTCTTTTCTTTTTTTTTTTTTTTTATTATACTTTAAATTCTAGGATGCATGTGCACAACGTGCAGGTTTGTTACATATGTATACATGTGCCATGTTGGTGTGCTGCACCCATTAATTTGTCATTTACATTAGGTATATCTCCTAATGCTATCCCTCCCCCCACTCCCTCCCCACAATAGGCCCTGGTGTGTGATGTTCCCCTTCCTATGTCCAAGTGATCTCATTGTTCAATTCCCACCTATGAGTGAGAACACGCGGTGTTTGATTTTCTGTTCTTGCTTTTCTTTTCTTTCTTGAGACGGAGTCTCGCCTGTCACCCAGGCTGGAGTGTAGCAGTAGCGCAATCTCGGCTCACTGCAACCTCTGCATCCCGGGTTCAAGCCATTCTCCTGCCTCAGCCTCCCAAGTTAGCTGGGATTACAGGTGTGTGGCACCACACCTGGCTAATTTTTGCATTTTTAGTTGAGACGCAGATTTTACCATGTTGGCCTCAAGTGATCTGCCCACCTCGGTCTCCCAAAGAGCTGGGATTACAGGAGTGAGCCACCATGCCCAGCCAGTGTAATTTCTAAAAAGATACTCCCAAAAGTTTCTCACTCCAAACTTTTCTAAATTAAATGCTAAAAACTACAGTATTCAGATTTTAACCCAAGGTGGGCTGAAATTACTACTGAGAATTTCTGTATTGGTTATTTTTGGGAGTTTCTGCGGGAACTTGTGAGCTTTATCCTTTAAGAAGGCACTAAATTAACTTTAAAATTACACTTGGCTGAGGATTCTCCATTAAAGCAGCTCAAGAACAAGAAGCAGTGGATTCTGAGAAGATGACAACCTAAGCTCTACTCCAGCTTTAATTTATCATCTTCTAAACTAAACAGCTACTAGGGTCTTCAAGCAGCAGAGTGCAAGGCCAGACTTGGCTTCTATTCTGATACTGAGATCTGAGTATGGCCTTGGAAGCCAGTCTGTGTTCCAGGGAGAGGATTGAGTTTGTGCTGTTTCCTGGACTAGCCGGCCAGTTGGGATCTGTGGATTACTCTAGGTAAAGGTTGCCTTTGTCCCTCTGTAAATGCTCCTGGTCTTATTGGCCCCTAGGAGGCCAAAAAGGAGCCACTATATCTATAAGACAACTTGGAAACCAGAGATCCATGAATTTTCTTTCAAATATCTCATCAGGGGACTGTGGTCTGCTTACTTCTGTTAAATTAAATAAGCATTTAATTTAATTTACTTCTGTTAAATTAAATAAGCATTTGCCTGAGGTTGTCTCTGTACTTTGAGTTTTATATAACAAACTGCAACCTAACTTCATACATAAGCAAACTGAAACTTAGGAGTATAATAAATAGTTGAATTTCATCTGATCACAACCAGCCAGATTTCAGTCAGGTTTCTGCCAATCACAGGCAGTCAGCTCATCACACCAAGCCCAAATAAGGCAGACACTTAGCTGTAGCCAATCAGGTGATTTTTCTATTTTGCTTCTGTGTCAGCCTATAAAAGCTTCCTACTAACAATGCTAAGCAGAATCCTTCGTACCTCTTCTGGTTCTGAGTGCTGCCCAATTCATGAGTTGTTCTTTGTTCAGATAAACTGTGAAATTTAATTTGTCTAAAGTTTTCCTTTAACATTTTTATAGTACCAGCCCACAGTGGACAAGGCATTTACCTTCCACCCCTTACAGAACTATGGTCACTAAGGTACTACAATAAACAGAGCTGAGCTTCCCTGAGCCAACTAGAAAAAATAATAACCCATGTAAAGGGCCTAGCAGCCAAATGTTTCTATCTTGACAAATAATGGTCTTGGAGTTAATTAATATGATGATTTAAATGTATTTATCTGAAATAAGAACCTCTGGCTACAAAAATAACACTCTTCACCAACACTCCTAGGAGAAGCCAAAAAGGCACAGTACTGAAGCAATCTCAAAAGGTGGGAGCAAGACTTCCCTCGTAGCTGCTCATCTCCTTTCCAAGGGATGATAGATAGACCCTGATTGACCATAAACGTAATGATTAAGATCAAAAGGTAGGGGAAAATGACAATGAACATTTATTTCCCCACTCTTCTTGTTTCCCATTGGAAGAAAGTTTTATCTGTAGGAACACTCATAACCTCCACCCCATCCATTACTTACTTTTCCCCACTGATTAGCATGAAACCTGATTTGGGGTGACAGCAATTAGCCCATTTCGGAACTGGGTAAGACTAATCTATTAAAAGATTGTAAGTGCTAGAGAATTGATTACTTTCTTCCCTTTTTGTCCCAGTTTAGAGACAGCAGCATTCTGGTTGATGTGTGTATTTGGTAGACTGAAATGGTCTACTGAATCTCTAACTGGATGAGCAATGCCATACTTGGAGATGGGGAGGCAGAACAGTGTCCTAAACAAGTCCATTCATCTTTGAACCTAAGCCATGCTGTGCAAACATATAACTATATTATAATTACCATCAACCTACCTGCTGCATCTATCAATTGCTTTCAAATTTGGGTGGTGAAGATGGGCATTATTTTTTAGTCCCCTCAAGCCCCAACACATACCTTCCAATGTGCTTTCCCAAAAGGCCTCTTGTCAAAGATACTGATTTCATTATCTAATATTTAAGATTTAAAAGATCACTCGGTTGATACTGTCAGAGATGGGAAAGTCTTGTAGGGCGGATCTATGTCTTACTAGTGATTTTTGGATCCCCAGTGTCTGACACAGGTACTAGCCCACAGTGAGTGTGGATGGGGTGGCAGGGAGAGCCACTAGAGCAATTCAAACTATTTACAAGTCATCAATCTTCCCTTCCTTGCTGAGCCACACTTTCCCAGAACTGAGATTCTGGTAGCCTGGGCCAGCCTCACCCATTTCCCTACCTACACCAGCTCTTAAAGTACCAGCCAGCATGATGGCTCACACCTGTAATCCCAGCACTTTGGGAGGCAGAGGCAGGTAGATCACTTGAGGTCAGGAGTTCAAGACCAGCCTGGCCAACATGGTGAAACCCCATCTCTACTAAAAATACAAAAATCAGCTGGGCATGGTGGCACATGCGTGTTGTCCCAGCTGCTCGGGAGGCTGAGGCAGGAGAATCGCTTGAACCCAGGAGGTGGAGGTTGCAGTGAGCTGAGATCGTGCCACCATGCTCCAGCCTGGGTGACAGAGCAGGCTGTCTCAAAAAAAAAAAAAAAAAAAAAATTAAAAATTAAGAAAAAAAAACCAGCCAGGGCTGAGCATAGACCTCTACTTGTTCTAGCATGGGGACTGAAATTTAACATGGGTTCTTTACCACAAAGAAGGCCTTTTATTAGAATATTGCACAGATAAATCTGAGATGACATTTCACCATCTTGATCATACTATAGGCAGCGCATCTGGAAACTTTTTTCTGTTACATAGAGTACTAAGTTCTTAGCATATCCAAGTTAAATCTATACCTGAACACAAGACTGGTATACTCTTACTCAGAGCCCACAGTTAGTTAGTCACAATTTTTTAAAGCAGATCTAAATATTCACCAATTTTGACACATTTTGTTACCCGCAGATCTTTGTTCTTAGAACTCCCAAGATGGTGGCAGGCTGCTCCCAAGATGGCGGCAAGCCTTTTGTTCTCTGACCTGGGGTTCTTGGCCTCACAGATTCCAAAGAATGGAACCTTGGGCCATGCGGTGAGTGTTACAGCTCTATTAGAAGTGAAGGGTCACGGAAGAGAACTGTGGAACCCAGTGACTAGTGTTCAGCTCTATTAGGATGAACCCAGGCACTTAGCTGCACATGAACAATGGCGAGCCTCTAGCCCAAACGGGAGCAGCAATGGGCGCCTCACTGGATCAGAAACACAGCGGACACCCTGCCAGATCTGGAGGGGTGGAAGTCAATGGTGGGTCTGTGATGGCGGCGAACAACAATGGTGGAAAGTGAGCAAAAGCTCAGCTCGAACCAGAACAAACACAGACCAGAAGAGTGTGCAGTTGCAAGATTTAATAGAGTGAAAACAGAGCTCCCGTACAACAGGAGGGGACCCAAAGGGGGTTGCCCACTCCCAGCTTGAATGCCTGGGTTTATATCCCAATTATTGCCTCTCCCCCTGTGCTCTCAGGTGATATATGATTTGACTATTTCTTTACCTCCTGCTTTAGCCTAATTTGTATTTTAGTGAGCCCTCTTTACTACCTGATGGGTCGGATGTGAGCTGAGTTACAAGCCCCATTTTAAAGGTGGGTGCAGTCACCTTCCTCAGCTAGGCTTAGGAATTCTTAGTCGGCCAGGAAATCCAGCTAGTCCTGTCTCTCAATTTAATCCAGCAAAATCTCTCCCTCAATTTCAGCACTCTCTTTTACTAACCTAGATGTCCCTTCCAGACCATCAGCAAACCTCCCTTGGCTACATATATGGTAACATTGCAATATGTTTCTCCTTTCTGACATTTCTCTTTCCCAATCCCCATCACTCCTGCATACAACACACACACATACACACACACACACACACACACACACACACACACACACAAGATAGCTTTTTGTAGACCTATGCAGCCTCCATGTTTAGAAGTCATAGTTGCACAGTTTTGCCTTCTCCCAAAGCAGAGAACTCCTTCATGGCACTAGTGTCTTCTGGTCATCTAACCTTGGCTTGAACACCCCTGGAATGGAGTGGAGTCACTTTTCTAAAAGCAGCCCATTCTATTTGCAGGTCTTGCAACAGAAATCGGATGGTACAAAAGTGGATACTTTGAGTGGAATTTAATAAGGGCCATTATGTGGGGAAACCACAGAGATAATGTGGTGCCCCAGAGCTAGCACCCACCCCAGGCTTACCGAACTGAAGAAAAGAAGAGATTACAGGAATCCCAAAATAGACAGCAGCATGTTGCCCGTCCAAGGCAAAATCCCATGGAGGAATCTGGAATAATGAGTACTAGAACCTCACTCTCCCCTTGCCCTCTTGAACCTGTACTACCTCCCATTGGCTAAAATCGACCAAAAGTTGGGGGTTAAGACAAGGCTGGGACTACTGTGAGGCTAGGGAGGTGAGAGGCACCTGGGGCACAATTAAGGAGCACTTGATCCAGGAGCAATACGTGACCAAGTTAGATTTCTTCTAAGTATACTTTCCAAAAAGTTAAAAAGCATGACTCTCATAGAAATATAACGTGAATGTGTCAAAGATTTTATTCCACCCATTAGTGAATAAAGAGTAAGATGTTAAAACAGTTTGAAGGAAAATATAATAACAGATTTATGTAGTCGACGCAGTCAATACTAAAGTGAATATGCTAATACATGCAAAACTGGTTAATACCCTATAAGGCGATAAACTGAAAACTTTAAAATTATCTTTTCTACTAGGGGAAAATCAGTTATATCTCTATAGATAAATTCCATTTGCATTGCTATGGGCAAGAATCATTTGCACCGCTATTGGTTTTCCACCAGTTAACCTCTTCCAAATAGAGAGTCAAAGGTGCACAACCTTACAGACTTAATTCATCAAGTGTCCATCGAACAATTGCCCAGCATTCCACTGAAAGGAACTTAAGTAATCACCTCTTTTATTTCTAAGTACTGGATAATTTTTAAAAACATTTCTGTTCTGCCTGGAAGCTATTCAGATATTTTAAAATATCAGAGACATCTCATTTTTCTCCAGAAATCAGGTGCCCAGGATTGAATGCAGGTGTGCTATGAGCAGGAAGGTGTTTTATTTCAGCACTCAAAGGGAGAATTAAAACCAGTCATTATTAAAGCTGAGGGGATAATAGTAAGTGTAAATCCTATTTACTCTCTATTGCACTCTGAAGTGTCTGCCGAGAAAAGAGGTAGGACTACACATTTATAGCTATAACAGTAGGATAACAAGAAAGAAGCGTAGGATTAGTCAGACAAGTAATGCACAACAGATTACAAAGCAGCATCTAGTTTGTCAGCGTGCCCACAGAGAGACAATAGTTCATTTGATCCAAATACCACACTTTTGTATGAACAATAAATGCAGAATCAAAATATGAGCTTTCTATTTCAGTTAAGAGCTATGCAGGTTTAAGGGCTCTAATCGGAAATTAATGACTCAAAGGCAGTTCCATTTTATTTTTTTGCTTATTTTTTTTCATTGTATTTTTTGTCTAGTAAGGATAGTAAGATCGATCCTTACTATCTTGCTGTTTTTATTGTTTCTTTCACTGTTTTTTGCTTAGGACCTCAGAGGTAAAAAGAGTCTTGAAAATCTTCTAGACTAGAATTGTCTGATAGAATGATGATTAGAAGTGTTCTATTATCAGGGCTGTTAATAGCTACTAGTCACAAGTGACTACTAAACACTTAAAATTTTTCTAGGGCAGGATTTCTCAAACTCAGCATTTTTTAAAGTTGGGACCAGATAATTATTTATTAAAATTCCTCTACTGGCTGGGTCTGGTAGTTCACGCCTGTAATTCCACACTTTGAGAGGCCAAGAGTTCAAAAGCACCCTGGGCAACATAGCAAGAGCCCTCCCCTGAAAAACAAAACAAAACAAACAAACAAAACAAACACCAAAAAGCCAGCTGGTCACGGTAGTGCATGCCTGTCACCTGTCATCCCAGCTATTCAGGAGGCTGAGGTGGGAGTATCACTTTGAGCCCAGGAGGTCAAGGCTGAAGTAAGCCAAGATGCCACTGCACTCCAGCCTAGGTGACAAAGCAAGACTGTCAAATAAATAAATAAATAAATCTACCATGCTGAGTAACTGGTCCATGGGCAGTCATCCTATTCAACTTCTTCCTCATTCTTCCAGTCTTCAACAATCTTCATATTCAACTCCTATTGTCTTCCCCTCACACATTCTACAGTGACTGTTCCAAACTTTCCCACTCTGCTCAAACTCTTGACCTCACCCTGCCCACCAGTTCCAAGAATAGGAGCAAAGCAAAACAGTCGCAGCTGTTATATGAGATTACTTCCTTGTGTAATTCTGACATTCACTTAAAATTTTCTGTTCCCACAGAGTGATAGAGAATTGTGTTCATCTCTGAATTTCTCCATGCTGTGAGAAATTCGTACTAGGGTTACCTGTCTCCTTGGATCTGAGGGGAGACACCCAGTATAGGGGAAAAAAAAAAAAAAAACAAAAAACACTGAATGAAGATACAAGAGGCCAGGGTTCTGCAACGGATCCTGTTAATAACTCATGGTTTCTGGGCAAGACCCTCAATCTTTCAGGCCTCAGATTCCCTACTGCATAACAGAGAAATTTTTTAAATAATTTTTTTTCTAAGATTTTAGATGATCTTTTCAGGTATAGACCTTTAAAGTTCTACCTTCTTCTTTGCTGTTCAACTTTTAAACAAAAAATATTTGTGTTTACTATGTTCCATCATTGGGCTAGCTGCTAAAAATGCAACAGTGACTAGAAGAGATTTGTTTTCTGCCCTCATGTAGTGTTGTGGGAAAGCTGACTACCTGTCCAATGCTCCACCCTAGGAAAGCCCAACCTTAGAGAGCCATCAGTCTAAGCAAACGGTTGTATTGCTGTATTCCTAGGCTAACACACAGGGTACCAAAGAGTGAGACTAGGCCTCCCCTTAGTTCATGGTTTCTTCCATACAGCTATGTTAACTGCTTAGTAGAACCAGAGAATATATGCACATGACTCAACAATGAGCACAGTAAAGGTGTCAGCCTATCACAACAAACTTATGGCTGAAGCAGGATTTTACCCCAGACTTACTCTTTTAGTTGCTGGGGATCTGGGGAATTCCAGATTAGGGGCTAGGGTGACCATGGCAGTAGGTCAAGTCTTGAAGGACCTGGGGAAATTACTCTTTCTTAGCAATTATGGAAATATTTAAATATTCCAACTACAGGGTGGCCATACTGGTATCTTGCTGCTGAATATCAACCCTAAGTAGAATTGATGAGCCAATATAGACACACAGCTATGTGATTTATCAATAACACTTGCCTTTCCAGAGTCACCAGGAGAAGATTTCAAGAACCCCAACATTTCTTAGAGGTGCCTTCTTGGATTTATGTGTGTATATAAACCTTGAATCATAACTTTAGCTTCTTCTTTTGACTCTACCCAAATTTCTTCTGAGTCCAAAGTAGGCTCATCCATTACCTCCTTGTATTGACTTGTTTTCTTAAAATGTGGAACAGCTTAGGGTCCTAGACTACCTCATGTGTCCCAGTGTAATGTTCTTCCTTGGAAATAAGTGTAGCACTAGTTATTTTCTGCCAAGTATGGGAAAATCATGTTATGCTTCCATAACACAAATTATGCAAACTACTATTCCACATCTTCCCTTTCTCTTTCCCTTCCTCTCTTACCTCCCTTCCTTCCTCCTTTATGTCCTTCCTTCCTCCTCCCACTCCTTTGTAATTTATTCATTTAAAATACGTTTATTGGCCGGGCGCGGTGGCTCACGCCTGTAATCCCAGCACTTTGGGAGGCCGAGGCGGGCGGATCACAAGGTCAGGAGATCGAGACCACGGTGAAACCCCGTCTCTACTAAAAATACAAAAAATTAGCCGGGCGCGGTTGTGGGCGCCTGTAGTCCCAGCTACTCGGGAGGCTGAGGCAGGAGAATGGCGTGAACCTGGGAGGCGGAGCTTGCAGTGAGCCGAGATCGCGCCACTGCACTCCAGCCTGGGCGACAGAGCGAGACTCCGTCTCAAAAAAAAAAAAAATACGTTTATTGTATACCTACTTCATGTAAAGCACTATTCTAAGTACTGAGATGTAACCAAAAACAAAGTCTTCTACTCTTAGGGACATGGATGAAAAACTAAAGAAGTTTAAGCTTCAGGGTTCTTCACCTGCACCAGATTTTTCTTAGGCCCCATGAGGGGCCCTAGAAACATGTTCAACTGGTTTATATTTATTTTTTTAAATTATGAAATCTGCAGAAGATATTTTAGTTGCAATAGGTTAACAATGCTGTCTCCACTCCAATTTTGTCACCATTACACTTCTTTTTATATCAGATAATATTTGAGTGGCAGAAGATATTTTTGGACTCCATCTAAGGAGAAGTCGAGTTAGAAACAGATCTAATGTAGGCTTAATAGGATGTATATGGGTGGTATGAAGTCACTTCTGTATGAAGTTATTTAGTTGTTCTAATGTAGGGATGTCTTCCAAGGATACTACCACTGCCTATTATGCTAATTTACCAGTACGTTGTGTACTGTGTGACACAATGGTACAGACCCCAAAAATATACCATGAAATTAAATTGTCCTACAGAAACAAGTTCTAAAAGTTTGTGACCAGAGTAGGAGAAGCAAGATTGAAACAAGATTTAAGTCAGAAGCTAGTTGTGAAACACTCTTCCAGTCATTAGACAAATACAATTATTAGAGGGGATTTGAGTTACATTAATTCTTACTCAAAAAAATTATCTCTTGTTGGCAATATACTCAATAAAGTATACAGTTATAAATGCACTATACATTTCTTAATAGGAATTGTACAAAATAGAATTCATTAGAATTCTTGTGTTTGTAGGGCACAGATTTGTAGCAATGCTTCAGTAGGTTTGTCTGGGTATTAGGATGCATGTTTTGTAAATTCCATTTATCAATAATAAAAACAAACTAGCCAGCTGGGTGCAGTGGCTCATGCCTGTAATCCTGGCACTTTGGGAGGCCTATGCGAGTGGATCACCTGAGGTCGGGAGTTTGAGCCCAACATGGGCAACATGGTGAAACCCTGTCTCCACTAAAAATACAAAATAAAATAAAATAAAATAAAATTAGCCCAGCACGGTGGCTCACACCTGTAGTCTCAGCTACTCAAGAGGCTGAGGCATGAGAATCGCTTGAACCCAGGAGGTAGAGGTTGCAGTGAGCTGAGATCATGCCACTGCGCTCCAGCCTGGGCAACAGAGTGAGACTCAGTCTCAAAAAACAAAACAAAACAAAAAACTATCCAAGCCCTAGAAGAAAGACTGAATTATTTTTCTTTCATTAGAAATATATTGCAAAATTATTTTCACATGCAGAGACAGTCAAATGAATATGTAGCAAACAGAAAAAAATAGAGAAGCATGACAGGTGCTTAATTAATAAAAATATTGTATTAATTTTTTGCTACCTAGACTTTTAAAAAGTATTTGTTCTGATTTCTTATTTTAATTAGACATATATTTTGTACCTCATTTAACATTCTTTACTTTTCTTATATAGGGCTCACAAAATCTTCATGTTTGTGAATCATAAAACTTGGATCCACCCCTTCTCATAGAGCTGATACTTTGTTGGGAGAAGACAAACAATAAACAAATATAACATAGTTGGGAAATGGCAAAGCTAAAAAGAAAGATAAGTTTAAGGGACAGGAAGCCCAGGAAGTATGGCATTTTAGATAGATTGGCCAACGAAGAGCACTAAAAAAACAAAAACAAAACAACAAAAAAATCAACATTTTATTTGAATCACACCAGTTTTTCTACAATGTCCTTTTGCTGTTCCGGGGTCCAATTCAGGATATCCCACTGACTCCCATCGTGTCTCCAAACTGTTCTCCAATCTGTGATAATTGTTCAGTCCTTTCTTGTTTTTTATGACCTTGGGAGTTTTAAAGAATATTGGCCAAATAGTTTGTAGAAGGTCTATCTGATGTTTTCTTATGATTAGACTGGGGTTATGAGTTCTGGAGAACAGTACTATAGAAGTGAAGTGTTCTTCTTATCACATCATATCCATTAGTACATGTCAACAGCGTAACTTTACTGGTGATATTAAACTTGATCACTTGATTAAGATGGTGTCTTCCATGTTTTTCTATTGCAAAGCTATTATTTTTCCTTTTCCTCACTCTTATTTGTTAGAATATTTGCTAGAGTCACTAAAGGTCAGCATGCATTCAAGGGTAGAAGAAATAAGCTCTACCTCCTGAAGGAAGAAATATCAAGTATTTGTGGACACATATTGTAATAGGTGTGTAGTGGTATTTCACTGTGGTTTTAATTTACATTTTTCTAAAGAAAAATGATGTCAAGCATCTTTTCACACACCTATTTGCTAACTATATATCTTCCTTGGCAAAGTGTCTGTTCAGATGTTTCTCATTTTTAATTACTTATTTGTTTCTTATTAATGAGTTGTAAGAGCTCCTGCATTCTGGATAGAAGTCTTATAAAATACATAATTTACAAGTATTTTCCCTTTGTCTGTGGCTTGCCTTATCATTCTATTAGCATTGTCTTTGGCAAAATAAAAGTTTTTAATTTTCATAAAGTCCAACTTATCAGTTTTTTAATATTATAGAATGTGATTTTGGTGTTGTATCTTAAAACTCATCACAAGAGGATGGTGTCAGCACTATGGCACAATAGGAAGCCAGAGAGCTTCCTTGCCCTGACAAAGACACCAACTTGCAGCAACAATGCATGGATCAATTTCCCTTATGAGAAATCAAGAAACCCCTTAAGATGCCTCTGCACTCCAGAAGAGCATGAAACCAGCTGTGTCAAAGTCAGTATGAAAATTTGTGCCACTCACTGACCATAATCCTCTCCCTGGATCAGTGTGGTAGGATCTGGATAAAATTCCCAGCTTCTGCCTTTTCCCTGTAGAGAGAAGGTGAAGATTGAAGCATACATTGATTTTTGGGGGTGGTTGCTCAAGGGACTGGTTGCTGTCTTGCCTAAATCTAGGTGCTAACAGGAAAGTCTGTGAAGATGGGGACCACTAAAGGTGACATTGTGAAGTAGCATGCACTTGTTCATCATAATTCCTCCTGTTGGCTCAGTGCAGAACAAGTGGAAGAAAACCCTCAACTCAAACTTCTTCCCGGGAAGGGAAAGACTTGGAACATGTATCCAGTGTTCTGGCTTTTCAGGGGACTGATTTCTGTCTCTCCTGCCTCAGAGAATGGACAAAATGTAGTATGTTATAGATACTTTGCTGTCAGGGCCACTGACAACAAAAGATAGCTAGACCTAGGTTTGCTACTGCTCCAGAGGATTTGTGAAACAGCAGACAAAAGTCTGCTCAGCAACCTCTCCTTTAAAGACAGAAGGAAACAGTGGAATATGCATCCAATGCTCTGGCTTTTCAGGGAGCTGCCCAAAGAACTGGTTTCTGCCTTACCTGACTTGGATTGCTGATAGGATTCAACATACTCTAGAAGCCTAGGGGGCACAGCGAAAAACAAAGTGCTGAGTGGCTTGCTATTGGCTCTAGAGAACCAATAGCACTACAGACAGACACCAAAGAGAGCAAGAGATTAGGGCTCCTGAAAAGAAGAAAACGGTGAATCCTTCTATTTGGGAATTTATATGCACAACTCCAGAGAAAATACATTCACAGAAAAGGTTTGAGAAACCCTTACAGTCTTTAGCTGGGCTGCTTGATGAAGGTCTTTCTCTGTATGAAGACAGTCCACGAAGACTGGAAGGGGTGGTGGTTGTTTTTTTCAGTGTATAAATGTCAGCACAAAGTTGTAACACATAAAGAAACAGGGAAACATGGTCCAATTAAAAGACCAAAATATCTCCTAAATTAACTCTAAAGAATGTAATTACCTAAAAAACTCAAAATAAAGGTGTCCAACAAGCTCAGGAAAGTGATTTATCAACAAAATGAAAATATCAACAGAGATTGAAAATGTTGAAAGGAACCACACAGAAATTTTGGAGCTGATGAATACAATAACTGAATTGAAAAATTCACTAGAGAGATTCAACTGTCAACTTAATCAAGCAGAAGAAAGAATCAGCAAAGACAAAGACATTTGAAATTTTCCATCCAGAGCAACAACAACAAAGTAGGATGGGTTAAGAAAATCTAAGGGACTAATGTGACAATAGCAAGTGGGCCAAGTTATGCATATGGGAGAAGAGAAGAGAGAGAGAGAGAGGGAGAGAGAAAGAGGCAGAAAGTTTATTTGCAGAAACAAAGGCCAAATATTTCACAAATCTGGAAAATGAAATGAACATCCAGATTCTGCAAGTACAACACACTCCAACTAGATGATTAGAAAGAAGTGTACACTGCTAAAGCAAACTAAATATGGCCTGAGAAGGACTCCATACTTCTATGTTTGAGTCCTTGTGGATGAACTGTAATGTAGCTTAATAGTCAGACAAGATTTAAAACCTATCTTAGGAGTATGTGCCTGTAACAACAACTGAGTCTTGGCCAATCCCAGTGGCCATACTTTAACCACTCATAAACTGTTAATTGTTCAAACTGTGTTCAAATAAGGCAAGCACCAACCTGTAACCAATCCAGCTGTTTCTGTACCTCACTGCTGATTTCTATATATCATTTCCTTTTTTTTTTTTTTTTTTTTGGTCTATAAATCTTCCACTGCGCTGCAATGAAGACTCTGTGAATCTACTGTGATTCTGGGGGCTGTCCAACGTGTGAATTATTCATTGCTCAATTAAACTCCTTTAAATTTAATTCGGATGAAGTTTTTCCTTTATCAATACCAATATATATTATAATCAAATGTCAAATGGCAAAAAAAAAAAAAAAAAGAATTTTGAAGACAGCAAGAGAAAAGCTACTCATCACTTATGAGGCTATGAGTGAATTTCTCAGCAGAAACATTGCAAGCCAGAAGCGGGGTGGATGAATATTCAAAGTGCTGAAAGAAAAAATAATTGCCAGCCAAGAACAGTGTAACTGACAAAACTGCCCTTCAGAAATTAAGAGAGCTGGGGACAGTGTTGTGCACCTGTAGCCTCAGCCATTCAGGAGGCAGAGTTGGGAGAGTCATTTGAGCCCAAGAGTTTGAGGCTGCATAGTGCACTAGGATATCACCTGTGAATAGCCACTGCAGAGCCACTGCATTTCAGCCTCAGTGACATAGCGAAATCCCTTTCTAATTAAAACAAACAATAACAAAAAAGGAGAAATAGAAACTTTCCCAGGTAAACAGAAGCCGAAGGAATTCATCGCTTTACAAAAAGCGTGAAAGGGAATTCTTTAAGTTGAAAAGAAGAACGCTAAACAGCAACATGAAAACACATGAAAGTAGAAAACTCACTTATAAATATAGGATACTGTAATACTGAAATGGTAGTGCATAACATATTTTAATTTTGGTATAGAAGTTACAAGACAAAAGTATAAAAATAAGTGTCACTATAAAATATGCTAATGGTACATATTATAAAAATATGTAATTCGTGACATTAATAACATAAAGTGTGTGAGGGGAGTAAAAGAGTAGAGATTTTGTATGCAATTGAAGTTAAATTGTTAGCAACTTAAGATACATGGTTATAAGATTTTTTATGTAAGATCCATGGTAGCTACAAAGAAAATACCTATAGAAAATACACAAAAGAAAATGAGACAGAGTCACAACATGTCACTAAAAAATCACTGAAACAAAAAGGAAGACAATAAGAGAGGAAAACAGGGACAAAAAAAAGTTATAGGACAGACAGAATACAATTAATTATGCTCCTGTCACCCATGCTAGAGTGTAATGGCACAATCACGATGCACTGCAATCTCTGCCTCTCAGGTTCAAGTCATTATCTTGCCTCACATCCCAAGTAGCTGGGGTTACAGGTGTCCACCACCATGCCAAAAATTTTTGTATTTTTAGTAGAGATGGGGTTTCACCATGTTGGCAAGGCTGTTCTCAAACTCCTGACCTCAGGTGATATGCCCACCTTTACCTCCCAAAGTGCTGGGAACAGCATCCAGTCAGTAATTACTTTTAATGTAAGTGGATTAAACTTCCCAATCAAAAAACAGAGTAGCACTGAATGGATTTAAAAAACAAGTCAACTATATGCTGTCTACAGGAAACTCACGTTAGATTTAAGGACACATATAGGCTGAAAGTAACAAAGATGAGAAAACATATTCCATGCAAATGGTAACAAAAAAGAGCAGAAGTAGTCATACTTACATCAGAAAAAAAGAGACACTAAGTTTAAAAAGTCACAGGGGACAAAGCACGTTATATAATGGTACAATGGCCAATTCATCAAGATATATACAATGATAAATACATATGTGCCAATGATCAGAGCACCCAAATATCAGACTCAAACATTGACAGAATTGAATAGAGAAATAGACAGCCACACAATCATAGTAGGATAATTTGATTATACACTTTAAATTTAGTGGATAAGACATCCATATAGAAAACCAATAAGGAAATGATACTTGAACAACACTAAAAGAAACATAGGGGAAAATCTCCATGACATTGGTCTTGACAATAATTTCTTGGATCTGACACCAAAAATACAGGCAACAAAAGCACAAATAGACCAATAGGACTTTAAAAAACTTCTGTGTAACAAATAGAATAATCAAACAATGGAAAGACAAAATACAGAATGGGAAGTAATATTTGCAATTCATATGTCTGATAGGGGTTAATATTTTTAAAAAAGGAACTTGAATGACTCAATAGCAAAAACAAACAAACACAAATCCTAGATAACCCAATTTTATAAATCGGTAAAGGACTTGGATAGACATTCCTCCATAGAAGACATACAAATTGCCAACAGGTATGTAAAAAGATGCTCAATCTCACAAATCATCCGGGAAATGCAAATTGATTCCTCTGCAAAGAGATATCACCTCACACCTGTTAGGATGGCCATTAGCAACAAAATAGAAAATAGGCTGGGCATGGTGGCTCACACCTGTAACCCCAGCATTTTGGGAGGCTGAGGCAGGTGGAACATGAGGTCAGGAGATCGAGATCATCCTGGTTAACACGGTGAAAACCCATCTCTACTAAAAATACAAAAACTTAGCCAGGCGTGGTGGCACACACCTATAGTCCTAGCTACTTGGGAGGATGAGGCAGGAGAATCACTTGAACCCGACAGGTGGAGGTTGCAGTGAGCCAAGATCGTGCCACTGCACTCCGCCTGTGTGACAGAGTGAGATTCTGTCTCAAAAAAAAAAAAAAAAAAGAAAGAAAGAAAGAAAGAAAATAACAAATGTCGGTAAGGATGTGGAAACTTTGGCATTCTTGTGCACTGAATGTGGTAACATAAAATGGTGCAGTCACTATAGAAAACCGCATAATGTACTGTATTAGTCTGTTCTCACACCGATAATAAAGACAAACCCAAGACTGCATAATTTATAAAGGAAAGAGGTCTAATTGACTCACAGTTCCACAGAGGCTGGGTAAGCCTCAGGAACCTTACAATCATGGCAGAAGCAAATGGGGAAGCAAATACATCCTTCTTCATGTGGCAGCAAAAAGGAGAAGCTCCAAACAAAAGGGGGAAAAGTCCCTTATAAATCAGATCTTGTGAGAACTCACTCACTATCATGGGAGCAGCATGGAAGTAACCACCCCCATGATTCCACTACTTCCCACTGGGTCTCTCCTACAACATGTAGGACTTATGGGAACTATAGTTCAAGAGGAGATTTGGGTGGGATACAGCCAAATCATATCAGCATGTTTTTTAATGAAAAAAACCCACAAAATTGATCATCAAATTCATAGAGATTTTCTCCTGTTTTCTTCTAGAAGTTTTATGGTTTTAGGTTTTACATTTAGACCTATGATCTATTTTTAGTTAATTTTTATATAAGCTATGAAGTATATGCTGAGGTTCCTTTTTGGCATACGAACATCCAATTATTCCATC
Source organism: Macaca mulatta (assembly GCF_049350105.2). NCBI lineage: Eukaryota > Metazoa > Chordata > Mammalia > Primates > Cercopithecidae > Macaca > Macaca mulatta. Next base: position 173,549,451 of record NC_133406.1, read on the forward strand.
ACTATTTATGGAAATGACTATTCTCTTTCCATTGAAATTGTGTGCCTTTGTTAAAAATCAGGCAACCATATTTGTGTATTTATTTCTGGGCTCTCTATTCCATTCCACTTATCTATATGTATATCCTTATGCTAGTACCACAGTCTTAATTACTGTAGCTTTATAGTGACTCATGAAATTGGATAGTGTGGGTTCTACAAGTTTTTTCTTCTTATTTATAATTTTTTGATCATTCTATTTTCTTTGTCTTTTCATGTACATTTTAGAATCATCTTGTCATTATCTATAAAAAATATTGCTGGAATTTTGATAGGAATTACATTAAAACTGTAGATAAATTTGGAGAGAATTAATATCCTAACAATATTGAGCGTTTCTATCTATGAACAGAGCATAGCTCTTCATTTATTTAGTTCTTCATTCAATTCTTTTTTCAGTTTTGAGAAGACCATTTTGATAAGGAGACATTTGAGTTAAGACCTGAATTAAGTGAGGAAGTGAACCATCTGTAGAAAGAGTGTTTCAGGCAGGCAGTATAATAATAAGTGCAAAGAGTGTTTCAGGCAGGCAGTATAATAATAAGTGCAAAGGCCCTGAAGTAAAGTATGGTCGAAGTAGTCTAAGAACAGTAAGGAGGCTAGAGGAGAAGGTGGAAAATTCTTCTTGTTTGATTCCTGGTAGCATTACTTCAACAATTATTTCTTCACCCCAGCAGCAGCAGGGTCTTCCTATAGTAGTAGCTGAATGGAGTTTGTAATTCTTGAATTTGCAGAATTAGCCTCATTACCACGTCACCCCGCCACCTCCCCTACCACCCTCATTAGTGAACAGCACCAACCAGTGGAGTGGAGTGAAGTGGTGTGAAGAGGAGTAGAGGATCATATTACAAAAGTAACAAGAGGCCAGATTATATAAAGTCTTACAGTATAAGACTGTAAGGCATTGAATTTTATTCAGAGAAAGAACAGAAGTGATTGAATGTTTTTGAGCAGAGGAGTGATGTCTGACTTATCTTTAAAAAGATCATTCTGAGTGCTGTGTGCAGAAAGGATTGATGGGAAAAGATGAGTCCAAGATAGAAGCAGGGAAACCAATGATGAGACAATTACAGTATTTCAGCAAGAGCAGATGGTGGCTTGGACTAAGGCATGAGTACAGGAAGTAATAAATGTTGGAATATAGATCTATTTTAAAGATAGCGATGCGAGTTGCTGAAGGTTAGATGTGGGCTGTGAGAGAAAGAGAGGAATTAAAGGTTTTTGTTCTAAGCAACTGGAAGGATAGCATGTCCATCAACTAAGTTGGGGAAGACTGTGAGAGTAGAGGTTTCAAAATTGTTTATCTAGTTTAGAATGAATAGGCAGGGGAAAAAAGATTCTAAAATATTTATGCACCATTAAATTTTAAGTACGGAATCTAAGAACCTGCATCATACATCTGAGTACACTCCAATAGCAACCATCAGGGATAAACAGCAGCCTATGCATTATGGCTCGAATGTGAATGGTGAGGGTAAGGCAATAGGCAGAGGGGAGGAAAATAATATTTTAATTAGTAACTCAAATTATTATGCCTCTAAAGGAGCATGTAGGAATGATATCTGGGGCTCAGGAAGACCTCACTGAATATTATATACTTTACTTGAGACTCAAAGGAGTTAGCCAGAGGAGGAAGCTGGAGTTTGTAGGAATGGGAGGTTAATCCATAAGCCAAGTGATGAACAGATGCAAAGGTCAAAGAATGAGAAGATGTGTTTGACAAAGTAAAAGAACAAAAGCATAAATACAGAAGGGAGAGCCAAATTGAGAGTATTGTGAAATAAAGCAGGAGATATATTTTATTCTAATAACCAGATCTGCATTTTTTTTTTTTTTTTTTTTTTTTTTTTTTTTTTTTTGAGATAGAGTCTCACCCTGTTGCCTAGGCTGGAGTGCAGTGGTGTGATCTCGGCTCACTGCAACCCCCACCTCCAGAGTTCAAGCAATTTTCCTGCCTCAGCCTCCAAAGTAGCTGGGATTACAAGCGTCCGCCACTATGCCCAGCTAATTTTTGTATTTTTAGTTTGATGGGGTTTCAGCATGTTGATCAGGCTGGTCCCAAACTCCTGACCTTGTGATCCACCAGCCTTGGCCCCACAAAGTACTAGGATTACAGGTGCGAACCACCGTGCCTGGCCCAGATCTGTATTTTTACAGAATGAATTGGAGGGGGAGAGTCATCTAGCCTGAAGACTAGTTAGGATGTCATTGCAGACGTCTTGATGATGATGGTTATGGCAGTGGATTCAGACTTGAGAGATATTTAGCAGCTTATATATGGCAAGTTAGAAGAGACAGGCTCTGAGAATGACTACTAGACTTCTAAGGTGGCAACTTGGCAGATGGCGACACCTTTACTAAAATGGGTGTGCCACGTATTAATTGTCTCTCAGCTCCAAACCTACTCTTTTATATTCTACTTTGTGAAGCTGATGGTTGTATTCTGCAAAACACATTTCTGCTTTGCTGGATGGTTCTTTTTTTTTTTTTTTTTTGAGGCGGAGTCTCGCTCTGTCACCCAGGCTGGAGTGCAGTGGCCGGATCTCAGCTCACTGCAACCTCTGCCTCCCGGATTTACGCCATTCTCCTGCCTCAGCCTCCCGAGTAGATGGGACTACGGGCGCCCGCCACCTCGCCCGGCTACTTTTTTGTATTTTTTAGTAGAGACGGGGTTTCACTGTGTTAGCCAGGATGGTCTCGATCTCCTGACCTCGTGATCCGCCCGTCTCGGCCTCCCAAAGTGCTGGGATTACAGGCTTGAGCCACCGCGCCCGGCTGCTGGCTGGTTCTATGTAAACTCTTCCATACGTGGCACTAGAGGGATACTGGGTAGCTGGAGGAGAAGAAAGGAAATGTTTCTTCCCATGTGCTTCCTGGTGGCATCAGTCTAGCAATGATTCTTCCTCTCAGAAGTAGCAAGTTCTTCCCATAGCAGTAGCTGAATGCAGTTTGCAGTTTTCCCTAAATTTAGAGAACAGCCTATATCACAGCATTGTGTTCCCATTCCACTTCCCCTCCTACCCCTCCCTCCCCTACTCCCCTCCCACCTCCATGTCCACACTGAGCCAACAGCACTAACCAGATAGTGTTCTCTCTTCAAGGGTCTGAATTTCAGGCTTATGGAGATCCTCTTTTGAACCCAAAGACCCTAGAATCACTTGAGCAGCATTTCTTCCTCAGAAGTCTGAGTTTTAGCTATTGGAGTTCCTCCTCTAAGTTTCTAAGTTTTGATAATTCTAGCCTCTTTCCTTTGTTCCCTCAGCCCTTCCTGCAGTTGCTACCTCCATGATACCTTATGGTTTGGGAGACTTCTGAAGTGTTTCTTTTTAAGCTTTCATTTACCTAGTTAACATTTTTTAATGTAAAATTACCTCAAATCAAATAATGTGTGTGGTTTCTGTCTCTTGACTGGACCTTGATTGATATAGAAACTGGTACTAGAAAAGACTTAGAAGTTGGGATTTGGGATTTGTTTGGTTTCGTCCTTGAGCTTGAATGAAGTGCTGAGCTCCCCACTAATGTGAAATAAATTCTGGTAATCCATGTCATGCAGAAGTATCATGATTCATTAAATTGTCACCTGCAGTTAATTGTGATGACATTCCTACTGAACCAAGTGCCTTAGGAGCATGTGCCTGCTGCGTCTAACTGTTAGCAGTAGTAATGCCTGTGAGGACTATGGTGTGGGATAGATTCTTTTTTTTTTTTTTTTTTTTTTTTTTGAGACGGAGTCTCGCTCTGTCGCCCAGGCTGGAGTGCAGTGGCCGGATCTCAGCTCACTGCAAGCTCCGCCTCCCGGGTTTACGCCATTCTCCTACCTCAGCCTCCCGAGTAGCTGGGACTACAGGCGCCCGCCACCTCGCCCGGCTAGTTTTTTTGTATTTTTTAGTAGAGACGGGGTTTCACCGGGTTAGCCAGGATGGTCTCGATCTCCTGACCTCGTGATCCGCCCGTCTCGGCCTCCCAAAGTGCTGGGATTACAGGCTTGAGCCACCGCGCCCGGCCGGATAGATTCTTGAGTTTAATAAAACACATACAGAAAGAATAACAAACTTGGGTCTTTACATTCTTTATAAAGTCTCATTAGAGTGCCAAAATGATTCGATAGCAGTCCTAAAAGAATCTCTCTTTTCTTGCAGCCACAGGGCTGATATTGTTAAAAATAAAAAAAAGACTTAATCGGCCAGTTACAATTTTTACAACATCAGTTGAATTTACAACCTTGCTAGGTCTTTCATGTATAAGTATAAAAAATGGAAAGAAAATGACCCTAAAACTTGGAATGAGTACACATTTGTTTGGGCTTAAATGGGGTTAAGAATTTTGAATTGTCAAGTCCTTTTGAGCCTCTTCTGACAGTGGGAGAGCACTGGCCAACGGATACTAATTCCTGGGCACTCACAACCCTGCAGTCTACCAGTTACACTGGGGGCTTATGTAGTGTCTTAGTCAGTTCAAGCTGTTTTAATGAAATATTATTCTTTGGGTAGCTTATAAACAACAGAAATTGATTTCTCCCAGTTGAAGGCTGCGAAATCCAAGATCAAGATGCCGGCTGATTTGGTGTCTGGTGAGTGCCTGCTTTCTGGTTCGTAGGTGGTGTCTTCTAGCTGTGTCCTCACATGATGGAAGGGATGAGGGGTCTCTCTCAGGGCTCTTTTGTAAGGCTACCAATTCTATTCATGAAGGCTTCACCCTCATGACCAAATGACCTCCTAAAGGCCTCACCTCCTAAAACTATCACCTTAGAGGTTAGGATTTTGTAAACATTGTCAGATTCAAAATGTAGTCACTTCTGTCAAACCCTAGCAAAATGGAGCTAGGGAAGGCCATGCTGGTAGGGCTCTCACACACAACTTGCCTGATAACACAAACTATCACAAGACATTTTTCCAAAACAGTTTACTACGTGAGTCACACAAAGACAGCTGGCAGCACAAGGACAGCTAGCCACTTACACAAGAACACATGCCTGACACACTGACTCACAAACCCAATTCTAAATGTAAAGGCCTAACTGAAACTCCAAGATGACAAGTCCTCCCTAAGGACTACTGACATTCACATATCAGAACTCTCCAGCTCTTGTAAGATGCTGCCAGCACCAAAAAACTTTCTTTTAAAACAAGTTGCATAAATCTCCTCTTTCTCCAATAAAATCCTAACCTTTTGCTCTGTTCTCCATACATACTGGAGGCCATCCTGGTTTGTATATAGGTCCCAAATTACAATCCTACTTCTTGTATACTATTCTCAAATAAAACCTTTCTACTTAGAGATTCGTCTCTATTTTTACATGATAATTTCAATATATGAATTTGTTGGGGGGGGACACACACATTTAGACTATAGAAGTGGGTCAGGTGATAATTGGAGACCTAGCCCAACTTTGAAACACAATGTGCTCAGTAGGTCTACAAATCCACTGTGTGTTTTTGTCTCCAGCTCTTTAATTGGAAGAGATATATGTTTAGGCATAATAGATATGCTTGGCAGCTGGTAAAATCCTTACAGTGTCTCTGTGGTCAATGGAATAAGGACCATGATAGTAGAAAGAGGAAGCCTCTGGAGCTTTCCTTCCCTTTCAGGACAGTACAAAAAAAGATATACCACATATTTAGAGGAACTGCAGAGATTAGTGCCATCATCAAAGACTTGAAAGATGGATGAATCCTATCACATCTCCATTTAAATAATCTGTTTGTCTGCTGCAGAAGGAAAATCTTATCAAATAACTGAGTGTGATTATAAACTTAATTATAAACTTAATCAATGTTAGTTGATGCTCCAGATGTAGTGTTTGTACTAGGGCGAATCAACATGACATTTCCTGACACCTAGTGTGTAGCTACTAACATGGCAAATGTTTTGTCTCTATATTAATTTATAGGGTTCAACTAAAACAGTTTACCTCTTACATGTCAGGGCCAGCAGTGTAGCATCATTGGATTGACATCCAATCTTTTACTCTTTGCCACAGTATAGTTCACAGAGATCTCGATCATCTTAATATTCTCATACAAAATATACTGGTTCAACACATTGATTAAATTATGTTGTTCTGATCTGATAAATGCAAAGTAGTAACTATTTGGATGGCAAAATAAGACAGCTAGGATCTCAACTGTCAGGATTCATTACCTGATACAGTAAAGTATAATAGAGAAGCAGAATGTTGGAGTTAAAGGGATAATGACGAGATTAGTTTCAGGCATGTTGAGCAGCATACCAGAGAGTTATCCAAGTGAAGATATTCAGGAGGCAGTCAGACACATTAATTTTGGAGTTAGAGAGAACATAAGTAATGTAGATTTGGTAAGCATTGGCAAACAATAAATCATAATTGAAACTATGGAATGGAATGAGATTTAGTAAGAATACACAGAATAAAGAAAGAAGACCCAAGACTGAGCCCTGAGGAATGTAAAACTTTAAAGCTCTGTGAGAAGAGGAGGAACCAGCAAAACAGGATGAGAAGGAGCAGCCAGAGTGCCAGGAGAGGTTTCAGAGAGTATGGGGCTCCAGAAGTCAAGGGAAGAGAGTATAGCTAAAAGAAGGGAGAATATCAGCAATGTAAATGCTGTAGAGTGGTCAAGCAGGAGGACTAAGAGTGTCCATTGGGTTTAGTCCCATGGAGGTCATGGGTAACTTTGCAGTGAACAGCTTCAGTGTAGTGGAGGGGGTAAAACTAGTTTGGTGGGGGTTAAAGAGTGCTTGCAGGGTGATTATAGAGAGAGTCATGACTGACTATGACTTCAACACATTACTGCTCCTTTACCCTGCTTATGCTTCTTCATAGGGTTGATAAACACTAAACTTGGTCATTGAAGAAAGCATTGACATTGTCAGAACATCTTGCAAAAGTAGGTCTTGTCCATCTGCCCCAAAGGAGGCAGGAGTGTCCAGTGGAGGAACACAGATTAAACGCTAAACAGACCTAGGACCAAATCTGTACACAGTCAGTTAGAGCTGTGGGATGCAGTGTATGTCTAATACTCCCTCTCAGCCCTTGTTTTCCTGTTTATATGTTGTTTCACCACACCTGCTTCTCAGAGTGGTTAGGGTGAAATGAGATAATGAATTACAAGAGTAGCACATTGCCAGGCTCATCATCAGTGGTCAATAAGTTCATTCCTTGCAGCCCAATATAGAAAAGTACAAGACACTGCAGAGAAGCTCCATGCTCTCTGGTTCTCAGAATTTTTAGAGTATTGTTCAAATAGGAAACATGTATGACTTTTGCTCCTTGGCTGTAAAGTAACCAGCTGTGCAACACAGCAGGTCACCGGGTATGATCTAGGCTGGCAGTGAAATAGGAAACTGGTGAATGCAGGTGGAAAACAAAAGAGGCCTATCTACATTCCACTATGAGAGGAGCAAGTGGGTCAAGGGAAAGGGAGAAGTGTGGGGAAAAGAAGTAATATAAGTTATGTTTTAAAAAACTGTGTACAGAATCAACATTCCCTCATGGAAAAACAGGATAGCTAAAGGCAATGTTTTGATAAAAAGACATGATTTAATACAAAGAAGAGTTTTTGCTAGTAATTCTACCCAGTAAGATGTAAAATTTATCAACCCACAAAGTTGACTTTTCCAAATACCTAAGTGTACCTAAGTGAGAACATTTAATTCAGTCTTTCTTATCTTGAACAACCTTTTAAGATATATTTCAGTATTTACTGTTTCACCCAATGATGCGTAAATACTCCATTTATAATTCTGTGATTAATATTACTGAGGTTAGGAAACAGATCTGAGGACCTAAAATACCAAAATTTACCCAAAAGTCTAAGTACCTATAACATGGGAAAGAGATAAAAATCCTCCTAGAGATGGCACCTATCTTATCTTTGTGGGTACCTAATAAGAATGCTTGACTCCACTAAACTCCACAGCATTTTACTGAGGGTCCACAGCAACCAAATCATTACTGGGGTTGAGAAAATCCAATGCAGTTGTTGGCCTGTGATAGGTCTTAAATATTTGTTAATTAATAAAGTAATTATGCTGAGAAAAACAGTAGTTGCCTGGATCAGCACTCTTATTTTTATTCTGTGTAATCACAACTTATGATTTTGAAAATTTATACCTGGCATTTAATATTTCCACGGGGTAGAACTTAAAATATTATCTCACCTCTACCATTGTTCTCCATTGCTGCCCTCTTTATAAAAGAGGGTTTCATTTTCATACAGGGTTAGCAGGAATAAAAAATGAGTATAAACTCTTTGGAGGTTGTTAATTTGGAATTTTCTCAATTCTAGTAATTTTCTATTAAAAAGTAGTCTTAACTAACCAATTCTACTTCTAGAAATTTATACTCACACAAAGTTGAATGGACAAGGATTGTTTGTAAACTGAAAAATGGCAATAACTTAAATGTCTATAGGGTTACATGATGATGCATCCAACTAATGGAATACTCTGAAGCCTTTGAAAAGAATGAGGTAGAGTTTAAGTGTTGCCACAGAAAGACCATCAAGGAATAGTAAGTGAAAAGAGAAAGATTGCATAATAATACTAGTGACAATAATTATAATAAACACTCATATTTACTATGTTCTAAGCACTTCATATTCATTAACTCATTTAATTCTCATCGTAACTCTATGAGGTGGGTACTATTGTCATCCTCATTTTACAGGTGCGGAAATTGAAGCACAGTGATGTCTAGTAATTTGCCCAAGGTCACAAAACTAAGTGTCAGTGGCAGTGTGTGGCTTGACAATTAGTGTTCTTTTCTGGTTCTATTCCAGATAGGTTTTTTAAAATGTGTAAAAATGTGTATATATGTATATATTTGCTTTTTATTATGAGGGGCATTGTTACTTCTAAAATAATAATTTTTTCTACAAGGATGTTTCTTAAAATACTGTTTTAGTTATTTTTCCTTTTGAAGTTAACAGTCGAGGAAGAGATTTAATCATTTTCCTTGTTTCCACTGATTCAATCGACTAAAATATCTAAACTGTGTTAGGCATCCTTGCCTGCCTCTGTCCTCAAGAAGCAACTGTCTAGTGGAAGAGAGTGATATGTAAACAAGTAATGCAAAGCCCCTTTGCTATGGTCTGTATGTGTCCTCCAAAATTCATATGTCGAAACTTAATCACCAATGTGATATTATTAAGAGGCAGGGCCTTTAGGAAGTGACTAAGTCATGAGGGCTCTGCTTTTGTGAGTAGGATTCATGCCTTATGTAAGAGGCTTCACACAGTGTTTGTCCCTTTCTGATCTTCTGTCCCTTCTGCCATGTGAGGACATGGTGTTCTTCCCCTTCAGAGGATGCAGTGGTTAAGGTGGCACCTTGATCTTGGACTTCTGTCTGCAGAAGTGTGAGAAAACAAATTTCTATTTTTTATATGTTATCCAGTCTCAGGTATTTTGTTATAGCAGCAGGAGCAGATGGATATTCTATAAAGGGGGTATATAAAGATGCGGTAGGAGAAGTGCAAAGGAGAGAGATCAATTATGTAGAGGGAAGCGGGGGGGCAGTGTGAAGGAAGGCTGCCCAGAGAAGAGGTAATGTTCTGCCAAAATACGGAAGGAAATGTAAGACTTTTTCAGGAGCCGGGTGAGAGGAGGAAGAGAAAAAGCAGTCCAGATGGAGGGAATAATGAGAGTAAAGACACAGAAGCCTGAACCCACGTTGCTGATTTATCTGCACCTTAAGGGAGGGAAATGTGAATAGTGCCTCTGGAGATGTGGGTAGGAACCACATTATCTAGCACCTTAGGCTACGTTAAGAACCTCATCCTGTGTGCCAGTTTTTTAAGAAACATTTGAAGAACATAGGTGTTCTCAAGTAACTCAAAAGATATAAACCAATTATACACATATAATTGAATATTATTCAGCCTTAAAAAGGGAGGACATTCTAACATATGCTACATTGTGGCTGAACGTTGAAGAAGCTATGTTAATGAAGTAAGTTCATCACAAAAGGACAAATACATGAGTCCACTCATATGAGGTACCTAGAGTAGTCAAATTCACAGAGACAGAAAGTAGAACACTCATTAATAGCAGAGAGGGAAGGAAGTAGGGAAACAGGGAGTGATTGTTTAAAGGGGAAAGAGTTTCACTTTGGGATGGTGAAAAAGTTCTAAAGATGGATTAGTGATGATGGTTGTAAAACGATGTGAATGCAGTTAATGCCATTCAATTGTATACTCGAAAAGGGTTAAAATGATTAATGTTATATCATGTATATTTTGCCACAATTTATTTATTGATTTCTTTAAGATGGTCTTGTGCTGTTGCCCAGGTTGGAGTGCAGTAGCATGATCATAGCTCACTGCAGCCTCGACTTCCTGGGCTCAAGCCATCCTCCCACCTCAGCCTCCTGAGTAGCTGCGACCACAGGGGTGCACCACCACATCTGGCTAATTTTTTTATTTTCTTGTAGAGACAGGGTCTCACTATGTTGCCCAGGAAGGTCTCAAACTCCTGGGCTCAGGCATTCCACCTGCTTTGACCTCCCAAAGTGCTGGTATTACAGGTGTGAACCACTATACCTGGTTTACCAAACTGTAAAAATAAAAAAAAATAAAAAAAAGAAGAAATTTAAAAAGATACAGACCAAGCATTTAGAAAAATAATTCAAAGTTCTTCTTTCTTAATCTATTAAAGTTCAATATGTAATTTCTTTGCTTAAACTGATCATAATGATTTGCTTCTGTTATACAATAATGACTACCATTTACCGAAAACTAGCTCTTTGCTAGCAATACATCCACAGAGATCAGGTTCAAGGAGGTCATCTAATTGGTCCAAGACACACAATAAGGAGTGTGTGTTTGGGGGTCGTCATTTCTAGGACTCCTACAATTGGAAATCAAGTCTTTTAGGCTCCAAACACCTTGTGCTTTCACCAATCCCCAAGCTGCTTATCTTGCTACTTTTTGGGATATGTCAACATTTTTCTTAAAACAACAAACAAACAAAACTTCCCGATCTGAAAAGAAAGTATTGTTTGGTGTTTTCTGGGTTCAGAAAATGTATGAAGCCAGAGGCACTGCAGAATGAAATTTTCGTTGAGTGTTTACTATTGATCCACATCTGATACTTTTGAAGGGTTTTGGCCCCCTGCAAGAGAGACTAAAAGAGCATTCAAAATTAGTCTAGACACAATGTACTGTAACTACTCGGCCGGCCACCTGTAACAGAGGGGAGGAAGGTCTGCACTTATGTTGCGGCGGTTATCCGAAGAATACGGCCTTCCAGCTCCTCGGCCACCAGACTCCCCCCGCCCCAGGTACTCATCCCGCGGGGAGACCCGGCGCGTGCTCTTGCGCAGGCGCAGAGCGACTGTCACCCAGCGTCTGTGGTTTGCCGCCCGGCGCTCTGGTGTCCCGATGTAGTTCCCCCGGGTTCTCTTTGTCCGCCTCGGGCAGGGGGGTCGCCGCTGCCCCTTCTCCAGGCCCTCTCTAACCCCTGCCCAGGCTAAGCCCGGCGCGGCCCTACCCTCTGACCCCGCGTTGCACAATGCCCGAGCAAAGTCTCCAGGGGTGTGAACCCCGGCGTCCCTGCCCCTGGGCGGGGACCGGCGGCAGCCAAGCGGGGAGTCGAGGCGGCGAGCGTGCAGCTGGCCTAGTCTGCGGTCTCCGACTCCTCGGGTCACCTGGGAACCGCAGCTGCAAGCCCCCGCGCCGCTAGGCCCAGCAGCCAGGCCCACGCCGCTGCGGCAGCCATGGCGGAAGTTCATAGACGTCAGCATGCTCGGGTTAAAGGAGAAGCCCCCGCGAAATCCTCCACACTCCGAGATGAGGAGGAGCTGGGGATGGCGTCGGCCGAAACGCTGACCGTGTTTCTGAAGCTGCTGGCCGCCGGCTTTTACGGCGTGAGCTCCTTCTTGATCGTGGTGGTGAATAAGAGCGTGCTCACCAATTACAGGTAGGGCCGAGGCGGCGGCGGCGGAGGCCGCGGAGGAGGAGCGGGCGGCGGCGGCGGCGGCGGCGGCGGGGCGCCGACTCCCTGGACTTTGACTGCCAAAGTTAAAGCCGAACAAAGTTGGGCGGGAGCTGGGGAGGGCGGGCGGCTGACGCGCGCGGCCCAGGCGGCGGAGCGGCTCGGCGCGCGGGCCTGGGGCAGGGGTCCGCTCTCTGCGCGGAGCTCTGGCCGGCCCGGCACGTTTGGGGCTCGCCTGCCATGCCCTCGGTGCACCGCCCCGAAAACCCTGCCCTTCAGAGAGATGGAGCAAAGTGACTCTTTTGGTGACTTTTGAGCCCTTATGTCTGTCGATCAGGGAGGAGAGCGAGGGAAGCCTCCCTCCTCAGCAGCCTGGACAGGGAGCCGGGGCTTCAGTGTCCCCTGCTCCCTCTGACAGCCTCTGGGGACGTGCGCATCCTCACCCTGGCGGACAGTTATTCCTTTGCTAACACTGGGACCCCGAGGCAGAAGTTGGTTTTTTTTTTTTTTTAAAGGTATGTGAAACCGTTGGAGAGATCTATATCTTCACTGCCTTGAGAAATCCTTTGCAGGCAGCGGGCTGAAATGGTAGACTCGGACAAGATGAGACAAGCGGCCGCCCGAGGCTACATCAGCGGGGTGGCCTGACAACCCACAGGCAGGGAGTTTTCTCCCAAGATTTTTGTTTGATTTAGGGGCGGACGTTGGTGTGGCTTGTATCGGAATGCCACATTAACGTTGCCGATGTGCAAATTGAATTCACGGAGCTAAGTCAGGTTTGTTCTGACCTTGTTTTTCCTTTGCCCTTTTTTGTAGATTTCCCTCCTCACTATGTGTTGGACTTGGCCAGGTTAGTTAGAATCCTCACCATTACGTGGTTTATGTTGTTAGAACTTCTGTGTGTCTTTATGTGTAGAACAGTGAATCTGTGTTCTCTGTTTACAGATGGTGGCCACAGTGGCAGTTCTCTGGGTGGGAAAGGCGCTCAGAGTAGTCAAGTTTCCTGACCTTGACAGAAATGTACCTCGAAAGGTAAAAGAAGAAAAGCAATACTTTATTTTGTGAAATGAAGTCGCTATGTATTAATATATTTTATCAGTGCCTTGCGTATTTTAAAAACTGCAGCCTCAAAAATGCCCAGTCTAGAGTAGTTATAATGAATGTAAAGAATAAATGTAGTAGGCCTACAATCTCTTTAAACTTAAGAGAAAAAATAACCTAGGAATATTCTTTTGTTTTTAATTAATGCACACTTGTTGAGAGTACAACAGTTTTTTGTAGTTTCTGTATCCATCTAATCTAGCCCAGGTATCCTGCATTCATTATTCTTTGGGTTTATTTTATATTCTTCTGTCTGCCTCTGCTTGACTCCAAATGACGATGAATTGCCTTTACTTTTTCTGCTGACTTTAGAGCCATGGGCTCTAATACATGATCATATTTTACAGCAAATAATGTTTCTGTCTCACATTGATCATATTCATATTTCTGTCTTTTCTCCCTGCCTTCCTCCCTTTCTTTCCGCCATAGTAATGTTGTTTATCCAAGGAGAAGTGTTGTTTGGGTGTTTGGGGGTCAAAATTGTATATGAGAACTAATCTTATGTTTTAAGTGGAAAAAATTTTGATCAAATAAAATTGTTTCTGTTTGAAAGGACCTTGTTTTAGCTATCTTTATTATTGAGTTTTGTTATCCCTTTTTAAATTTTCTAGACGTTTCCACTACCTCTACTATATTTTGGGAACCAAATCACGGGACTGTTCAGCACAAAGAAACTGAAGTATGGATAACTTTATTTTACTAGTGAGGTTAATATAATGTATTCTTAAAATTGTACTTGAATGTCAAATATTTAACACATTGTTATTGATTCTGGAAAAAAAATGAAAGGACCAGAAAGCTTCTATTACTACTAAATAATGAAGGTGGTGCCAAAGGTTTTAGTTGATGCTGTTTTCTTTGGAGAGAAAAGGAGTTTTTTGTTTTTGTTTTTTTACCCCTCATTTTGATGTCAGAAGTCTTAAAATGTTATACAATGCTGTGATAGGAGATTTTTATTATTTTTCTAGAGCCACAATAGTGAAGATAATATACTAGGCTTCCGGGATTTCAGTTCTTTAATATAGCTCTTAAATATTTTAGGCAACTTCCACACAGCAGTATTAGAGGGTAGGCACAAGAACTTTTGCAGTCTTTCTTCTAACGTGAAGTAAAGTAACATCAGATAGAACCCTGATAAAAATATTATTAATATCTTACCCATGGCATATAACTGTAGAGGCAACATACTTACTTTCAGAAAGAAGCAATAGCTCTCCTCTCCGTGGTAACACTATTTTTCCCTCTAACCTCCCAGTTTCTGGCTTCTGCTCTTATTGTAGTGTACATATCGGGTGTGTGTGGTATTAAAACAACACAAATAGAGAAACCATTGAACAGAAACCAGTGGCTTCACCACTACCACACAAGCTAAAACCCTGGCATTATAAAATAGAATGGACAGATTTCTGAGGATCAGGGACAAGGTGTTTTTCATTTCTTCCTTTAAAACCTAAGAAACCTGACAGAATGACCAGGATGATATCTCTGAAGAGGGTGCCAAGGAAGTCACATTTATCATGGGTGGGACATTCTTTTCCATTTCATTACCCACTGGGAAAGAAATGCAGGCCTTCTGCAAAGTGCTGCTTGTATAGAGTGTGCTTTTTTTCATCCATCTCATCCAACCATTCATTCACACCTATCTTTGATTGCCAGCTAAGTATAATTCACTTTGGAGTGAGATAAGATATATTCAGAAATAACTATATTGCAAGAGGCTATATGTTTGATTAGTACAAGCAAAATGCTCTGGGAATTTAGATGAAGACAAAATTAGATCCACAAAAGGACAGTCAAGACATTTCATGGAATAAGATTTTCATAGATGGTTTCTGGGAGGTCTAGTGGGTGGGAAGGGAGGTCAGACTAGTGAAAAAATGAGAAGGAAGCCTTTTTCTATTAAAAACTAACATGTTTACAGCTTAGAGTATTTGCGTAATTAGCAGAATAAAGTTTTGTAGTTAATGTTTCTCACTTCTAGTAGTTTTTTTAAAAGCAACTCTTTTAGGCTTTCAAGTAGGAATTGTTTCTAGAGAAAAGCAAGGGTTTAACCATAAATTAATCAGTATGGAATTTCCATAATGGAAGAATATAGCATTATTTTAACTACCAGTTTGGAAAATCTTAGTTTAAAAAAAATGTTAAATTCTATTTTACCTAATTATCTTTTTTTTTTCAGCTTGCCAATGTTTACAGTTCTGAGAAGGTTCTCCATCCTGTTTACAATGTTTGCTGAAGGAGTTTTACTCAAGTGAGCTAAGTTTTTAATATATCTGTTCTTTAAATCACCTTGAAAAGGTGCCTAGCATATGTGAGATACTAAATTATTTGTCTTATTCCTACCTTACCTTTTGAGAAGTTGAAGAAACCCTCTCTCTTGGCTGCTGGAATTGATAGTTTGTGGGAGTGGTAGTTGGGAAGGTCATGAATTGGAGTTGAAAATCTATCTGAACATGAGATTTACTTTCTAGAATTTCTGTGCTACTGCCACTGGGAGAAACTGGATCAGAAGCATAGGTATAGGTTTTAAATAGCATTCATATCTTAGCTCCTTTTACTACAAATGAATGTGACATTTTTCTGTTAAAGAAATTCTGCTTTACAAAAATTCAAACTCACTAATAATTGGTGAAAATTTTTAAAATGGGTATAATAACTTATATAACAATGAATTTTTGCTTCATCAAAGGGGTTCTTTTAAATATCCAGTTTCTCAGAAATGTTTAAAATATAATTGTTTATAGCTTTTGAGAAAGCATATCACACTTTTTGCTTCTGTTGTAAAATGAGTGTGTGAATAAAGTCGTGTGTATTTTAAAATTTTTTTATTTTGTAGGAAGACTTTTTCTTGGGGTATTAAAATGACTGTATTTGCAATGATTATTGGAGCCTTTGTAGCTGCCAGGTAAGATGTGGGCCTATGAATAGCACATTATAAAATATCAATAATTTTTGATAATAAATGATTACTTATGAATAACAATTTTTTATAGCCTATATAAGAATTGTATCTTTGAAAAGCGTATCAGTCTCTTGAAAAGGTTAAGTCTTTTTGGCTGTATTAGGATAAAGGTTGACAAAAATAAGATTCTTGGGATTGTTAAAAGTTAAATTGATGTAATTTAGAATTTGTTACTGTCGTTTTGCTGAGCACATAGCATGTGCCACACAATATGTTTGACATTTTACACATCTTATTATGTATTCTTCACAACACCTCAGACAGGTATGGGTATAATTTTCCTATTTTATAGTTGAAGAAACTAAAAAGTTCAGTAACTTGCTTAAGGTCACAGAGCTAATGGCAGAGCTGAAATTTGAATCTGTGGCTTTCTTCAGAGCCTGTGTGTTTTTATAAACCATGTGGCATTTCTTAATTTTGCATGCTGCTAAAATTTTGCATGCTGCTAAAGAAAAGCATGTCTCCTCTTCTGTGAGGTGAGGAAAATGACTATGAAACATTTGCTTGCCTTTTCAAATAATGAATAATAACATTGTTTTAATTGGCCTCACGTAAGCTACAACACAAATGCCATAACTTAGATATTCTATTAGGTTGTTAAAGCTTTTTCCATTTTTCTTAAGTTTTAGTTTTTTTTTTTTTTTTTGAGACGGAGTCTCACTCTGTCACCCAGGCTGGAGTGCAGTGGCTGGATCTCAGCTTACTGCAAGCTCCACCTCCCGGGTTCACGCCATTCTCCTGCCTCAGCCTCCCAAGTAGCTGGGACTACAGGCGCCCGCCGCCTCGCCCGGCTAGTTTTTTGAATTTTTTAGTAGAGACGGGGTTTCACCGGGTTAGCCAGGATGGTCTCTATCTCCTGACCTCGTGATCCGCCCGTCTTGGCCTCCCAAAGTGCTGGGATTACAGGCTTGAGCCACCACGCCCGGCCAAGTTTTAGTTTTAAAATACATTAGGAAAATGTATACCCACAGACCGAGAAAATTATAATGATTGCTAGAAGTCTTCTACAACATTTTAATCAGCCCAGGGCGTGCATGTATGTATTTGCTAATGCCACACATTCTGCCAGATGTATGTTTTCCATCAAAGAGTTCCAGTGTACTTCATGGATTGACTCGTTTACCTTCATCACATTCCCGTAGTATAGGAAGAAAATATTATCAGTCCGGTCCTATTTTACAAGTTCAATCTCCAAGTAAAATTTCATTCTAAAAAAAGGAGGGTGGCATAATTGGTTACTGGAAATTGGCTATATAGCTAACTGCTTTTCCTTCTATGTCCTATTCCCTCCTTGGAGAAAAAGTCTATACTAGCCTCCTACCTTTCGTTTTAGAGATGCCCTGCTGGTCTTGGAAACATTTCCTTGAAGCTGATGGGATCCAAAATTGTACCAAACAACAGGGGTTCCTTGGGGCTTTCTTGGGTCTCATTAGAAGTCTTGGTTCCTATGCAGTATCTCTGCAAAATCATAGTCTGTGGAGCCACTCTTTTAGCTAGGGTGCTGAAGTATGCTGAAGGCATACCTTTCTCAGATTTTCATTTATTCTGTTTAATTTACTGAATTCTTATCTGGTGCCTGGTACTCTTAAGTTCCAGAAATTTTTGGTTTCCCTAAACCCCCAAGTTATACTTCACAGGTTCATTGAGCAATTATTTAAGTATTTGAGTTCCTGCTATGTGCTTAGACATTGTTCTAGCTTGATCTCAGAGCTAACCATGATCCACACTTCAGAAATTCCACCCAGGGACCCAACTACCTATGCAAGATTGTCCTGCCTTTTGTGTGGACCTTCAGAAAATGACTTGTTAACGGCCTGTCCTTTTGGTTTTCTTGTCTATGAAATTGAGCTCTACCTGCTTCTGCCTGCTTCACAGATGTACTTAATGGTAATTTGGTGCTTGTCATCTGTCTTTGAATGCCGAGCAGTGTGCTATTAAATGACATGATTGATTGTTGCTAACTATGTGTTTAAATGTTAGTGCCTCTTATTTCTGAGGAATCCCTTATTGAGGAGAAATTGCAAACTGTGACCAGAAATCAAGAAATACCAGTAGCTGATAAAATGCCTAATATTCACTTCCCTAGATGAGAATATGTTCTTGTAAATGTTTTAGCTCATATCTATTTAAAATTAAATGTGTGTTCTTTAAAGTAAGTTGTTCTTAAAGTGTTGCTTATGTTTTGCAGCTCTGACTTGGCATTTGATCTGGAAGGATATGTTTTTATTCTGATAAACGATGTCCTGACAGCAGCAAATGGTGCATATGTAAAACAAAAATTAGATTCAAAAGTAAGTAGCAATCTAAAGCTTCTTTAACAGATGTGTACTGATGTTGGGAATGTCAGTTCATCGGAGAAAAAATGTACTTTTCTCCTGGTAAGTGTACTTTTCTCCTGGTAAGAAAGTACTTACCAGGGATGAGAAAGACATAGTGGCTCTGTGAGGGTAAAATTCCTGTACTTTGGTGTTCATAGAAGAAACTTTATTTTTTAATTAATTAGCAATTAGCTTTTAGTCCAGGCTTTTCTGGGATTGTGTGAATTTTGACTTCGTGTGGGGTAGGAAAGGTAAAGCGTGTTCACTGAAGTGTCTTTAAATGTTCATGGCTGTATTCTAGAGGACTTTCCGGGGATCTGGGAGGCAGAAAGAGAACTACCTGGAAACCTTTGGGCAGACTTGAAGGGAAATGAGTGTTGGAAGGGGCTGCAAAACAAAAATGGCCTTTATGTATTTGCCCTATAAATAATGGGAAATTTTAGGGAGCATTTGGATCTCTGTCTCTCTCAGGGGCAACACTGTGTTTCTTGGCCTTGGCTTTACCAGATATTGTTTGTTGTTTACTATATACTTTAAAAATGTTATTTTTAGATCAAGCCAGATTATTAGAAAGCTGAGTATTTGAATCATATTGTTTTTGCAACATTATGTTATGAGATT
The DNA here is from genome assembly GCF_049350105.2 of Macaca mulatta. NCBI lineage: Eukaryota > Metazoa > Chordata > Mammalia > Primates > Cercopithecidae > Macaca > Macaca mulatta. Next base: position 173,568,398 of record NC_133406.1, read on the forward strand.
ATATTACTGTAAGAAATAACTAAATGGACCTCAACTTTATATATCCTAGGGTTGCTAATTGAAGGAATTGTCTTTGATATCATAATGTATCCTATATGAGGACCCATATGAAATGCTTATCTTAGATGTCACCATAGTTTTTCCTGAGCAGCTGGTACATTTTTATCTCATAATTACTTCTTGTAACTGACCATGACTTTATCTTATTTTCCTATCCATGTTTTCTCTTTAACGGCTTAGTTTTTAGTCTTTCCTATTATATGTACAGTATTTCTGAAACTACTTAAGCTCCTTTTTGGGAGCTTAGATAATAAATAAATACAAGTGTCCTACCTGCTTGATAGTACTATTAGTACTTTGAATTGACCTTGCCTTGGCCAGGGACTTTGCCTGCTCCTCTAGAAAAGAAGTATAGATTGAATGTCTATCCCAGTAGTTTTCATTATTTTGCAGATAGATAGTTTTTTTTTTTTTTTGGAATAGCCTCAAAGAACCAAGGACAGTGTTGATTTGTTTCCAATGCATTTTCTTTAAATATGCATGTCTTGGCCTCCATTTATTTGCTTTGATGAATCTATATGATGGTTGCATTTTAATGGAAGCTACTAGTGAGAATTTTTATCTTTTTAAAATAGCTGGAGAAAAGGTAGCAGTTAGTGATTGGTCTTACTCTTTTCTTCAGCCCATTTGCTACTTTGGAAAATAGATACTATTAATGACATTTTATTTGTCCAGTAGCTTCAGTTGTCTAAAACAGCACTGTTCAATAGAATTTTCTGTGACATCGGAAATTTGTATTTCTGTGTTCCATTAACTGGTCATTAGCCATGCATGGCCCTTGAGCACTTGAAAATAACTGAGAAACTGAAATCAGTAGTTTTATGTGATTGTAATTAAACTGAAATAGCTACTTGTGGCCAGTGGCTACCATATTAGTACAATCTATAGTACATCCTAGAACCTAGAAAAAAAAACCAAGAACGTTTCTGAGTATTTTATTCCTAGGAGAGCCCTTCAGTTTCTCACTTAGAAATGACTATGACTTATTTGTAGTAGAACTTTTAAGTTCATTGATTACTTCTCGTAGCTCATATCTTACAAGCAACAAACTAGAAGGTAGAATTCTATTTAGAGGCAGAGAGGTTTACCAGCAGTATAAAAGGTCAGCCAACAAGAGAAACAGTCGAATTATAAAAGACAGAAATACTGAAGAAGAAAAAAAGATGTAGGGTCTATTAAACAGCCGTAAGGGCAACACTGAATAAGAACATACTACATAAACATAATAATACAGATTTTTGATGCATAACAGTGTGTCATAAGACATAATAATACATGTTTATGATGATGCCCTAAATCTAGTTTTAGTCAGTGTACTTTATTTAAGGAGGCAGGGAGAAAGACATTCAAAACAGTTAAAATGCATAAAGAAAAACAGAAGTTTTGGCATTTAGGTTTTTGCTGTTTGTCAGTTACTGGATGGTGTGTATCTGTGTGTACATGTGTGTCTCCATGCACATCCTGTACTTCCTGGATAACACTCAGGCCTCTGGCTGACTGGGCACCTTTCTTAAAGGTTGTTCCAGTATGACTTTCTTTTTGCTGCTGTACACATGAGGCACACCTTTACACTGATACTTGTGGTGACCATAAGCAGTCAGTTACTTGGTTTATCCCAGAGGCAGTAAGGCAGTACGGCCATGCTGAGGTGCTTTTTTAAACATCAGGAGTTTTCTTGTTTTGTTTTGTTTTTAGGAGTAAAGAAACAAAAGAATGGCTACTCCATAGGCAGGGCAGCCAATCAGGAGTTTTGTTACTGATAATATCAGGACTGCTTACAATCATAGTCCATTGAGTATTAGTCATATGGCGTAAAGATTTTGTGCTGCATTTTAGACCTGAATGTAGCTATCGAATTTAAAACTTAACTTTATAATACTACTTAAAATAATGCATGTTTATGATAGAAGTAGTAGAAAACGTGGATAAACAAAAGGAAGAAAACATAAATCTCCCTTAATACTATCATCGAGTGAGAAGCACTGTTTTGGTGGATATCCTTTATTTTGTGTGTATGTGTGTGCACATTTATCTGTATGTTAAAATTTTAAGCAAAGGAGGGATGATACATTTTCTAACTTGTATTTTTCACTTAGTACCATTTCTTAAACACCTTTCTATGGCAGTCAGCATCATTAAACATGTTTAGTGGCTGTGTAATGTTTTATTGTACAGCTGTGTTATAGTCTAGTCATCTAATCAGCTAGTTTTCCTTTTTTTTTTTTTTGAGATGGAGTCTCACTCTGTCGCCCAGCCTGGAGTGCAGTGGTACAGTCTCAGCTGAATGCAACCTCTGTCTCCTGGGTTCAAGTGATTCTTGTGCCTCAGCCTCTTGAATACCTGGGATTACAGGTGTCCACCACCAGACCAGTCTTAAGTTTTGTATTTTTAGTAGAGACGGGGTTTCTCTATGTTGGCCAGGCTGGTCTCAAATTCCTGACCTCAGGTGATCGCCTGTCTCGGCCTCCCCAAATGCTGGGATGACAGGCATGAGCCACTGCACCCAGCCTAATCAGCTAGTTTTCTGTTGTTGGGTATTTATTTCCAATTTTTCAGTGTTGCTTTTGAGAAGGCAGTTCAGCTTTTCTCATCAGTCAGTAATCTTTCAATCACAGGAGTTAGGCAAGTACTATGCCCCCATCCTTACCACTCCCTCACTGTCCCCCCTTCCCACCTCTCAAACCCTGGTCCGCATTTTCAGGAGACTGCTTCATGCTAAATGTTCCATAAGTGTGTGAATCAAAGGTGGACTCAGAGTTCTTATAGGCTCCCTGTGTTTGAAGATGTGTGTTGTCCTTTGTTGCTCCCTAGTAGTTAAGAACCCAATGAGTCATACTGTGTTCTGGGAGTTGTAGTTATAGTAATCTTAATCTTCATTGTACTTCATGTGCACATTTTCAGAAATACTTCACTGAGAAGTGCTGTCCGTTATTACTGGTCTAGGCCTGAGTCTGTGTGTCTGAATCTGGCCATCTTTTTTTGTTTGCTTGCTTTGTGCTTTTTGTTTGTTTGTTTTTTTGAGCTAGGGTCTTGCTCTGTTGCACAAGTTGGAATGCAGTGGCATAATCAGAGCTCACTGTAGCCTCCCTCGGATTCCTGGGTTCAAGGAGCCCTCCCACCTCAGTCTCCTGAGTAGCTGGGACTACAGGTGCATACCACCATTCCTGGCTAATTTTTTTTTTTTTTTTTAATTTAAGATAGGTTTTTGCTCTGTTAACCAGGCTGGAGTATAGTGGTACGATCTCAATCTTGGCTCACTGCAGCCTTGAACTCCCAGGCTTAAGTAATCCACCCACATCAGCCTCCTCAGTAGCTGGGATTTAACAGGCATGTGCCACCATGCTCTGCTAGGTTTTTTTTTTTTTTTTTTTTTTTTTTTGAGATGGAATCTCACTCTGTCATCCAGGCTGAAGTGCAATGGTGCGATCTTGGCTCACTGCACCTCCACCTCACAGGTTCAAGCGATTCTCCTGCCTCAGCCTCCCTAGTAGCTGGGACTACAGGCACCCGCCATCATGCCCGGCTAATTTTTGTATTTTTGTAGAGATGGTTTCACTGTGTTTGCCAGGCTGGTCTTGAACTCTGACCTCAAGTGATCTCCCTGCCTCAGTCTCCCAAAGTGCTGGGATTACAGGCGTGAGCCACTGTGCCCGGCCGTTTTTGTATTTTTTGTAGAGACAGTGTTTCACCATGTTGCCCATGTTGGTCTTGAACTCCTGGGCTCAAGCAGTCTATCCGCCTCAGCCTCCCAAACTGCTGAGTGTACAGGTGTGATGAGCCACCATGTCCAGCTTCATCCATCTTTCTTATATGACACTGCTAGGCTTCTAAAAAGCCCAAGACATACTCAGTGGCTCTTGATTCAGTTCTGGAAAGAGAATGGATTCAGAGGGATGTTTCGATATTGGTGTGTGTGTGTCTGTGTGTGTGTGTGTGTTCAGAATAACCTCTTTTCTCCTAGCGATTTTGAGGCAGTCAGTTGTCATTTTTTATTTCTCTGACCTTAAGCACTTGAGGAATTTATTTCAAGTAAGTATAAAATTTTGTAAGGTGCTTTTTTTGGTCTTGAAAGTTTAGGTTATTCCTTAATGTTTGCAAAACTTCTAACTTAATTCATTTGCTGTGTATGTTGTAGGGGAGGGTGTGTGTGTTTGTGTATGTATGTGTAGTTTGAGTGGTATTTTGTACAGTGTTGTATCTGCTAGAACCAAATGCAGATGAAACACCTAATTATTTACTGTCCTAGGAGCTGGGAAAATATGGACTGCTCTATTACAATGCATTGTTCATGATTCTGCCCACCCTGGCCATTGCGTATTTCACAGGAGATGCACAAAAGGTAGGATTTTCTAATTATGGTTTAATGGTTTATGCTGATGAACTGCATTATTATTTATGATAAAAAGATAGACTTTGTTGTTCAAAAGAAATATGCTTATTAAGTGACCGAAAACTGAGCATTTACTCTTTAAATTGCTGATGTCATGCTAACCTCTTTTCTTGGCGTAAACATTGGATAGTACTAAGATGACTCAAAATAGCCCTGCTGTCAACATAAAAATAGTGCTTGCCAGCTAGTGTCCTTTTCTTACATGCCAGAAGGATAGAGGAAGGGAATTTTTACATTTCTGCTAAACTGTAAAATAGGAATAGTAGTAAACTATCCTTAAGAAACAAAAACCTTGAAATAGTAAAATTCTCCAAATCCTAAACAAAATGCTAGGCGTTGCTAGAGGTTTTCAGTTTTAGTGTACAATTGTCATCCTGGTTTAACTCCCAACTTGTTTTTTTTTCCTTCAGGAGATATTTAGCATTGTTTCGCAACTTAACCATATAAAGAACAACTAATATAGTAGTTTACCAATTTTCTACAAATGTCTAGCTAAATAAATACAGAATAGAGTAGTAAAATAAATCTGGAGAAGAATTTTTCTCTAAAACAAGCCTATATAGGAGACAAATTGATAACATATTGTTAGAATTCACAACTTTCTGCAAACTAAATGGGAATCTAGAATTATGGCAAAGATTCTGTACCAAGATTCCTTCTAATGATTCCTCTGGCTAGTAACTTCTTCAGAATAAGTATGTTGGTCATTTACTCTAAAGACAGTGATGATTTTTACAAATTTGTGGGAGCTAAAATAAAAGAGATTTTTAAAAGCAGTTGGACTGTTAAATTGTTCTTGAACCAAAGGCAGGAGACTGACAGCTTATGAAGCTGTTCCCCTCCGCCCCCGCCGTCATACCTCTTTCTTTTAAAGAACTGATACAGGTCATCTTGAATGTATGTGTAAACGTTTTAATGAACTGTGACCTACCTGTCAGCAGGCCTAAAAATGACACCAAAGTAGGAAACAGTTATTTCTCTAATAAAGAGTATTGAGTAAGTATTTTGTGGCTGTGAAAAAAAGTGGTACAAGAAACTAACATTTATTGAATCCCTATTATGTGTTAGTCACTTTATATATTTAATATAATGTAGTTTTTATAACAGTCAAGAAAATTTTAATTATACCTATTTTACTAATGTGGAAGGACAGGTTCAGAGAGACTAAGAAACTTGTCCAGTGTCATACTATTGGGAAATAGGGGAGTCAAGATTTAAACCCAAGCCTGACTCCAAAGGCTGTGGGCTTTGGAGCAAGACTAGTGACTAATAGAAGCACCCCTCACTCTCCAGCTTTGGGACGAGAATATGGTGTGATATATGGTTCTAAATCTTGAGGCCAATCTGAGAAAGCTGGAAGAATTAATTTGCTTAGGGAACGTATACAGTTTCTTTTAGCAGACATTGAACCAAATGGACTAAGAGAGCAATTTGTATGGCCCTTTGGAGGGAGAGTAATCTAGGTCAAGGAAGAGCAGGTTCCAAGTCCTGAAGTGAGAGTGCTTAGCATTTTTTAAATGGGCAAATACCAGGAAAAGTCAAAGTGGGCCTTGAAAAATGTGGAGGAAGAGAAACAAAATGTACATTCCGGGTAGAAGTAACAGCATGAGCACAGGCACAACTGCAAAGACCAGACTCTTCAAATTAGAAGGTAGAAGTCAAAGATCTTGGAAACATTAGCAGAGACCTTAGAGAATGTCTGGTTTGAGCCTCTTATTTCGTAGATGGGGAAACTGGACCCCAGAGAGGACTAGAACCTAGATTGTTTAATTCTAAGCAGGTGCTATTACTATTCCCACCATACCACACCCTGATTCCTTCTAAATTAGGACCAGTGCTAGACACAAGAATTTGACATTTACTTTGCAGGTAGTGACAAGTCCTTAAAAGTTTGTGACAAAGGACTGGGTGTGGTGGCTCCCACCTATAATCCTAGCCCTTGTGGAGGTGGGCAGATTGCTTGAGCCCAGGAGTTCAAGACCAACCTGGGCAACATGGCAAAACTCCATCTCTACAAAAAGTTCCAAAAAAATTAGCACGCATGGTTGGGCGTGTCTGTAGTCCCAGCTACTGGGGAGGCTGAGGTGGGAGGATCACTTGAGCCCAGGAGGTCGAGGCTGCAGTGAGCCATGATTGTGCCACTGCACTCCAGCCTGGGTGACAAAGCAAGGACGTGTCTCAAAAAAAAAAAAAAAAATTTGTGATATAAGTGGTACAGTGGGGAGAATTTAGGACTTTCAGAATGCAGAAAACTAGCTACCTCCAGTTCTATGCCTGACCACCATCTGACTTTGGATAAGTCCCTTCTGCTCTCCCATTTAGCTTTATCATGTGTAAAATGAGTCTCTAGGTACAGCCCTTTCTGGGGTTGAGACAGAGTTTCTGAGGAGTAAAAGCCATGGCGTTGTGGAAACAGGCAGCTATTCTCACAGCTGGCATGAGCCTAGTACTCCCCGATAATCAGTGCTGATAAACTGCTCTCATTTGTTGGACTGCAGATTTTCCTGACCAACTTTGAATGGGGGCCATTTTGAATGGAAACTTTCTATGTATTGAATGAAAAGATTTCTAAGATGAATGGTTAAATGAAAAAGCACAGTGCAAAATGGTGCATATGGTATCCTACCTTTTGGGTAAAATAAAAAGGAAAATAAGAATACCTGTCCCCCCCCCACACACACACAATTTTTTTCACTTATTTAAATAAAGAAACTCTGGAAAGATATACATGAAACTGATAAATAATTTTTGTGCATATTGTAGGAACAGGGTAAGTAGAACAGGAATAGGAGGGAGACTTCTCAAACTATTCATCTTTCTATATTTTTTTGATTATAGGACCATGTAAATGTATTTAAAAACTATATCAAAGGAACAATAAGGAAAAGATAGTTTTTCTATAAATGACTACTATCCTGTGATGAACCTTAAATTTGAAAATAACTGGGGACAGGGCACAAGTCAGTTTGTTATCATCCGAAGTTGCAGACTCTTGACCCATATTGCAAATTGAAGCAAAATTGATGCAAATTATTCTGAAAGTCTCACTGTTAAATTTAGTAGGCAGAATTTAACTTTGTTAGGACAAGAATCCAACAAAGGGGCTCTGAAAGATCAGCTCCCCAGAGAGCTAGGAGTTGATACAGCATTTGATGAGTTGATACAGCCTTTAAGCAAGAATTGGAGGCCAAGGATGAAAAAAATGAAATTATAATACCATAAAAATTTAAAGGAAAGTTCCAGTTGAAAAACTCATCCCAGTGAGCACATAATGCAAGGTCTTACAAAGCATTTTGAGAAACCTAACTTGTGTGTGTGTGTGTGTGTGTGTGTGTGTGTGTGTGTGTATGTATGTATATACATATTTAAAGTGTATTCAAGGTTCTCAAAGTTCTGGGTTTACCAGAAACCAAGGAACAAATAAATATATTCAGCACTTAGTTTTTAAAACATGTATCTTCTAACTTTAAAACATTTTTTAAAACTATGCCTCATGCAAAAACGAGCTTACTGTTAATAAAAGATACTAGTTAACATAGATAAAGGCAGAGTAGACATCACTTGACCAATGACTTTCCAAAGCATCAGTACAGATTGTGTTTAAACTTACTAATTGCTTCCTCCAGATGGGAATTTTTTTTAGTACAAAGCCAGTGATTCAGTCACAGGAGTTGGAGCTTGACTTTCTGGCAGCACACCCCGATAGGTGTTCTCACATAGGGATGGAAGAACAGACCCCCTTGCTGTAGATCTCACAAGGCTAGTTCTGTGGTATGCTGTATAATGTCTCCATTATATCACTGGCTGAATTACATGGTTAAGGGGAGTTATAGGAAAAGTTGCTGCACAAATTGTCTGCCTGGAGGTGTCTCATACTAAGCATTGCTGACTAAATAATGAAGTAATTTTAGGCTGTTGAGTTAGCCTGTTTAGAATTATTCATCTTTTCTGGATTGCTCTGTGGAGCATACAGATTGATTTTCAGATTCTGAATTATTCTCACCACATACAGACAGATTTCTTCTGTTTTCTGGGCCTTGGTGTTCCCATATGTAAAACAGGTGGGTTGGATCAATTATTCTTTAGTTATGAATGAGTAGATCTTTCTTTTTGCCTGTATATTATTTGACTGATACTGTTTTGTTTTTAACCATTCTTACCTCTGAGATATCTCTTTTTAAATAAGAGCATGTGACCTACTTGGCAAGCTGGAATATGTAGTTTTGACATGACATGTAGGTTTTATTTTATATAGGTGGCACCACTGACATTATCTTCTTTCTGCCTTAGCAAGTTTCCTAACAGTTTACTTTCAGATAAGGATTCAATTTTTTTCTCAGTAATTTTTCAGGGAAAGAATTTTCAGAATAGAATATCATTTATTAATCTTTTTTCTTTACCATGACGTGCAAACTCAGTGGTTTATTTTTAGACTTAATAGTAAACAGAGATGTATTAAAACACTAAGAAAATATCTGTCACACTTTGGATTTTAGTTCAGATTTCAGATGAGTTGATGACTCTGCTTAGCAAATTTCCGGGACGTGGGGATTGGTCGCCTCAAGTGGACCTTGAAACTTTTCCATACTTCTAAGTAGACTAGGGTTGGTAAGTTATAAATTGGTGCTAAGTTATCCTGTGCTCATTGTAGATATTACCAACTAGTCACAGCACTTTCTTGCTATGCTTACACATAGCCTAAGACTGTTTACCAAGACAAGAGTCTAGACAGCCAGAATCAATTGATCAGAGCTGGTACAAAAGACAAAATCTGATTGCATCCCTGGACTAGAGTTTAGCCTTTGTACTGATTGTGTAGTTTTTGTGCTAATCTTACTCAGATACTCCCTTTCTCTCTTAATTTCCTTAACCTGGGCAACAAAAAAAACAAATTTTTTAAATTAAAAATTTTTTCAAATATTTTTATTTAGCTAAAAGTTTTAAACAAAATGTCTAGTTATACACTGTAACTGTGGTATGTAAACTACTCTTATTTTACACATAAAGACAAAAAGATGAACCAATAAAAAATAATACCTACAACAACTTTTCAACACATTGACAGTACAGTAAGGTATCAAGAGAAACAATAGAAAATTAAAAAGTGAGGGGATGAAATTAAGGTGTAGAGTTTTTATTAGTTTTCTTTTTGCTTATTTGTTTATGCACACAGTATTAAGTTGTTGTCAGCTTAAAATACTGGGTTATTAGGTTGTGTTTGCAAGCCTCATGGTAATGTCAAATGAAAAAGTATACAACAGATACATAAAAAATGAAAGGCAAGAAATGAAATTATGCCACCACAGAAAATCACCTTCACTGAAAGGAAGACAGGAAGGAAGGAAAGAAGAAAGAGAAGACCACAGAACTACCAGAACAAAATGGCAGAAGCAAGTCCTTACTTACCAGTAATAATATTGAATGTAAATGGACTAAACTCTCCAATCAAAAGACAGGGTAGCTGAATGGATAAAAAAAGAAGAAGAAGAAGAAGAAGAAAAAGACCTAGTGATATGTTGCTTACAAGCTTACAAGACACACACTTCACCTGTAAAGATGCACATGGACTGAAAATAAAGGGATGGAAAAATATATTCCATGCCAGTGGAAACCAGAAAAGAGCAGACATAGCTATACTTACGTCAGACAGTATAAATTTTAAGACAAAAACTGTAAGAGACAAAGAAGGTCACTATATAATGATAAAGGGGTAAATTCAGCAAGAGGATATAACAGTTGTAAATATATATGCACGCAACACTGGAACACCCGAATATATTTTAAGTTAAAATACATTAACTTAAATTAACCAAATAAATGAAAGATCTCTACAGTGAAAACTATAAAACACTGATGCAAGAATGCACTGATATATAAAACAAATACTACTAGATCTAAAGAGAGAGAGAGAGAGATCCCAATACAGTAATAGCTGGAAACTACAACACCCCAGTTTCAGCATTGGACAGATCTTTCAGACAGAAAATCAACAAAGAAACATTGGATTTAATCTGCACTGTAGACCAAATTGGCCTAATAGATATTTACGGAACATTTCATCCAGTGGTTGCAGGATACACATTCTTTTTCCCAGCACACGGATCCTTCTCAAGGATAGACCATATGTTAGATCACAAGACAAGTTTTAAAACATTCAAAAAATTGAAATAATATTCAGCATCTTCTCTGACTACAATAGAATAAAACTAGAAGTTAATAATGAGGGATTTTGGAATATATGGAAATTAAACAGTATGTTCCTGAATGACAAATGGGTTAATGAAGAAATGAAGATGGAAATTAAAAAATTTCTTGAAACAAATGATAATGGAAAACCAAAACTTATGGTATACAGCAAAAACAGTACTAAGAGGATAAGTTTACAGCTGTAAATGCCTACATCAAAAAAAAAAAAAAAAAAAAAGGAAAAATAAACCTTCAAATAAACAACCTAATGATACATCTTAAAGAACTAGAAAAGCAAGTTATTTTGGGTTCCACACCCAAAAAGATTTTTTGGTTTTCTGAAAAGAAAAAATTGACAAACCTTTAGCCAGACTAAGAAAAAAAGAGAGAAGACCCAAGTAAATAATATCAGAGCTAAAAAAGGAGACGTTACAATGGATACCACAGAAATTCAAAAGATCATTATTGGCTACTATGAGCAACTATATGCCAATAGATTGGAAAAGCTGAAACAAATGGATAAATTGCTGGACACATACAACCTACAAAGATTCAATCATGTAGAAATCCAAAACCTGAACAGACCAGTAACAAGGAATGAGATCAAAGCTGTGATAAAAAGTCTCCAAGCAAAGGAAAGCCTGGATATGGCTTCACTGCTGAATTCTACGAAACATTTAAAGAAGAACAAATGCCAATCTTACTGAAACTATTCCGAAAAATAGAGGAGGAGGGCATACTTCCAGAGTTATTCTGCAAGGCCAGTATTACCTTGATACCAAAGTCAGACAAAGATGCATTAAACACACACACACACACACACACACACACACACACACAACACAGAACTGTAGGCCAGTATCACTGATGAATAGTAATGGAGTAATCCTCAACAAAAATACTAGCAAACCCAATTCAACAACACATTAAAAAGATCATTCATCATGACCAAGTGGGATTTATCCCAGGGATGCAAGGATGGTTCAGGATACACAAATCAGTGAATGTAATACATCATATCAGCAGAATGAAGGACAAAAACCAAACGGTCATTTCAGTTGATTGATGGTGGAAAAATCATTTGATAAAATTCAAAATCCCTTCATGATAAAAATCCTCAAAAAACTGGGTATAGAAGGAACATATCTCAGCGTAATTAGAAACAATATATGACAGATGAATGGGCAATATCATACTGAATAGGGAAAAATGGAAAGCCTTTTTTCTAAGATCAGAACACAACAAGGATGCCCACTTTCACCACTGTTACTCAACATAATATTGGAAGTCCTTAGCTAAGTCAATCAGACAAGAGAAAGAAAGGGCATCCAGATTGAAAAAGGAGTCAAATTATCCTGGTTTGCAAATGATAGGATCATGTACTTAGAAAAACCTAAAGACTCCATCAAAAAACTATTAGAACTGATAAACAAATTCACTACAATTGCAGGATAAAAAAATCAACATACAAAAATCAGTGGCATTTCCATATGGCAATAGCAAACAATCTGAAAAGGAAGTCAAGAAAGTAATTCCATTTATAATAGCTACAAATGAAATAAAATACTTTAACTTAAAATTAACCAAAGTAGTGAAAAGTCTCTACAGTGAAAACTGTAAAACACTGATGCAAGAAATTGAAGAGGACACAAGAAATGGAAAGTTATTCCATGTTCATGGATTGGAAAAATCAGTGTTGTTAAAATGTTCATACTACCTGAAGCAATCTACAGATTTAATGCAACCCCTGTCAAAATACCAGTGAAATTCTTCACAGAAATAGGAAAAACGATCCTAAAATTTATGTGGAACCACAAAAGACCCAGAATAGCCAAAGCTATCCCAAGCAAAGGGAACAAAACTGGAGGAATCACATTACCTGACTTCAAATTATACTACAGAGCTATAGTAACCAAAACAGTGTGGTAATGTTATAAAAACAGACACATAGATCAGTGGAATCTATGTGTCTGAATAGAACACAGAACTAAATCCATACATCTACAGTAAACTAATTTTTGACAGTGGTGCCAAGAACATACACTGGGGAAAGGACAGTCTCTTCAATGTATGGTTCAGGGAAAACCGGGTTTACATATGCAAAAGAATGAAGCTAGATCCCTATCTTCTGCCTTGGACAAAAATCAAATCAAAATGGATTAAAGACTTATCTAAAACTTCAAAGTATGAAACTAGTAGAACAAAATATTGAGGAAACTCTCCCCGATATTGGACTGGACAAGGATTTCTTAGTAATACCCCATAAGCACAGACAACCAAAGTAAAAATGGACAAATGGAATCACATCAAGTTAAAAAGCTTCTGCACAGTGAAGAAAACAATTAACAGTGAAGAGACAACCCACAGAATGGGAGAAAATATTTGCAAATATTTGAAAAACAACTCTATAGGAAAAAATTTAGTAACTGATTAAAATAATTGACAAAAGATCTGAGTAGACATTTCTCAAAAGAAGACAGATGGCAAACAGTCATATACAAAAGGTGCTAAACATTGTTGATGATCAGAGAAATGCAAACTAAAACTACAATGAGATATCATCTCACCTTAGTTAAAAAGGCTTTTATCCAAAAGTCAGGCAATAACAAATAGGGTGTGGATAAAAGGGAACCCTCATACACTCTTGGTAGGAATGTAAATTAGTACAAACACTATGGAGAACAGTTTGGAGGTTCCTCAAAAAACTAAAAATGCAGCTATCATATAGTCTAGCAATACCACTGCTGGGTAAAACCCAAAAGAAAGGAAATCAGTATATCGAGGAGATACCCCCATTTTATTGTAGCACTGTTCACAGTAGCCAAGATATGCAAGCAACTCAAGTGTCCATCAGCAGATGAATGGATAAAGAAAATGTGGTACATATAAACAATGGAGTACTATTCAGCCATAAAAAAGGAGATGCTGACATTCACAACAACATGGATGGAACTGGAGGTCATTACGTTAAGCAAAATAAGGCAGGCACAGAAAGACAAGCTTCACATGTTCTCACTTATTTGTGGGAACTAAATATTAGAACAATTGATCTGGTGGAGATAGAGAGTACGTGGTTTACCAGAGGCAGGCAAGGGTAGTTGGAAGGGGGTGGGTGGTGTGGGAGGAAAGCTGGAAGTGTTAAGAGGTACAAAAAATGGTTAGAAAAAATAAGACTTAGTATTTGGTAGCACAACAAAATAATTGTACATTTCAAAATATAACTAAAAGAGTATAATTGGATTGTTTGTAATACAAAGGATAAATGCTTGAGGGGATGGATACCCCATTTACCCTGATGTGATTTATTATTATTATTTTGAGACGGAGTTTCCCTCTTGTTGCCCAGGCTGGAGTGCAATGGTGTGATCTTGGCTCACTGCAACCTCTGCCTCCTGGGTTCAAGTGATTGTCCTGCCTCAGCTTCCTGAGTAGCTGGGATTACAGGTGCATGCCACCATGTCCAGCTAATTTTTGTATTTTTAGTAGAGACAGGGTTTCTCCATGTTGGTCAGGCTGGTCTTGAACGCCTGACCTCAGGTGATTCGACTGCCTCAGCCTCCCAAAGTGCCGGGATTACAGGTGTGAGCCACCGAGCCCAACCCCTGATGTGATTATTACACATTGCATACCTGTATCAAAATAGCCTCTACCCATAAATATATACACCTACCATGTACCCACAAAAATTAACAATTAAAAAAATTTTTTTTTAAAAAGCATAGTTATAGGTAGTGGTAGGTCCATATAACATTTGCTGTCTCCCTTTGATTATGGGATATTGTTTTCACTCCTGGGGTATTTACATTATACTCCTGGCACCTGTAGCACTAAAGACTTTATTCAAAACAGAAGGAAAGCCTAAGAAAGCATCTTTGTATATTAAATCTGTAATCACAGTTACCAGTCAGCTAAGACTGAAGATTCCAGGCCTTGTGGCGGAGAGACTCTTTAGTTCTGTGTCACACACAGAATGACCAGGTAGGTCATTCTCTTCACAGTGGCTCTTTATCAGAGCTTTCTCTAGAAGCAGAAGTTTTGTTTTGTTTTAAATGTTTTTTTTTTTTCCTGATTAACAAAATATATGTTCACCGTGCCTTCTGTTTCCTATCTTAGGGAGAATAAAAAATCCACTTACAAATCTACCACCAAGAGATAACAGTGGTGGAAGTTTAAGTGAATAATCTCTTCTGTATGTAAATTCTGTATACATTTAAAGTGTCTGCACTTCAGTCTCTCTGTTGATCCTCACAGGAGGCAGATATAGAGCAGACTGTTTTCTACATTGGTAATACAGGTAGAGTCTCACTGATGTTAAATAACTATCATGGCCACACAGAAAGTTAATGGCGGTTAGAATTAGAACTCCTGCTATTTGACTCACTGATTGGTAACCATGTGGAGCCATAAAGGAAAAAAAAAAAAAAATTGAGAACATGTTGTTGCCTTGCCTTTGTTTTTTTCCAGCAGTACAGATGGAAAGACTATAGGCTATGGAGCTGAACAGGTACTTACTAGGTAGATATTTTGGACATGTTACTGAATGTTTCTGAGCCTGGTACATAATAGGCACTTAATAAGCAGTAGTTTTTATTTTTTATTTTTAATGCTATCTTTATGGCAGTGAGAATGGGCTCGTTTGCACTGTAGAGACTGCCAGCGTTCTGTTTTTCCTACAGCTGTACTTTCAAATGGCTGCTGCTGCTTTCGTTGCAGCCAAAGATCTATTCCTGTGGCAAAGCAGAGGAATGCAACAGTGTGCTTGTGCCATAGACTGACTTTCTCCAGAGACAGGCCAAATACTTAGAGAAATAAAAAAAAAATCCCATGAGAATTATTTTTCTGTTTTTGAATTTTATCTGAATGGAATCATATCCATGAGATTTAATATCCATGAGATTTTAATATCCTGAAGATGTCATTATTATGTCCCCAAAGGAGACTGTGCAGTATATATTTGGTGCATTTTTCTGAATCAAATGTAACATTCAGTGTAGAGAGCCTTGGGGCTTAGCATATGTAGACTCATGTTCACCGTATACAACCTGTGTGACCTAAAGTAAGTCACCTGTCTTCTGGGTATAATAAGATCTGGCCTTTCTCTCCCACAGGATTGTCATGGCAATTAAATGACATGATATATGCAGAAGCACTTGGTAAACCATAAAGCACTCCAAAAATGTATGGCAGCACTTTTTTGTTTTTAATTTTTTTATTTTATCATTTGCTCCTTGATTATCAGGAAACCTGATAATCCAACTCTAAGTTATCTTCCTTTCCTGGCTAAGTTATTCTTTTACCCCGAAGTCATTAAGAATAGAGAATATTCTTCTTTAGCGTAGTGCCCCAAAGCCTGCCTGGGGCCTGGCACGCGGGACTTAATAGATGTCAGAATCATACACCGAAAGCAGAGGAGATATTTAGAGCTAAAGGAGAGAAGAAACTTAGGTTTATGAGAGGTTTATTTGAGGTCTTTGCCAAATAATTCTGATTACTGACCACTGATTAAGTCACTGATAAAAAAAATTAAAAGTAATGATTATATATAGTAGCCGACATCATTTATTGAGCCAGATTCCCTCCATGTCAGCAATTGTATCCATATTTTTTTGTAATTCTGATCACTCTGTAGGTGAGGCCTTATTATTCATCTTTTTACGTATGTAGAAACTAAGGTTCAGAGAATTATCTTTGTCCCTTACAACAACTTATTCTCTATTCTTAATGACTTCAGGGTAAAAGAATAGCTTAGCCAGGAAAGAAAGATAACTTAGAGTTGGAGGAAAGGTTTTAGGGCTGAGATTTCTTTTATGTGTTTTAGCTTGGGTAAATAAAGTCTCTGCTTTTCAAGCTGATCTAATACTCTTGTCACAACTGGAAGAAGCCTTAATACCCGTGCAGTTCTCCCTTACAGAAGCTCAGTCTAGCATAATGAAGCAGTGGTGAGGTGGTAAAAGACACCAGGCTTCTGAATCCCGGTCCTCCTACCTTTCTAGGTACAGTGGCTTTTCCTGCAGGGTATACATAACCTTTCCATTGCCTAAGTGTTCGTTTACTGGGTTATGCCTTCTCTGTTCAAAGAAAAAACAAAAACAAACAAAACAAACAGTGCAAATTTAATGAGTTATATGCAGTTCAGATGACCTTTAATTATTAGAAGAAAAGTTAAAATTATATATTTTGTTAACTATACCTTAATAAACCCGGGGGGGTGGGGGCAGGAAACAGGGCAAACTGATAGTATAAGAAACAGTTAAAATGTGAACAATTAAAATGTAAACATACTTGAGATTCTGGTCAAGTTTCAGATAAATGTGAAATAAAATGGGTTTTTAAAAAACAAATTATGTAGATTTAACATTCAACTTAAATACAGTTAGCATGTACAAGCAGGTGTGTGGGTGTATTAAAAAGCAAAGTTCAGAGGGGTCAGATACTGGAAAACAAAAAAAGCAAAGTTCACCTCATCTGTATGTAGAAAATGATGCTGGGCCACAGATCATGGATGTTTAATCCACTACCGCTAGTATATGTGCTTAGCGCTTCTAAGTGCATGGAACTTTGCAGAAATGACATATGACACATTTCCTGCTCCCAAGGAAATAGTCTTGCTAGCAGAAGCTGGTCTCCTGAGTCCTAGGTGAGTTTATTGTGCTTTACTGATTTTTCATCAGAGAGGAGGTTGTATTTACAGGTATGAAAGAGCGTAGCATGAGATTGTATGCATGAGTTCTCATATCTTCCATTCATCCAGCAAACAGTTATTAAACACCTACTGTTTTCTGATCACTTTGTTAAATACCATGGATACAAAGATAAATCATCAAGGTATTTGCAGTGTCTGTCTGGAGAGACAGTCATGTACATAAAGATGTCCATATATGTACACATACTTAGTAAGGAACCTGATAAAAGTAGCATTTAGTCTTCTGTTGAGTTTGGCAGGAAAGATGCTAATGTGCAACTTGGGTTTTTGGCTAAAGCTTGCTAGTAGAAGCATCATTTGGTACAGGGTTATAATTCAAATCAGGAACTGAATGTGGTCTTTCATTTCCTAGCCATGATGGAATAACACGGACAGGGTTTACCTTCCTGCATTAAGGTACTAGAAAATCAAACATTTATCAAACAACATTTTTCAGTCTTTGGATGACAGGCTGTAAAGGATTGTTAAGAAAGGATGAGAAGAAAAAAGAAAGCTATAAAAAAGACTCAATTGGAACTTTTAGGGTTGAAAAATATCTGAATTGAAAAATAAAGTGGAAGGAATTAACAGATTAGAAGAAAAGATCAGTGCATTAAAGAAATAATAGAAACTGTCCAAATGAAGTGTATAGAGGAAAAAACATGGTAAAGCAAATGAACACAGTATTAGTGACCTGTGGGGCAATATCAAAAAGTCTATAAAGAGTGGGGGCAGACATTTTTTTTCCCCAAAATTTAATGAAAACTTTAAAGGCACACATACAAGGAGCTCAATAAACATAGACTGTAAAGGAAACTGTACAATAAAGAGGAACATTTCTTAATGATAAAATGGATTAACTCCTCAAAAGGACATAATGGCCCTAAGTGTGTATATTCTTGATGAGAGAGCTCCAAAAATATGTGAAGTGAAAACTGATAGAACAGAAAGGAGAAATAGACCAACCCACAATTACAATTGGGATCTTAATATTTTTAACTCAGTAATTGATAAAACAGTGAAACTGAAAGTCAGTAAAGTATGGAAGACTTGGATAATACTGTCAGCAAGCTTAATCTACTTGACATTAAAGAACATTCCATTCAACAACAGCAGAGTATACGTTCTTTTCAAGTGCACATTGGGTATATACCAAGATAAACTATATTCTAGGCCATAAAAGCAGTCTTAATAGTTTAAAAGAATTGAAACCATACAAAGCATATTCCCTGACCAGAACAATATTAAGGTAGAAATTAATGGCATAAAGATATTTGGAAAATCCCCAAATATTTGCAAATTAGCACACCTCTAAATAATTCATAGATGAAGAGAAATCACAAAGAAAATTAGAAAATATTTTGAACTGAATGAAAATCAAAGCACAACATAGTGGCTGGGCGTGGTGGCTCACTCCTGTAATTGCAGCACTTTGAGAGACCGAGGCAGGTGGATCACTTGATGTCAGGAGTTTGAGACCAGCCAGGTCAACATGGCAAAACCTTGTGTCTACTAAAAATACAAAAATTAGCCAGGTGTGGTGGCACACACCTGTAATCCTAGCTACTTGGGAAGCAATAGAATCACTCGAATTCAGGAGGCAGAGGTTGCAGTGAGCCAAGATAGCACCACTGCACTCCAGCCTGGGCAACAGACCCTGGCTGTTTTTGTGCCTGTCTCAAAAAACAACAAAAAAATACAACATAGGAAAATTTCTGGAATGCAGCCAAAGCAGTATATAGAGGGAAATCTGTAAAATTAATTCTATGAATTAAATCCCTAAATGCTTATTTTAGAAAAGAAGAAAGGTCTTAAATGAGTGATCTAAGCCTCTGTCTTAAGAAAGTAGCTGGGGCGAGGTGGCTCATGCCTGTAATTCCAATGCTTTGGGAGCCTGAGGTAGGGAGATTACTTGAGGTCAGGAGTTCACAGCCAGCTTGGGCAATACAGAGAGACCTGTCTTTTAAAAAGGAAAAAAAGAAAAAGGAAACTAGAAAATTAAATCCAAAATAAACATAAGAAATGTAAGATTGTAAGATAAGAATAGAAATCATGCAATGAAAACCAATGAAACTAAAAGCTGGGATTTTTTTTATAAAAAAAAAGATTAATAAAATTGCTAATTCATAACCAATTGATCAGACCAAAAAGTGAGTTTACATAAATTAGCAATATCAGAAATGAAAGAAGGACCTCATTACAGAGCAGGTATATTTTAGAAGAGTAGTAAGGGAATATTTTGAACAATATTATGCCAATAAACTTGACAACTGAGATAAAATAGATTCTTGGAAAAGACAAACTGTGTACCTAAAGCTCACTCAAGAAGAAATAGGTAGCATATGAATAGCTCTACTCTAGTAAGGAATTGATACGGTTTGGTTGTGTTCCCACCCAAATCTCATCTTGAATTGTAGTTTCCATAATCCCCATGTGTCATGGGAGGGACCAGGTGGAGATAATTGAATCATGGGGGGGCAGTTTCCCCCATCCTGTTCTCAAGATAGTGGGTTAGCTCTTACAAGATCTGATGATTTTATGAGGATCTTCCCCCTTTGCTGGGCACTCATTCTTGCCACCCTGTGAAGAGGTGCCTTCCACCATGATTGTAAGTTTCCGGAGGCCTCCCCAGCCATGCGGAGCTGAGTCAATTAAACCTCTTTCCTTTACAAATTACCCAGTCTCAGGTATTCCTTTATAGCAGCATGAGAAGAGACTAATACAGTCATTAAATAGTTCTGTTTAATTGAAATTAGTCATAAGTTTTAATTAATAATAGGGCTATTATAGCTCTACTTATGTTAAAGAAATTGAATTTGTAGTTAAAAACTTTCCTCTACATAAAATTTCAGGCCCTGATTGCTTCACTGGAGAATTTGACAAAAAATTTAAGGAAGAAATAATAATAATTCTACATAAATTCTTCCAGAAAACAGAAGATAGAACACTTCCTTGTTGATTTTATATGGCTAGGATTACCTTCTGCCAAAATCTGACAAAAACATTACAAGGGGGGAGAAAGTACAGTACAAAAAATTCCAGCAATATATTAAAAGGGCAGTATATCATGACCATATTGTGTTTATCTCAGGAATTAAGGTTAGTTTAACATTTGAAAATCAGTCAGTGCGGCTTACCATATTAACAAGAATATAGTAGAACTATAATAGATGCAGAAAACCTGTTTGACAAAATGTGACATCCACTCGTGAGTGTGAAATTCTCAATAAACTAGGAATAGTAGGGAACTTTCTCAGTGTAATAAAGGACATCTACCAAAGAATCTATTGCTAACATATTTAATGGTGAAAGAAAGACTGAATACTTTTCACTGAGATTTGAGAACAAGGCGAGGATGTCTGCGCTCATATAGTGTTCTATTCAGTGTTATGTTGTAGAACTTCATCTGTATAATACAGGTTTGAAAGGAAGAACCAAAACTGTGTGTATTAAAAACATGATATATGTAGAAAATCTTAAAGAATCTAGAAAAAAGTGATTGAAACTAATTACCAAGTTTGCACAGTACAAGGTCAATATGCAAAAATTAACTGTAGCTCCATACAATAGCAGTGAACACTGGGAAGCTAAGTAAAAAATACCATTTGTAATACCTTCAGATTATAAAGTAGTTGGGGATTAATTTAGCACAGTAT
Organism: Macaca mulatta; assembly: GCF_049350105.2. NCBI lineage: Eukaryota > Metazoa > Chordata > Mammalia > Primates > Cercopithecidae > Macaca > Macaca mulatta. The sequence goes on from NC_133406.1 coordinate 173,589,372, forward strand.
GTTTCCTGTATGCTGAAAACTACAAAACACTAGTGAGATAAATTTTAAAAGACCTAAATAAGTGATTTTTATGTTTATTAATTAGGTGTTTTGATAGTAATTTGTCAGTTTTTACCAAATTCATCTATAGATTCAACACCACCCCAACTCTGTTGGAAGATTTTTGTAGAAATTGACAAGCAGATTTTAAAATTTATGTGGAATGGCAAAGGACTTAGTATAGTCAAATCAGTTTTCAAAAATAACAGTTTTAGAGGATTTATCCTACTTGATTTCAACACTTCTTATAAAGCTTCAGTAATCAAGACACTGTGATATTGGATTAAGAGTAGACAGACCGGTGAAATAGAACAGAGAATCTAGAAATAGAAATATATCATGTGGGCAATCATTTTTGTCAAAGGTGTGAAAATAAATCAATGAGGAAAAGATAATGTCTTTAACAAATGTTGGTAGAACAATTTGACGTCTGTATGCAAAATAGTGAACCTTGACTATGACCTTGTGGAATATACAAACATTTATCAGGAAAAGTGTTATAGGTTAAATTGTGTCCCTCCCCTTCCAGATTCATATATTGAAGTCCTAACCCCTAGTACCTCACAATATAATCGTATTTTGAAATGGGATGATTGAAGTGTAATTAGTTAGGATCAGGTAATACTGGAGTAGGGTGGGTCTCTAATTCAATATGACTGGTGTTCTTACTAAAAAGGGAAATCAAGGGCCAGCAGGGTGGCTCACACCTATAATTCTAGTGCTTTGAGAGGCCACGGTGGAAGGATCACTTGAGGCCAGAAGTTTGAGACCAACCTGGTCAACAAAGCAAGACCCTGTCTCTACAAAAGAATTTAAAAAATAGTAGCCAAGTACAGTGGTATACCCCTGTAGTCCTCGCTATTCAGGAGGCTGAGGTGGAAGGATTATTTGAGTCCCGGAGTTCAAGGATGCTGTGAGCCATGATCATGCCACTATACTCCAGACTGGTTGACAAAGCAAGATCTTGCCTAAAAAAAAAAGGGCAGTGGTGGGGGGGCGGGTTGGGAAATTAAGACACAGGTATGCACAGAGGGAGAACACCATGTGAACATGAAGTTAGACATCAGGGTGACACCTCTACAAGCTAAAAAATACCAAAGATTGCCAACAAACCACTAGAAGCTAGGGGAGAGGCAAGAAAAAGATTCTCTCAGTTCTTAGAAGGAGCCAACCCTGTAGACACTTCGATCTTGGACTTCTAGCCTGCAGAACTGTGAGGCAACAAATTTCTGCCATTTAAGCTACTCAGTTTTGTGGTGCTTTGTTATGGCAGCTGTAGCAAACTAATATTAAAAGGATCATAGACCTAACTGTAAAAGCTAAAACCATAAAACTAGAAGAAAAGATAGGAGAAAATCTTTGACTTTTGGTTACACCCACGTCTCATTAAAAAGTTATAAGCAAGAATTATAAAAGATAATATTGATCTTAAGACTACATCAACATTAACATTTTTTGCTCTTCAAAAGACACTATTAAGAAAATGCAAGGTGAGGCCAGGTGCAGTGGCTCACGCCTGTAATCCTAGCACTTTGGGAGGCTGAGGCGGGCAGATCACTTGAGGTCAGGAGTTCAGGACTAGCCTAGCCAACATGGCAAAACCCCATCTCTACTAAAAAATACAAAAATTAGCTGGGTATGGTGGCATGCGCCTTAATCCCAGCTACTGGGAAGGCTGAGGCAGGAGAATCACTTGAACCAGGAGGCGGAGGTTGCAGTGACCCGAGATCGTGCCATTGCACTCCAGCCTGGGCGACATAGTGAGAATCTGTCTTAAAGAAATAAAAAAGAAAATGGAAGGTGAGTCACAGACTGGGAAAAAAATATTTGTATTTGATGTATGTGTGTATGTGTAGCATAACATATATATGATTAAGGAGTTTTATCCAGAATATATTTTTCAAAACTTGTGCAACTCAATCATAAGAAGACAAATAATGTGAATAAAAATTTGGCAAGAGAGGCCAGGGTGGTGGCTCACCTCTGTAATCCTGCACTTTTGGGAGGCTAGGGCAAGGGGATCACTTGAAGTCAGGAGTTCATGACCAGCCTGGCCAACATAGTGAAACCCTGCCTCTACTAAAAATACAAAAATTAGCTGGGTGTGGTGGCACGTGCCTGTGATCCCAGCTCCTTGAGAGGCGGAGGCAGGAGAATTGCTTGAATCTGGGAGGCGGAGGTTGCAGTGAACTGAGATCGCACCACTGTACTCCAGCCTGGGAGACAGGGCGAGACTCTGTCTCAAAAAAAAAAAGTTGGCAAAAGGTTTAGATACTTCACTGAAGAAGAAATGCTGATGTCAAAGAACCACATTAAAAGATACTCAACTTGATAGTCTTTAGGGAAATGCAAATTAAAATTACAAAATACCATTTACCCACTTGTTAGAATGGCCTCTAACAGTTCCAAGTGTTGGTGAGAATATAGGGCAGTGGGAACTCTCTTATACTGCTAGTGAGAATACAAAGTTGTGTAGCTACTTTGGAAAACAGTTTGACAGTTTTTTACGAAGTTAAAGATACACCTAACCAAATGAACCAGCAATCCCATTTTCTAGCTATTTACCCAAGATAAAGAAAAACATGTCAATTGGGAGACTTGTAACCGAAGGTTCAAAGGTTCATAATAACTTGTGGAAATAACTCAAATAAATGTCCATTACCTGGTGTTTGGATAAACAAATTGTGGTATACCCACAAGATAGAATATAGAATACTAATTGGCAATAAAAGTGAATGAATTACTGATACATACATAGGATGAATGAGTCCTAGGAGCATAATGCCAAGTGAAAGAGAAGGAAGACACAAGAGTACATGGTATACAATTCCACTTGTAGGAAATTGTTGAACAGTGAAGTTATAGTAACAGAAAGTAGATCAGAGGTTGCCAGGGGCTTGAAATGGAGGGGAGATTGACTGTCAATGGGGAGGAGGGAACTTTGGAAGGAGTTGATTTCTTTATCATGATTGCAATGATGGTTACATGATTATACATTTGTGACTACTCATTGAATTGAACACATAAAATTAGTTTATTTTTCATGTATTCTACCTCAACAAAGAACTATAAACAAACTGTCTATGTCTGTCAAGCCCTGTTAGGAATGTGATTAGATAAATGTGATGTGGGTCCTCCAGGGAGCTCAATCTGTGGACATGGTATGGAAAGATTTACAGGTCAAAGGGACAAGAACTCTAGGGAGGAGTGCTGAGGCACAAAGGAAGGAGTATTTGATCAGGGAAGGCCCCACAAGGGAGCCTTGAGTTTTAATTTGATGGATGAACAGGAGTCAGACGAATGTTGAGGGGAAGGACATTCCAGGCAAGGCATGCAAGTAGGAAAGTGTATGTTATGTTTTATAAGCCACAGGGAGCCTGGTATTGTTGGAGCCCTGGTGTCATGAGGTTTATGTGGAAGTAGCAAACGTTGAAGCTGGACAGGTTGGCAGAGATAAAAGGTGGAATGTTTCTCACATTTGCTTATCAAACTCCTATTGCAAAAACAACTAGGTACTTGAGAATCCATTCCTCTTGGACAAGAGATGAGATTATCAGTGTGCCCTTTCATTTCCGTTTTTTCCTTTCCTTTTGGCTTAACACAGACACCACCACCACTACCACCACAAAATACCTTGTTTTTAGAATTAACAGTTTTAAAACTTTAATTCTCCTTGAATAGACCTCAGCTGAATTTGTATAAGTAAGGCCGTATTTAAGCTTTCACCTGTTACAGAAAGGAAACATGTTTTGATGTTTGAGAAAGCCTTTAGTACTAGCACATTAATAGCCATCTGAAAGAACTAAGATTAGCCAGATATGGCTTGTGCCTTCACGGAAATGTCAGTTTCTTTGCACCAATAGTGAGAAGTATAAAATCCCCACATTACATTTTGGATGAGAGAAAATCTTATGAAAGGACTTACTAGTTCAACTCTGTATACATGAAATCTTTGAACATCACTCTCTATCCTTGCAGTAATTCAGGGAAACGTATACCTGTGTGTGTGTGTGTGTGTCTGTGTGTGTGTGTGTGTGTGTCTGTGTCTGTGTCTGTGTCTGTGTCTGTGTTGGAGGCAGACTCATAGAAGGATTTACATTAAAACGGGATAGCTGATTTTGAAGGCCTGGTCTAAAATTTAATGCTTTCTTGTGTGTTGCAGGCTGTGGAGTTTGAAGGCTGGGCCGACACCCTCTTTCTTCTGCAGTTCACCCTCTCCTGTGTGATGGGGTAAGCCTTTGCTACCTTGTTAGCAGATAGTTTTCCTAAAGAAATAGGTTAGAGAAATTTGCGTGCCTCATTTCTCAGTATCTTTTTAGGTCTCCTGAGTGTGTCAGCCTAGGATAATTAAGCCTCCAGATTCAGGTGGTTTCATAGCCCTTGGGAATGTGCTCTTAGGGCTACTGAATTGATACCTTAGAAGGATGAAGAAAAGAAACAGTTTACCTGATAACCTGCTGTTTAGTAAGCACCATCATATTTCAACATGCATTATATAGTTTTATCTCTATACTGACCATTTGACAGATAGAACTTTAGTAAATTGTCTAAATTTGCACAGTTTGTAGGTGGCAGTGGCAGCATTTGAATTTGGGGCAGTTTGACCCCTCTTTACTATGTTTTCTTCTTCATAGAAGAGAATATGTAGAGGATGAGAGGATACCTGCAAACATGCCTCTTCTCCTCACCTCCATGTTTCTCTAATGTGTTTTTTTTTCCTCAGCTAGTCAGTTTAGTTGCTATTTGTGACTGGATCTGGCACACAGTGAGCAGGTGCTTCAAAATAAAGTTGACCTGATGCCTTGGTACTAAGTCAGGCTCAGAAGCCTCAGTGTAAATCAGAGGCTTTGTATCTCCTCTTAAAGTAGTTTTAATTTGGTTTTCTTCAATATTTAAGGATCTCTCTTGCCTCCATCTGGCCCAGAGGACATGTTGTCCTTATGGAAGGTGCACAACTGCGTTTTAGGGTCTGTGAGCTCTGAGCTTTCTGTCTGGCTTAGGCGTATTAGTAGGAAGCATGATCTATAAAAAGTCATGATTGTAAGAGATGGTGCAGGGTTTTGATGAGGGCAGCAAGGAAAAATACTTGGTAAGGAGATGAATGTGTTTCTCTTTAGTGAAATTTTAAAAATTCTGAAGCTGCAGTATAACAAGCAGTGAGGTGGGGAAAATTCATAGCTGGTCAGTGACTAGGATGTGCTGGCCTGGCCAACACTGATTGTTTATCTTAGCTAGAGATTACTATAAAGTAAGAAACTGGATTTTATACCTCTTCCTTCATTCTAGGTTTATCTTAATGTACGCCACAGTACTCTGCACGCAGTATAATTCTGCTCTTACAACTACAATAGTTGGCTGTATTAAGGTAAGTAGAAAAACTACTGTTATCTTTTTGGTACCTGCGTTATTTGAAAATTGTTCCTTTAAGATAAGAGTCTGGCGATGGCCTTAAGACCCAAATCGTTATTTCCTCACATAACTGTCTTAGTTTGACAAATTGTGGTGATAGTTTCTGAAACAGTCTTTAAGAATGCAGGGAGGGCATAGTCTCTACTTGGAGGCAGCTTAGCTCCGAAGAGCATGGGAAAAGGAAAATGTACTATCTGAATAGAGGAAGGAATAGAATTAGGTCTGTTTCTGACAGGGCAGGTTAATAGCTTGGTAATGATAAGCCTGTCCGTTTAACCCCCAGTGAGAACTACTGTGTTCTCTGCCTCACTGAGATCTGGCTGTTTTGTAGGGAAAGGATGCTGGCCAGAAACTAATCGGGAGAGTTTTCCTATGCCTGAGCCAAACCTTAAATGGCTCACTTTTGAAAGCTGCGTCTGACATTTCCAGTGATCTCATTTCCTCCTGATCCATTTTATTTGAGGGAGACTAATTTGTCTTCAGCCAGGAGAACCAAGTTGACTCGAATATTGAGCTAAAGTTGGTAGCTTGAAGCCTGAGGCCTCTTCCATCTGACTCTGTGATTCCAGTGCTTTATGATTCAAGAGGCCGCAGCTTGTCTGAATTCCAAATGAATTAGCCAAGTGGGCCTGCTTCCTTAAAAAGGCAAGACCGAGAGATGTAGATCCTTAATGTTTGGGGAAAAGAGGGCCATTACCCTTGTGCCTTCCTTTCTGATGCCCCAGTACTCAGTGAGGGAAGGGGTTTCAGAGGTCAAGTTTTTACTGCTCTGCTGTTTATCTTTGTAGTTTCAATAGAGTGGTGCCCACCTGATCTCATTTTAGAAACTAGATTGGGTTAAAACTCCAGAAAGTCTGTGGTTTCAAATCATGAAATTGGACTGTTTGTTGTGAATAGAATTCCAAATTATATAACAGGTCAACAGTGTGAATTTGTTTCGAAAGCTAGAGACATTCCATATGCCAGGCTGACTGAGACAGCTTTAGGCCCCTCCCCGAAATTGGCTCTGGCTGTGTTTTGGTTTTGTAAAGTGAATGCTTCAAAGGCAAAGTGGATGGCTTGCCTCTTCAGTATAAGAGCAGTGAGAATGTGAGAAATAGGCCATGTTTTTAGCTAAGGAGAGGGATGATGCAGGAAAGCCTATGTTTAATTTTAATAAGTAAACCTATTTGCCTGGAATTTCTTAGTGTACTTTATCGTTATCAACATGGGATACAAATAGTCATTCTTGCTTACATAAAGTTTATACTTTCCTTTTAATACATGTTTCTCCTCACAGTAGTCCAAGAACTCCATGGATTTACTCATTCCAGGGTGTTTAATTTTACTTACAAACTCCACAGGGAGGCAAAAACTGAATTGTCTGATTAGTTTACTACTCCTCTTGCTTCCTACTGGTGCAGGGTATCACTGTTGAAGGATGGCTTGCACATGCGGACAGATGGGAATCGCTGATACCCTTGCAGGGTCGAAGTCTCACAGGACACAGTGGAGCTTCTGTCATTAGCGTCCCAGTCGTAACCCATTTAGCTCAGCCATTCCTCCTACAAGAGGCTTTAAGCTTCCTTCTGTGCTTGAGAATCCCCTGCAAATCCTTAGGGTCAGCATTCCTTTTTCTCTTCAGGATGGTGGGAAAATCACTTAGGATAACTCGTTAAAAGTAGAAATTCCAAGGCCTACCCAGATAGACTCAGTCAGAATCTCTAGAGTAAAGCTTAGAAATGTTTATGTTTAACAAGGTTGCCAGGCAGTTGTCAGGTATACTAAAGTTTGAGAATTGCAGTCTTAGTTTTGACCTATTGTGACTCTTCTCTGCTTCCTGATAATTTCTTTTTTGAAGACGTTGGTGTCTTTTCTTGATAGCCAGCCTTGCTTAGGATACCCTAATATATACCTACAGGTTTTCCAACTTCTGATTTCGAGCGGCATGGGTTGGATTCTGTCCCCTTCATTTCTGAAGTTCCTTGGGCAACTTACATAATTAATCCCTGGATCTCTGTATTCAAATGAGGTCCTATTATACACTTTCCTAAGTTGGTCTGCTAGCCTTGTTTATTGTTACATGATACTTAATTTTATTATGTCCCTTCAAATAATAGGAAAATCCTTTCTAAGGCAACCTCCTGTCTTCGAGGCTGACATAATTTTGAAGGTTCTCTCAAAGGGTGTTTTATTAGAAAAATAATTTTGAAGTTTCTTTTTGGCCTTTTTCACTGTGTCATTTTACTTTGTGTCTCATAGGCCTAATCTAGAGGCCTGTGAGAAATAGAGAAATATATTTTGGGGTAAAATATTTTAATTTCCTTCAGTCCTCACTTTAAAACTTCCAAAAGTTTTATATATTAAAAGCCATTTGGGCCAGAGGTCATTTGAGATAGACAAAGAAGTGAGAAAACAAATTTAGGTAAGCAGAAAAGAGTAAATTTAAATACATTGTCCCATATCTTTTTTTGGTCATAGTCCTAAGAATGGATTAGTTTAAACATTTGTGTCCCGTTTTAGGAGGTGGCATTGTAGATACACTAGGCCTCTATGTATGATGAAGGCAAACAGATCTTTAATAGGAGGTGTTTTTATGGAAACAGAAGAAAAAAACTAAGGTTAATGTCTGGAGTAGTATATAGAGTTTTGTAGAATCCTTGAAGTATCTTCAGATTGCAGTGGCAATCTGACAGACTTTACTGGATTATAGTTCAAATAACTATTGAAATAGTGAACTTTCTGAGTAGTGTATACATCAGTAGGCATGAAGGCTGTTTGTGTGTAACTTGTGATTTTTCCTGAAGTTTAAGTTGTCTAGTTTCAGTTTATAGGGCTTTAAGAAAAGTACAGTTTTAACTTGCAGTGACTTAAAGTCAAAAATGGAAGAAAAATTTGAAAATGTTAGTTTGGAAACCTGTATCCAGGAAAGAATTTAGGTTTTAGTCTAAATATTAGAGAAGTAATAAAAACAACAGTGAATGAGGCTAGAATCTAATTTAAACAGGTGTGCTATAGTTTTATTTGAAACATATTTTTTTCTCTAGTCTCCCATTTTTACCAAAGATAAATCATACAGGATCAATTTATTTGTAAAATAAGTTTAAGTCTTATTATACTTCGCCTGCTTATTTGTATAAAGTGTAGTAAGAATAGCGATTGGCCATATAGGCTCTTTTTAGATTAGTTTTGTTGGAACTTTTAAATAAGGAATCTTAGATTATTAGACCTTTAAAAGCCTCAAGGCCAGGAAGCTAAGCCAAGGATTTGCCACCAGACTCTAATACCTGTAACAAATTGGGTGAATCTTTCTCCTTTTGATATCATAAAATAACTTGAGGTCCCTTGGCCTGTCAGAAAGTTACATTTTTTGTTTATCACAGGTCAGGAAGCTTGTAAAGGAACTCTGTAGACAAGGGTCTTTTTATTGACTTTATAAAGTCAACTTTAATTTCTTAAAGTGGTCTGGTTGCATCTGAAAATATGTTATTTTAGTCACAGCCTTGGTAAAATAACCAGTGTCTCTAACTGTGTCCTGTTACAAAGAAAACAGATGTGTATTGAACTTACCTAAACAATTATGTTCTGATAAGTTAAGAATATTTATAAATAGTTTTTAAATTTGGAGAAATTAGAAAGATACATGTTTTAAATTTGTTCACAAAGTATATTTTACTCAATTGTTGTAAATTATAAGTAGTTTAAAAGAAAAAAAAGTTTTTTGACTCTGGCAAACACAGCATTTTTTTTAAAGTCATAAAAATTACTTTAGTCTTTTACTAATGTAATTCCATGTAATTAATTCTTATTCTGCTGGATGTTAGGTTAGCAATCCTCATGAATACATCAGTTTTTTAACTAGAGTACTGAAAGTTTTCACCTAGTCTAATGGTCTGATCAATAAAGTTACCAGAAACCTGTATTTACAACTACTTATCAGGGTCTTTTTTATTAATTTCTCTGAAGAAAAAGCAAATTTTGGACTCTACCCGATTGTAAACTGCATTTTGAGAAGAATCAAAGTAAAACAATAATTGTCAATGGACAACAAAAGTCTTAGAATAGTTATACAATTGACAAGGAAATTTGGTTATTTCACTGGCATATACCAATTTAACATAATCATAATTATTACTGATAATATATGTGAAGACATTTCAAATCTTTAGGAATCTCATAGAGATTCAGAACATATGTTAATAACACATTTATATAAATATAACGCAGAGAAAGTTAAGCACCATTTTTTAAATGATTTCCATTTGATTTTAACATACTGAATAAGGCTAATATGTTTCTCTTGGACTTCTAGGGGCCCTATTATCTAAAAAGTTAGTTTGAGGTAAAAAAAAACTGAATTTGAAATTTTGATTTGGGGAAATATGTCAGATATCAAAGGTTTAAAACAAGATTATAGGCCACTAAAATATATCATTTATTTAGTCAATGTGATAATTTAAAGATTTTAAAAAGCAAAACCTTTTACTCTTGGTGGAGACTTATAAGACATAATAAAGACACCATGAGTTACACTGAATCTGTTTTTCCCTCTCCCCCTCTTTGTTTTTTGTAGTTTATTTAGAAGGTAAATAAAATTTTAAAAATTATTTTTTATTAATACTACATGAAAAATTTGTTTAAAAGAGAAAACTGCCCGGCCTTGGTGGCCCACGTCTTTAATTCCAGCACTTTGGGAGGCCAAGGTAGGGGGATCACTTGAGGCCAGGAATTTTAGACCAGCCTGGCCAACACAGTGAAGTGCTGTTTCTACCAAAAAATATAAAAATTAGCTGAGCATGGTGGCGTGCACCTGTAGTCCCAGCTACTTGGGAGGCTGAGGCAGGAGAATCACTTGAACCCATGTGGCAGAGGTTGCAGTTAGCTGAGATCGCACCAGTGCACCCCAGCCTGGGCAACACAGTGAGATCCTGTCTCAAAAAAAAACCAGAGAAAATTAGATTTTATTTTTGTATTAGTGTATTATTAATGTTAATTTTAATAAAACCTTGTAAATAAATCTATTTAATTTTAATTAGTTTAACCACAAGATTTTTATGTTTTTAAATAGCCTCTTAAATTTAAACATTTTTAAAAATATTTATTTTTACTTTTTTAATTAAAAACTTTTTAAATGTTTATACTAGGCAATATCTTTTTATTTTTACAAAAACATATTTTTATGTTTTTTTATAACCTTTATGAAAAACACATTTTCCTTTTTGAATATACTTTGCATATTGAATTGTTTATTTTAATATCTAGTTTATGTATTTTAATTATGATAGTATCTCTTAGTAATTCTTATTTTTAGTGAAAAAACCTAGGAAATAAGTAATTTTAACTATATGTAGAGTGCAAAACAAAGAATAGAGCTGTGAACACAATGCCTGGAAGAGTTAATCCTTAGTATGGCCAAGAGACATGGTTGGGCTAGGGAGGACAGGGCCTGGGTGTTGTCCCTAGACCTCACCATGGTTGTTTGCCTAGACATTAGAATCTAAAGTCTCAAATTTACAGACATAAGCTCACAGATAAATTAAGCAAACATTAAAAATATTATAGAAGTAACAGTTCTGTGACTTTAAAACATTTAGTAGAGCCAGTATAAACCTGTCTGATCAATCCAACCAGGACAAAATAAAAAAATTTTACTTAAAATTTGAAGACATTTTAATTTTATTTTACTAATAATTTTTAAACTTTTAATTTATTAAGGATTACTAAAATCATGTGAACTTGAAAATTATTTGTGCTTATTTAATTTATGAGTACTAACTTATAAGTTAATTTGATATGTAGACAGCATATATACACATAGACATGTATATATAAAAATATAGATGGACACAAATAAAGAGTTTATAGCTTTGGTTTTAAAATTTTAGCCATAAGACCAGTAAAACTCACTAGTTTAAAGGAAAGTTGGATTTAAACTTTGTCTTTGTAAGTGAAAAAGATTGAAGTGCATCTGTCTCACATGGCCCAAGCCCTTATTGTGTTTTAGAGAAAATAGGGTAGTAAATTATGTTTTATAGTATGGAGAGAGAATTTATATTTTTTAAAAGGAGTTTGAATGGTTAGTGGAAGATTAAAAATGGATGTCAAGGTAACAGAATTATAGGAACTTACAGGATTTTATAAGGGCACTAATTTTATTTAGAGGGGCATTGTAAAATTTAATCTGTTTTTTAACTGGATCACTGAGCTCAGGCAGAGCCCATTAAGGAACAGGGTCAACGAAGTATCTGTACTTTTTAGGGCCTAATAATTAAAATATGCGGAAAGTAGGCACTGTTGAAAGGCAGAACATACAGAGCTTTAAAACTTTAGAATTTAACTTTTACATTGAATCCCACATCCCCAGAAAGAAAAATGCCATGAAACCAGGTTATGCAATGCCTGTATAGTGTACTTTGATACAAAGACATTTTTTAAAGTATTTAAACTACATCTTTTAAATCTAAACTCACAAAGAAACAAGTAGTCTCTTGTAGTAATAATCGTTTACTGTAAACAGCTGTTACCAGTCACCTCTAAAACTGTAGCTCTTATGGTGGTGATGACTCACCACTCATCACACACACAAAGGTCACTTTCTCCCACAGTACAAGAAAGGGGGTAGATGGCATCCTTTTTTGTGTTTCTTAAGGGATCTCAATCATTAGAAGTCCCCTCTAGATTCTTTTATGTAGTACCAAAGACAGCAAAGCGGAGGAAGGAGGAATAGGAAGGAATAAGAGTAAATGGGAGAGAAATACATATTTTTTGAGACAGGGTCTCACTCTGTTACCCAGGCTTAAGTGTAGTGGCACAATCATGGCTCACTGCAGTCTCGACCTCCCGGGCTCAATTGATCCCCCCATCTTAGCCTCCTGAGTAACTGGGACTACAGACATCTGCCACCATGCCTGGCCAACTTTTATTTTATTTTATTTTTTTATAGAAACAGGGTTTTGCCATGTTGCCCAGGTTAGTCTTGAACTCCTGGGTTCAAGTGATTTGCTCACCTCTGCTTCCCAAAGTACTGGGATTACAGGTGTGAGCCTCTGTGCCTGGCCCAATTTCTAAGAAAGGAATTAAAATATAAGAGTCTAACTTTAAAAAAAATAATTAAAAAAAAAAGTTTTAGTCTACTGAAAAAAAATTTAAGAACAGGAGATCTCTCTCTCTCTCTCTCTCTCTCTCTCTCTCTCTCTCTCTCTCTCTCTCCAGGATATATGTTCTTAAATTATATATGTATGTATAATTTGAACATCAGGTTTTAATTAAGCTGGCTTTTAACCACAAAGCTCTTTTTAAAAAATCTTTTTAAAATCTATTACCAGATTTTAGCTGGGGGGACAAACAGATATTTTTGCCTTTTGAATTTTTTTTATTGAAGATACCCTCGCAAGTGAAACTAGTAAGACTTAACCAAAGTTATGACTTAACTAAGGATGCACTTGGCATTTCTAAAGAGGTGGATGGGTACCCCAAAAAGTCAAAGTCACATGAATATTGAGCCAAAAGGGGCCGATTCTCTGACCAGGAATTGAACCCAGGCTGTGGTGGTGAATTGCCAGCCATAAGGTACAGCAACCTTTACTGTGAATCCCACTGGGGATCTAAAGCAGGGAGTGTGAGCTTACAAAGGATTTTAACTTTGTTTTAGGTCAGATTTTTGCTCCTTTAATTTTGTCAAGAGAATTTTTAAGACTAACCATGACACTATTATGTGTCTTTAAAAAAAAAAAGTGACCTTCTCATCAATTGTTTAGAATAAGAGATCTCTTAAAATTTTTTTTTCTTTTAATTTGGGAGTCTAATTTAAAGGATCCATCTTTTGACTGTTGAATTTTTAATGGTGTACTTATTTTAATAGTGACTCAATCTAATAGTCTCTTTATGGAAAACCCAGGATGTAATTTTTTAGGTTTAGAAATGTTTTCTTGGAGAGGGCATAGAAGAGCCTACTATCCCAAAGTTCCCATGCCCCGCCCCCACAAAAAAAAATGTATTGCCAAGAATAGGCTCAGATAGTGAAAGGTTCTAATTATCATGGATGGTCTCCAGTAACCCACAAATATATGGGGTCCCACCAGTCACAGACCTGTTAATCTGTGACAGTGGGTAGGCCCTCATAGGATTGGACTTTTTTCGTACTAAGCAGGCAACAAAGGTTGAGATGACAAAAGCCCCTTGTAGATGAGACTTTTTATGACAGACTCTCCTAAGAGCTTGACACATTTGGAACAAAATCTTGGGTTTCTAGCCATTTTTAGACTGGCCACGTGACATGACTCAAAAGTCATGCCCCAAGATGGCAGAGACCAAGAGAGAGTATGCTTCCACTTGATCAGAAGTCAAACTTTCCAGGGCATAAAATGACAAGAGAGAACCTCAAGCAGTACCCTAATTTTTATGACAGCAACACAGACAAAGATAAAGGAAAAGACTATTTTGAGGAAGAAAGGAATCAAACAATTTGAATATTCATGCCACAGGTACCAAAAGCTACAACCAAGACTCGTCACACAAATCTTTTTCTCCCATTAATCAAGATTTGGGCTCGGTGGCTCTATAGGTGGGCGTGGTGCCTCAACTCCTGTAATCTCAGCACTTTGAGAGGCTGAGGCAGGTGGACTGCCTGAGCTCAGGAGCTCAAGACCAGCCTCAGCAATATGGTAAACTTCATCGCTACCAAAAATATAAAAAATTAGCCAGCGGTCCCAGCTGCTTGGGAGGCTTAGGTGGGATGATTACTTGAGCCTGGGTTGCAGAGGTTGCAGTGAGCTGAGATTGTGCCACTGCACTCCAACCTGAGAGACAGAGGGAGACCTGATGGCAAAAAATACAAAAAGATTCTGGAGAGGAAAAAGAAAACAGTGTGTTTTGTTTTTTTTTTTTTTTTTTTTAACCATCCACTTGATCAGATTCCACAGGGAGAAAGAGGTCTGGAGCCTGGCTGGTAAGAAATTTTTATCTTATGCTGGCTGATGAGGTCCTGGATTATCTTTGCTGCAGCTTCCAAAAGAGCAGAACAGCTTTGGTGACCCTGCTTACTGTGTCAAAACTGTAGGGACCAAGGGAAAAATTGCTTAAAAATCAGCTCACAAAAGACAGACTAGTAAAATAAAAGGTATCTAATTTATTAATGTGCATATGGAGAATATTGCAGAGTGACCACGTAACCTCCCAGGGGGGTGTAGAAGCTTATATACTATCTTGAAGTTAGAGAAAGAATGGGGGCTTAGATTGGGCAAAATAGGTTATAGGAGGGACAGAAGGCTTGGCTAGCAAAAGTGGTCTTGTTATACAGATGAAACCTCACGGGTAGCAGCCCTTGGAGACAATAGATGATAAATGCTTTTTTAGACCTTGAAAGGTGTCAGACTCTCAATTAATGTTTCCTAGATCTGGACAAGGGGAGGCCTGGCTGCAGTCAGTGTAGATTTTTCTACAAATGTAAATTTCCCTCACAAAAGACAGCTTTGCAGAGCTACTTCTTTTTGCTAACTTTCTGACAGATATCTTAATTACTGTATGTTAAAGAAATATATTTGGGGGTAAAATATTTTGGTGTCCTGCAACTCCAAATCTGAAATCCAAAATGCTTGCTCCAGAATCTAAAACTTTTTGAATGCCGGCATGATATTCAAGGGAAATAATCACTGAAGCATTTGGATTTTTGAATTTGAGATATTCAGCTGGCAAGTGTAATGGAAATATTACAAAATCTGAAATCTGAAATATTTCGAGTCCTGAGTATTTGGGACCTGATAAGGGATATTCAGCCTCTAGTTTAAATTTTAGAAACTTAATTTTTGTTTTTATGGTCTTAGGATAATTAAAAGGGAGCCAGAAGATGTTTGCACCTGGGAGTGTCAGAAGTGATTTTAGGTATAATACCTTGAGATGACTTCCCATGTGTTTTCTTAAGATACCAAGGAGGATTCCTCTAAAAACAGTCATTATATTGGTAAAGTCCCCACCATTCCCTTTTTTCCATTTTAGAAGAAGAGGCAAAGATACTTTAGGTTCTGGGGGTACATGTGCAGGTTTGTTACATGGGTAAATTGTGTGTCACTGAGGCCTGGTGCACAGACCATCCTGTCACCTAGGTAGTGAGCATAGTACTCAACAGGTAGTCTTCCAGCTCACACCCCCCTTTTACCCTCCCACCTCAAGCAGCCCCCAGTGTCTGTTGCTCCCATCTTGGTATCCATGTATATCCAGTGTTTAGCTCCCACTTTCAAGTGAGAGCAGGTGGTGGTTGGTTTTCTGTTCCTGTGTTAGTTTGCTTAGGATAATGGCCTCCTGCTGCAACCGTGTTCCTGCAAAGGACATGATTTCATTCTTTTTTGTGGCTGCATTGTATTCCATGATGCTTATGTACCACATTTTCTTAATCCAGTCCATCATTAATGGGCATCGTGGTTGACTGCATGTCTTTGCTATTAGGAATAATGCTGCAGTGAATGTAAGAGTACATGTGTCTCTTTGGTAGAACAATTTATTTTCCTTTGGTGATATAACCCAGTAGTGGGATTGCTGAGTCAAATGGTAGTTCTGTTTTAAGTTCTTTGATAAATGTCCACACTGCTTTCCACAGTGGCTGAACTAAATTTACATTCTCCCCAACAGTGTATAAATAAGCATTCCGCTTTCTCCCCAACGTCACCAATATCTGTTGTTTTTTGACTTTTTAATAATAGACATTCTGACTGATATGAGATGGTATCACATTGTAGTTTTGATTTGTGTTTCTCTGATGATTAGTGATGAGCCTTTTTTCATATATTTATTTGCTGCATGTATGTTTTCTTTTGAGAAATATCTGTTCATGTCCTTTGCCTGTCAATGGTGTTATTTGTGTTTGTTGAATTAGGTTGCTTATCAATTCTGGATATTAGACCTTTGTCCAATGCATAGTTTGTGAATATTTTCTCCCATTCTATTGGTAGTATTCTTTAGTATTGGCAAAAGCATTTATCTTCTGGGGAAATAGATTGGGAAGAGGTTAATGTCACTGTTTTCTTAATAGTGTTCTTCCTTATACTATACTCTTATTAGGATTGGTGGGTTTTCGTTGTTTGTCTTTTGTTTATTTGTTTTTGTATTTTAAGGACAGATATTTGGATGAATTTTATATATATTTAAGAAACTCCGTTAAGCCTGTGTAACAGTATATTACTATTTTTATTTTTAGAATATATTAATAACTTATATTGGAATGGTCTTTGGTGGAGATTATATTTTCACGTGGACAAACTTCATTGGTTTAAATATCAGGTAAGTAAAACAATTTAAATTGAAAAATCGGGATTGGATATTCAAATAATGTCACAATAAGGTTAGGCTATTAAATTAATGGAAAATTTATTCATTATTAAACATATATGGAGTGCCTTCTATGTGCTAGATATTTAATGTCTCTACATAATGCTTTTTAAGAAGCAGGGAGAGGTCGGGCGTAGTGGCTCATACCTATAATCCCAACACTTTGGGAGGCTGAGGTGGACAGATTGCTTGAGCCCGGGAGTTTGAGACTAGTCTGGGCAACATTGTGAAACTCCGTCTCTATAAAAGAATACCAAAATTACCTGGGTGTGGTGGTGCATGTCTGTAGTCCCAGCTACTTGAGAGGCTGAGGTGGGAGGATCACTTAAGCCCAGGAGGTCAAGGCTGCAGTGAGCTGTGATTACATTGCATTCCAGCCTAAAATAAATAAATAAATAAAATTAAAAAAAATAAAAGTGGAGGGTGGAGAAAATGCTTCTATATTCTATTTAGAGTATTAGGGAATCTTTTCTAGAAGTTGAACTCCCTTTGCTTAGCCTTGAAAGCACTCTATTATGCTAGCTGGCAGTGCAGTGTTCTCTAGAAATATAGGGCTAAAGAAGAATAACATAACCACAATTATTTGATGTGTGTCTGACCTCAGACGTATTACTACCTTTCTTTAGACCTTACATGTCTTCATCAGTGAGGGGGTTACTTGTATTGTTTGAAAGATCTTTTTCAGTTCTTGAATTTTGAATCCCATTGTTTTAAATATTCTTTACATGCCTAAAAATGATCAAATTTCCGTTTGGGCCAGACCTCTGTCTTCAAGTCAGACTTGTCTAGTTAACAGTCCACTTGACACCTCCTGCTGACATGTCTAAAACTGAACTGTTTATTTCCTTCGAAGTCTGTGCTACCCATCATCTCTATCATCTTAGTTGATGGAGACTCCATCCTTCTAGCTACCTGGTTCAAAAATCTTGGCATTATCCTTGACTTTTCTATCTCATGTCTAATATCCAGTGTGTTAGCAAATTTTGTTGGCTTTACCTTCAGAAACTATCCAACAGAAGATCTCTTGTCACTATTAGCATTGCTTTCATCCTCAGCTGAGCTACATTGTTGCCCTAGTCTTATACAGTTTTATCCCTGGTTTGACTCATCCACCTCCCTCTCCTGCTGTCAGTTCTCAACAGAGTAGGCAGTTCATTCTTTGCAAAAGGTAAGTCTGAATATGTCATTCTTTTAATGCTCCCATACTCCCCGCCCCATGACTATTGAAGTTCCAAAGTCCTTACAAGGCCCTACTAGATCTAGCCCCTGTTTACCTCTCCAACTTTAGCCACTGCTTCTCTTCTTCTCCCTTACTCTACTTCATCCATATAGACCACCTTGCTGTTCCTCTAGGATGTTTGGTGTGCTCCCTCTTTAGGACCTTTGGACTGAATATTTTCTCTGCCTGGAATATACTGCCAGATATTTGCGTGGCTAACTTTTATGCCTGTAAGTTTTTCCTCAGATGTTATCTTCTCAAGGAAATCTACCTGGACCAAACAAAAACATGAAGGTGGAAATGCAGCTGTTGGATGAGGGCTGGGGAGAATGGGCAGTAGGCAGTCCAGTGTGATTAGTGTAAGAGGGATTTCACAAGGATAATTCTGGAAAAGTAGGTCAGTAACCGAGAGTGAGGTGCCTCTCAAATGTCTCATAACGGAGGAAGAATGAGTGCCCAACTTGGAAGACATTCTGTGAGATACCAATAGACTGCAGATGGTAGAGGTTGGGTCAAAACTTGCTTACTTGCCATACAGTTAAGATCTAGTTAGGATGATCAAAAACAGAAAAACCTTGAGGATGAAGAGAAGCAGCAATTGCCAAAACCCCTTTCATCTTTTTACTGTTCACTGATATTAGCCCCCAGTGTACCTTAGCGTTTTGACTTTTACGTCTCTTGGGTGGCCACTGCATGCTACTTAACCTTGTGAAATGATCTATTGTCTCATATAATTGAAGTATATAATTTAACGTATGTTAATATACATATAGCATAACATCTAACATATAATATATAATAACATAACATATATAACATATTAATATTATATTATAACATTGTCATATAATTATATAATGTAATTCCTATGTCAATCCTGTAAGAATGGTATTATAATCTCCATTTCACAGGTGTGAGGGAACTGAGGTTCTAAGGGGCTAAGTAACTTGCCCCACATCATAGAGCTTTGTAAGTGGCAGCGTGCACACAGTTAGATTCTCTTTATTCAACGCAATGACATCTTTGTGTTTCTGTCTGTTCAGATTGGAAACCTTTGAAAGATGGTAGATACAGAGGCAGTACAGCTCTGCTGTATTTAACTGGTGAGAAAGAAAATGGGAAAAGTCTTCCTAAAAGTTGCTGTATGGAGAGTGAAGATGGGTGTCCTTGGTCATTGTGGGAAGAATGTACCCAGAAACCCAGTTTCAGTTATTTGGCAGGAATTTTGTTTGTTAGGAAATAGCAGTATAAGGCAAACTCTTGGTTCATAAGTTTTGATGTAGATTGGCTTATTTGACATATAGAAGGCAGGTTCTAATCTGGGAGGCAGAGGTACCTGCCTAGACACATGAACAGACATGTCAGTGATGAGATATGAAAGAGGCAGCCTGGACGTTAGGACTGTTGTTCCCTGGCCACAGGGTCGCTATACTGAAAGCATTTTTAGTGTATATTTTTGGAATGGATATCTCATTGTTGGGGGCGAATGAATATGTCCATGACTATAGGTTTAGGAGAAGTAGACTGTTCGCATTGCTTTTGAAGATCAAAAGTGGATCAGAGCAGATCAAGTGGATTTAATAGATTCAATAGATTTGAAAGCAGTTTAGCACGTTCCAGTCAGATTTGCGGTATTCTAACAAGGCCCCTGTCTCAGGAACTATAGCTTTGTGTTTTTCTTCTGGTTGTCTCCCAGCTGTGTCTGCCACAGCAGGTCTCTGTGAGTTAAGATTTGGTAGTGCCACTTTGGGAGGCCGAGGCGGGTAGATAATAAGGTCAAGAAATCGAAACCACCCTGGCCAACATGGTGATACCCCATCTCTACTAAAAATACAAAAATTAGTTGGGCGTGTTGGGGTGCGCCTGTAGTCCCAGCTACTCAGAGGCTGAGGCAGGAGAATCGCTTGAACCCTGGAGGAAGGAGGTTGCAGTGAGCCGAGATGGCACCACTGCACTCCAGCCTGGCAACAACAACAAAAAAAGAGTTGGTAGTGCTATTGTTTGAAGATTAGACATGAAAATTGCTTGAAAATTTTTTAAACGGCATAAATCTAGGCTTGCATAATGATTTTACCCTATTTTTAATATGCATGTTTTAACTTTTTAAAAGAACAATCTTGACCAGTTCTAATACAAGGGGTTCTTCTTTTAAAAAATGAATATTTAGGATGATCTAATGTGTTAACACCAATTTCAGAGTACCAGAAGGTATCAACTTTCATGTGAATATTTATGAGGCCAATAGATTAGTTAAAGGGTCTCTGTTTGAAGTAGTGGAAGATCCTGATTTAGAATCATTTAGTAGTGATGTGTAAAAATTCAGATATAACCCTTCTCCCCTTCAAATCTGGGCTTTTCCTCATTTTCCCTTTCCCTTCCTTCCAGTTTTCCCCTTCCCCAAAGCTGCTAGAGAGCAACTTACATAGTTTCTTCCCAAAGCATTTACTCGTCACTGTGTAACACATAGTATGCTTGCTGAGGAACGTTCAGTTCTCTTCAGGTGGTTCATGAATTGCCCTTTCTGAAAATTATATTTGATAATGATCAAGTCAGTAATAAAGATGAAATTAAAAATATTTTATTGTTGCCTCAAGTTACAACCATGTGGCAATAGTGTGCCCCCTCTTTCATTATGTTACATCTCCTTGCTCTATGGTGTGAATGTTTGTGTTCGCCCAAAATTTGTTTGTTGAACTCTCAACTCCCAAAGTGATGGTATTAGGAGGTAGGGCTTTGGGAGGTGATTAGGTCATGGAGTTGGTGTCCTCATGAATGAGATTAGTGCCCTTATGTAAGATATCCCAGAGCATGATGAGAAGATACTGTCTGTGAACCAGAAAGAGAGCCCTCTCTAGACATTGAACCCGCCTTGATCTTAGACTTCCCAGCCTCTAGGACTGTGAGAAATAAATTTCTGTTGTTTATAAGCCACCATTTATGGTATTTTGTTACAGCCGCCCAAATGGAGTAAGATGTTTATTATTATAGTACCTTACCTTTTGTCAGCAGGGCATAGCCCCTCTGGTCTGTGAGTGTCAGGGCTGACAGGGAAGGTAGGAGAGAAGAGAATGAAGAGATTATTCATGTAATCTCATTTAATCCTCAGACAAGCTTAGACAGATAACAGTATTCTTATTTGATGAATACAGAAATGGATTAATTTGCGCAGGGTCACATAGCTAGTGTAGATTGAACATCTAAGATCCAGAATGCTCCAAAATCTGGAATTTTTGAATGCTAACAGGACGCTCAAAGGAAATGCTCTTTGGAACATTTCAGAATTGGGATTTGGTTGCTCGGGCTGGCAAGTATAATGCAGATATTCCAAATTTTGAAATCGTAAATACTTCTGGTCCCAAGCATTTTAGATAAGAGATACTCAACCTATAGTATGTTCAGGATTTGAACCAAGACCTAACTGTAGAGTCAATGTTTTTTTCAATACACTGACTATGCTGGGAATATAGGATCTGGAATTATCATTAGGGCTAAGCCTGGAATAAATTCCAGGACATTCTTTGTCTTTTTCTATCCTGTGCTTCCCCAGTATTCCTATCCAGTTTAAATAGGGTTAATATGAACATCAGAGATTGTCTCAACAGGAAAAATAAGAAACATTTTTATTTTTTAGGTGGTTGTGGGAAGGGGAAGCTAGAGAAAGGTAGGATGAAAGAAAGGAGAGGTAGCTCTTCTACTTTGTTTTGGGGTGGGTTTGGAGGCAGAGGGAAATTGACTGTCATGTGGATGGGTGTACATGTGAACCTTAAAGAACTTTTAGCTTCAGTCAAAAAGACTTCAGTAAGCCATCTTCTTGGGTCCAGTCCAGCTACCAGGGAAGTAATCTACTTGAGGTACTAGAAAAACCAGAAAAGTTTCTAGGAGAGTCATATCAAATTCCAGAAAAAATTAAATGGGAAAAAGCTGCTAGATGAAGGAAAAGATGAAGCTCTATGAACATTGGCATAAGCTCTATGAACATTGGCATAAGAATTGGGTTCATGGCAGGCGCGGTGGCTCACTCCTGTAATCCCAGCTCTTAGGGAGGTAGAGGCGGGAGGATAGCTGAGCCCAGAAGTTCACGACCTGCCTGGGCAATATAGTGAGACCCCATTCTCCACAGAAAGGGGGAAAAAAAAGACCAAAAAAAGTGTAAGAATTGGGTTCATGTGTCCCCTTTCCTCAGGTGGGGTGATGGGGGATACTCAGTTTAGCAGTTACTTACTGTGTTGCTAAAAAGTGCCAGGCCAATTGCAAGAGACTCTGTGCAGCTAAAAGAATTGAGGCCATGGGAAATTAACAAGATGATAAGGACAAAATGAGGATGGATAACTAATATCCAGTGGCACAAGGGTCATAAGGGAGGCAGCAGTTGGAGTGGAGAAAGGCTGACCTGGGTTTTATTCTGGTCTATCATTAGGATGCTTTGTGACCCTGAGTAAGTTATCTTATGACTCTGGGACTTTCCTCATCTATAAAATGGACACCTTGGAGGGATATTGTACCTTGGAGGGATATTGTACCTTGCAGGAATATTGGGAAAATGGAAATGTATATAAAATGTTTGACAGGTAGACTTTAATAATTTGATTGCTCTTAAGTGCTGTGAGGTGCAGATGAGGAAAAGGAAGAATCTGGTTGGGAAGGTTCAATTGGAAGAGGCTTTATTTTGGGTTGATTGGGGTCTCAGAGAATGGCTAGTATTATGTGAGCATGTGTAGTCAAGAACAAGCGCCAGTGCCTGATCCCGCTTTCTTCCTAGTGGGAACAAGAGCTAGGCATCTCTCACACTCCTCCAGCTGGTCTGGGGCTGATGTCAGAGCCCAGAGGAGAACAGAACTAATTTTAAATAAGCAGCAAGTTCATGAGTCAAGTGGTCAGGCAGAAGATGAGGGCCAAATCCAGGGCAGAAAAATTGGAGCCCAGGTTAGGCACCCAGCTGGCTGGAATCCAAGGGAGTCCTGGGTGGCAGTCTCAGTGGAAGAGCCAGGGAGGGCAGGGCAGGAGTGGTCGGATCTGTGAGCTCTTCCAACCTACTTTCCACTTAGTGAATAGGGTAGAAGGCTGTGTATCCTAGGTGAGTTTGAGGTCCCCACAGAGAATGGACCAAGTAATCATTGTCACCAAAGAGTGATCCTTCTTGGTGGGATGTGCGATGGGTAAGTGAGGGGTACCAGCAACCACCTGTCATAGGCTGAAGGCCCAGCTGGTAAGTTCACCACTGTGAACTTGCTTTTAGTCAGAGAAAAACCAGCTCTGTGAATCTCATAGGGTCTGCATATTTAACTAATTTTGGATGCTTCCTATTAATGCCTATTTTTCTAAATGCAAAAAACATACAACTAAAAATTTACCTGTAGTGTCAGCATCCAGCTGTAACCACTGTTAATATTCTTCGTGTGTTCCTCGCAGACTTTTGTCTGTTCTAGTGTGTACTGATGTACATATTCATGTTCATTTAAATAAAATGAGATTAGACAATGCTTGATGTTTTATGATATATTTTCTCATAAAAATTTAAGCTGTCTCTAAAATTTAATATGTCAATGCCTGTTTTTATTTTATACCATTTTAATAGATGTATAGTACTTCGTTGTATGAATTTATACAATTCCCCACTATGAAACTTTACCCTTCATCTAATTTTTTGGTGTAAGTTTTTTTTTTTTTTTTTAACCAAGTAAGTATTTACCCTAAAACCCTCCCTTCCTCCATCTCTTATAGTGGTTTTCTGTTTTGCAGCATTGCTGGGAGCCTGGTGTATTCCTATATCACTTTCACTGAAGAGCAGCTGAGCAAACAGTCAGAGGCTAGTAACAAGCTGGACATTAAGGGGAAAGGAGCAGTGTGACCAGAGGATTGCTTCATCTGATACGTAGGCCTAAGTTTTTAATCAACTCAGAACACTGGCAATTCCTACACAGACACTGAGGTGTCTTGATTATGGAGGAAATACCGTTCCATTGCACTTGTACAATCTGAGGATTGATTGCTGCCTTTTAAAATTTTATGATGAGAGAAACTTATAATTGACTCTATTTTAAATATGTTGTTTGAATTAATTTATATCAGACTGGAAAAGGTACTGGGCTTTTTAATTTATTTTTCTTCTATGCCGACAGTGAAACATCAGTGTTTTGAAAGTATTTTATTTCATAATTTGATATCCAGGTGTCCCTGAGAGCTGCATATATAATGTTTGCCAACTGGAGCTTCATCATTCAAATTGTTGCTGCATCTGGAGGCAGTTTAGCCTTTCCTCTGCTGGAAATGCAGACAAATATGTGAAATTTCTCTTCTTTGAATTTTATTTCTTATGATTGCATTGTCTTCGTCATATCGTCATTCCATTTGCCAAGGAAAACAGCTTTGGCACTATAAAAAGATGTAGGGCTTTGAAGTGTATTGCTGTCTACGTTAGCTTCCCTGACTTTCACAGGATGAGCAGAGTGCATTCCTTGAAAACATGTTCTTTTTTTGTTGTATAGAATGGGGATAATGAAGGGGGTGAGAAAGTAGGCCTTTTACTAATTTATTCATCTATTTGATTTATTGATTCAACTAACATGTTTTAAGTATATGTGCCAGGCATTGTGCTAAATACTGGGGATACAGAGATGTTTGCAGAGGTAGTTGAAACATCTCACTCCAACATAGTGACTGAGGTAAGGTTGTGAATTTAGCTCTGTTAAAATCATTCAGAAGATGTCACTAGGAGTAAGTTGTTTCAGCCCTCAAAAGCCGCAAGTCTGTAAATTGGATTAAAAACACCTGCCCTACCTACCCTGCAACAGTGTGAGTTCAAATGCTGCAATGTGAGATGAGGTACAAGTAAAGAGCTGTGTTTTGTAAACTAGTGCAGCTCAGCATTGACTCTCTAAGTAAGAACTGCAGACAGGCAAGTCTGTTTTCCGTTGCCTCCTTCCTTTGGGTTCAGTTGCTCTCTGGATGAATACGATGAGGTCCCACATTTCTGAATTTATTGGTTTGAGGGGAAAGGCTGGTTAGATTCTTCGTATTGTCACTGGTTGGTTTTTCTCTGGCAGTGTCAGTGTTAGAGATGTCATCTTCTTTCTTAAATGGCATGAGCAATGAGCAAACTTCCCTCCTTTCAACATTCCCACCTACATTATATGCCCCTTGGCTCACTTACTGAGCTTGCCAACTTCTCTCAAAACCATTGCTGCATTTTGGAAGAGCAGGTGTGAATGGGCATTGCCTAAATTGCCTCTTGGGGTAATCTGGAGGGTGGAGATTTTAACTCAAACATAATCCTATGACTTGACTCAGAGATATCCATTGACCTTGAGGATTAGTGTGTTTGCTCAGGCCAGTTGTGCAGCCAGTGTGCAAGAGATTTGGTGCCTTTGCACTAATGCACACACTATTGTCTACTTCATTGGGTTTGGAATCCACTGGACTCTGTTGACCTAAACAGTTAGGGTTTTGATTTTTTTTTTATTTGAAAATTTATATTGAGATTATTTTCATATTCCTGTCTTTCTCTTTTGGTTTGTCTTTTCTAAAGCCTGGCTGGTGGTGCTCTGTCCCTAGAATTATCCCTGCAGCCAACTCCCAAGTTACAAGCTTCATTAAGAGCCTTAGACTCACTGTTTTCTAGCATCTTCTGACCTGAGAAAATTCCACTGGGAGTAAAGGATATTATCTTGTGTCATATGGGTCTTACTCTCCCTATTTTACCAATGAGAAAACAAAACTCAGAGAAGGATGACTTGCTAATACATCAAACCCATGTCCTTTTTATTGAACTATGACTGCCATTTAATTAATCGCCCTTCCCCTATGAGGGACTTAGGAAACAGATCCTGAGTTCACTTGAGCCCTTTCAAAAAAGCAAGCAGTTGATTGAATTTGGTGTCAGAGAGAAGCATACTTTGCAAATCAGGAAGAGTGACAGGTTACCCTGTCCTGGAACCTTTATCCCACTTCCAGGCTGACTTTAGTTGGTAATGCACTTCTAGCTGTTAATGTTGCCAACACTTCTGGTTTTGCTTAGATATAGTGAAAGGGCATAGTGAGAGCTATTTATAGTGATTCTTTTCCTTCTGTCAGCAACATGAAGGAGGGACGTTTGAATAATTTTTGTTGTAGAATATTTCTTCATGAAAGGCTTTTGGGTGTGTTTAACAGTTGTTGGGCTAGAGCCCCACCAGGAGTTGAACTGCCTCTTGGGGGTCAGGTTCCCTAGGAGATCTGTCACCTCTTCAGGAGTATTTGAGAAAATTGTATAGTTACAGCTTCACTAAATGCACATGACAGGCTTCTGTGCCTTGGGAGCCCTGGCTTATGCTGAACCTTCTGGCTGACCAGAGCAGTACAGCAGCTTCTGCTTGCTGGATGCCTCCTTCAGCTGCTAACCAGCATTGCAAGATGGAGCAGTGTGAGCAAGCTGGAGACTGAATAGTCTTTTGGAGTTTGTGTTTTGATTTTTGCAGGCGTGTTACAATATACTGGTGATTTACCTGGTATTGTGGCACCTCCCAGAATCTGGTTTTTGCCCCATGTTTGATATTTACTAGAAATAAATGCAGAAATTCTTTGTCCTGTTAACTGCTTCCTGGGAGAAAAAGAGGCAATACAGAGTTAACTCCTTAATTTGCCCACGGAGACAGATGAGCTGTGGTGTTCCAAAAGACAAATTCTATGACTAGTGGCTCCTGTTCAATGTAAGTGAGGCCCTCTTTGGCCAATCTGCTTCTAGTCAAGGCTAAATGGATTGGAATAACCCTAGTTGGCCAGGCTACACGTTGCCAGCATGTCCTGTTGAGTTTTATTTGCCCCATGTGGCTGTGGACTTTATGAGTCAATCATTTATAGGCTCCAGTTTGCACCTAGTTTTTTAAAAAAAGTGCATTTACACGCTTTTGGTAGTCCTGTTTTATCAAGAATCCATGGAGGGTTTTGGTCAGTACAGTTGATGCTGGATCCTCACAGGGAAACAGTGGAGTTTCACATTGAATCGGTTTGAAATGGCACCCCAGGACTTTGGGCCTGCCTTGCTTTACAGCCTCGTTCAGTGAGCAGAGATTTAGTGAGCAGCTGTTGTATGCCAAGCATTTTGCTAAGCTCTGGAAAAAAGATAAGACGTGGTTCTTGCTTTCAAGGAGTGTGTAATTCTTTGGCCAGACATGATAACCTGGACCCTGAGTGGGAGAAAGGAGACAGATGAAAGGAGTCTGTGATTTCGTAACCAAGAACTGCCTGCATAGTTATGAGTATCACTGATTTTAGGGGTGCCCCACAGAGCTAAAGCATTTTTTTAATCTGAGATGACTTTCGTAACTCATGTTAATCTTCTAGCTCTGAGATAGCAACACAGCTCTTAGAATTCTGTAAGTAGCCTGAGGCCTCCTCTACTGTACATGTTCTTGTTTTCCCAAAACTGTAAGTTTGGTTTTTCCTATGAACAAGACTGTAATTGATTTTTCTCTCTCTGAGGAAAAATGTTCAGAATAAATGAGATAATGGATATGAAACTACTTAGCACAATGCCTAGTACATATTAGGCACTCAGCAAATGTGGCTACCGTGTCATTATTTCATAGTGAGACTCAAGGCAAAACAAGATTCTTAATTTATGGTCCATAAATGCTAGAGGCTTGGGCAATATGGTATATCCTGAAAAACATGACCCTGTATCTCATTGCCTCTAGAATCCTTAGGTAACAGTTTTTGTTCACTGTCTTTTCTTTTTTAAAAATATCTACTGGACACAATTGTGGCCATTACATGATGCAGGTGATTCTACCTGTTTTTAAAAAAGAACAAAATTGCTTTTATATTGTGATGGTACATTTTAATAAAGGGAAAAAAATTTCCCCCTACTGCCCCTCCCTTTTTTTTTTTTTTTTTTAAAAAAAACAAGGTCTTGCTCTGTCACCAGCCAGGCTGGAGTATAATGGTGTAATCATAGCAGCTCACCACAGTCTCAAACTCCTAGGCTCAAGTGATCCTCCTGCCTTAGCCTGCTAAGTAGCTATGACTATAGGCATGTCCCATTACGCCTGGTTCATTTCTTCCCTTTTTTTTTTCCCCCCCCCCAGTAAAGACAGGGTCTCACTCTGTTGCCAGACTGGTCTCAAACTCCTGGCCTCAAGTAACCCTTCTGTCTCAGCCTCCCAAAGTGCTGGGATTACAGGTGTGTGCCACATGTCTGGCCAGGAAAATTATTTTCTATCTTAAAGGAAGATAATTACATTTTAGAGTAGCAATTCAGTTAAATCTTTCTCAGTTTTTCATCTTAAGATGGCTCCTGCAAAGGCCAGCAGCGTTCCTTTTCCCCTCTCTGAATTGAAAGCAGTTGACGCCATGCTGCCCCTGCTTCCAGGCCTGTCTCGGTCGTCATATATTGTGAGTCCCTGGCACCATCACTGTTTTCTAAGCCAGTCTTCTAGGTCTTACTTTCAGGATGCTGCTTCATGGTATGAGGATATAGTTTACAGTGCTGTAGTTTTTTTTTTTTTAAAGCTTTGTTCTTTGAAAATACTTTTTAAAAAGAAATCTACTGGTTAGATTTATTGTCTCACAAAAATGTTTTTAGAGATTATTTTTTTCACAGGTGTTTTCTTTCTCATGCTGATGATCGACTGATTTTTGTCTACAGGTAACCTCTCAGTATTTTTTCATTTTAGAGTCTATTTACCAAATGACCATTTTAGTGTTAAAAGGTACTGAGGAATTGAGGTATGTAAATCAGGTGACATAAACATGAAAATTATGTGCCTAAATATTTTTGTAATGGTGTAAAATAAATACTTTTTCCTGAAAACAAGTATTAAAATTCCTTTGTAACTGCGTACAGAGACTAATCCAGAGCCAGAAGTCTGACCGTATTTTAGAGGTTGGCATCCTGTTAGTTGATTGAGACCCCGTATGTAGAAAATACTATTTTCTATACAAATGTTTTTATGAATAGTACATAGGACTGAATATCCAGTGTCTTGTGGCATACTTGTGGTAAATTAGAAGGAAAGAAATGCTAATCTTTCTGTTTTCAGGATGTTTCAACTGCATTATCAGGTTTCTAAGCTTCTGAGTAGCTTTACTCATCAAGTAGAGGCATTTTGGTACACGCAGACTCAACAGGGGTGGAAGCATATTAAGGTGTGTCAGAGGGAGAAGCATATTAAACCTTTTTTTAAGAAAAAGATTGTGGTAAAATACACATAAAATATACCATCTTAGACATTTTTAAGTGTACAGTTTAGTAGTGTTACATATATACACATTATTGTTCAACCAATCTCCAGAACGTTTCCTTGCAAAATTAAAACTCCATACCCATTAAACAGAAACTCACCATTTTCCCCTCACCTCAGTCATCGGTAACCACCATTCTTTCTGTTTCTATGAATTTGTCTACTCTAGATATTTTATATAAGTGGAATCGTACCATATTTGTCTTTTTGTGGCTGGCTTATTTCACATAGCGTAATGTCCTTCATGTTTTTCCATGTTATAACATATGTCAGAATTTCCTTCCTTCTTAAGGCTGAATAATATTCCATTGTATGTATACCACGTTGTTGAGCCAGTTTTGTTGATGGGTACTTGGGTTGCTTCTACCTCTTGGCTATTGTGAATAATCCTGCTATGAACATGTACAAATATTTTTCAAGATCCCACTTTTTTGTGTGTGTTTTTTAAGACAGAGTTTCACTCTTGTTGCCCAGGCTGGAGTGCAATGGCACCATCTTGGCTCACTGCAACCTCTCTTCCCGGGTTCAAGCGATTCTCCTGCCTCAGCCTCTGGAGTGACTGGGATTATAGGCATGTACCACCATGCCCATCTAATTTTTGTATTTTTAGTGGAGATAGGGTTTCACCATGTTGGTCAGGCTGGTTTCGAACTCCTGACCTCAGGTGATCCACCCGCCTCGGCCTCCCAAAGTGTTGGAATTACAGGCGTGAGCCACTGTGCCCAGCCAAGATCCTGCTTACTTTTCTTTTGGGTATATACTCAGAAGTGAAATTGCTGTATCATACGGTAATTCTAATTTTTTTGAGAAACCACTCGACTGTTTTCCATTATGGCTGCACCATTTTAGAATCCCACCAAGAGTGCACAAGGGTTCCAGTTTCTCCACATCCTCATCAACACTTGTTATTTTCTGTTTTTCAGATTGTAACCATACTAATGGATGTGTTGTGATAATCTCATTCTGGTTTTGATTTGTATTTTCCATTTAATGATTAGTGATGATGAGCATCTCATATGCTTGAGTTGGTGTTGAGTTGTAAGAATTCTTTATAGTCTGCATTTTAACCCCCTTGGAAATATATATCTAAGGAGATATATATTTTTTTAACAGCTTTCCTCCTGTTTTCTAAGAATTTTGTAATTTTGCATCTTAAATTTAGATCTTGAATATATTTTTGATTTCTGCATATGTTATAAATACATATTTAACCCTTTTAGATATAGGGTATCTGCATATATATACAGATACATCTTTATACATCTATATCTAAACGGGTTAAATATATATATAGATATAGATACATATCTAAAGGCGCTTAATTTTATATATATATATATATATATATTTTTTTTTTTAAACACAGGGTCTCAGGCTGGAATGCAGCGGCATGATCACAGCTCACTGCAGCCTCAGTTTCCTGGGCTCAAGGAATTCTCCTACCTTAGCCTCCTGAGTAGTGGAGTGGAGGTACATACCACCACACCGCGCTAATTTTTTTTGTAGAGACGGGGTTTTGCCATTGCTGCCCAGGCTGGTCTCAAACTCCTGGACTCAAGCAGTCTGCCTGCCTGGGCCTCCCAAAATGCTAGGATTCCAGGTGTAAGGTGCTATACCCAGCCCCCGTATCAGATATATTATTTGCAAATACTTTCTCTCATTCCACAGGTTACCTTTTCACTCCTTTGATTATATCCATTGACTTTGATGCACAGCAAAGTTCTAAATTTTTATGTAATCCAGTTATTTACTTTTACTTTTGTTGCCTGTGCTTTTGGTGGCATATCCAAGATACACTGCCAAATCCAATGTGAGTTTTATAATTTTACATCTTAAATTTAGGTCTTGAATGTGTTTTGAGTTAATTTCTGTATATGTTGTAAAGTAAGGGTCCAACTTCATTCTTTTGCATGTGGATATTTCATTTTCCCAACACCATTTGTTGAAGAGATTGTCCTTAACGCATGTGTTTTAATCAACTTTAAAAAATCCTCTTAAAGTCTGATTTTTTTCTAATTTGTTGAAATTAGAATTCATCTTTGTGACAGCTTATTGTCTCACTTGGCTTCCTTGAAGCATAGGCTGTCCAGTATTGGGCAACACTATAGAGGATGCACTGCTAAGAGGAGAAAGCACAGAGCTGGTGCCATTGTGTACCCACAGCGGGTCAGCAGTTACCAGGTAACTTCAGTTCTTCTTTCCTACTGTTCTCATCACTTGGGGCCTATGTATCCATTGGTTCATCCATCCATCAAGCCAGATTGAGTTCACTGGGGCCAGCACCCATCCTCTAGTAGAGCCCTGGCATCTACAGATGAAGCTCAGAGAGGCACACTTGCCCAGTGTGGTCAGGGAGCCCACATTCAAACCCCAGTCTGACTTCAGACACCCTTGCTCTTTGCCACCATGCTAGGTTCTCGTTTCTCTTAGTCTCTCTGTAATAGACTTGGCAATACCAAACTCATCACCGCTCTATACTTGTCAAATGTTGTTTTTCATTCAGTGTTCACCCACTGTGGATTTAAAGCTTAAGCATGAGCTGGTGGCTGGTTTAATCTGAGAAGGCACAGCAGCCATGCCTTTCCAGCTGTGCTAAAGGTGCCCTCTTGTGGCAACACCTGCTTTCGGCAGCTAAATGATGGAAAGCAGTTTAAGAGGAAGGAAAAGCAGTATTTACTGAGGGCTGACTATGTGCTTTCACCAGGTTAGGGCTAAAATGTGCCTTTGCATATTTGGTCCTTCCAGCACTTCTCTGATGCATAAATGGTGGCTTCAGCCAGGCTAAGGAATTTGTCCAACTTCACTCACATGAGAAATGTAAACCTGGACTTTGATTCCAAAACCCTTTTCTTTCTGAGGAATACATTTCATATACCATCCCTCGTTGTTAGAGAAAGCAACAGGACGGTTTCGTCAAGAGTGCTTTATCATATCTGCGTATTTATTTTCAGATAATTTTTTTCAGTGAATATTTTTGAGGACAATGTCCACAAACGATGACAGAATTATGAAAATATAGCGGAGATATGCGTATGAATGTGTGGGAGGAGGAGTTTCATTCCACCTGGGAATGGTAGGAAAGGTTTCCTTGGAGAAATGGCGTTTGAGCTGATTCCTGAAAAACAACTAAGATTTGACTGAGAAAATACTGGCGGGACAGCCCTCCCACCTTCTAGGGCCTCTGTCCCACTCCTTGACTGGAGTGCATCTTTCCTTATAGTACGTGCCCTCATCTCTGTGGGTCTTCCTTGACCAGCCTGTCTGAAATAGGCTCCCCTGCTCTCACCACACCATGTTCTCTTCTCTCCCTTGCTTCATCTCCATAGCACTTCAAGCTCTATGAAGACAGAGGTTGGGTCTGGTTTTTTTTTTTTTTTTTTTTTTGAGCATAGCAAGGCAGAAACATGGCCTCATTTGCATTTTAGAAAGATCACACCAGCTGCAGTATTTGTATTGTATACTGTAAGTCAGAGGTTGGCAAATTCAGATGTCTCACAGGGGCCAGGCGTGAATGCAAATGAATGCAGTTAATAAATACTATAGTGAGTGGTGGGGCTTGGGGTGCATACCTTCTCAAAGGCATTGAAATAAAACAAAAAATCTGCCAGCCAGACTTAGCCCTTTGGCTACCAGCATGACTAAGTTGAACTACTACAGATCAGATTTGCGCTGTAACAGGATCACTGGGATTTCTGCGTGGATGACTGTCAGGTGGGGGTCGTGGAAGGGCAGGACTGAAGGTGAGTGCATCAGATAGAGCAGGCTGTTGTTCTAGTGAGAATGATGAGGTCCTAAAGTACAGCTGTTCCTTTTTTCAGAGAAAAGAAAAGGGATGTGAGTTATTTTAGGAATTAGAATTAATAGGTGGTAAGTCTCTTTCT
This sequence comes from Macaca mulatta, assembly GCF_049350105.2. Taxonomy (NCBI): domain Eukaryota; kingdom Metazoa; phylum Chordata; class Mammalia; order Primates; family Cercopithecidae; genus Macaca; species Macaca mulatta. Next base: position 173,622,434 of record NC_133406.1, read on the forward strand.
TTTTTTTTTAAGTAAAGTCTCTTCTTCTTTATTTTTTCCTTTTTTGCCGAAATGTGTCTTCAGGAGACCATTTTAACTTTGGGAAATTTTTTAAATTAAGCATTTTATTTCATTGTTTTCAAGAAACCACCTTAAATACTTAATTAAAACTTGAGGCCTATATTGAAAACGGGTTCCCTGATAGTTTCCAGAACATTATTTGAAACACCTATTTCCTCAACTAAGATTTAAAAATTTAATAATCCACTAGGATGCTAAATAGACTTCACCCATTATCACTTTGGATTGTTTTTTTCTTTTTGAGACGGAGTCTTCCTCTGTCACCCAGGCTGGAGTGCAGTGGTGCGATCTTGGTGCACTGCAACCTCTGCCTCCCGAGTTCAAGTGATTCTCTTGCCTCAGCCTCCCGAGGAGCTGGGGCTACAGGCTTGCACCACCATGTCTGGCTAATTTTTGTATTTTTAGTAGAGACAGGGTTTCATCACATTGGCCAGGCTGGTCTCGAACTCCTGACCTTAAAGTGATCCACCCACCTTGGCCTTCCAAAGTGCTGGGATTACAGACATGAGCCACTGTGCCTGGCCTGGATTTCTTGGTATCTTATTGTTTTCATCATCCATCAGAATTACGAGTTCAGCTTCTCTCTGGATCAAACTGGCAGTTCTCAGGATGCTGTGGCGCTAATAGTGACAAAGTAGACTTAAGATGGCCACATGACACTGACAGGGAAACTAATCATCTTCACCGGAGTCGTCAGGTGAATGGAACCTTTCCCTAAGGGCTCATGGCCCACCTGTGCTAGGGCTGAGAGTTCAGTGCTGCACATGGCCATCCCATGACCTAATGAACACCTCAGCATGCATGCTTGCAAACCTAAATGTTTTTAAAGCTGATTTTGATCTCCCAATACAAGAATGCTGATTGTCCTGCATTTTAGGTAAGCCAGTAAGTTTTGACTCAATTATTTTAACTTACAAAACATACTGGTATACTTTCACTTAACCTCGATGCTTTCTGAGTATAAAAACAGGAACATTTTTGAGGTGACTAACTTCTGTTTCCAAGAGTTTTCCAAAAAGGTAATATTTGAAGTGTAGCAATGAAACAGAGTGCGTGCTATCCCACAGTAAAAATACATTTATTGAGCCATTTTTACATGCTGCACAGACATTTTTTTTAGCACCTTGTGTATCGACACAGTTTAATCCTCTTAAACAGTCCTTTAAAGTTATCTTAGTGTTGTTTTAGGGGTGAAACAAGCATGGGAAAGTTTTGTTGTTAGACAGTGGTATTTGTGAGACAGTCTTTGCTTAGAATATACATTTGCCTTCCTGTAAAGCCTGTCTTTTTCTCTGAGGTCATGGAGCTTCCTAGAACAAGCAGTAAAGTAAATGATGTTTGAGGGTGAAAGAAATGTCACAGTACATATTATTTTAAATCAAAATATATCTGAGTCCCCATCTTGCCATCTACCAGGAAATTCAGTCCCAGTTCTTTGCTGAGGTTACACAAGATCCAGGAGAATTTCCTGTGCCCAGAAGATACAAGAGGGACTCTTGTCTTCAGTCCATCGTGGTCACTGCTGAACTCCTTAGTGACCAACTCTAAGGTGTCCTTTGAAGGCAGATGGTACAACAAATTGCAGACTTTGCCCTGGTAATAGTTTCTAGTACTGGAAATTCCAGTGCCTAGAGTTCAGCCTGTTTTGTACTCCATGTAGTCATTCCTTTGATGTCTTTCTGGAGAATGAAGCTCACATTTCTGCCATTCTCAGAGCCTACTAACATCTTTTTTCCAACTAGGGGAATTTCTCTTTTCTAGAGTTCAGAGTTGTGGGAAAAAGCAAGGAGAAAGATTGTTTGCAAGCAACATGTTTTCCATTCTACAACACACATCTTCCCTAAACACAAAGACCTGACTTAGAAAAAAATAGGTAAACAAAATCCAGATCATTGGAAAGAATAAGTCTTACAACTTCTCAAGGTATCTCAGTTTTATTTGTAAATTGGGGAAAATAACGTTGTGAAGATTGGTTGATAATTAGTGCAGTGCTTTTAACAGCAGTCACTTAACAATGGTAGATAATATTTGCAATAGACTTGTTTTATCTGCCTAATCGTCTTTCTCTGTGACCAGCCTATTTTCCTTTTGAGGGAATGCATCTTCCCCAACTGTTGTAGCCAAATACACCCAAAGGGTGCTGCCATCTTATGATGAAGACCTACGTGCCTAACCGCAATGACAAGCTGGGTAAAGGGTAGCTAATAGTATCCTACTTCCCTGGCCATCAGGACTGACTGGATAAGGGTTAAGCCCGTGGCTCTAGCCATGAATATATGTAAGCCATTAAGTGCCATGAAGGAAAAGGATACAGGGATCCGACGTTGTCAAAGAAGCTGAGTCTAAAGTCGTTGAACCTTGGACAAGTCATTTTTCCATTTTCAGCCTTGAATTTTCCCTTCTGTAAGACAAGAGGATTGAGTGAGAGATTCCAGAAGGACCATATCTGGGCTTTGGCAGCCTATTCTCACTCACCTGCTTCATTTACAGGCTTCCAGTTGCTCTGCAGAAGGCTCAGAGTGTGCAAAGTTCTGTTGTTGCTGCTGTACAGGTTAGAGTGCACCTGCTAATTTGTCTCTTTGCCAGTTATGTAGAAAAAGTAAAGGCAGTTGGGACGAGCTGCCAAGTGAGCACCAGCAAAAATTTGAAAGCCACTACAAGTTTGCAATTCTGAAATCCACAGGGCTCTGAAAACCCAAGCTGCTTCTTGTCTAATTTGGCCACAAAATCTGACCTGAAATTCATGTCAAGACATTTTATTGTGGCCATATTTCCAGCCATAGGTTTGTTTGAGAATGTGCTGTGGATGTTTTTTGAAATACCGCTAGCCACAAGGGTTTTGGATAAGGGACTGTAGACCTGTACTATTACCTACCTGGTCATTAGCCAGCACTCTCTAGGGACAAAATATTTTCCCTATAAGGTATCTCATTTATAATCTCAACAGACCTACATTGTATCATCCTTATTTTACAAATGGCCAGTTTAGAGGTTTAGCTTACCACAGATTATACAGTAATGGCCAGATGAAGAGGAGAAATCTTGAAATGTGGCTGGATTTGGATGAGCGGGTATGGAAAAAGGTGGTATGGTATTTTAAAAAGCTGTAAATATTTTTAATGGGAGGATTCTGAATAAAATAAGATTTTAGGCTATCCCTTGGTTGAAATGGAGGAACATGAGGTATAGTTGGAGATAAGGAAATGCAGGGCCAGGCACTGTGGGCTTTCAGCTCTTTGTTCTGGAATATTTAGAAGGACTAATAAACAATGTGGCATCAGATGTGCAAGCATGAGATGATTCCACTGCTTTCCCCATTAAACTTATAGGATATACCTTGTGAAGACTAGCATGGATATAAATGACAGTGGTTCAGAAACACTTCCTGTCACATAGATGATGAGTTGACTTTTTGACAAACTTTATGGAAGGAAATAAAGTGATACTGCTAGCATTCATGCCACAAAAATGGGACTCTGACTCTCTGTGGAACCCAGTGGGCAGCTGGGACTCACGCTAGCAATGTGGTCATTGACAATCATGTAATTGTTTCTTCTCTTCTCCCCAGCCTCCCCCAAAATCAACCTGTTTTAGATAGTGGGAGAATGTGTAGGCAATGTGGTCATTGACATCCATGTAATTGTTTCTTTTCTCCCTAGCCTCCCCCAAATCAACCGGTTTTGGAGAGTGGGAGAATGTGTAGGTATAGGATTACACAAGCAATGGGAGATGCTGTTTTCCATAATTTAACCAGGCAACCCTTTGAAGAAATAAAAGTTTTCAAAAATCCCAGAGTCAGAGCTCCCCCAAAAAGCAAGTAAAATGGTACCCTCTACCAGTGATGCAGTACCTGGATGAAAACACATTTATACTACTATTCAGTGGAATGAGGGGCAGTACAAAGGGCAACTCAGGATTTATCCCCAAAGGTAGAATAGAACAATCACTGGAAAGAGTAGCCAGAGTTAGGCCCTAAGCAGAAGAGACAAATGGTTATAGGCTATGCTATAACCTATATGCTAGTATGTTCAGTGAGTAAGGGAAGAGACACTGTGCTTGGATGTGGGTGTATGATGGGGAGGAAAACAACTCGGCCCTCCCCCTCAGGAGGCTTACTGTCAGAGGGGGAAATAGTCTTGCAAAACCAAATGGCACCTGGGACAACTGCTATGAGACTTCTTTAATAAGGGGGTCTGGTCACTTTAAGTCCACCACTCAAAAACTACCATTACTTTTGGTATATGGCCTTCATTAATTTTCCTAACTATACATATACACGAAAATAAATAGATCCCTTTGCCAAAACTGGTATCATTCTGTTCAAAGGTATCTACTACGACTCCCATCTGCTGCAATCTTGAGTTGTTTTATTTTCTAAGCTACTAGCACTAGATACAAGAATTTTGTGGCCAGGTGTGGTCACATCTGTAATCCCAACACTTTGGGAGGCTGAGGCAGGCGGATCGCTTGAACCCAGGAGTTTGAGACTAGCCCGGGCAACACAGCAAGTCCCTGTCTCTACAAAAATAAAAATAAAAAAAATTAGGGCGTGGTGGCCCACACCTGTGGTCCCAGCCACTTGGGAGGCTGAGGTGGGAGGATCCCTTGAGTCAGGAAGGTTGAGGCTGCAGTGAGCAGCAGTGGTCATACCACTGCACTCCAGCATGGGCAACAGAGCAAGATGCTGTCTCCGAAAAACAAAAAAAATTGCAGATGTAGTCCACATACGGTCATAGTGTGTTTTTTAAATGCAAACACTTGTCTACTAACACTAGAGGCAAATGCGCAAGACAACAGAAGAGGCCACACAGCAAAGCAGTTCACAAAGCTTATAAATCAGGCTGTTCGAAAGCTCAAAACCACCAGCCACCCAAGTAAATTTCTGTCATGTACAAATAGATGCTTAGAGGGGATTGAGTACCTTTCAAAAATAAAAAAGGATATACTTAGAATGACTGGCACCACTATTATCTCCTAAGCAGAACTAGTTTCTCATGTTCACTAAGCTACAGCACAGCTGATGACAAGAGTAGACTAAGGGACTTGAAAAGTCCCTCTTGGGAACAAGTTCTTAACCTGAATCTAGATTTTCTGGTCAAGAATTTAAAGTGGCTCAGATCAATCTGTTCTGATGCAGTTCTCTACCTGATCTTATTTCTGGAAGAAATCACCCCCAATGCAAGGCCCATATGTTTCCTTTTTTAAAGAGTTTAAGCTCAGACATGGTGGCTCACGCCTGTAATCTCAACATTTGGGGAGGCTGAGGCAGGAGGATCACTTGAGCCCAGGATTTCCAGACTGGCCTGGGCAACATAGTGAGACCTCGCCTCTACAAATAACAACATAAATTAGCTGAGCATGGTGGTGCACACCTGTAAACCCAGCCACTCAGGAGGCTGAGGTGGGAGGATTACCTGTGCCCAAGGAAGTCAAGGCTGCAGTGAGCCATGATCTTGCCACTGCACTCCAGCCTAGGCAGCAGAGACCCTGTCTCAAATAATTTTTTAGAAGTTTATATATTCATCATATTAATACAAAGTCCATTTAATTTCAGGGATCATCTAATTTTGCTAATGAGTGAAACCATTTATTTTAGAACTACCTGAACTCTACAAATATAAACTCCAGTGTGCAGAAAAACACATTTAGCCAACTCTACATTCAATCATTCCTGTTAACAACGATGAGAATACCAAAAAGTGAAATGTTCTATAACCAGGCCAAATTTGCAATAGGCCTCCTCTCTTCCAAACTTCAGAAAATCAGGAGATTCTCCACCTAATAGTAGTGCTCATGGGACAGTAAATGACAAGAAAAAGGGGATGAGTCCTAAATAATCCACAGCTGTTATGGTAGAACCAGCTCTGTAGGAAATATTTTTTTTAAAAGACAATTTCTTAGGGAAAGTCATGCATTTCATGTTGGTTAATTCCAGCAAAGTTTGACAAAAGAAAAATCTTTAGCTAGACCTATATGGCAAAGAGGAAGGTAAATTCATTCTCTTGAGATCATGCCTATTCCTTTTTGCTATCTCTATACTCAGCATATACTTCTACCATTAACACTTACCTGCTGCCTTCTTGAAGAATAGGGCATGCCACATCTCTGAAGCCACAAGCCAAGCATAGTACCTGGTACAAGTATAGGCCCAAATGTTTGCTGGATATTAAGAGTATATGGAAACATAATGAAAGCTTGTCATCACTGACATTTAATTGTGAAACCATCACCATCAATTTGGACAATTAGAATCCATCTCCAGTTTACGATACTCTTCACAGAATAGCCTTTAAGTGTGTTCAAATTACTTACTACTCAAGAGCAAGCAAAATGACATTTTAAGTACATTATACATTCTATAATTCTTTATACAAACTAGTATAAAGACAAACTGAAATTAAAAATAATCATATTCAGAAAAGGAAAAACACGTCCGTATAGTTGTCAAAAGATCAGCACAATACTAAGGGTACATAACGAGTTTATGGAAAACTGCTATTAGAAAAGAAAGAGGTTAATCAGATATGCAGATACATGAAAACAGTCTATAAGTGGATGGATGGATGGGTGGAAAACCCTTTAAGATTTTGCAAAGGATGAACTTGATATTAAAGGAGTTAATTTTTATGGTAGAAAGTTTTATCAGTAGAATTATGTGATACAGAAAAAGTCATTTTGAGAGAAAGTCATTTTTAGAATAAAAGGTTAAAATTTGGAAATTCGTCCTCTTCTCTGTTACATGGTTTTCCATACTGGCATTTTTCATGAATATGGATTATAGTTGGGAAAACCTTGTATCTCTGATTTGGTGTTTAGTTACACACCCCTAGGGTCATCATCACACGTGTAAATATTGCCTATGGAAATTCACCAGCCCTCCGTTATTCCAAGTGCCCACTCCTAATTGTCCATTGATAGCAAAGCAAATATTGTGACAAAACAAGTTTTATTTTGCAAAACATAATGTGATACGAACTCCACTACAAAATAAGGGAACAAATTATTTTTAAATTATATAATCCAGCAGAAGAGAAACAGTGAATGGAGGTCTAGGGACTGAAAGGATCTCTTGTGGCAAAGGGAAAGAAGACAAAAATACATCACCCAAGATGAGGTAAAGGGGACCAAGAACCACTGAAAAAGTAGTGCAATATGTCCAGGAATAAAAGAAACAGACTATATATATATATTTGCATTGTCAATAACATGCATCATTCAAACAATCTCTTAATAAAAACTTAGTGAATTAATCTAATGAAAATATTCACACAATATTATGTAGGCAAGTATGTTTAAAAAAATATTTTAATAAGCATATTCAGAATGGCAGACGGGATGGGAGAAGGGAATTATTTTACAGTGCAAAATTACTATGCATAAATTTAACATCTAATTTGAAATTTTAAATGCCTATTTAAATATTCAAATACATTTTAAAGCTCAACAAACTTGTGTTGAACTGAATTGCCGATCCTGAACTCTATTTAAAAATACATCATGAAACAGAAAATACCCATTCCAAATGAAAATGATAGTGCTTTGTTGGGGGTGGGAATGAGGTGGGGAGACTAAATCACTATTAACAGACTTCTTTTCCCAATGCAGTTTGTCAAAAGTTCAAGTTCTGAAATGTACTAAATCTTAAGCAAATTAAATTCATGATATTACTAAAAATTTTTAAATAGTGCAATGACTTATCAAGTTATAGTGGCTGCATTAAGAACAAATTATTGTGTGAAATGCCTGTATTAACACAAAATACAATCAAATACTTCCTTACAAAAAGCTGAGCATTACGCATTATAATAGTGGAATGTCTCATTAGGTATATTTTTAAAAGATTAAGAAAAGCAACATTTCCTAAAATGTATACATGTGCCATATTTGCCAACATGCCTGAGAATTTACTTAAAACGTTTCTGTAGTAAGAGTTTGCAAGAACTTCACAATCTGCAAATAAAATGCATCTTTTTAAAAAGGTGAAAATGGCATCTCCAACACTGCAACAATTCAAAAAGCACAGCATCACTAATCTTTAAAAACATTTCTATATACCATCTTTGACAAAGAGCTAGGATACTTTGGATTCATTTAATAAAAAATGATTTAGAAAACAGATTGTGACCATCTGCTTGCTAAAGCTACTGCCATTCTGGATAAATTAAAGTTTTAAGTAAAACAAAACAAAAACAACAAAAAACTCACACTTCTCAACACTTCCACCCAAAATTCTGATTTACTTAGATATGTATGTAACAACAGTGAATGTACATTAATATGAAGTCAAGTGTTGCAAAGTGGCTTTTAACACTGTTTGGGGGAAAAAAAGTTGTTCACATTGGTGAAGGGAAGCGGTCTCAACATATGTTAACAGTAATACTTCATGGGGGTAAGGCCTAAACAATAATTTCTCAGTGCAAACCTTCACTCAATTGCATCAGACAGTTGAGCCATTAAAAACAAGACCACAAAAGCTTTATTTTAAAAAGGCATTGGCTCTTGAACTGATGGCTGAAAAGTGAACTGGAAGAAGCATTTGGAGTATGCCTGTGTGAGAAAAACAAGAATTAATAATATTTTATAAAAGTTTGGATATAGGTTGGTCTATCAGCTATATAAAACTACATTTTTTAACAAGAATTTAGCACTAAAAATAAAATGGCACTCTTACAAGGCTATGCAGACGGATAATCCTATTTGTATTCACACAGAGCAATGATTATTGTGTATCTTATTTTCACTTTGGAAAAGCATTGTCAAATCTGAAAAACTGGATTGTAACTAGAAAGTCTGAGTAGTTTTCAAACTTCACTTTCTCTTCATAAAATCAATACTGCCTGCCCACAGTTGTTCCTTGTGTGCCAATATCTAAGTATCACTTGACCCCTCCTCTGTTTATTTAATGCAGAAATGGGAAATTTTATGATGCATATAAAAATAACAGGATTCTGGTCAGCATGATATATTTAAGCACTTAAGCTGACATTAAACTTTTGTCTTGCTTCAAAAATAATTTTGAAAATTATAGCAAATGCAAAACAAACTGCAATCTAAGCATCATGCTTAATTTCAGAATTCTCAAATTACTTGCCCTTAAGTAGAAATCTGAAAAAAAAAACACAAATTTTTATAATCCTTTATGAATGCTTTTACCACCTGGATAAGAAATATGACTTAATTACTACACAAACACTTAAAAATTCATTAGAAAAACCTTAGCAAAATAAAATGAAAGCTGACAGACTCAGAATAACAATTCCTCTCATAAAAGTTTACCAACTGTACAAGTTAAGAAAATTATACAAGCTTTTGTATTAAGAAAGGACAGCTCAGTCAAGACATATGTACTGTAAAAATCTTTCAAAGGCTACAAAGAATCTGGAAAAATACAGAATGTATTTCTTCAGCCCAGATAAGAATATGGAAAGACATCATTGATGTCAACAATTTTACATATACAAACCTGACCTGGTTTATTTTTAAACTTCTATATATAAAAAAATCATGCTAGCATAATTTTCAGGATTCATAAGGGTTTCCTTAATAAAGATATTCAAATTGTTTGGTGAGAAAAAATGTCTGTTTTAAAGACAACTCAAGAGAAACTGGTATTAATTGGACTTGAGTTTTTTCCCATTCCTCCATCAAACTAAGCAAAAATTACCTTGTAGTGAAATTTTATGATTAGCATCAAATGAGAAGGTAGATATCTTTAGTTCATTCAAATTTACCAAAATTAGTAAATTTGAATGAACTAAAGATATTCAAATGAGAAGGTAGATATATATCTTTAGTTCATTCAAATTTACTAATTTTTAAAATACCCTTATAAGAGTCTGACAGCTTTAAAGTAAAAAAATCTGCAAAAGGCAGAATTATGAAACTTCATTTCCTAAAGTTAAGACTCAATTCAAATTTTCAAATTGCTTCAAGGAAATCAACTTTTTAAGGTAACCCATCAACCCTGAAAATTTTAGTCACACCAGAATTTACTCCAAAGAAAGTAAAATAGGTCTAAAATTTAGTCATCTGTGTTTTCAAGTTCTTCAAATTTCCCATGTGAGATTGCTTCTTGGAAAAATTCAGAAGAACCTGGACTTTCTTTTCCATTGCTGTTTACCCTTCGCCTTTTGGCAGGTCTCTCACTTTTTTCATCAAAATCATTTTCATTTCTTGCAGTCATATGGGCAAGTTTTGGGTCAGTGGTAAGGTTATCTGTTTCATAACCATTAGTATCCATATCTGCATGAAGTGGTTTCTTATTTCCACCTGTTGGTCCATTAATGTGTAACCCTTCAACTTTTACTTCCTCTTTGTTTAATATTTCACCTGGTCCATTAGATGACACTCCTAAATTGAAAGAAATATAAATGAAATCACAATTAGAAAAAAGTTAAATTTGCAAACTGTTATAAAACAGCTTATTGTAAAGTTGTTATTGTTACCAAGGAAGCAAGGTATCAAATCTATATATACATAGTCTAAATTCTTGCTCTATTATTTATTAGCTATGTGGCCTTAGGCAAATTATTTACTCTTTCTGTACCTCCATTTCATTACATATATACAATAAAGATCAAAACAGATATTCCTCACAGGGTTGTTGTGAAAATTAAGTAAGTTAATAAATGTAAAGAACTAAGAACAGAATTTGGCATATGTTAAAAGCATATTAGGTATATTTGACAGCAAATAAGCACTGGATCCAGCAGTCTAAATAAGCTGAATTAATGCAAAATGCAATAAATTACTCAGATTTAACAAAAGGTTTTCAACATTCTAAACCCACGTAAAAGCAAAATGAATGCTCTTTCTCATAAAAGCTTGAGAAACTGCCATATAAAGGCAAGATGTCATGGCTTTTTTATTCTTAATGTAAATCTATAGTAACTGTTTTAATCACACATGGCTGGGTGCAGTGGCTCACGCCTGTATTCCCACCACTTTGGGAGGCCAAGGCAGCTGGATCACAAGGTCAGGAGTTCGAGACCAGCCTGGCCAACAGGGTGAAAACTTGTCTCTATTAAAAGTACAAAAATTAGCCGGGTGTGGTGGCGTGCACCTGTAGGCCCAGCTACTTGGGAGGCTGAGGCAGAAGAATGGCTTGAACCCGGGAGGCAGAGGTTGCACTGAGCCGAGATTATGTCACTGCACTCCAGCCTGAGCGATAAAACGAGACTGTTTCGAAAAGAAAAAAAAGATCACCCACTATTTACCCTAAGTAGACCCTAAATAATCTGTCATAATGTTAAAAAACTAATGCTGCACTATCCAAGCATATACTTGAAAGTGCTGAATTATTAAGTAAAATACAAATTACTTAAAAATACAAAGTCTTCTATAATAGGTGAGAAAAGTAAAAGCAAAATTATTCTAATAAAAGAAAACAAAAGTTTATTTTAGAGTTGACTATAAAATGGAATGCAAATGTTGGTGATAAGTAAAATACAGGATGCATCACTGAATTACAATTTAATTGCTTGAAAAATATTCGGCATAAAGGATGAGCCTCAAATACTGTATTTTGATTAAAGAAAATATTCTATTTTGAACAACTCAAAAATGCACTCAAATCATGAATGCACATGGGGATTATGCATCATAATATACTGAGGAGAACAATTCTGTAGGAACAAGTCCAAAAAGCCAGCTGAGACTGTGATTAGGTCAAAAATAACTGTAAGATTTCAAAGTACTAATTAAAGCCCCATATAAAAAAGTAATAAAATATTGGGATGAAAAGTTCCTTCCTTTCTTTGAAAAAGCTGGCGGTCTTGACTATACATAATGTGAGTGGTTTTTGAGCTACAAGTAATTTGTAAGTAACTTATGAACACTTTCCTAGCCTAACAGCATGTTCTCATCAAACAGATTTTTAAAAAGGAAAAGAAAATGATTTATTTGGTGTTAATATGTTAAGAACAAACAGGAAAAGCAGTAGTAGTGCCAAGTGTCTGCCTCCCTAAGCCTATACCGTTAGTCCCAAGGTCAGAGTCTCAGCATCTTACTCTGCTTCAGAATGGATGTGACAGACATTAGATATTAAGTCAATAAACCTTGGAACAGGACATAGTTACTGGGCCCTAAGTTCTGTTTGTATGGTTTATTCTTAGAAGTAGTGAGGGAACAGAGAGGGGTTATGAAATGAACTAAGCATATACACTCCAGCAGTACCAATGTGAGACCAAAGGTCAGAAGAGGATCAAGGCTTTCACAGTGTTTCTCTTCCAGTTTCGGTCAGGAAGAAGTCAGCTCTTCACTGGTACTCTCCTATCACTAGTTTCCTCAGAGGAGCTGGGGGTGCAGCTTATTACTTTCTTCTTGGAACTCTTTTATTTAACAAGACCATTTAATCAAAGAAGAAATCAAAATAATTCTCTGGCTCTTACTATTGATCAGCACAGTGATCTCTGGTCCACTGTATATTTTAAACAGAAACACTATCTGAACCTCAAACAATTGGTATGCCTTTTTCTCTTTTTCTTGGAGAGAAAAACAAGTATTTCTGTAGAATATTAATGTACAGGTTGATACTGACTTTATCTTTTCTCATTCTTCAAGGTTATTATGCTATCAAAGAGAACTTAAATATTCAAAACAGTGCACTTGTTACCTTACATCAAGGTATTTCATAATTATCTGCAGATCTCATGTGAAACTGCAGGGTTTTGACCTAAGAGTTAACATAAATACTTGTATCTAGCCATCAACCCAACTATATAGACAGGAAAAGAGATGCTACTGAAAAAGAACACATTTCTTAGAAGAAATAGTCACTGTTGGTAGTATGCTTTATTAAAATCACTTTTTAGTGATGTCCAATCACTTTGTATTGTTAGTATATATGTATGCTGATGTTATGTATGTTTCATGTGTTATCATTTTTTACTTTCTGCTCTGGAAGTTTAATAGAAACCCAAACTGAATTTCCCAAGTCACTGAAAGAAAGTGTCTCTTATTACGAAGAAAGAGAAATGTTTCTCTGGTTGCTTACCATTTTGATTAGTAGTGCTTACAGTGCCATCTTCTTTCTCAGACTGGCTGTTACTACTATTTGATGCAGTTGGGGGAGGGGATGGTGCTCGACTAGATGCAGCGCTTTCACTTTCATCTAGAAGACGATCCATGTAATCCCTTAAAATTAATAAAACATTTTTATATTAAAAAGCTGAAAATTAAAAATTAGTTGAGGTTAAATTTAGAATGCTTTATTAACAAATATATCCTAATATTCACTTAACATTCATTCCAGTGCTTTATCTATCACACGAGGATCTGAATATTTAAATGATAAGCTCCTTTTGGTTATAGGAAAAATGCATAAAGGCTTTAAAGTAACAAATTTGAGAGACCCATAGGAAATTTTAAAGCTTGTAAAGTTGTAGGCAAGTGCTCAGAGTGGCCCAACTAGAACTAGAAGATCTCTTAACTTAAGTGATAGGGGTGATGTCTAGCAAAAGTACAAAAGAATTTCTGTACAAATACAGATTGAATTTTAAAGCTCCTAAAAGCAATGCCTAAAAGACAAATTTGAGCCTTTTAAAAGGGCTGATTACCTCCTAAAACCTTCCTGGATATTTTTGGTATTATATTTCTGCCAGATCTGAGCTGTAAGATGCTAACTAAATTCCTGGGATTATCTGGTGGTTTTACCCTGTCACTTTCTCATTGTATGTGAGCTCATTTCTTCTCTAAGTCATTCCTGAACTACGTAACTGTGGTTAAGTGACACAGGTGAGAAGATCTGGGATAGAGCCTTTTCTCTCAGGTTTAGTGTATTAGCTATAAAATGTAGATAAATCATACCTCTCCTATCTAACTCACATGGTGATTGTATTATATATGTACATAAAAATGTTTCATAATCCAAAAAGTGCTACTAAACCACTAGAATAAAAGTCAGCAAACTATAATATTTATTCTCTACCTCTTACAGAAAAAGTTTGCTGATACTAGATACTGCACTAGATTCCCCAAGGACAGGGATTTTTAGTCTATTTTGTTTATACCTGCACCACTGGTACCTAAGGTGTGCAAGGCACAGAACAGAAAGATCAATAAAATTTTAATTGTGTTACTTATCTTAAAATTCCTTCAGCGTAAGCATGATAGAAATATTAAGACAAATCTCTTAGAATTTTGTGAGCAGGGTAAATAAAAAGCAAACAGTGGAAGCTCTGAGGAATCTCCTGAAAGTGTGTGTTAATAGTCTATAATATGCTATTAATTATATTTATCTCAACCTATATGGTCATCACTGTCTCCTAGGTTATAGGGATTTAACAAATATAGGGATGTGATACCTGACTTCAAGAAACTTCTAATAGTCTGAGGTATAAAACCAATACATACTTACAATTTACATTCTATGCCTTATTTTCCTCATCTATAAATGAAGGGAATTCAATTAGATGGTCTTGAAGACCTATAAATCTATATAGAATTAAATTATATGGTCTTGAAGACTTCTTGAGCTTTATGCTATTCATCATAATTATAGAAAAATTACATAAACAAATTTGAAGCACACAGACATAAGTGTGATGAGTCCCAAAAGGACTTCAGGTGCTAAGGCTAACAGAAGATGCATGATGAGGAATTGCTGGAAATAAATATGTTATGGTGGGAATGGATAAGATGAAGGAAGTTAAAAGCCAAAGCAAGGCCTGGCATGGTGGCTCACACCTGTCATCCCAGCACTTTGGGAGGCCGAGGTGGGCGGATCACCTGAGGTTGGGAGTTTGAGACCAGCCTGACCAACATGGAGAAACCCCGTCTCTACTAAAAATACAACATTAGCCGGGTATGGTGGCACATGCCCGTCATCCCAGCTACTCGGGAGGCAGAGGCAGTAGAATCGCTTCAACCCGGGAGGTGGAGGTTGCAGTGAGCCGAGATCATGCCACTGCAGTCCAGTAGCCTGGGCAACAGGGCGAGACTCTATCTTAAAAAAAAAAAAAAGCCAAAGCAAAGGAAACAAGAGTTGATATCAAAATTATTTTTAATTTCTGGATATAGTCCATAATTCTGTGGAAGGATAGTAATTATTATCAATATTTCCTAAAGATTAACAGCATCCAGAATGTTCAGGAAAGGGCAGAATCAGACAAACCATCCAGAAAGCTGGAGCAGCATTCGGGTAACCAAAGTTACGCTGAGTTAATTTTTAGTTTGTGGAAAAATTTGGAAAGCTGAATATTTTACAATGAAATCTCCAATAGGGCTCCCAATTCTTCCAGTAAATAGGGACAATGTGTAGCAGAATCTTTCAAAGGCTGTTTGTAGGCAGAAAAGGGGAAGATGTGTTTCATTCTGGTGAACAAATGGAAGGTCAACAATTTAATGAAAAAATGAACAAATGACTTTCAGGATAATGTGCTCTGAATTATGGATTTTGACCTAAAAAGGAGGATGAGATAATTCACTCTAATTTCTCTCTGAACACATCAGCTTAATGTTTTATGAAGTCACTTAAAGTGCAGCTATTAACAGGCAGAGATGGTTCTGGAAGCAAATCAGAAAAATTTATCCCCATCTGGAAAGAAATGTACTATTTGGTCACTGCTTCTTATAGAAGACATAACACAGCTAAAAGGGAAGAGTCTCAGCACAAAAGTATGATTCTTTCAGTTAAATAAACTTTATTAAAAAAACCCAGTGGGGCTACAACTGAAGCCTACAAAACCATGGTATTCCTGCCTGAGGGAAAAAACACATTAGTTCACTTCATACCATTATACCAGGTGACCACTATTAAGATATTGTTTACTTTTAACTGTGGCCACCCTACCTACAGAATATTTAACCTTAAGAGTCATCAAAGTTACAGATAAAAGTATCTTCAAAAAGTTTTCAGAAGCTACAGGGAGATCATTAGAGAAATTAGAACATTTGGTGGCACATCCCTACCTAACCTGTTGAGCTTGATATCACAGAGGACAAACTAAGCCAGCCCACACTTTGGTGATGCTTTCTGAAAGAGAAAACTGGATGAACCATGGGTCTGACCCAGCATGGCCGTTCTTATGTGGTTACTGCTGATGATTACAGACTGACTGTAGCTCATGTGTGAACATTATTTCTGAAATGGTTGAAAAAAATGAAAGATGTTACTATTGCTTTTCCCTATATAACAGCTTGAAAACCATGACTATTTTAAGATATATCTGCAGACCAGATAGCTAGCTATATCTAATTCTACATTATTATGCTTGAATACTACTAATAAAAAAAATTAACTATAAATTTAATATTAAGCAATGAGATAAAATTTGGAATACTGCTATTTATGAAATTCCACCTTAGCAATCACCAGCTTTGAATAATGGGGGATGATGTACACAGTCCATTGTCCTGTGATTTCCAAGGGTGAATCATACCCATTTATTCCCTTTCAGATTATTTTACTGTGGGCTTTAGAGCATTTGACCTTCTAAGGAAGTGACCAGCAGAGATACCTACAAATGAACTTGACAAAGAAACAGTGCAATCTAGGACTCTGAAAAGCAAGATCAAATAAGCATACAAGCACATCTTTCTTTTCTTTTTTTTTTTGGAGACGGAGTTTCGCTCTGTTGCCCAGGCTGGAGTGCAGTGGTGTGATCTCGGCTCACTGCAACCTCCGTCTCCTGGGTTCAAGCAATTCTTCTGCTTCAGTCTCCCGAGTAGCTCAGACTACAGGCGTGCACCACCACGTCCGGCTAATTTTTGTATTTTTAGTAGAGACGGGGTTTCACCATGTTTGTCAAGCTAGTGTCGAACTCATGACCTTGTGATCCACCCACCTTGGCCTCCCAAAGTGCTGGAATTACCACAGTGAGCCATTGCACCCAGCCCAAGCACATCTTTTAAAGGTAATTATTTGGTCAGCTTTAAGAACATCTTTACTGGAGAACCTTGACTAAATCACAGCTTTGCATTACTTTTTAATTCTGTAAACATTAGGGAATAATTAAGAATAGTATGTAAAGTTAATTCCACCATAACAATCACCATTTTAAAGCAATTCATGAGAGAGAAGGGGTTCAATACTCTTTCTATTTAAGTAACAAATTGCCAGTGGTAGTGGAATGTTTCACTCCAAAGCTAGACTGAATGAGGTGGAAGACAATAAATTCTCTTAACATGGGAATAAATTAGGCGTATCAGACATTTTACATAAAGAATGGATGTAACAACCCATATCTGTCACTGGGACTAAGCTAGAGTTGCATTACTAATTCTCAAATATTACTTGTTAAAGATTCCGGAAAGCTAGGAAAAGGAAAGTCACCATATACATATTTTTTTTCCTCTATAAAAAACTGTATGCCAGGTGCAGTGGCTCACGCCTGTAATCTCAGCACTTTAGGAGGCCGAGACAGGTGCATCATTTGAGGTCAGGACTTCAAGACAGCCTGGTCCACACAGTGAAACCCTGTCTCTAATAAAAATTCAAAAATTTGCCAGGCATCATGGCGGGCACCTGTAATCCCAGCTACTCGGGAGGCTGAGGCAGGAGAACCGCCTGAAGCCAGCAGACGGAGGCTGCAGGGAGCCGAGATTGCACCATTGCATTCCAACCTGGGCAACAGATCAAGACTATGTCTCAAAAAAAAAAAAAAAAGATTAAATCTGTATGTGCTTATACTGAATGGAACTGAATTTAAGAAAAACATGGTTTCACAGCTGTTCTGATCCATTTCTTCTCAACGGTGTATTAAAAACATACATTCTAAACCTTGCTTTAATGATATGCTTGTCTCATAATATGAACTGTAGTTTACAGTATTTCATAAGACACTGAAAAGTCTAAATGCCTTATTTATGAAGATATAATAGATGGTAAAGTTTAATGTATATTATAAAAGCAAGATTGTATCGCTTCTCGGCCTTCTGGTTAAGATCAAGTATATAAAAGCAAGATTATCAAAATCATAACTCAAGAAAAATCTAGAAAAGCTTAGCAAAAATGTATACATAGCTCTTAAGGAAAAAATTAACTCACGTTACACCAGGATGAAGATTATATTTCTTTTTTCCAAATCGTGTTTGCTGAGCAAAGAAATCATAACGTTCAGATTTTTTCCACATGTAATAGAACGCTACACATTCACCAACTGACCTTGTTCGGACCTATAAGAAACAATTGCTTGTTTTTAAGAATCTCCTTTTTAACAAAGTTACCTCATGATAAACATCTGAAGTTCGAAAATAAATTTGGCTAGTCCTTAACTGATATATAATCCTATATATAAAATACAACACTGTAGCATCTATGTTGAAAGCTATTCTTTCTAAATGTCTATTAAGAGAAATAATATACTGGCAACAGGTCTTCAGATATATAGCACTGTGCTTTTTAAAAGGCTACCATCATCCTAATTTACTAGAAAAATATACTCCTGTATTAAAAATGCGTGGAAGTTGGCCAGGCGTGGTGGCTCACGCCTGTAATCCCGGCACTTTGGGAAGCTGAGGGGGGTGGATCACGAGGTCAGGTGTTTAAGACCAGCCTGGCCAAGACGGTGAAACCCTGACTCTACTAAAAATACAAAAATTAGCCCGGCGTGGTGGCAGGTGCCTGTAATCCCAGGTACTCGGGAGGCTGAGGCAGGAGAATCACTTGAACCCTGGGGGGCTGGGGGTGGGGACAGAGGTTGCATTAAGCTGAGATCACGGCACTGTACTCTCACCTGAGTGACAGAATGAGACTCCGTCTCAAAAAAAAAAAAAAAAAAAAAGCCTAGAAGTGACATTCAGGTTAAAATAAATGTTATAAACAGTTTGCTAATACTTTTACTCACAGAGTACGAGTACCTAGAGAGTGTATCTTTAAATTCCCTTTTGATAGATTCTCTTACTAGTCCCAACAGCAATCCAGACTCAGTTAATTTACTCTCTAGAAAGTCTGGGAAGATGCCACAGTGAGTTAAAAGTATAATAACGCTAATGCTTTGCTTACTAAGTTAACTCTTGTGGCTTACTTTGCTGTACCTATTTGTGCAACTGAATGGTTCCCCTCACATAATGTTAAATGCCTGTGGAATTAAATGATGCTGACAGAATCCCTTTTTGCTACTTAGCCACCAGGAGAGCTGGTGGTAGGGGTGATGTACATACATAAAATGCTGAGAATTTAGGGCTGATGTATATAAATAAAATACTGATAACTTTTTTCCTTTTTTTTTCTTTTTTTTTTTGGAGACAAGAGTCATGCTCTGTTGCCCAGGCTGGAGTGCAGTGGCGCCAAACCAGTAACTGCAGCCTTGTCCTCCCAGGCTCAAGCAAAACCTCCTGCCTCAGCCCCTCAATAACTGGGACCACAGGTGCAAGGCACCACACTCTAGTAATTTTTCTATTTTTTGTAGAGATGGGGTTTTGCCATGTTGCCTAGGCTGTTCTTGAACTCCTGGGTTCAAGCAATCTGCCTGCCTCAA
Organism: Macaca mulatta; assembly: GCF_049350105.2. Classification (NCBI taxonomy): domain Eukaryota; kingdom Metazoa; phylum Chordata; class Mammalia; order Primates; family Cercopithecidae; genus Macaca; species Macaca mulatta. The sequence continues at coordinate 173,641,912 of NC_133406.1, forward strand.
CCTCCCCAAGTACTGAAATAACAGGTATGAGCCACTGCACCAGCAATACTAACAATTTAAAAGGAAATCCTGTGTGTGTATGTGTTTTGGATGCAACATACTTCTTCATCCCATAAATTTCTACTCTTTAAGTAAATATTCTATAGCACTGATTGCACCTGAAGGACAAGTGTTGATGATACCCTCCATTACCCAACATATATTTTGCTTTCTTCCTGTTTGCACTTTACAGCTCTGATCCATATTGCTCTGAGATTGACAGCAATCAGGACTTTTAAAAAAACCATCCTCTCAAGCTCTTTTTTTGTCTCCTCTAGGATCTTATTTCTAGATAGATTCAAGCTAAGTCAACTGTACTTTACTGAAAGCAAAAAGATAAAGTCATTTTGGGGCATGCAAAGTTAAGATTACGAAAAATCTTCAACAAAAGCCCTCATAATAGAACTTATGATTAAGATCTGAACTTTAATTCCAGATATAAAAACAAACCTGATATTTTCACTAGAGTACTCTTTTCCCTTTTAAAGAATTACTGTCCTCTTTTTGTTCACGAATTTAGTATATTATGTAGAGGTTGGCTGACTTCTACCTTGTAACATTTAAATGCCACTGTCCCAAATATTTATAAGAAATCAAGGTTATACTTTTAATACTTATGTTATTTGGCTCTAAGTTTCAAGTCACCTAGTAATTTCTTAGCTCCTTTAAAAAAATCATATTGGTCAGGGTTGTTGCTGCTGCTTGTTACATCAGCTATCATTCCAGGAGTCCCTTCCTTAGGTAATTCAGCATGGTTTGGTTTAGAATGTTTTAATTCAAGCAGAAGTGCTAAACAACAACAACAACAACAACTACAACAAACCTCATCCAAAAATGTTGTCCCTTTCAATCATGAAACAATGAACTTTTTTCTTTTTTAATCAAAAACATACATGGCCAGTCACATAATGCACCCTTTTCTTGAATGTTAACTATATTTGAGGTTATCAGATGATATGAACACAACATTAAGGGTATACAATTTTGAAACTACATTGTCTTCTAAGTTATCCTAAATGCTAAAACTAAAAATTTATCTATCAGTGTTATCTGCGGTAAACTGCCAACATTCAACAAAATAATGAAGAAAGAACTAGTTGGGAGTGGGGCTCTTCACTGCCCAGTTCCTGCTTTTTTTTTTTTTTTTTTTTTTAAACAGAACAACAATAACTAGTTAATGCATGACAAAATTTAAGAAATGAACCCACAGGGTTTGTAAATAACTTTTATTAATAACAAAAAATATTAAATATGTGTCAAAAAAATCAACTGGATACAATCCAATCACACCCAGATGTATAAAAAGACAGATGTGGTAGAAGACTATTCAGAGCCTCCCCCAGGTACTTTCAACAAGGTCGTGGACAAGCTACGACACAAAACTTAGAAGCTATCTTTAAGGAATTACATAAACCAATACCCTTGTCATTTCTACTAACTAAAAATAATGTGATAATCATAAGCCTAGGAATTTCCTACATTTAATCCCCAAGACTTTAATTCTGCCTGTCCTAATCTGTTGTCCTAATGAGTTACTCATGGAAACAACACATTTTTCTATTCCATATAATTATATAGTTACTATTAAAAATCATACCTAATTTCAGTTATAAGAATTAAGCCCTAAAACAAATTTGTAAGTAATTATAAAGTTATTTGGAGTATAAATTACATGACTGATATTATCAACATGAAATGATAAATGATTATGTTAAATAAAATCCTCAAATTATAACTATAAGAATATAAAGCTGATTTATTGACACAGAAGCTTCTACAAAATTAAATTAAATGTTGACTAAAACTAAGTTAAATATTAAGTATTTGATTTTAGACCACTTGGGATTTAAGCAAATGTAATAAATATTTTAATTGCAAATAATGTCATGTTGAAAGTGCCTTAAAGTTTCCAAATTATTTCAAAGGCCCTCCATAAAATATTTAGTCACAGACTGTGGACAACAGCTATAAAGAATTGCATTGCACATACACACCCCAACTAGAAGATGATTAACATGCTTGTAAATGAGTGCAATTCTTAAACACCTGCAATATGATGCACTGAAAACAGTCACCAACAGGTAATTATAGGTTAGGAAGTATAGGCAGCTTTACTGTAATTACTCACTAAATACCAAAATATTGTCATATTAATGATGAAACCTTTAACACTAGACAACATAGCAAATTAAGACACATGACCATTTGAGTTGTTCAACTAAATTTCTTTTTGCAAAAAAAGAGATTATCATTACTTACTTTATTAGCCTGAATCAAATGAAAATCCTTTCCATAGGCCTTCAGACCTTGTTCAAAATTTCTACACTCTTCCTCTGTCCAAACAGATAATTCCTCTGACAAGATGGGAGGAACAAACTGTTAAGCAATATTTCCCCAAATATTGCATAAAACAAAACTACAAATGAAAACTTAACTTTCTGGTAAAAATGAGGGAAACATTTTACTCCTGAGCTCTATTACTAATTGTTGCAAAAGATAAAGTGACAACAATTCCTTATTTAATAAGATTTTGAATGATTTGGTCCCTACCTCTCAAGCTTCAACTTGGGCCACTGTCTTCTTAAAGCTTCATGATCAAACTATCTTAGTCACCTTTCAATTCTTTAAAATTGCCACGTTCTCTCTTACTTCAGACTTTGTGCATGGTGTCTCTCCTTTGCCTGTAATTATTTCTTGCCTCCACCTCATCCCCTTTCACTGAGATAATTCTTTCCCATCCCAACACAAATATCACTTCATTCTGAATGCTTTCCCTAAAAGCACTACCCTCTCCCCCAACTAGGTTAAGTCCCATTACTACAGGTTTCAATAGCACCCTCTAATTTTCCTTGAAGAATTCATCAGCTGTTTTCCAGTTTCCCTACCTAAGCTCTAAGCACCACAAGGGGAAGGGACTTTGCTTATAGTTACATCCTCAGAACTCAGAAGGCACTCAAATTTTTGTTAAATAAATATCTCTCATTTGTTACTTAAATATATATAAGTAGTAATCTTAGTGAAGGGGGGTAGGAGCCAGATTTAGTATAAAAAAGAAAAATCCAAATTTTAGTCACGGCTTCATTACTGATGAATTATGTTTGCTTTAGCCAAGTTACTTCAGTTCAGAGATCTCAGGCTCATCAACTTTTACCTTTAAGTAAAGGTATTATCTGTCATACTACCTAGTTCACAGGGCAATTATCAAGATCAAATAAGAAAATATTTATAAATATGCCTTGAATGCACAAGACAGTATAAATTTTTACATTTTTACTTACGTGATCGTATTTTCCCACAAAGAAGGAAGGAACAGTCTTATACCCCCATAACGACTTGTATAATACTTAGTATTTTGTAAATATTTATCAAACTCAGAAAAATCAGTATTATTAAGTTTAGGCTATTATACCTAGGTAAACTGAAAAGCTTACTTTTAAAATTTCTGCCAAATCATGAAAATAAATAAAAATTATACTTACCTCTAGCTGCTTTTACATTAAATCTTAATCTTCTCAATGCTTCTTCTGTATCAAAATTGCATTTAACCAATTCATATAAAGCCTAGAAAAATAAAAGGCTTGAATATGTGACAAGGACTATAAACAGTTCAATGCTACAAGAGTAAACGTTTTTCAAAAATCCAGTGTTCTCATTCTTTTTGAGGGCAAATAACTTTAGTGACTAGAACTTCAAAGAAAAACAAATATGAATTCGATCCTGATAAATTAACTACCTTTAAATATGTACAAAGTAGGATATGTAAAAACTTGGTGGCCATAGTATCCAAGGAACTAAAAGGAATTCATTTTATATCAATGAAAATCCCTTCTTTGTGGCTTCTTGAGATTCCTATAATTTTAAACAAATCAGAAAAGAAAAACAATGATTAAAAAGGTAAAAAAGATAGGTTCATGGCAGGCTCTGGTCTTACCATGTACATAACATTATCTGAGGTGAGAATTCCAACTTGATATCCACAGATTCTTAGGGATAGCCAAAGGAATTTTAAAAAGCCTAATGAAAAGTATATACAGGCAAAATAAAACATCAGGTTTTTGTTTCGGTTTTGAGCTTCACACCAATGAAGTCAGTGTGGTAACATGGGGTATCTTACAGGGATTATAACCTCAGATTCCCTGTTGATAATGTTATAAAAAATAGGGTGGACAGAATAACAACAATGCAAGTGACAGCATTTACATGTATAAATGTGTATGGCAAAGTTCTAATAGTTGTTTCTTATTCACATACCTGTTCGTTGTCTTTTATGTGAGATCCTTCAGGAATTGCTTCTACACCCTTCTCATCACCTGTTCTTCTAGACGCATCTTTAAGAAATATAATCACTTTATCTTCTGGTAAGTACTCAGGGTCCCAAAGGAGCTGATCATCATTTTCATATACTAAATTAGTAAAAGACAGTGTTAAAAAAATTTCTAAAAACTGACAGAGTCTGTGTTAAAACATATTACTAAATAAACAACTCAGAGCCAAATGTTGAGAACTGAAGTATAGTGTGGTTCTACTGCTTGCCTGACTTCTTTCTTGGGCAACAACTATAGTTTAAGTGAATTAAACAATTTAAACAAAGAGGAGGTACCACTTTATACCCCCTGCAGATCCAGTCTGACTTTATCTTGAGTTTACCAAATTCCAAGCTCTCTTGGTTTGAATACCATCTCTACCACTTACTATGTGTATGATGACCTTGGGCAAATTATTTCCCTTCTGTCTCATCTGTGAAAGGAGGTGACAGTAACTCTACCACATAGTTTTAAGGATTTAAAGCACTTTACAATCATTCTGGCACATATTAAAATCCTATAATTGTAACTGTAACTGTTTTTGAAAAAATGTCTAGAAGAATGCTCACCAAATGTTAACACTGCTTAATTCCTGGTGGTGGGATTTGAGGTAAATTTTACTTTATATTTTCTGTAATGCTTGAGTGTATAATGTGTATAAATCACTTTCACAAAAACAAAAGTCATTACTTTTTTAAAGGTATTTAAGTTTCATCATAATTTCCATTATAAGATTAAAGCCTAAATCTAATTAAAACTCAAAAAGTAAGGAAAGGAGGATGACCTAAGACAAATCCTGTGGAATTCTAAATGATAAGAAGAAAACATGGATAAAATTCGAAAGTCACAAATAGAAGAAATACCAAGAATGTCACCTCACAGACGCTAAGGGAAGAGAGTGTTTCAAAGAAAAGCTTCAAAGACTGGTTAAATTCTGTTGAGTGATGAGGATGAAAATTGAAAAGGTTATGCCAGCTTTACTAACAAGGAGGTGAATGCTGTGAGAACTTTCTGTAGAGAGACAGAAGCCACACTGGATAAGATTGAAAATGGAAAGTGAAGAAATAAGACTGTTGAAAAGTTTAGTTATGATAGAGATAGGGGAGTAGCTAGAGAGTAGAGTTGAAAAAAGTTTTTATGTTTTTTTGGTTTGTTTTCAAAGATGAGGCAAACGTGTAAATGCCAAAGGAAGGAGCCAGCCTGAGAAACATTTTGACTTTAAGAGACCAAGAATAACAGTGTCAAAGTTTCTTTTATTATGAAAAGAAATTAACAGCTAATTAAGCATATCCTATGTACCAGGCAATGAATTTTTTTTTTTTAGATGAAGTCTCGCTCTGTTGCCCAGGCTGGAGAGCAGTGGTTCGATCTCGGCTCACTGCAACCTCCGCCTCCCAGAGTAGCTGGGACTACAGGCATGTGCCACCACACCCGGTTATTTTTTGATTTTTTAGTAGAGACAGAGTTTCACGTTAGCCAGGATGGTTCTTGATCTCCTGACCCCATGATCTGGTTCTCGATCCGACCCTGTCACCTGCTCACCTCAGCCTCCCAAAGTGCTGGGATTACTACAGGTGTGAGCCACCGCGCCCAGCCGTATTATTTTCACACAAATTATCATGTCTCCTCACCCACACACACTTCAAAACCTTCTTCTATCTTTCCTTGTTTCCCAAAACACTTTTGTTTAAAGTACAGCTCAAAGGAAAATATTTAGAAAATTTTCCTTAATAAACATCATTCCTTTTCTAATCTGCTGGTACAATCCTAGTTATACCCTAAATTATAAATACAATAAAACTACCATGATAAAATGAATCTGGATATACTGCTATTGATTTCTATTCTCTGCTCAGCCTCTGTTCTCTGCAGACTAAATTATATTCTTATATAATTTATATTCTTATATAATATACTTATATTCTTGGGATTTTTAGGGTAGACAAGGCCATACAAGGAAACCCTAACTCGGAAATAATTCAGCCACCTATTCACTTAGGCACCAAATGTTTACTAAGTGCCTATGGGGCAAGGATCGACCTACTTACTAGTAAGGCTACAAAGATGAGCAAACAAAAGGTTAAAATACACTGTTGTTAGTATAAATGATAACTTACATGAATTTAGGAAAAAGTTAAGTGTAGCTTAGGAGATTTTGTAACTAAAACAGACAAAAGTCCAAAGGAGCATGCCTGGAATGTTGTTATAACTAACGAATCATGTTTATTTAACTGTCTGAATTAGGAGTGCTAACCAATGAAGAATATATAATCTGCATGGAGAATAATTAAAAAAGTCGGATGGCAGAGAGAAAAAATTTGTGTCTCTCCAAGATACTAGGTAAGGAGGTTTCCATGTATCAATGAAAAGGAGAATTCTGATCCATTCGTTAAGTAATCCCTACAATAAAGATATCAGGATATCTTAGTTTTGTGGCACTTAAAAAAAAAAAGTCTGTGCTCACGAAACTCATGAGAAACATCTTGTGAAATGTTTTCCACAAGAATGCACTCATCAGCACTGTCCCTTTGACAAGTTTTATTTCTAACAGCATAGTTTACCTAATAGTGTCACGAATTTGGTTTGTAGTATAGGGTATCCTAAGTGGAGACAAATTCCGGGTATCTTGACAAAAGTTTGAGTTTGAGGAGTGCCCCTTTACCACAGCAATCCCTCCAAAGCAATCTCATTCTGCTAAGTTTAGTCTATCCTCCTTACACAAACTAATATACTTAAATTCTCAAAAAGAGAAAGCTTCATAAATCACTCATTCCTGAAAAAAATTACATATGTATACTTTCTAAAATCATGTTAAAATGGAAAATATTAAGTTAGAATTTAAACCATGAAAAAATCAGAACAATTAGACAAGAGAAAGATATAAAGGCAATCCAAATTAAAAAGGAAGAAGTCAAATTATCCCTGTTTACTGATGATAAGATCTTATATTTGGAAAAACCTAAACACTCCACAAAAAAACTATTAGAACTGACAAATTCAGTAAAGCTGCAGGATACAAAAATCAACATATAAAAATCAGTAATATTTCTATATGTCACCAAGTCAACATTCTGAAAAGGAAATCAAAAGACTAATCCCATTTTAAACAGCCACAAATAAAATCAAATACCTAGAAATTAACCAAACAAGCGAAAGATCTCTATAATGACAACTATAAAATATTGACAAAAGAAATTAAAGAGGACACACACACACACAAAAAAAGGAATGATATTCCACGTTCATGGATTCAAAGAATCAGTGTTGTTAAAATGTCCATACTACCAAAAGCAATCTACAGATTCAATGCAATCCTTATCAAAATACCAATGACATTCTTCACAGAAGCAGAAAAAAAGTTCCTAAAATTTATATGGAACCATAAAAGGCCCAGAATAGCCAAAGCTATCCTAAGCAGAAAGAATAAAACTGGAGGAATCACATTACCTGACTTCAAATGATACTACAGAGCTACAGTAACTAAAACGGCATGTACTGGCATAAAAATAAGACATACAGAACAGAACACAGGACCCAGAAACAAATCATATACCTACAGTGAACTCGTTTTTGACAAAGATGCCAAGAATGTACACTGGGAAAAGACAGTCTCTTCAATAAATGTTGCTGGGAAACTGGATATCCATATGCAGAAGAATGGAACTAGACCCCTATCTTTTGTCACATTCAAAAACCAAAATAGATTAAAGACTTACATCTAAGACCTCAAACTATGAAACTGCTACAATAAAATACCGAGGAAACTCTGCAGGACACTGGACTGAGGGCAAAGATTTCCTGAATAATACCCCACGAGCACAGGCAACCAAAGTAAAAATAGACAAATAGGATCACATTAACAAGCTTTTGCACAGCAAAGGAAACAAAGAAACAACCTACAGAATGGGAGAAAATATTTGCAAACTACCCATCTTAGAAGGCACTAATAAATAGAATATATAAGGAGCTCAAACAACTCTATTGAAAAAAAGTCTAATAATCTGATTTAAAAATGGGCAAAAGATCTGAATAGACGTTTCTCAAAACAATACACACAGATGGCAAACAAAGTGCCCATCAACAGATGAATGAATAAAGAAAATGTGGTACTTATACACAATGGAGTACTATTCAGCCATAAAAAAGAATAAGATCCAGTCATTTGCAACAACATGAATGGAACTGAAGGTCATTATGTTAAGCAAAGAGTCAGGCATGGAAAAGACAAACATCCCATGTTCTCACTTATGTGTGGAATCTAAAAGTTGAAACAATTGAACCCATGGAGATAGAGCAGAAGGATGGCTACTAGAGGCTGGGAAGGTCGGTGTGGGAAAGGGGTGAGAGAGAGGTAGGGATCATTAATGGGTACAAAAAAACAGAATAACGCCTAGTAGTTGACAGCACAACAGGGTGACCATAATCAATAACTTAATTGTACATTTTTAAAGAACTAAAGGACTATAACTGAATTGTCTGTAACACAAAAGATAAATGCTTGAGAGGATGCATACACCATTTGCCATGATGTGGTTATTACACATTGCATGCCTGCATCAAGACATCTCATGCACTCCATAATTATATATACCTACTATGTACTCACAAAAATTAAAAATTAAAACTAAGCATAAATAATAAGAGAATGTGATCATTCACTGTTGATATATGATAATACAAACATTAAAATAAAAAAGTATACTGCAATAAAACTATTTTCAACTATAAATTTATAATAATATAAATACTAAAATATAAACATAAAATACGTGCTATTATCTTTCATTGTCAAAACTGAAAAGAAATTTAATAAAAAGAAATGTCTGACTTTCAGTTCTTCATTTATTTGCAGAAAGAAAAACCTCAATGGAGAACACTGCTAACCACTATATAAGTAAAGCATAAAACTGACATTTCAATTACAAAAATAAATACAAAAGCCAACAGATCATTTATTTTGGTACACAATTATGTGTTCACAGAACGTATCATATGTACAGAATTTCCATATGTAATAAAGTCACTCCATACTGCTAGCTTCAATGTTCCTATATATTGCAGGAATTACCTTGAGAAATAAGTGGTAGCTATTAAACATTTAAATGATGTATTAAAATATATTGCTATCACAAAAACTGTACTGGCCTGTGATGTTCCCTTGACTGCCTCTGACCTGCTGCTTGCCCTGAGATAGGTGCATACTTAGAATATAAAGTAAGTTTTTGGAGAGAATGCTAAAAAGAAATAAACAACAAAAAACTTCTATTTATGTAACTCCAAAGGGTTTCGTGTATGTTAAGTTGAAATGTGAAGAAAACTGAAATAAAAGAAATAAATATTTCTAGTGCTGAGTGATGTCACACTGCACATGAACTCATTAAACACACACACATGGCCAGGCGCAGTGGCTTCATGCCTATAATCCCAGCACTTTGGGAAGCCTAGGGCAAATGACCTGAGGTCGGGAGTTCAAGACCAGCCTGACCAACATGGAGAAACCCTGCCTGTACCACAAATACAAAATTAGCCAGGCATGGTGGTGCATGCCTGTAATCCTAGCTACTTAGGAGGATGAGGCAGGAGAACTGCTTGAACCCGGGAGGCAAAGGTTACGGTGAGCCAAGATCGCACCATGGCACTCCAGTCTGGGCAACAAGAGCTAAACTCTGTCTCAAAAAAAAAAAAAAAAAGGACACATACACAGCATTCTTTCTGGAACTCACATGAAGTGAATAATCTGAAACAGCCTCTTTAAAAAAAATCTTCGGCCAGGTGCAGTGGCTCACGCCTGTAATCCCAGCACTTTGGGAGGCCAAGGCAGGTGGATCACGAGGTCAGGAGATTGAGACTATCCCAGCACTTTGGGAGGCTGATGCAGGCATATCACTAGGTGAGGAGTTTGAGACCAGCCTGGCCAACACGGCGAAACCCCATCTCTACTAAAAAACACAAAAAAACTAGCTGGGCGTGGTGGCAGACATCTGTAATCCCAGCTACTCAGGAGGTTGAGGCCGGAGAAACACTTGAACCCAGGAGGTGGAGGTTGCAGTGAGCTGAGATGATGCCATTGCACTCCAGTCTGGGCAACAAGAGCAAGACTCCATCTCACAAAAAAAAAAAAAAACAAAAACAAAAAACCAAAAAAAAACCCTTCAAGTATTATGTTATTGTAAGTATGACTTACTTCAGGACTTTCAAATGAAATGAAAAAAAAAAACAAAAAAAAATGTAAAATTTAAGTATAGAAGTTGAGGCCTGGCGCGGTGGCTCAAGCCTGTAATCCCAGCACTTTGGGAGGCCGAGACGGGCGGATCACGAGGTCAGGAGATCGAGACCATCCTGGCTAACACTGTCAAACTCCGTCTCTAGTAAAAAAATACAAAAAACTAGCCAGGCGAGGTGGCGGGCGCCTGTAGTCCCAGCTACTCGGGAGGCTGAGGCAGGAGAATGGCGTAAACCCGGGAGGCGGAGCTTGCAGTGAGCCGAGATCCGGCCACTGCACTCCAGGCTGGGCCACAGAGCGAGACTCCGTCTCAAAAAAAAAAAAAAAAAAAAAAAGTTGTTGTTTTCCCAAATTATTTTTAAAACACAAACATCAAAGTACTCCATTTTTGCTTTTTTTTTTTTTTTTTAGACGGAGTCTTGCTCTGTCACCCAGGCTGGAGTGCAGTGGCACGATACTGGCTTACTGCAACCTCCGCCTCCCAGGTTCAAGTGATTCTACTGCCTCAGCCTCCTGAGTAGCTGGGATGACAGGCACGCGCCACGACGATGGGCTGATTTTTGTATTTTTAGTAGAGATGGAGTTTCACCATGTTGGTCAGGCTGGTCTCGAACTCCTGACTTTGTGATCTGCCTGCATCAGCCTCCCAAAGTGCTGGGATTACAGGCGTGAGCCACTGCACCTGGCCCAAAGTACTCCATTTTAATAAGCATTCCATTTTGCTTACTGAAAGTTTTAGGAGCAAATAAGCTTTTTATGTCAGTTACTCATTCTCGTTTGTTTTTATGCCTTTCACTGATATAAAATGGACGTTTAAAAACTGAATTATAAAGGTTAGAAAAGGGTTAAAATTTAGAGCACTGAAAATACGGGGGAAAAGGTAAAAAAAACTGTTGAGACATTGTAAGTCACTTTTAAAACGAAAAAAAGCATTTGCTTTTTCCTTTTCTGGCTAGGCTTCTATAGACCAAACTGAAAAAATTGAGTAAACATATTCTTCTCACAGGAATAATGAAGGGTTCTCTTTCACAAACCAATGGGGTTACAATGGGGTTACTTAGTAGGCTGTCATGTTCTTATCACATTTTACACATGAAGTAACAGTTCATTACACTGAAAGCATAAATTCAGCTATGTAACTTTACTAATAACCCACCTTTTTCATTTTCTTTGTATCTACAAATGCCAACTGGAATTTCTGCTTGAAACATGGAGCCCACCATAATCTCCTATTTTAAAAATAACATAAAACATTAGTAAGATCTAGTAACAGATTTTATATCCATTTTCTAGCCTTACCATCTTAGTAAACTGTTCCTGGTTTCTCTGTCATAAAATACAAAAACAATTAACTACCTCAGAGGTACCTTTGTGAAGATGAATGACAAATAATGACTGGATGAAAATATTAGTAATAATAATGAGGTGAAATGCAACATAAACAATAAATACAAACTTTACTTCAAAATATAGAGACAAAGAAGTGAATTCTGATAACTTCATTAGTAAGATAACTGCAAAACCCGTAAAAAACAAAGCTAAATTCAGATATTTTCACAGTATCTACACTTAAGACAGTGGTCTTAAAATATGATCCCTGTATGAGCAGCATAGCATCAGTGTCACCTATGAAATTTTTGTTTTTTTGAGACAAGGTTTTGCTCTGTCACCTAGGCTGGAGTGATCATGGCTCACTGCAGCCTCAACCTCCCAGGCTCAAGCAATTCTCTCACCTCGGTCTCTGAGTAGCTAGGACTACAGGCACATGCCACCACACACAGCTAATGGAAAACTGTTAGAAATGCAAATGCTAAGGTCCCACCGCAGACCTACAGACCTACTGGAACTCTGGGGACAGGACTCAGTCATTGGTATTTTAATAAGCTCTCTAGGTGATTCTGACATACACTGAAGTCTGAAAAACAGAGCTTCAAGTTAAGAAAAATAACAAAAAGGGTTTGTATAAAGCTCAGCAGGGGCGAAATGAAAGAAACTCTAAACAAAATAGATAAAGCAGGTTATGGTTTGACTTTCATTAAAACAATACAAAATGAAAAACCTCCTCCCACAAATATAATTAAATAGGAAATCTAGTAATCAAATCTATATAGTCAAATCACAGATTAGGTGAAACTGGCTGTTCTGAAAAGCAACTGGAAACTACCACTGGTGAAATTTCACAATGCAAGGAGACCAAGATTACAGTACCCTCTTTTGTCTGATGGCTAAATGTTAAGAACACACTGACATTTTCAAAATTGGGCATGGAAGGTACAAAATCATGGTCTAGAAGTTTTGATAACTCTTAGGATTTGGAAAATCTCTCTCCTGCTATTATTACCCCACTGATGTGAGGATCTCATTTTATCCAGTACAACTTCAAAGACATGCTTTATGTAATAAAGTTATTGCTATACCTAAAAGAAAATCCAATCCTTCTCATGATCAGTTTTCTAAAAGAATCAAACTTACAACAAATTTTCTCTACTCTTACAATGGAATTCTCTTTATGTCTTCTACTATAAAAAGAGTCCTTTATTGTCACATCTTGGGCCTCTTTTAATTTAACTCACCTATGCCTACCAAAGAACACTGTCACATTACTAACCCTGGCTGGGGTGCTTCTAAACGATCAATGCCTGGATCAATCGCAGGACAATTAAATTAGAATCTATGAATGAAGGCCCTGGTAGTCAGCACCTCTAAGTTACCCAAATGATTCTAACATAAAAACAGGGTTGAGAACATCTGGATTAGTATAAAGATAGGTACTTCCTTTTTCCTGTTCAGTTCTGAACATTTCTTTTCATCTGTTAATTTGTTGTATAGTACAGGGAAGAGAAGGGAAACAGCTTTGAAGATCATTATATGTAATGTTATCATATATGTAATTTTCCTTTAATCTTTCAAGCAAGCCCCATAAGGCTGACATTGTTATCCCTATACTACATGTAAGAAGAAGATGCTCAAAAATTTGATTTTCTCAGAAGCACACAATTACTAAGTTCTAGAGCTATAACTAAAATTCAGATTTGACTTCAAAACTGTTTCCCCTACCTTGTTTCTATAAAAACTCAATTTCGTAAATCTTTTTTTTTTTTTTTTTTTTTTGAGACGGAGTCTCGCTCTGTCACCCAGGCTGGAGTGCAGTGGCTGGATCTCAGCTCACTGCAAGCTCTGCCTCCCGGGTTTACACCATTCTCCTGTCTCAGCCTCCGGAGTAGCTGGGACTACAGGCGCCTGCCACCTCGCCCGGCTAGTTTTTTGTATTTCTTAGTAGAGACGGGGTTTGACAGTGTTAGCCAGGATGGTCTCGATCTCCTGACCTCGTGATCCGCCCGTCTCGGCCTCCCAAAGTACTGGGATTACAGGCTTGAGCCACCGCGCCCGGCCAATTTCGTAAATCTTTAAAAACAAAAAAAATGAATCTCTGAACCTTGACAATTATTTACAACAACAAAATCACACTGAAAGAAAACAATCTGCATTTACTCTGGCCTGCTTTATTACATAATTTTTTTTCTGAGAAAGGTGTGGTTAATTAATACCCTTTCTGAGTAAGGTATGGGTAATTAATACCCTCCAGCAATGAAGGTGTTCTACCTCTTAGCTTTTGTTCTTGCATTTAAAAAAAAGCACTGAATGCTTAATCAAATACTCTACTGAACACTCCAGATTAAAAAAACAACATATGTTGAAGATACATAAACTTGAATATGTAGTGGGACAGCAATTTAAAAGGACTCCCATGGTTTCTAGCTTTTTTCATCTTAATTTCTGCTTACTGCAGGAATCAGATTAAAAACAGGATGAAAGAACCATTGCCCAAATGGGCCACACAAATAAACTTTTGTGATTCTTGTTTTCTGTCTTGAGTTCCATCATTTGCTCAAATTAACACATACCGCACACTGGGCTAATCTTGTCTCTCAACAAAAATAACATTATTTCTTTTATATAAATGATTTGTTTTAACCAGTTCTACATAAAAAATTTTTTTGAAGACATGGGGTCTCACTAGGTTGCCCAGCCGGGTCTCAAACTCCTGGGCTGAAGTGATTCCGCCTACCTCAGCCTCCCAAGCTGGGACAACAAAGGAAAACATCATTGCAACCAGCTAATTCTACATAACATTTTGACAGATTTTCCTAAGAGCTCGGTTCTTTTACAATAACTTAAAATTCTTTAACTTAACTGTATGATTAATTATATGCTATATATTTTATAATTAAAAACTAATCTCAATATATTATCTTTAAATTCATTTCAGAAATTAAGTTGTATATAGTTATGAAGAAGCCAAATCTGTTTCTTCACACAATAAGCTTACCAGTTATAAATGTCAACATTAAATCCAATCATTTGGAGAGTTTTCCTTTTATAAAGTAATACAGAATGAAAAACTTACAAACTACTAAACAAAATTTACTTAACAAATATCAAAGCCTCCACAATTGCTTTCCATAATATTGAAAAATATATATATGATACTTTTTACAGGGCAACAAATGCCTAATTCAGCACTACTTCAGGACTAAATCAGAAATGTGGATTTTTGTTTTATTTTTTGTTTTGTTTTATAAAATGAGACAGGGGGCCAGGCATGGTGGCTCAAGCCTGTAATCCCACCACTTTGGGAGGCTGAGACAAGCAGATCACGAGGGCAGGACATGGAGGCCATCCTGGCTAACATGGTGAAACCCCGTCTCTACTAAAAAAACACAAAAAACTAGCCGGGAGTGGTGGCGGGCGCCCATAGTCCCAGCTACTCGGGAGGCTGAGGCAGGAGAATGGCATAAACCCGGGAGGCAGAGCTTGCAGTGAGCTGAGATCCGGCCACTGCACTTCAGCCTGGGTGACAGAGCGAGACTCCGTCTCAAAAAAAAAAAAAGAGACAGGGTCCCGCAATGCTGCCCAGGCTGGTCTCAAACTCCTGGGCTCAAGCGATCTGCCTGCCTCAGCCTCCCAAAGTGCTGGGATTACAGGCGTGAGCCACCACACCCGGCCAGAAATGTAGATTTCTAATCTTATTTTGAGTGCCAACTTCCTCGACAAAATCCAATCCTTTAAATTCATTTTATTTTATAAAAAGATAAATATATCTCTAACCTAGATGTGTTAAGGAATCTGAACATTTACCAAACATTTAAATGTCATAAAAGGGCTTACATCGATTTTATCAATATACATAGTTAGTAAAAAATAATTACACTAGGCTTTTAAAAAAATATTAATTTATCTAAATTTTGGGAAAATATTGTTCTAACTACCTTTTTCCAGTCTTCTGATGGAATGTAATCTTCATCTTCTTCAGATTCTTCTTCTACTTCACTGTCTAGAATAAATAAGACACCAATACTATAAAATGACTGCTTAAGCTGTCTACATCTACAAATTATTTTTACATCTACCATCAAATATTTGGATATGCTCAAAAATATCTAATGAATTAAGCCAAGATATTTCTAACCAAATAATTAACACCCTATCACTTAAAAAAACAAAACCAAAAAACCCATTAACTTTCTACGTAACTGTATTCTCATGAAATGATTTCCTATAAAAACTTATGGGAAAAAACAGATTTAGAATAAAGATAATATTACCTTACTACATATTTCATGACAGTTTATTTTTCTTCAAGTGTTTTTCTTCTTTTTAAACTAGAGAAATTTAGGTGTATTTATCAATATACCTAAAAAAGGCTAAGAGGCAAAGAAAGTAAAAAATGGAAACTAAGGGAAAGCCTATGAGAAATAAAAAGACCATGAAACAAACATTTAAAAACAGGGCAAGGAAAAAACAAATACAACTGAAGTCAAGCAGTACATGACACAATTACCGTAGTATATTCACTAACAACAGGGACCGTGCATTACTAAACTAATAACTTACAATAAAAATCCATTTACTGTTGAAAAGAATTTCAGACTAAATGAATTTAAAGACCAGTTTAAAAAATGAGGATTTTAGGTAATACCTAAAATAGTAAAAATTATATTCAAATATTATCAACCAGTAACACTTACTTGTATCAAAATATTTACATCGACGTGGGCGGATAATTTCCTGGGCATCTTGAGAAGCAACAGATTGTGATGGATCATCATTGGAAGACTGAGTTTCATCCTCCTGACCTGATGAATCCTTTATATTCTCCTCCTGAGGAATAATAAATTTAATTTCTTTAAGATGTAAAGAAAATGGTTGCAGATGAAAGGCCATAGCATATAAATTTTGTTCTAATATAAGCAGAAGACTAAAATGAATATACTAGATGTAATATCGTATTCTGGGTTGGATCCTGCAACAGGAAAAAGTACATTAGCAGGAAAACTGGTATAATTCAATCTGCAGTTACTAGCACCGTACCAAGATGTTAACCTCAGCAGAAGCGGATCATATAGGAACTTTCTATACTAGCTTTAAAAGTTTTATAAATCTAAAATTATTTCAAAATAAAGAAAAATAAACACAAACTGCCAATTAGCCTTCATTATTTAAAAGCAATAGCATTTTTTTGAAAGTTGGTATAAATGGCCAGGTGTGGTGGCTCACGCCTGTAATCCCAGCACTTTGGGAGGCCAAGGCGGTTCATGAGGTCAGGAGATCGAGACCATCCTGGCTAACGTGGTGAAACCTTGTCTCTACTAAAAATACAAAAACTTAGCCAGGCGTAGTGGTGGGCGCCTGTAGTCCCAGCTACTTGGGAGGCTGAGGCAGGAGAATGGCGTGAACCTGGGAGGCAGAGCTTGCAGTGAGCCAAGATAGCGCCACTGCACTCCAGCCTGGGTGACAGAGTGAGACTCCATCTCCAAAAAAACCACACAAACAAAAAAAGAAAGTTGGTATAAATAAATTAGAATAAGCACTGGAAAAAAAAGAAACCTGAAACGAGAAGACCAAACTGTTACCTCTCAGGAGCAGATTACAGGGGATTTCCAATTTTTATGTTATGTATTTCTGTAATATCTTAATGTTTAACACTTTTAAAATCAGGAAAAGTAAAGATTATAAAAACAAGTAATCAAAATGTATTAAGAAATTTTAACTTCAACAAGAATAAAGACTACAATCTTAAATATATGTATGTACGCTTACTTTATTTTCCCCACTACAGCCACTGTTGTCATCATTATCAGCATCTTCATCATCTTCACCTTCTTCTTCCTCTTCCTCCTCTTCCTCATCTTCTTCAGGTAGTCGAACAGTACTACCATAACCATAAAGGCTGAGAAGTTCATGAATTGGCATGTCACCTTCCTAAATAAATAAAAATAAAAGTTAATTTCTGAATCAGTGATATTTCTGATTCCCAGGCTATAATCCACAAATCTGTGGAGTATTCATTCTATACTGAAGAATAAAAGCTGTATCATGAATTCTCAGATCATAATAAAGTAAAATTGAAAATATTTCTGAAACCCATGAATATCCCAATCTTTTTAGTATTTCTATAAAATTAACCAATTCCAATTGCTGACAAGATTTTTAAGTATAATTAAAAAGTAGCCTTGGTCTAACATGGACTATTCTTTTTGCAATCAATTCAATATATGCACAATGACAGTTAACGCTATGCATGGATGCCCACTCTTAATAAGAGTACCATACTTGAGGGTGGAGAAATAGAACAACGAGAATTAGACTATAAATTAAGTTAACAAACCCAGAAAGGCAGATGAAATTCAGAGCATCCAGAGCTCAGCCCGAACACATGAAAAAACAAAACAAAACAAAACAAAAACCAGTAGTAATATACAGAAATGATAATGGACTACATTAACCATATATTCTTTTCTATGGTTATCTCCATTTACACATAAAATTATCTCATGCAATCCTTACCATCTATCATACCGACTTGTTATATTATTTCCATTTCATAGATGAGAAAACATAGGCTGACAGCTTAAGCATTTCTTCAGAAATCACACAAGTTACAAGGAGTAGAGCCAGATTTAAACAGTCTAACTCCAAAAGCCCATATTCATATCAATACACCACGGTGCCTTGGCCAGGGACTTCCCTCAATCCCCACAAAAATCAGACCCTCTGTGGATGCAAAAGAAATGTCCATATGCAATGAAATGAGATCAGCTTTCTATACAAACTACTCACTCTAACCAGTAAACAAGAAAACAAGAAATGCACAGCATCAGGGAAACGTTAACAGAATTCTGATTATAAAAAGAAAATTTAATCCAAATCATGTGAACACATTATACACTCATGCACACCCACATACAATGCACATGGTCTGAAGCAAAACAGTCAAAAAATCATCAGTTTAGAAGCTAGAAAAAAAGGGTAATCATGAATAAGACATGGTTCATATTTCTCCAGCAGTCATGGAAAGAAAGAAATAAGTCTAGCTAGTGTGTTAAACACATTGCTACAATGGGTATGGGTAAATCAGACTGGATTAGATGACACAATTAACCTCCATCACTCAAAATCCATGTGAGAAAAAATTAATGATTATAATTTGAAAAGATTTTCTTATGAAGAACTAGGAAGAAGGCATCATCCAAAACTTCTATCTCACATTACAAATGGATATTCTGGTTATGAATGTTTGTGAATCTATTTCTGAAAGATAAATCAATTCCAAGACCCCTAATGATTTGCAGAAGCTACAACCTGAAAAAGTGGTAACTTTATCAAGGCAAGATATTGCCACTCTAGCTAAATAAGCCGCTGGCAAACAACTGATAGCTCTTATACTGTGTTTCTCAAAGTACAACACCAACAGTGCTTTAAGTGTTCAAGTATCTGGTCCATGTACCAAGGATCTGGTACAGGACATTGGTTATTTGGGAATGTGGGAAGTCAGTCCTTAGGAACTAAAACAAAACTTCGAAATAAGAGACAGAAGTGTAATAAGAGAAATGTAATGAAAAGGCTAGATTTATTTTTTTGAGACAGAATCTTGCTCTGTCACCCAGGCTGGAGTGCAGTGGCATGATCATGGCTCACTGCAGCCTCAACCCACTGGGTTCAAATGATCCTCCCACCTCAGCCTCCCAAGTAGCTGGGACTATACATGTGCACCACCATGCCTGGTTAATTTTTGTATTTTTCATAGAGAAGGGTTTCACTATGTTGCCCAGGCTGGTCTCAAACACTTGGGTGCAAGCGATTTGCCCACCTTGGCTTCCCAAAATGTAGGATTGGAAACGTGAGCCACCGTGCCCAGCATAAAGCTAGTTTTATACACAAGAATAACAAATAGCTGCCATAAAGTGTCTTCTATGTGTCAGGCATTTGTGATAGGTGCTTTGATTTCATTGTCTTTTTTTCTTGCAACAATGAAAGCAGTGTCAAAACATACAATTCCATTAAATCTGCACTGATAGAGACTTTATTATAATACCCAGACCTCCTAATCTCAGGTCATTTAACTTTGCTTAGGCTCACACCCTGCACCCCAAAATCAGAAGCAAGTTTAGCAACTGATCACTATTGTGAAGAAAAGCCACTGAAGTCACTAGTATGAATAAGGGCCCCAAAAAGATAAAACATAAGCGTAACAGTTTGCAACTAAAATTTACATAGGCCTTAAGAGTTCATGAAAAACTTGTTTCATTATTTGATCCTCAAAACTATCCTGTTACTACTACCTTTAATTTTTATAACTGTGTTATAACTAATCCTTTGAAACCACACAGCTAATTACACAGCCGTGCTCTATTTTGAACTCATCTTCTGACAAGATCATGGTACTTGGTTCACTCCAAAAAAAGAGGTGTATAATCAACCAAATAAATGCCCTCAGGCTCTCTACCATTGGTCTGTCTTAAGGGCATCCGAATTACCTTGAGGGTTTACTAAAACGGGCTGCTGAGCCTCACCCAAGTTTCTGACCTAGTAAGTCTCCAGTGACGCCTGAGAACCTACAATTAAAAAAAGAAAAAAAAAAAATCTCAGGTGATGCTAATGCTGCTGGTATGAGACCACCTTGGAAACCACCAATCTCACAGGTCTGGATGAGATACCTGCAAATCACCTTATCCAATGGGAGGTAATAAAGCTTGAACATTAACTTTAATAAAGCTTATCATATGACATATGATATCCAGCTCAAATATTTGTCAAAAGGATAGGTGACATACTAACTACATGGAGAAAAAATTTTTCTTTTTTAACCATTATCAAGAATGTAGAATGTCTGACAATCATAGTTAGATTAAGGTTTTTCCCTCTTGGATATACAGATGAGAAGTGTGACTCACTTTATAAAAATTCATTTCTCAGGCCAAGCGCAGTGTCTCACGCCTGTAATCCCAGCACTTTGGGAGGCTGAGGTTGGCAGAACACTTAAGGTCAGGAGTTCAAGACCAGCCTGGTCAACAAGGCAAAACCCCAACTCCACTAAAAATACAAAACAATCAGCCACAGGCATGGTGGTGCACACCTGTACTCTCAGCTACTCAGGAGGCTGAGGCAGGATAATTGCTTGAACCCAGGAAGCAGAGGTTGCAGTGAGATGAGATCATGCCACTGCACTCCAGCCTGGGTGACAGAGTGAGACTGTCTCAAGAAAAAAAAAGGAAAAAGGAAAAAGAAAAAAATTCATTTCTCAAAGAAAAATTCTCCAGCACCTCCAATATTGACTAAGCAGAGAACAGAGAGTCAAAAGTGGCCTGATCACAGTGCATTTAGAGGGGGAATGCTTGAATTACAATCGTAATAGAACTGGCACAGATGGAGAAAAATCATTCAAGTCACAGCAAATGACAAATGCACAGGTACAGAAACAAAAATGAATAATCCAGTCACCCTGATTAGAGCAGACATACCATTTATAGTAACTAAAAAAAAAAAAAGTATCATTTCAGAAGGCTACACATTACTGAAAGATCAGTTACAGATTAATGAAAGTGAGGATTACTATTTTTAACTACTTTCTCTAGTTCTATGTAATTTTTAAAGGGATCTGTTATATTCCTGACTCAATTTGAGCATACTGAATGGTTACTAACACTATGGAAGTATTTAGGGGAAATTACACACACAATAAAACACTCAACATGAACTTAGGCAGGGGAAGATTTAGTTTGCTTGCCAAGCAGACTGAGCCAAGTGGGAATCCACTGCTATCATTCACTACACATTCACCTGTATTATGATCAGAAACTAAATGAAATTAGTGGTTGTGGAAAAGAAAAAATTTAAGAGACGAAACAGGATTCAACCAGGGATTAGGAGAGATGGAGGTCCTGGTGATGCTGAATCCCTGGTTCCATATATTCCTTGTACCCAACTACACATTCATATACCTTCTAATAGTTTATTTTTACACAAGGTTATTTTTAGATGGGTTTTATCAAATGTAAACAAAATATCCTTACTTACTCAATCAACAAAATGCTTACTTATGCTGGGCGCAGTGGCTCACACCCGTAATCCCAGTACTTTGGGAGACTGAGGGGGCAGATCACTTGAGGTCAAGAGTTCAAGACTGGACTGGCCAACATGGTGGAACCCCACCTCTATTAAAAATACAAAAACTAGCCAGGCATGGTGGTGCTGGCATGTAATCCCAGCTACTCAGGAGGCTGAGGCAACTGCTTGAACCCAGGAGGCAGAGGCTGCAGTGAGCCGAGACTGTGTCACTGCACTCCAGCCTGGGCGACAGAGTAAGACCCTGTCTCAAGAAAATTTAAAAAAAAAAGAAAAAAAAATGCTTACTTAATAGTATTAAACTCGTAACTCAGCTGTCACCCAATATCAGGTGAGTAATATCAGTTTAGTAAGCAACAAAGAAAAAATCATCACCACCAAAAATACAACTTGAAGCATGACAGCATAAAAAGTCTCTTATTTAATCTAAGGTAAAAGTGAAAATCTTGCAGCAAACTCTGGGCTACACCTACGATAAAAACCAGAATCAATTTTGCTGAGGAATCCTGTTTCAAATTGCAATAGCATGTATTTGTGTTCCTGCTTTGTGCTAACTGAAGTACTTAAAGATTTAGCAAGCATAAACAAGCATCACATAAGGATTATTTATTTCCCCTGCAAGCCTCTCCTACTCTCTTCTACTTCTGTACTTTGAAATGTTCTTTCTTCCATTCCAAACATTTATTTTCCTTGAAAGTTCACCTCCTGGACCACAGCAGCTGACATAATTGGAATCACTGTATTCTCTGGCCATATATTTGGAGTGGGCACATGACCCACGCTTGTCCATACTTTGTTTCTGGATTTTTATCAACAGCAACTTAAGAAAGAAGCACAGACTATCTCAAGAAGTAAATGTGGGAGACCTACAAACTGACAGCATCATATGAAGAAAGTTGGTCTGAAAAGAGAAGTCAGGTGAGTCAGGTGGGACATGGTGGCTCACGCCTGTAATCTTAGCACTCTGGGAGGCCAAGGTAGGCAGATCACTTGAGCTCAGGAGTTCGAGACCAGACTGGGCAACATGGCGAAACACTGTCCCTACAAAAAATACAAGAATTAGCTGGGTGTGGTGGTGCATGCTCATAGTCCCAGCTACTAGGGGGGCTGAGGCAGGAGGATGGCTTCATCCAGGGAGGTAGAGGCTGCAGTGAGCCAAGACTGCACTGCTGCACTCCAGCCTGAGTGACAAAGTGAGACACTGTCTCAAAAACAAAAAGAGGTAAACCATGTAGACAAGCAGAAAAAGAGAAAATAAATTCTGGTGGCACTTGAGTCCCTGGGGAGCAGATATATCCCTCCTTTAATGAAATTCCATGAGACTTACATGAAATTCTTCATTTTGTCTAACCTAGTTTGAGGTTAGACTGTGTGTAATCTAGTTACAGACAGATTTCTGTCTCTGCACCCCCAAATTCCGATGCTATAAACAGTAATGATATGGTGTAACACAAATATTCTGTTATTTCCCTCTGAAAAAAAGACTTAAGGATGAATAAAACTTGGCCAAAAGTAGTACACTATTATACCAGGGCCTGTCAGCCGCCTGTTCCAGAGAATTTCTCATTAGTTTATATTACCAAAGGCTACATTCTACCAGTTACTCAACGGCTTACTTCAATTTAAATTGAAACATCACAATAAAGTGGCACAGTGTTTTAATCCCATTCACGTAAGTGTTAAAAGAGTATAAAAAGGGGAGAACAGAGTGTAAGAGAAAATTATGTGTAAAGTTGTAAATTTTCAGTTATAGGTCAGGGACTTTTTTGAATCTTATGAATGACATTAACTACTAAGATTTATTTTGTGTTTATTATGTGCCAAATATTATGTTAAGTGCTTTAGATATATTATTCTTGTAATAACATCTGAAGTTTAACAATCTTAAGTAACCTATCCTAAGTCACAAACTGAAATAAGAAGTAGAGCTGGATTGCGAACCTGGGCAGTTTAACTCACTGCTTTACACTGCCCTTCTGTACATATGCGTATATACTGCCTTCTTCAAAATCTAACATCAGGTTAAATATACAGCATCCTGTTATAATGTGAACTAAGAGGGCTGATAATCTGTGAGAAATAAGGAAAGTGAGCATAGTACATGATAAATAAAAATACTGGAATGTAGCCAGGCACAGTGGCATGCACTTGCAGTCCTAACTACTCAGGAGGCTGAAGCGAGAGGAAGGCATGAACCCAGGAGTTTGAGGGTGCTTGAGTTATGACTGCACCACTGCACTCCAGCCAGCATGACAGAACGACACCCTGTCTCTAAAAAATTAAATTAAAAAAAAAAACAAAAACAGGAATACACACTGTATTTGCAGATTGTACTTTAAGAAATGAGTTGTTTTACACTGTAACAAAAGGAGGGGCAATCATGTCTGCATAAGCTAAAGGAAGGCTGGCTGAAGGTGGGAGAAATTGAGTTTTTAAAAGATAAACTGACCAGGCTCGGTGGCTCACGCCTATAATCCCAGCACTTTGGGAGGCCAAAGTGGGAGGACTGCTTGCACACAGGAGTTCAAGACCAGCCTGGGGAACAGAGCAAGAACCCATCTCTACAAAAAATAAAAAATTAGCCGGGCATAGTAGTGTGCCTACAGTCTCAGCTATGCAGGTGGTGAGGCAGGTGGATCGCATGAGCCTGGGAGGGTGACAGAGTAAGACCCTGTATCAAAAAGGATAAACACCATATACTATATCTCAAGTTAAGTCTGCTCTAATTTCAAGACAATAGGGTAAAGTTATCAAACACCAACATATTATAAGGTTGGAGTGGCATCCAACTCCTAGCTGCAGAAGAGGTGCTAGTTCCTAGCTCCTTCTCCCTCACATCAGGAGGTTAGTCATTAAGAAATGGCAGATGCTGACCTTCAAGTCAGGGCCATTTGATGGATGGAGATAGTACTCTTCTTACACCTGTTGTACCAAAACTGACTTACCAATAAAATGCTAATGAAGATAGGAAGAAGAGGCTGATTTCCAGCCAAAAAGGCCTAAGGGACCACATCCAGACTGAACTAGAGAGATGGTTCCTAAGGTAACCAACCTCTTGGGGCTGGGGCTTGACTAGAACATACAACCATATAGGAATGAAGGCAGTGAACTCTTCTTTATAATCCTCACACTGAGATTTCTTTTCTATCTATATAATGTGTGTATACTTCAATCTCTCACATTTTAATCTCACATTTTAATTATTCTCTAGCTCTGGAGATTCACTGGATGGAACACATCTGGTACTTTAAAAGTATATATTAAGTACTGATACTGTTATAGTGTGATTTTTATAAAATATATCTAAATACATGAAGATACTGCAATCTAGATCTTTCTTTTCCCAAATGGACTGCCACAATTGTGCCCATTTAGAGTCTCTGATTTTAAAGAGTTCATTTGGAAAACAGAGTTAAACGCGAGTGTTTCTATTTGTAGCAAACAAAAGTCCATCTATGGCCAGGTGCAACAGCTCATGCCTGTAACCCCAGCACTTTGGGAGGCTGAGATGGGCAGATCACTTGAGGCCGGGAGTTCGAGACCAGCTTGGGCAACATGGTAAAACCTTGTCTCTACTAAAAATACAAAAATTAGCACACGCCTGTAATCCTAGCTACTCGAGAGACTGAGGCAGGAGAATTGCTTGAACCCAGGAGGCAGAGATTGCAGTAAGCTGAGATCGTGCCACTGCACTGCAGCCCAGGCAACAGAGTGAGACTCTGTCTCAAAAAAACAAAAGTCTATTTACTATGAGAATGATTCTGATATTCCCTTCAAGATCCCCACAATAAATAATAACCTATATACCCAATTTTATTAAAACATGTTATCTTTTATATTGCCATAATCCATGCATACAAATGTAACAATACACATCAAAACGTCTATCATTAGTTTTCACTGAAAATTCTAGAATTCAAATTCAATGAACTTAAAACCAAATGCTATATAGTTATTGATATTTCCTGAATGAATGTCAGAGTTCTGCCACAATACATCAAAAATTCATTTCATGCAACCGAAGTGTAAGGTGAAAAACACTTTATCAATCCCTGACATAACTAATGTTTTGCTTCTATAAAAGCAAATAAATAATCAACACAACAAAATCTTATTCACTTTTTAAATAAAAACAACAAGGATTTTGTTTGGTTTATATCTAAAGAGTTAGTAACTCTAGGAAATCCAACAAATTGGCTCCAAAATATTGCTTAGCTTCAGGTTATAGATGAAAAGCATTCTGTGCTACTTAAAACAAAGCTTTAATTGTTTCTGGGAGAAGTCAGAGAAGAATCTGAGAAGGTATAAGGTTGCCTAGTTGAAAGGATGATAAAGGATTGGTTCAACTGTCTTTTTTTCCCTATCTCTATAAATAATTCTATTTTAACTTCTATTTCCTAAGGCAGAGTCACTTGAAAGCAAGTTTTAAGGCACTATATGGGGCTGGGGAAAGGAATAGGAGACAGAAACAGGAAAAGGCAATGATATAACCAAAATTTTAGCACAGCCCATTAGTAATTTTCTACTAATTAAATGTAATAAATATTTCATTTTCTGAAATAGAAAAAAATCATTCTAACTCATAACCCATTATGAAAACTGTACTTATTTTCTCTTGCTAATTAGTATTTGAGCTAATACAGAATATAAGACAAAAAGTATAAGATTTTATTACTGTACCTTTTATCCCACAGACGGCTATTCAGAAGCAAAAAATATATCTAAAGTGATAGATGCTTCTTTGAATATAGGCAAACTGAAAATAATTGTCTTCTCACTTCAGAAATACATGAAGTGACTATGATTGTTAAATCAACTGTTTCCCTTGATTCAGAATCTAGATTCTGAATCATTCAATTATAACTGTTTTTGAATCGCTTCCCAGCCTCCTACTTTTAAAGAATAGTTCTGACTCCAAGTTCTTCAAGTGCCCTGTTTTCAGAGACACAGTTAAAACAACAGGGTAAATAGTAGTAACATTTTTACTCTGTCACCTAGGCTGGGGAGCAGTGGTGCTATCATAGCTCACTGCAGCCTCAGATTCCTGGGCCCCAGCAATCCTCCCACCTGAGCCTCATGAATTGTTGGAACTACAAGTGCTTGCCACCATGCCTAATTCATCTTTTTAAAAATTTTTTGGTAGAGATGTGGGTCTCACTATGTTGCCCAGGCTGGTCTTGAATTCCAGGCCTCAAGTAATCCTCCTGCCTTGGCCTTCCAAAGTACTGAGATTACGGGCATAAACCACTATGCCCAGCCTTTCATATGCTCTTTTTTTTTTTTTTTTTTTTTTGAGGCGGAGTCTTCACTCTGTCGCCCAGGCTGGAGTGCAGTGGCACCATCTCGGCTCACTGCAAGCTCCGCCTCCCGGGTTCGCGCCATTCTCCTGCCTCAGCCTCCGGAGTAGCTGGGACTACAGGCGCCCGCCACCGTGCCCGGCTAATTTTTTGTATTTTAGTAGAGACGGGGTTTCACCATGTTAGCCAGGATGGTCTCGATCTACTGACCTCGTGATCCGCCCGCCTCGGCCTCCCAAAGTGCAGGGATTACAGGCGTGAGCCACCGCGCCCGGCCCTTTCATATGCTTTTTAACCCATTCTTGAAAGACTTTTGTGATAGCCAATATATAACTTTGACACATTAAATTATTCACACATTGTGGATTAAGTCAGCTGTAATCACTAAATGATCTAATCCCAAAGCCAGCTCTAATCCCACAATGGGATCACCTAACAAGATTTGAATAAACAGTAATAGAACTCCTTTCTGAGCTCTTTGAATGTATCCTTTAAAAAGTTACAAACTAAAATCATGAGACATAAGTCTTTATTACCATAAAAGTATAAGCACATTTTCCATGACATTATGTATTCTAAATCCTTAAAGACTGAAACTATGTCTTATTTCTTATGTTCTTTTTATCATGGAGTACGGGAAATCATATGCATGATAAAATTTTATTAGAACATACCAGACTGATATCCATTCATTCATACAATACTTTTGAGTGAACACTCTTGCAAGGTACCATGAAATATACTGGTGAATAACACAGTCATTTTATTTCATTTTATCTTCTCAAAACCAGTGGCGGTACAGCCAATAAAGAAACAATTATAAATTGTGTCCTAACACTAAAGAAAGCATTGAATAGGATACAGTGGTAAAAATAAATAAATAAATAAATAAAACAAAACAAAACAAAACTAATTAAAAGCTAATTAGGGGACAGGAAAGGCTGCTATTCTGAGGAGGCAACACCGAACCCAGAGGATAAGTAGCCGGCCTTGGGCTTCAGCTTATTCAGTGAGAACAAGCTGAAAATCCTTGAGGCAGGAAGCAACTCGCTTATTTAACAACAAAAGCAGCTAGTGTGGCTATAACATAGGTAGTATGATACATGGATGAAAAGCCATTATCATAAAGGTGGCCTTGCTGGCCTGGTTGAGGAGTTTGGGTTTTCTTTGTTTATAATAGGAAGCCAGGAGGTTGATATAAATTGATTTACGTTTTGAAAAGAAGATTATGGCTGCTGGGTGGAAATGTATCAGGAGAAAGATGGTAAAAGAGGAAATGGGGAAACCAGTTAGGAAGTTACTGCAATAATCTAGGCTAGAAATAATGGCAACCTAGGCAGCAATGGAGCTAAAGAGTCGGCTAAGGGATATTCTTGTGGATACAAATGATAGGTTTATTTAGAAGTAAGATATTGAAAGAGAAGGAAAATGACTCACTGGTTTCTGACTTAGGCAACAGGGTAAACAGTAGTGCCACTTTTTACTGATAGAACAGGGAAAAAACAAGTAGAGAAAAAAACAACAGTCAATAGTTCTGTTTTGGACATTTATAATTTAGAGATGGCCGTTGAGATAAGCAAGCAGAAATGTCAAGGTGGATAAACAAAACTGGAGACAGTAAATAGGTTAATGCTAGAAATAGAAACTAAAGAATACTAAGCATATAGACACCATGGGAATAAATTCAATCACACAGCTTAGTGACTTTCAAATTTGGTGTACATATAATGCCAACTTACTTAATGACGATGTGGATCTGAACCCCACCTCCAGAGATTCTGATTCAGTATGCCGGGGGAGAGGTCTAAAAATCTGCTTCTTAAAGTAAGTACATGGCTGATTCTAATGCAGCTGACCCTCATACTACATTTTGAGGAGCACTGATCCAGACAAAGACAGGAGAGAAAAAAAGAAGGTCCAAACTGAGAATTACAAACTGCCAAAATGTAAATCTTGAGTAAGGGAAGAAGAGTCTGCAAAAGATACTGAATAGGAACAAAAAGATAAAGAAAACCAGACTGTGGTGTACTCCAGAATTCAAGTAAAAGAAGGGAGTGTTAAACTACATTGAATACTGCTGAGAAAAAGTA
The DNA here is from genome assembly GCF_049350105.2 of Macaca mulatta. Taxonomy (NCBI): domain Eukaryota; kingdom Metazoa; phylum Chordata; class Mammalia; order Primates; family Cercopithecidae; genus Macaca; species Macaca mulatta. The sequence goes on from NC_133406.1 coordinate 173,671,271, forward strand.
AGGTAGCAAGAGAAAAGTGAACATAACAATAGATATAACAAGGAAAGTTCACTGGTCACCTTGATAGGAAGAGATGGAGATAATCTAGAGCACTTTATGTAGTGAATGGAAAATGATATTTCAAGACATTTTTGGCTCTGAAGGAGAATAAGTAAAAGATATGGTAACTGGGGAAGGACAAAGGGTATATAAGAGGCTGTGCAGAATCCTTTTATAGTCTATTTTTGACCAGACCTTTTGTAGTAGAATCCTTTAATAGTCTATGTTTTACCAAAGTAACTATGTGAATTCTGTTATTTCACATAATAAAGTCATTGTTTTTAAAAGCCTTTCTTTTCAAACTTTAAATATACCACCTATGATCACACAGAATTTTTCAGTCGTTAATATATAAAACAATTTCTCTCCTAAACAGAGAATCAAAATTTCAAATCTTCCCTTTCCACAAAAAAGTCACAACTAATTCATACCCTAGCTCTACATGTTATTTACCCTTGCAAGATCTTCTATTTCAGAACTGAAGTTTGTTTCTCCTTCCATCATTTCTTCCTCTTCTAATGTTCGTTCATCATCAAAATCGTGAACCAGCATGTCAGCTGATGGATCAAATTCATGGTCATCTGATGTTGCTGAACCTCCTGGTAAGGAATATTTCAAAAAGTTTGGTAAACCAAATTAAGTGGATCTTATTAATATTAATGTATTTATTTTTATTTGAAGCTGGATGTAAGTCAAAAGTACCAAGAAAAAGCTACGCACAGCAACTATTATATACTGCTTTTTAACAGTTACAATGGCAAAATGGGAGGAAAATGTTTACAGTTTTAAAAGTGTTTATAATGTTATAAATATGAAACAGGTTGTAAATAATAAATGGTCATATCCAATAAGAACAGGTTTTTCCTGTGGAAAAAAGTCACAATTCTTTTTTGTCTTTTTCTTCTTTGAGACAGGGTCTCGCTCTGTCTCAGGCTAGCATGCAGTGACACAATCACAGCTCACTGCAGCCTCGACCTCCTAGAGTCAAGCGATCCTTCTACCTTTACCTCCAAAGTAGTTGGGAATACAACCACCACACCCAGCTAATTTTTAAATATTTTTTTGGTAAAAGCAGGGTCTTGCTGTGTTGCCTGGCTGGTCTTGGACTCCTAGGCTCAAGCAATCAACCTGCCTTGGCTTCCCAAAGTGCTGGGATTACAGGTGTACCTGGCCCTAAAAAACACAATTCTTAACCATTTGATTGATGTTTGATAGACCCAAAGAGTTTGAACTCCTCTGGCCCATGAGGAGACTGTAAGTCAGCCCTCGGCTTCTGTGTCTGTGGATTCAACCAACAGCAGACTGAAAATATTAAGAGAAAAAACAAACAAAAAACCTCTGTCTGCCTTCAACATGTACAGGCTTTTTTCTTGTCATTATTCCCCAAACAACACAGTGTAACTATTTACACAGTGTTTACCTATATTAGGTATTTTTTATATATATATACATACACACACACACACACACACACCAGAGATTATGTAAAGCATATAAGAGAATGTGCATAGGTTACACACAAATACTACGCATTTTGTATCAGGGATTTGAGCATCCACAATTTTGGTATCTGAGGGAGGTTCACAGATACCGAGGGATGACTGTATAGTCATGTGAAATATACAGTCATCTGAATACACAGTCTAGTGAAGACACAGCTGCACTCAAATATTATTATTCTGTAAGTACTTCCTTGAAAATACATTCTAGTGGCTGGATGTAGTTGCTCATGCTTTAATCCCAGCACTTCACGAGGCCAAGACGGGAGGATCACTTGAGCCCAGGAGTTTGAGACAGGCCTGGGCAATATAACGAGACCCCATCTCTAAAAAAAATTTAAAAATTAGCTGGGTGTGGTGCTGTGCGACTGTCATCCCAGTCAGTAAGGAGGCTGAGGCAGGAGAACTGCCTGAGCCTGGGAGGTCAAGGCCACAGTGAGTCATGATCACACTACTGCACTCCAGCCCGGGAAACAGAGCAAGGGCCTGACTTTAAAAAAAAAAAAATCTAATATTTGGGTAGCTGTCCTTAATTTAGTGGATTTTGATCAGAAATAACCCAAAAGACTGAGTAGAAGAGCAAAATTTATTAAAACTGCATACAGAACTCTTATCAAAGTCATTAAAAATAATCTAGTAGGTAACTGACATGTGGTTGGGGAATACTGCTGGACCCTATAGGGTCAAGCTTTGTAAATAGCATAATGCAAAGGCTGGGCATACATAGTCTGTAAAATATCCCCATGTTTTACTACTGCCAATGTGGACCTAGATTTGCAAAAGCATTGTTTACTAATAAACAAATGAGTTACTGAACACTGAAAAATTAGCAATTTTTAAAGTTTTAACTGTTGATGGTTAGACATTAATAGATGTACCTATTCTTTCATTTCACTCCAGAAAGAGAACCAATAAGTAAAGCAAAGAGACAGAGCTGACTTCTTGAAAATCTGACTATTATGAATAAAGGAGTGCCCAAGGCTTAGGGTTTTTCAGTTACAACAATTTTCAAAAGAATCATTTTTTGAGTGCTTACTATGTGCCAGACAGTATGTTCAAGCACGTCATATACATTATCTCAATTAATCTTCAAATAATCCTACGAAGTAGGTATTATCACCCCATTTAAAGAGGAAAAAAACAAAATAAAAACTCAAGGCTTAGAGATTTTAAGTAGCAAGTCTAAACTTACAATAAACGGCAAAGATGAATTTGAATTCTGGGTATACTAATCCCAACACCTATGCTTTTATTGCACTCCAAGCCTCCCGTAAATTAATTTAGTATACCGCCTCAAAGAATACTCAACGAGAGTCTATGTACTAAGACAAGTGAATGCCAGCCAGGTCACATGGCGAAGCACTTAACATCATTGTGCCCTTTCAGAAGCACAATACTGATACTAGACCAGGCGCAGTGGCTCATGTCTGTAATCCCAGTACTTTAGGAGGCCAAGGCAGGAGGATTGCTTGAGCTCAGGGGTTCAAGAAAAGCCTGGGCAACACAGTGAGACCTCATCTCAAAAAAGAAAGGAAGAAAGAGAAAGGAAAAAAGAAAGGAAGAAAGGAAGAAAGGGAAGGAAAGGGAGAAGGAAGGAGGGAGGGAGGAACTGATACTAAATAGAAAACTAAAAACATAATTATATGCCAAGTCAGATACCTTCTACCAGTGTATAGTAAAAATGAATTAAAGCTTATCAAAGTTTTAGAATAATTTACAAAATAAAAACTTTTAGAAAAGCGTATTATCTTAATTTTCTTCCAGAAATTAAGAAAAGCTTAGCACAGTTTCAGCAGAGCATCTTAGTACTGCTTGAGGGAATGGACACAAGGGTTTCATAGGCGCACAATTTGAGAATATAGGTGTAGTTTTCTGTCCCAATCCTTTTCTCTTCTGAGTTTTCAAAAGAAAACTCTCCTCAAACTTTTCAGTTCACTCAGGAATCTTCTGGAACACTGAGTGGTCCAGTAAATATGTATCCCTACAAATGATGCTATACTTTTCTCCCTTGTGGACAGAAAGACCCTAAAAAGTCTTCACACCATCTCTTTGTATACTATTATCCCACTCAGAATATAATTGTAATTGGACACAGGTAATATCAAAAATAATTATGCTTAATTCCTTGTTATACTCTATTGACTTTTTAAAAAATTCAAGTTCACGGGTACACAGCATCAAATCATGTGTTATAACTCACCTGATGTCCATTTTTTGTTATTATTTGCAAAGCCAATTATGTATGAAGACTTGCCATTTCACTCCCTTATTACATCAAATAACAAAGTGTAGGTGAACTACTTCCTGTCTCACTCCAATTCCTTTCCCTACATGCACACTACGCTTTTTTCCATAAACTTTCCATTTTCAGTTTTTCTCTTTCCTTAATCTGATCTGTTTCATCTGACTTCTTTTTGCCTTGTTCCTTAGAACCAACTAACCATCTTATTCTTGTCAATAGCTAGGTCCACCATTAGGCTGTCTCCTAGGGAAAAAAAAACCCAATGATAAATCATTAGGGGTAATGGGTCTGGTGCTTTGTATACATTAAGTATTTTGCATCAGAGTTAGGCAAATGTCACTGCTTTGTCATGAAATCCCATGCTACTGCTGAAAAGGTACCTTATATCTTTTCAAAGGTAAATTTAGTTTGTATCATGTCTACTCATTTAACCACTTTTTAAATTATCTTCACCTCCATAATTCCCTATCTCTAACGGCTACTAGTCTGACAGGTAAAAAGCCTTACATTGTGCCTCTACTTTGGCTTACACTGGAGACTACAAACAAAGCAATTAATGTGGTCATGTGACTATTATTACTAGCACTGATTGCAAAGTACAGATGCTACAAAGGATACAGCCTTTTCACCAGGGGACCGAAAAATTTTTTACATGACTATTGCTAATTTTCTCTACCAACTTTTATAACTGGTTGTAATTAGCATTATTTATAAGAACAATAAACACTGCCCTGGGCAGAAGCCTCATATAACAAATACTGTCTAACCCAAAAGATCTATCTCAGTCTGAAAACAAGCTAAAGAAAACCGGATTTTCTGAAAATTGAACTAAACTGAAAACTGAAAACATTCAGTCTGTTAAGTATTCAACAAGTAGCAAAGCGATCAAAGACTTTTTTTTTTTTTTGAGAGAAGGAGTCTCGCTCTATAGCTCAGGCTGGAGTGGCGTGATCTCAGTTCACTGCAACCTTCACCTCCTGGGTTAAAGGATTCTCCCACCTTAGCCTCCCAAGTAGCTGGCCTACAAGCATGTGCCACCGTGCCTGGCTAATTTTTGCATTTTTAGAAGAGACAGGATTTCACCATGTTGGCCAGGCTGGTCTCAAACTCCTGACCTCAAGTGATCCACCTGCCTTGGTCTCCCAAAGTGTTGGGATTACAGGCATAAGCCACTGCGCCTGGCCAACATTTGTATTCTTCAAACTCCATTATTCTTCCAGTTCAGCCTAGGCTGATTCAAATGTAATGGAAACTGAGAAAGCCACTTACTAATACCACTTTCTTAGTAATTATTTTATGTATGTATGTACTATCGGATGAATGCCTCAAAAATTCATCAGAAATATCTCAGTTTTATTTGCAATATCACAATACTATAAAAAACAAGTCGGACCTATTTTTTCTATGAAAACAATTTCTGTGTTTGAAAAAAAAAAACCAGAAATAATTCCATGTCCTAAAAATGAATATAGTGACCTAACACTTATGTAAGATCAGATTACTACCAATCTTAACCATCCAAGATATACATATAAAACAGAAAGTTCAAAAAAAATGGTTGAGTTTCAGAAATGCACAAAGTCTAATGCACTTTACTCTCAAGCATATTAAAAAGAGTAAGATGCTTTCAGCTGAAATCAAAAGGACAAAATCAGCGTCAACTGAGTACACTAGTCATTTAAAAAGGACATGGATGTGATCTAGTCCAACCCTCAGAGTCCAATGATTCATGTTCATAGAAAGGACCTTGCACCATGAAAACAGGCGTATCTTATGTTAAGCATTGTTAAAAGCTTTCTTCCTAAAACTTAAAACACAGAAAGATGATTGCTTCAATAATCTGGAAAATTTAGTAATACAGAATACATCATATCTAAGTACTCAATACATGTGAGGTGTTTTCAAATAAAACATTACTATGCCTCACTTTCTCACTCTTCTGTATTGGACTACTCTTCAACCCACATATCTCATGCAGAAGGCAGTCCCATTTCTCTTGATAGTCACGGGACACTGAGGCTAAAAGACTAGTACTTGACTCTTTCCTCACTGCTTCAACTCCAATGAATTACTACCATGTAGAAATACTGTACCCAGTGGTGCCAGACCATGGGAACCCTAAATCCAGATTTCACATATAAAATATCCTTATTTTTAAAGATCACTACAGTGGCCAAACAAACCAAAAAAAAAACCACATTTGTGGCACAGATCTGATTCAAAGATCACAGGTTTGCAATCTCTAAGAAAAAAATGAATATGTGCTATATTTGAGAGAGAATACAAAAATCCCAGGTGTGGTCAGAACATAAAACTTGATCCTACTCAAATCTAAGAATGATTTCCTTATTTAGAATATTCCTTATTTACATTACATATTCACTTGTTGAATCTTTTGCTTATTTTCCCCTCCCTCTGAAATACATTAACAATTTTTTCTCAAATAAAAATACTTTGAAATTCCACATAAGCAAATATTTCTAATGATTTCTATTTATCTATTCTATTAAATATTTCTAAGCTAACGATTCCTTTTTAAAAAGTACACTTTATATATATACTACAAGTCAAACAATAATGTACAACTGTGAGAAATACATATGGCAACTCACCAAAAAAAGGAAAACCCCCCAAAATAGTCATTTTTAGGATGAAATCACAGCAGCCTCACCTGTACTTTCATGGGTAGTCAAACATTTCATCCATTTCTTTTTCCCCAGAGAAAAGAAGCATTCAGAAGAAAAGCAAGTCAGATAATAGTCTAACTCCTCTAGTCTTTATGTAACTAATAGGACAAATGTTACTCAAACAGAGATTATATAAAATATAGAAAATACTTACCTGGACTTGAAGATTCAACAGATGGCTGAGAAGAGGAGAAAAGAGGAAAAATTAGTATTTCTGCACAATGTATCTTCACAAACATTACCAAAATTATTCAATGACTACTATGATGCCAAAAACTATGGTAAGTTTTGATGTCTGCATTTTAGTTCTAATGTCTGCATTTTCTAAGACAAACTAAAACCTCCCATATAATCCTTTCCCTTTCATTACATTTAAGCATAAAGAAAAATTCCAAACACTCCTGAATCTAGAAATAAAGACAATAATATAGAGTTCAGATTTTAAAGGCACATGTGGACTTTGTAACATATGTGGTGGTTTAAGTAGTATGATTTTAGATCTTGGAATTTTCTGAAATAGATTTTCTCCTATCAACACAGAACTATGCACAAAGTTTGCTATCAAGCTGGTCTCTGACTTAAAAAAAGTGAGTGTGAGATGGGAGACAGAAATAATTTAGGACATTATCTCAAATAAAAATTAAGTTGTAACAAAGCAAAATGAAAAATTAAAATTCTAAGCACTAAACACTATATTAGGTTAACTTTACTGATAAACAATGTATTTTTAAGTTATAACAGAATTAGCAAGCATTCAAGCAAAAGCCTACAGAGTTTAGGTTATCTGATGCAAGACTACACAGATTTCCAATTATAATGCTCCTTCTACTCTACCATTCTACCTATTATAAATTTAACCACAACTTGAAAATTTGAAAATAAAACTGGTAGCAACTTATTTCAGTACTGCTTGACAATGCACAGTTGTGTTTTAGTTCAGTTAATTCACAATTATAAACAAATCATCTACAAACGTAAGACTCCTACAAAACAAACATTAAAAACTCAAAAGATGCTTCAAATAACATGAACTAAAGCTTCACCAATTCATTCAGAAGTATCTATTTCATGCCCATAAGAAAATACAGGTGGTGGGAGGCCAAAAGCACTAGCAGAGGAAAGATAGGGATCTTGCAGTATTTTCTTTCTGCTAAGTAATGGGGAAGAGAGGCAAGAAGAAAACAGAAGAATGAAATTCTCTATTTTTCAAAAACGATGTGTCTAAGACAAATTCCTATAGGGTATTAAAATTGTTTTTAAAACTGTACATATTATGTAATTGTAGTAAGCATGGGATTCTATATTCCATATGGTGACTCACATTCTTTTGCAGCACACTATTTCAAAGGTCCTACTTTTTCTGTTAAATTCTTATAAGAGAATAATTCCTTCCTATAGCATTGTCTAGCAAAAATCTGACAATAACCAGTATTGCGTATTTCCAATGATACACCACTATCATTATTTTAAAGTTACTCTGCCAGAACACAGTAAACACAGTGCTACTTTTAAATCTCTTTGCTCTAATGGGAAGCTGGAGAACAGGGTGACATAGCAAGAGTAATGTAACCACAAAAAGGGTTTCCAGCTTGCTTAACATCTTTTGGGCAAAGCTACACATTTCTGGTTCAAAACGGAGTTAACGACCACACAAATTATTACATAGTAAATCAATATTTTAAAATATTAATCCACTTGTGTTTCAAGTAGTTATACTTCCCAGCTGTAGGCAAAACCTTCTCTGTAAGGCTACAAGCAATGTTAATGACCATCTTCATCTAATCCTACGCTCACTACCCACATAAAATAAGACTTACAAACATTGGAATAATTATTCCATTTAACAGTTTTCCGATTTAAGAAAAAAGGCTTTTTAATTACAAGTTACTTTATTGAAGAATAAGTTACATTTTTATTGATGTTAGATATTAACAATAGAGATTTTGAATTGTAAATGGTGTTCATATACTTCAGTTTGTAAAAGGCCTCATGAGTCGTGAATGCCAAAAAATACCTTACTGATTGTTGCTCTGGTGGTAAATAAAGTTCTGAAAAAGGCTGCAAATACTTTCCTATGATTAAGATACCACATGCTTGAGGACAAGTAGCATTTGTAAGCATAGCTGATACAGAGTACAACACCCAGTGTTCAAAGGTAACATTAGTGATTATGTCAGACATACTAGAATGTTTCAATGACTATGATTTAAAGGCACATCTAGATTAGCACAGGGGGAGAACTAGAGTGGTCTGCCTACAGATACATTTAGTATCCATATATATTTTAGTATTTTACTTCCAAAATAAAATTCTGTTCTATATGTTTGGGGGTAGGATTGAGCTTAGATTCTTTAAAGTTAAAAATATCCCATTAAATCAAAGATGAGTTTCTAAAAAATTGGTATTTGAAAACATTTCATACTGTAAACATTACTTTGTATAGCTAATTATCAAAAGTGATGATCTTTCAAAAAAACAAGTGAGTTTAGCATCTTAATATAGGAGATTTGGGTGTGGAATAAGGGTACTTTTTATTTAGATATGAAATAAAATAGCACATCCAGCTTACATTTATATAGTGCTACACATTTTCTTTTCTTTCTTTTTTTTTTTTTGAGATAGAGACTTGCTGTGTCGCCCAGGCGGAAGTGCAGTGGCATGATCTTGGCTCACTGCAGCCTCCGCCTCCCAGATTCAAGCGATTCTCCTGCCTTAGCCTACCAAGTAGCTGGGATTACAAGCGTGTGCCACCATGGCTGGCTAATTTTTGTATTTTTAACAGAGACAGGGTTTCACCATGCTGGCCAGGCTGGTCTCAAACTAACCTCAAGTGATCTCCCTGCCTCGGCCTCCCGAAGCACTGGGATTACAGGCGTGAGCCACCATGCCCAACCCAGTGCTACACATTTTCAAAAGCATCTAGTTAGCTGATCATAATCATAAATATCGGAATAATACCTGCCCCACCTACCTCATTTTATAAATTAGTAAACCCAAGGAGATACACTGACTAGATCAAGGTTCCATGGCAGGTGGTGAAGGCAGGCCTGATGTCTAGACCCTGACTCCTCCTTCTATACCTTCTATAGTGTTCTTTTGTACCTTCTAGAGACATAACTGCTCAAATTTTTCACTCTTCACTTCTCTCCTCCTTCACTCTCACTTTTTTCTTTTTTCTTTTTTTTGAGATGGAGTCTCGCTCTGTCGCCCAGGCTGGAGTGCAGTGGCGTGATCTTGGCTCGCTGCAATCTCGGCCTTGTGGGTGCAAGCGATTGCCCTGCCTCAGCCTCCTGAGTAGCTGGGACTACAGGTGCACAACACCACACCCAGTTAATTTTTTGTATTTTAGTAGAGATGGGGTTTCACCATGTTGGCTAGGATGGTCTCGATCTCCTGACCTCGTGATCCGCCCACCTCGGCCTCCCAAAGTGCTGAGATCACAGGTGTGAGCCACCGCGCCCGGCCTCTCTTTTCTTTTTGAAATGATTTTCATCAGTTCAAAGTATGTTTAAAATGTGACTGCAAGTAGTCATCTGTCACTTCAGACTGTTATCAGTCTTTAGAAACTGTTACTATAACAATACCTTCCAGGAAAACCCCCAACATCTACCATTAATTACTACCATAAACTAGAAGGGAGAAAGGAGAGAGAAAAACAAAACAAAGGAAGGTGGGGCAGCTCACACCTGTAATCCTAGCACTCTGGGAGGCTGCGGCAAGCAAATCACCCTAGGTCAGGGGTTTGAGACCAGCCTGGTCAACATGGCAAAATGCTGTCTCCACTAAAATACAGGCGCCTGTAATCCCAGCTACTTGGGAGGCTGAAGCAGAATTGCTTGAACCCAGGAGGCAGAGGTTGCAGCGAGCCCAGATCGTGCCACGGCACTCCAGCCTGGGCAACAGAGACTCCGTCTCAAAAAAACAAAAACAAAACAAAACTAAAGCTAAGTGCGTGCTTATTTATAACAATACCTATTTTTAGAAAAAATACTTTTAGGAAGGATGATTTAAAATTGGGTTTTAAAAAATATTTAAAATGCACTCATAATGTTATCAGTAGAAATAAGTTATGTCAACCACACTGGATATCATTTTGCCAACATGAACTTATCCTACTGATAAATTTAAAAACAGACACCAAGACATAGATATATAACATTCACTACCACAAAGTTGTAGCAAAAAGTTAGAAAACATTTAAAGTCCATCACTTAGCTGATTAGAAATGATACACAGTTCTTCCATACATAGTTCTCCAAACAATAGAACACTATGACTCCATTAAAAATAATGAGATATCTGTTTGTGTTGACAGAGGAATAAATGCCAAAAAAAATTAGCAGTATAAAGAAAACTGTAGGACAGCGTGTAAACTGGGCTGGAATATGGAATAATATGGAATAAATTTTTTTTTCCTCAAAAGGACATACAAGAACCTGTTAACAATTGTTACGTCTAGGGAATGGGGTAAGGGAGAAGAGGCTTTTTTCATTTAATACCGTTCTGTACTGTTGAAATTTTCTAACCACTTTCATGCACTATGCATTCTTTCTTAAAATGAAAGTCACTATGGACAGACTGTCTTGTGGAATTACGAGACATTTTCATTTTCTTCCTCTAAATTTTGATTTTTAAGAAAACCAGCACTTGCTACTATTTTTTAAGCCATAATTTTGAAAAATTCAGTGTTTTGGGGGTACGTATTTATCTTATCTGAGATAGAAAACAACACTAGAGAGACAAAGACTGTATACAGAGTATGCAGGGCTAAAACAAATTAAAAACAAACTCCAGTAACTTTTATAGCAAGTTGACCCTCACGCACATATTTGTATGATTTAGTTGATAAAATTGCTAATAGTTGTAACAAATATTCAATGCCTCAGGTTTGCTGAAATAATTCTTTTACATTTTTCTAGAACATGGTGGGAAATGGTCCCATACAACAGAAAACTATAATTTGAGAGTAAAGAAATAACTAACTACAACATTACCATTATTTTCACCAAAAAATACCCTAACAACAACATAATAGAAACATGAAGGAATTACTAGAATTTTTTTATTCCCGGCAATCAAAAGCTCACTTTGAATGAGTATTACTGTCTGAACAAATTTTTCTCCTCAAACCAATTCCACCACCATTTCTTTAAGTATTGCTATCACCTTCTTAGTTGTGTAGACTCTAAGTCAGAGATTCTCAGAGCAATGGAGATGGGGATTAGAAGCCTAGAAAGAGTTATCCTGGTCCTACTTTAGGGTGAAAGATGGTTACCATGTCAAGGGCCCAACTGAGGAGAGGGCTCAATCCTCTCCTCCAATAAAATTAAGTTACTTAACTTTGTTGTTACTCTCAGGAATTCAGGGGTATAAAAAGCTTAAGAAGGTACTTAACCTAAAATTAGCTTACTACAGTAGTAATAATTCAGAAGGTAAAATAATATCATAGAAAATAAGGACCGGGAACAGTGGCACACGCCTATAATCCCAGCACAAGACAGGCAGATCACTTAAGGCCAGAAGTTCGAGACCAGTCTGATCAACATAGCGAGACCCTGTCTCCACAAAAAATAAAAAGTTAGCCGGGCGTGATGGCACATGCCTATAGTCCCAGCTACTTGAGAGGATGCGAGGGAAGGATCGATCATCTGACCCAGGAGTTTGAGGTTGTAGTGAGCTATGTGATTCCTGCCACTGCACTCCAGCCTAGACAACAAAGACCGACCCTGTCTCAAAAAAAAGAAAGAAAAAGAAAATAAGCACTAGGAATACAGAGGGCTGGGTTCCAGTCTAAATTGTGCCATAGATGAATTGCACGACCTAGGACAAACTACGTAAACTCTCTGCTCAGTTTCATTTTCTCTATGATCAAAAGATTTAGATTTTCTTCAAGACCTAACTTTACTTTTATTATAAATTGCTGTAGAAACCTAACACTACTAAGGAGTTTGTAGCTAAATGCATGGGATATGTTTAAATTTATTTTTTAAAATCTAGGACTGTTAAGAAAAAAATCTCAATTTGCAGAAACACTTTTTTGGGGTGCTACTTTATGAATTTCATACCTACATAGTAACAGTTATTGTTCTAAGCCACAGAAAAAGGCAAACAGAACGAGCCCCAAGCAATGACTGGTACTTGAACAATTTAATCACTGCAATGAATTCTGAATAAACGTCAAGCCAGGCAGGCATTTCTAGATAGCTGATTACTTTTCATAAAGACATGCTTAAGCTTCAATGGCAGTGTTTTATTTCTGAATTATTTAGAAAATTTGTTAGTCTCACTTACCAGAATTATCTTAAAATAATTCACTTATTTCTCCCACCAAACCTTTCCCACCTATTCAAGTACCCTGACTCTTACTGCCACTGAATTAAGCTTTTTAGGACTCTCACGCACTGGTGATCTCGACTACTTTTAAAATATTAATAGCTCTGAAGTATAAACATGAAAAAAAAATTTCATTACTAGTGTGGAGAATTATTTGAGGCTTAAATTCACTGCAGTGAAACACATTTTGCTTAGAGTAGAAATTAACGTTTTCATGAGTAACATTTAACATAATCCTTCCTTAAAAAACAAAATCCAAACACACTCAAAAAATGCTAAGCAAGGAGTCCATTTTAAAGAGAAATAATAGATAAGTGTGAAAGTGAATAAAAAGATTATATACCATCTTTGAAAGTACTAAAATACTTAAATAGGAAAAAGCAAATCCATTAATTTTTTTCTCTTTATATCACAGAAACGTGGCCTACGTGAAAAGATAGGTCTTGAATTGTGCCATGGTTTTTCCTTGAGAAGAAAGTCCCTTACGTGATTACAAACGCTAAAATAAAAGACAAATTGTTCGCTCCCAAAGGTCCCTAGTACATTCCTTATAAAACCCAAAGGATCAACTATTTCTTCCTCTTATTTTTTCTCTCATTTTCCTCTTATTTTTGCAGTTAGTAAAACTGCAACTATCCTGTAATTTCCTTCCTTTAAGTGTGAGTAGAAGAGCGTCCTTTTAGAAGGTTGGTAAATAATTTTAAGGGATAATAAGCAATGAGAAATACTGCCAAAAGGTATTAAGCAAGGGAGCATATGCCATTCATTCTAAGTACATTAAATATGGCTTTAATGTTATAACTAAAGAACCAATATATACTTCCTATTATGGACTAAGATAATCAGATCAAATATAAAAAATCAGTATATCCTATTCACATATAAAGCACTTTGTATTCAAGAATTAAACGCTTTTCTGGAAAAACATGGTCAGGTTCATGCTCTTGTAGGAAGCAACAATTTTTTTTTTTTTTTAAAGCTCAGAACCGTAATACCTACATTTTTCTCTGGAGACATACTTCAATAACCTGTTTTCCCCCTCAGATTTAACAAATATATATATACTGTTGCTTTGCACTTACTGTTACTTCACAAGCTATCCTTAAATCCTCAGATTTGTTTGATCAAAAGCACAATAATTCAGCATCTGGATTATTTCATCACATGCTTTTATATTGGCTTCATAAAGAATGAATCTACTGAGAGCTCAAAGTAGAAGCCAACCAAGCATTTCTCCTTCGTCTAATTTTTTTTAAAACCACTGATCTCAAAACTCATCGTAATTATTCAAGTATTGAGGCCAGGAAAATTATAAATCAATTGTACTTTTCAGTTCTTCACCCGTCTTAGACTTTTTTGTAAGACACAGATCACGAAAGTTGTCTAACTCTTCCCCAATTCACTATATATGAAACTATCTACAAGTAACTGAAGAATATAGAAGATAAATTGTTTAAAGATATTAGGTCATTAAATAAACACTAAAAACGAAATTCCAGTTATTTCCTTCTTGAAGTTGAACCATCCATGCGTTCCTACAAAACATTCCATTCTCAAACTGATAAAATATTTAAGAAAACTAAAACATACATTAGAAAATATTAGGAAATGACTGATTAGTGAATCAAAATATCTTTTTCCTTTAATTTACAATAATGCAACCATCTTTAATTTTTAAAACAAAAAAGTTAACATAATTTCTTTTACATACTAGATTTTTAGTTCCCTTAGCAGTAAAATTTGTTTTTTAAAAACACATAAATTTTAAATTTAAGTTTTTTTAACTTAAATTTCTCTCTATAAGCTATTTTCCTTCAGTAATACCTCGCCTTAGTATGACTACACACCTTAAAGCTCAAACCATCCTGAGCAACATCATGAGAGAAGAAACCACGTTACCTATGTAGCACACTGCTGCTTATGAGATATTCACTGAAAGGGGTCCACTGAAGACACTAACTGACAAAATGTATAAATTCAGCTACACACAACTCCTTAAACATGAAGGAAAGTAACACTTAAGAATAAGAACCTCACCAGGACTAAAATCCAGGTACCGATTGTCAGTCTACTGGAACAAACACAGCCACATTTTGGGGAAACGGAAAGTACTACGTTCTCCAATTCGTGTGCCTGGAAATACAATTCTTTAACCACCAAGAGCAAAAGAAATGAAAATAAATCTAAGATCTAAATTGAGTTGTAAATTAGAGATATTGAACGTTTTAAAAAGAATATTGGCAGTAAACAGCCCTGACTGCTACAGTAAAATCTCACCCTCCTTCCTAAATCTGTTTTGGGGTGCCTGTGAAACCATGAAAATGGCAATTCAAACAAGAGAAATGCCTTATCAATCAAAATTTACAGTGCCTTATTTCAAAAGAGACATAAAATCCAGATATATCATCTCAAACTCCCAGAGATAAAGAATACCGAAATTGTTCCACGGGTAAGGAAAAAAGGAAACAAAACAAATCCCCACAAAACTTCAGATATTTTAAAGGTTTAAACTTCCAGTTACTTAAAGTTCCAGCAGCATATACTTAGTTCCGATTAATGATAAATCAACAGCAGTTGTATGCCCGCCAAATGCGGCCCAAATATGTAAAATCAAAGAAAGGGGCTTTGGGAACTTGTTTTCTATAAAACAAGCAAAAAGAAACAAGAAAAAGCTTCTCCAATGAAAGAAAAATTAGAAGAGAAAGAATAGGTAGCCTTGATTTGGAAAGGGGGGGAAGCCTGGAAAGTGAAGGTGGTGGGGGAGGTGGAAAAGCAACTCAGAGGTTGTACCTTAGGGAGAGGGCGATGGAACTGTCTGGATAAATGGGCAGACTCCCCCCAACCTGGAGGGCTGGACCGCGGCTGGCCAGGTTAATTTCTCCACGCTCATTTTACCACAATCATGAAAATTACAGAGTTAATCAAAGGCCGTCAGCCTTACGTTTTCCCCACCAACACAGACTGGATGTCAGTCGTAAACGGATGGGGGTGACGCGGAAGGGCGCAACAGCATCTCGGTTAGGAAGGGAAAAAACTTCGCAAGAGGAAGCAGCAGCTTCTCTCCTGGCCCCTAGCACCGGCCGGCGAAGTTGCGCCACAGACCCCCCTTCCCCGGCGGGCGCCCCCTTCCCCGGCGGGCGCCCCCTCCCCCTCGCCCCGCACTACTACGCTGCACTACCCTTCAAACTGCCCCCGAAGTCCAAGTACGCCTCCGCTTCCTCCTAACCCCGGACCCATCCCAACTAAGTTCCAGGCGAAGCTCCCGCCCAGAGCATGGCCTGTTCCAAACAACAGGTGGGCAGTGGCGCCAGCAGGGCCGGGCCTCTCCTGGCCAGGCCCACTCCACTCCTCCCCGGCCCAGGGCCGGGGGCGCCCGGCTCCGGGACAGGGAGGGGGAGCTCGCTCCCTTACCTCCGCCATATTTGCCGTACTGCCGGGTCACATCTCCGCGGCGGCCGCAGCTGGGTCACCGCCAGAACCCGGATGTGAGACTCAGCAACGGGACTCCGGCCGCTGCCGTCTCTGCCGCTCCCGCCGCCACTGCCTCGGCGGGAACGCGCAGGAGCCGCCCGAGCGCGCCCACCACACCCCACTCCGCCCCCTCGCGGCGCCCCGGCTGGGCTGGACTGGAGGGAAAAGGCCAGCGAGCGCGCGCCGGAGCAAGGGCGCGCGCGCGGCCCCGCGGCCGGCCCTCCCCGGGAAGAGCGGAGGGGGCGGAGTCAAGGTGGGTGTGGGAGGAGGTGGGCATCCGCGCGGGGCGCTTCTCTGGCTCCAGCTGATCCGCGACTCCAGGCGGAGGGGGTGGTCTACGGATCAGAGGGGTCAAGGAACAGTGCCAAAGGAGCCACATCCAGCATTGACACAGCAGGGGAAAAATACGTAATATTTTACATGTAGGTCGTTTTTGGAATGCATTTGCTGAAAAACGGATGTTGCTGTGATGCAACAGCGGCAAGAATTGTGCTTTGAAAGCGGTTATGCCTTGACAAATATTTCTCAATCAGTAGATTCCCGACAGTAAATGTAAAATTCTATATCCCCAAATCTCGAAAGAGGTCACAGCAAAAATTAATAGAAGGGGTTGTGATAGGCAGTCTGCCATCCTCATGTCATTTGCGTGTTCTCACACACTTCTGTCATGCCAGTAGCAACAGAGTTATGTACTGGTTGAATTTTGCACAACCAGACAAAATTTAAAATACTGAAAATTGACTATTTTATGGCTATCATCTACCATAGAGGGAGAACCTACTTATTTGCAACGCCTGAAATGCCGGTAACTTGAAAGTTTATTTTAACGTATTGGCCTACAGCTGCCAATTGGCCATGATGACAATGCTGATGATGGCCAGAGCCAATGATTTCAAAGTAACTAACATGTTTCACTTCCATTATACTAAGGCAGATACTGAATAACACAAAGGTGACATTAAAACAGTCACTAACATATTTTACTAAACCAGTTTTAAAGTCTTTATTTCGAAAGACTGAGTTTTTTTCCTAATCTTCAAGGGTTCCTCTTAATGCAGTTTCAAAAGTGGCTACCAAAATCAACCATTTAAATATGAGAATTATTCATTCCCTCCAAATAATGTGAACCAATGCTACAATATATTGCATAAATGTGTACATATACAATTTTTCTTAAAGTTTATACTTAACTTATAATGCAATATAGGGGAGGCTATTAAATTATTTATATTCCCTTAAAATTCTAGACTCTATCAAGCATTTTCCTATTTCCAAAGATTCAACGTTAATTTGAAACTGCTATGTCCAATAATAATCTGTGCATGAATAAACTGCATTTACAGATATATGAAGTAGCTGCTAAGTGAAAGGACATTACCTGGTAATTTGACAGGAAAAGAGTCCACAGACAGTCTGTAAACCAATTAAACATAAACATCTGATGCACATTTTCTACTGAAAGAAAAGCAAGGGAAAGAAGAGAAAGGAAAACTTTAAGGTTCCCAAATCTACAAACAATTTTTACCATTAACTGTACTGTACAGTATTTTCATTTTATTTTTTAGAAAACTTATGTAAAAGTGTTTTTCAGGATTCCTTGGGGGAATAAGTATTTTAGCAGAGGTATATAGTTTCTAAGAGTTACCCTGTTGAATTATGTCAGTGCTTTGGACTTGAAATAAAAATGACTTTTTAAAAGTGTCAGTTCATATCCGAATAGTTTTCAATCAATACACTTAATGAAAAGAGCTGAAGGCAAAGAACAATGGATGTACATGGACCTGAGGTGGATACAGACACACTTAGGGGCCTAGAGGTACAAACTCAGGCTTTATACCATGGAGATGAAGGAGGGTTTTCCATTAAAATATGAAAGCTAATTTATGAAATTTGCCTACCAAAGGAAAATTAAAAGTGTTAAAATACAAGGTACAGGAATAACTTGCTTGCTTAAGTACACTGAATCTTTGATTCTTCAGTTAAATTACCAACAGAAATCCCAACTGTGATAAAGAGCAGGGGATCACAGTCCAGTAACCTACTGAATCGTAAAATTGTCAGGAAAATGAAGTCTGAAACATTTCTGAATGGGTATCTATCTTACTGTTAAATAATTTTTTTTTTTTTTTTTTTTTTTTTTTTTGAGACGGAGTCTGGCTCTGTCGCCCAGGCTGGAGTGCAGTGGCGCGATCTCGGCTCATTGCAAGCTCCGCCTCCCGGGTTCACGTCATTCTCCGTCATTCTCCGGCCTCAGCCTCCTGAGTAGCTGGGACTACAGGCGCCCGCCACCACGCACGGCTAATTTTGGTTTTTTGTATTTTTAGTAGAGACGGGGTTTCAACGTGTTAGCCAGGATGGTCTCGGTCTCCTGACCTTGTGATCCGCCCACCTCAATCTCCCAAAGTGCTGGGATTACAGGCGTGAGCCAATGTGCCCGGCCTAAATAATTTTTTAAGTTTATTAATATTGTGTGTCAATATTACTAGATTTAAATGGTATTATTATTATTGAGGGAAGAAAATCTCTACATTTTTCTCCTTCCCCTTTTTATAAATGTGGATTCAGTGGGTCTTTTTAGGTTCAGATATTATAAAAAAGAAACAGCTCTAATACTGCAATTCATAGGTAACACATTACCACTGAATTCAGTATACTTCCACTATTATTTTATTTTAGTGATACACTTAACTGTAAAATTTTCAGGAGCCACCTTAGGGAATGAAAAGTCTTTCTCAAAATGCTTACTTACCCTCTTCAGTATTAAATATATAAAAATTAACTATTCACTAGTCACAGAATTTTAGTGTTGGATGGGACCTTAGAGATCTTTTAGTCAAGTCTCTACTCTGTCAAAATAGTAATCTCTCATCATGCTTCTACTACCAGGCTTTTTGCCTATGTTTAAACACCTCCAGTGACTCACTATATCTCATAAAAAGGCTCCTCTTTTCAAAAAAAGTTCAAATGTTTAAAACATTCTTTTATTATGCCAGAATCTACCTCCTTGTTGTTTCCATCCATTACCCTTAGTTCTTCAGCACTTTGGATTAATTCAACAGATATCTTCTTTGTATCCAAATGCAAACAGTTAATATTTATACTTGGGTTAACAAAAAAAATATTTTTAAAGCCTATTCATACTAGAAGAGTTGAAAATAGGACATGACAGAGCTAAAGGCATGAGAAAATGCACCATTAATTGTGTCTGCTTAATTACACCTTGTTATTTATTAATGTGATATCCAAAACAGTAGTTCTGTTGAAATTGTGTATAAAATCTTTAAACTAAAAAAGTGTGGTGAATTCCAATTTTATGTGAGGTTTGTGATTAATGTCCCAAAACAAAAAACCACTATAGAAAGCCTGAATAAATGCCTCTTCAGCTCCTATTGCCCACCTAAAAGCTGCCTTATTTTCGGGCAAACTAACATTAATTTTTATGACATTAAGCTACTCAAAACTCCTATTATATTGATAAATCATTTGTAAGCAATTTACTGAATCTTCTATTCAAAATTATTAAACAATTCTATAGAGGCTATAAGGCGCACGCACACACAAACCCCTCAGTTATTATTATGCTTTTAACAAAAGCATTTAGTATCACAATCTTACTTCAACCAGTACCTTAAACGAACCAATGAACAAACTTCTTCAGCAATTTACATATACCTAAGAAATATAACCTTTTATTCAGTACCAACACCTGATTCAAATACAAGTAACATATATATATATCATATATAAACCTGTTATGCAATCCAAAAAGGTACCTCTCAAAATGCACCAAGAAAATACTGTATTTATAACAGTTTAGCCTCTGGGGTTAGCTGATTGAAATAGATTAATACAACACATCCAAAACTAAAAAATTCTGTATCTAACAATTTTCAGGGTCCATGAGTCTCTTTTGAGATTAGTTTATAAACTATTTCCTGAAATTTTTATTTAAAAGCAACAGCCTACACTATGCCTTTATGATGTGGTGGTAAAATTGTATGGATAATTACTAATTTGGTTGAAAATTCCTAAATCTAAAAAACTTAGCCTATTACATTTAGAAGCCCCACATCTATAGTGACAATCAGCATCATCTTTTCATTAGTCTCATTTTTTATTATTAATGCCACTCTAAAACACTTATGTAGGCTTTTGGTTCTTCAAATAACAGTTTTGGATTTTCTTTTCATAAGTTTTACACAGTTCTATCCAGTGGCCCCATTTTATCAGTATATTACAAACTGTATGTTTATGGTTCTTACATTGATGACATGTTATTTTTATCTCACCCAAATTCTGGAAATTTTTGGCCCATCAATTCTCAAACACTGGAACATATAAGAAGAGTAATATAATCTCACATTACTTGAGGGAGTTTGGCTTTTCCCTCCCTTAATCTCCAAGCGTACCCCTGCCTACCAGCATCACATCCGTCTTGTCTGCATTGAACCTCAACCAGTTGGTTCTTAACCACGTCCGAAACTCAGCCAGGCACTGGGAGAATCGAGCGACCACACCATCTGGATCAAAGGAAAGAGAGCCTCAGTAGCAAGGAGACAGAAACGAGATACAAGCTCACCATCTACCGTTTCACATGTTTAAAAAGATGGTCGGGAATTAGGACAAGGATCCCATGACAATTTTAGAAAAACATTTAATGAGCCTTAAGTCATGCAATTTGCAACCAATGGTAAAGGAATAAAAGCGACCCAATAAATAGGTCGCCTCATTCCACCCATGAGTGAAGAAGATTCAGTCAACTCCGGGTCATCTCGGTGAAGCGGCCTCAATAGCCAAGTCAATCTTGTAATTACGTAAGTTCTTCTGCAGAAATACAGAATTCTAGCGTTGGAGGAAGCTTTAAATAGGGAAAACTGAAGCCCAGAGAGGGATAGTGACTCGCTCAAGGTCACACAGCATGCAGGGACCACACAGGCTCCAGGCCAGGGACCTAACCACTACAAGCTGAAACAACAAGACTAAAGAGCGGCAAGCATCTGTCCCAAGGGATCCTCCCACGCGCTAGGAGGACCTCATTTCCTCACAGTAATACCCTATTCGAGTCTCTCCTCCCTCCCTGACTCCATTCGAAAAGGGCAGGTTGGCCCAGGGCGCTGCTCACCATAAAGGCTGCAGTGCAAGCGGGAGCCTCCTGGGACTGGGACACAAGTGAGGGAAATACAGGAGAAAGAGGCGGAGCCACAGCGGGTGGTCAGCTTAGCCCCACCCCGACTGGGATCAGGGACCGAAGCGAACGGGGCGAGGCGAACTCACTCCGCAGCGGATTCCCAGCGCGCCGCCGCCACCGCGAAGGCAAAAGGGCGGCGCTGGGAGGTAGTGGGCGGTGGCGGGGAGGGAGCTGCGCATGCGCCTTCGGCCGCCGACGGCGAGCAAGCCAGGCGCGTTCTGAGGCAGCCCCTCCCCGGAAGTTAAGGGTCTTCCGGGCGGTACACTGCTGTGGGGGAGGGGAAGGAGAGAAAGGGGACTGAGGACACCTCAGGAGCCCCTCATCCCAAACTGGAACAGAAGGGGAAAGATGGCTTGTGGAGGCTGCACTTACAGCCGCTGCCGCTGCTGCCGCCGCCACCTTCGCTGCTGCCGCCACCGCCTGAAGAAGCCCCATCCATCCGCCTGCAGCCGGGAGACTCAGAGCCTGGGAGGGGCCTGAGGCCCGGGCCGCCCGCCTCCTTCTTCTAGTCGTCGTCCGGAGCTTCCTCCTGCTCCACCAACCCTCTGCCCTCCCCTCCGCCTCCGCCCTCCTCCTCGGCCTCGTGCCGCCAGCCAACCGCGCGGCCGCTTGTTGAGCCAGAGCTCCACCGTCGCCATGACGCCCGGCAAACATTCCGGATCCTCGGCCCGAACCGCCAACGCAGGGGCTTGGAGGTACAGGGACTTCAGAGGCGGCCAGAAAAGGGGTGGTGGACCACTCCCCAGCTGGTCGCCACCATGCCAGTCTCTCCGGCAGGCAGTCACAAGCAGCAGAACTTCAGGTTGTAAGTTCCGGCGTTAAAACCGTAGTCCATCCCCCTGGGTCCCGGAGGGAGCCCTTCTATTAATAGATATTTCTGGATTTGGAAAGGGCCGTACCCCAACTGGGTTCATTCTCTAGACCTCGAAGCGCCCAGGCGACAAATGGCTCCTTTATCGACCTACCACAGTCTTTAAAAAAAATCTCTACTGGGCCGGGCGCGGTGGCCCACGCCTGTAATTCCCAGCACTTTGGGAAGCTGAGGCGGTTGGATCATCTGAGGTCAGGAGTTCGAGTCCAGGCTGGCTAACATGGTGAAACCTGGTCTCTACTAAAAATACAAAAAGTTAGCCGGGCCTGGTGGCACATGCCTGTAATCCCAGCTACTTGGGAGACTGAGGCAATTGCTTGAACCCGGGAGACGGAGGTTGCAGTGAGCCGAGATCGTGCCATTGCTGCCTGAGCAACAGAGCGAGACTCTGTCTAAAAAATAAAATAAAATAAAATCTCTACTGCTGTGCTTGCTCTGTGAGAAAAGACCTGGTTTGTTTAGAACCATCCTTCCTCCTAGCACTTCTAGTTTGTTAAGGCCTGCAATCTCTCAAGCTTGATGCCTTCATGCTGTGCCCAGACGTTCAAGAGCCTCAGCTTCTGTGAGCCACCAGGCCAAACATTGCTGTGCTCTGTAGTAGAGGTATTTTATTGTCCTCTACTCAATACCATCTTACCTTAAAACTAATTCCTGCTTCCAGCATTCTACTGTTATGCATCAGTTGGACAAGACTGGAGAAAAGCACACAGCTATGTGGACTTGTCTTTAAATGGTTCCTTAGTACTGCCCATAATACTGTCCACTAAGTTCCTCCAAAGTTCCTTAATTACTTGTTTTCTCTTCCCCTCTCCAATCTCCTCCACCTCAGCTAATCTTTCTTCAGCGGAACTTGTTGAGAGTTCTTGGGAGAGAACCTTGCATTCTCTCTCGAATATGGTACTCACGCTTTTGTCCATCCTACCGCTCCACCAAAACAGCTTCTATGCAAGTCAGCAATAGCCATGCAGCCAAATACAATGGCTGATCCACAGTTTCATTCTTTGTTCAATGAAGCAGCGTTGGTCTAGTTTGTTACTTCTTGAGCTTTGAAAAGCTGTATTTGGGTTCTGAGAAACCACTCTTCCTAGTTCTTGTCTTAGTTCGTGGTTTCTCCTTTTCCAGATCCTTTGCTGGTATCTGTTCCTCACTATCATAACTAAATACAATCATGCATCGATGGTGACCCTTCTGAGAAATACCTTGTTAGGCAATTTCAGCATTTTGCAAATATCTTCTAGTGTACTTACACAAACGTAGATGATGTATGGGCTACTATACACCTAGGCTACAAGTGTATAGTAGGCTGTACACCCAGGCTGTAGTAGGCTATACATCGAGATTTGTGTAAGTACAGTAAATGGTGTTTGCATAATGATGAAAATACATTTGTTGCTTCTAGGCTACCAACCTGCAGCATGTTACTGTACTGAATACTGTAGGCAATTGTAACACAATGCTAAGTATTTGTGTATGTAAACATAGAAAAGGTAATGTCTTGTGCTTGAATGTTGTGACAGCTACGACATTGTTAGGCAATAGGAATTTTTCAGCTCTGCTACCAGATCACCATTGTATATGTGGTTCATAGCTGACGATCCAGGACTGTATTGGTGTTGCTGGGTCAGTCCATAAACCTCTTCACTCTGATGTCTTTAAGTATCACCTATAATGATGATTCACAAATGTTCATCTCTGGCTAAGACCTCTCCCAAGAAAACAGACTTTAAGAAAAAACACCTGCACTTGTAAGTCAATGAACATCTCAAAATTCACATCTACAACTAAGTGTATAATATTTTCTCTCTTTTCTAATTAACTGCCATCTTTCTCATTTTAGTAAATGGCAAATTCCACTCTTTAATTACTCAGGTGAAAAACCTTGGGATTACCCTTGACTTCCATCTTATACCTCACTCCATAAGCAAATTTTACCATTTCTACCTGCCAAATAAATCCAGACTACCACTCCCATGTAAATCACTGTGTTACATTGTGATACCCACCTAAATAGTCTCCTTGCCAACACCCTCCAGGTAGTAATCAATGTGGTTCTGCCCGAAACATTTCTCAAGTTTTTTCCATTTCACTCAGTAAAACTCTTTACAGGACCCCAGAGGATCTCACTATGGACTCTTCCCTTTGCCTAATTACATTCCGTGTTGTTCCACAGCACATGAGGCACACTATGTTCCCCCTTTGGAGCCTGTGCTCCAAAGTAATATAAAGTAATAATACTTCACCCTTGGAACTCTTCAATCCCTCACCTTTGCTTGAATTTTTCCATAAAATTTATTCCTGCCAGGCGCAGTGGCTTATGCATGTAATTCCACCGCTTTATGAGGCTGAAGTGGGCAAATTGCTTGAGCTTGGGAGTTCACAATCAGCCTGGGCAACATGGCAAATCCCTGTCTCTACAAAAAATTGAGCCAGGTGTGGTGGCATGTGCCTGTAGTCCCAGCTACTTGGGAGGCTGAGGTGGGAAGTTTACTTGAGACTAGGAAGGTGATGCTGTAGTGATCCATGATCACTGCCATTGTATTCCAGCCTGGTTGACAGAGTGAGATTCCATCTCAAAAAAAAAAAGTTTTTCTGCAAGTTTATAGTATACCTGCTTATTAATCCGTCTTCACCTAAGGATAGTACTCCAAAAGGGCAGAGATTTCTGTTTTGTTCACTACGGTATCCATTGCCTAGAATGAAGAAGGTGCTAAATAAATATTTGCTGAATGAATATTTACTTCAGTAACTTTGGTTACTGCTTATCTTGTATGGTTTTTGTTTTCACCTTCAGGTATGGAAATTTTAAGGTAAAATGAAATTGAATTTATTAAATTGAAAAATACAAAAACTGTCCAACTCATAGTATGAAGTGTAAGAAAAATTCCTTTGGGAGTTTCTTAAATGTTGACAATTTCATAACATTATTGAGGAAAGAATGGGGTGGGAGATGGGAAGTAGTATAACCTTTATTTTTTGCAGTAGCCATGTTATCTAATTAAAACGAAGTTTCACAGACAAGTTTACAACCTTTTGGTTTGGCCTAATTTGTTATTTCTCATCTTCCTCCTTTTAGGACTTAATCCTGACCTTGGAAAGGATCTCATGAAGCAAATATTTGTCAATTTTCCACTTTCTCTTTTCCTGTGTTAGATCCTTGCCTTTAGCTTTACAATATTGGACAAGTCTACCATGGCAATAAAAACAACTGCTGATTCTTCAACCCTTCATCCTATTTCTCTGTCCAGTGCCTTTATATTCCTTACATGTTCATGTTTCCTTTTGATTTTTATTTAATGTTTTTATCTCTGCTTACATTACTCACCTGTTCTTGAATATTATCCACTTTTTCCATTAGAACCCATACCATATTAATCGTAAGTATTTTAAATTCACAGTCTTACAGTTACAAAATATCTGTCACATCCGAGTGTGGTTCTGATACTTGCTTTGTCTCGTCACACTTTTTTTTACCTTTTGATATGCCTTACAATTTTTTGTTGAGAGCTGAACATATTGTATAGGTAATGTGAACTGAGATTAAATAGGCTGGTAGTGTTTTATGTTTGTGTGGCTAGGAATTAGGCTGTGTTTACTGTTTAGTTGTAAGTGTGTAAGGCATCATTTTCCTCTACTGTCCTTGTTTCTGTCTCTTAAAATTTCCCTAGGGACTTCTTAAATAAAGTCAGCCTTGCAGTTCTTTCCATTGTAATCCCATTATTATACAGGAGCCCTGTAGATGTGGTGGTGAAACAGGATAGTGACTCCTTCACAGGTGGGAACTGAGGTGCACAGGCACTGGCAGGGGCAAACTCCACTCACTCGCTGCTCCACCCCTCAAGGGAGGTGGAGCACAGGTGCGTGAATGGAGGAGCCAGAGTGAGTGCTTTTGGGCGCCTTCAAGAGTGAACTGCATACTCGCTCCCCAGCAGTATCTAGGGGAGGGTACCCACGACCTCTGAAACCCCAGAGGAGGTGTTACAGTGCCCTTTTAGCTTTGCTGTCTACAAGTGTTAACAGCTCAGTGGAGGATCAGCATGACAGCCTTTTGCACCCACACTCAATGGCACCTAAGTTCTTGTCCAGTGTCCAGGAGGAATGAGGTTGCGTGAGAGTTGAAGCTGGTAAATGCAAGGGATTTTATTGTGATAAAAGTGGTTCTCAGTGGGAAGAGGAGCTGGAAAAGGGACGGAACAGGAAGGTAATCTTCCCCTAAAGTTCAGCCATTCCCAGCAAGATTCCTCTTCAAAGATACACCGTCAAGCTGTCCCTCTGAAGTCAAGCCACTTCTCTCTGACGTCCAACCATAGTTTCCAACGTCCAGCTGCTTCTCTTTCTGCCGGCTGAGCCTAAGGTTTTTATGGGCACAGGATAGTGGGGCAGAGTGGGCCATGGGTGATTTTGGAAAAGGCAGCATTCAAGCAGGAAAACACAGATGTATGTTCTTACTTTGGGCCATGATTCCAGGCTTGAGGGTGGGGCCCTTGCCAAGGACCTGCCCTCTTCTGCCCTGAATTTCCCTGCTTCCTATTCCTATCAGTGGGAAGATGTAGGGGGAGGGGAAGGGTTTGACAATCCTATGATTAGCTCTTAGTGTTTTAATGGGCCTTTGTCCCTGAGATGAGACCTTGACAAGTGCTTTTCAGTACATTTTTTCTTTGAGGGGGAAAAGATGGCTAATGGGGGCCAGAGTTGGGTATTTCCTTTCCCCCATGTCAGTTAGACCCTGATAAAACTCTAGTTAGGCTCTGGTAAAGTAGTTGTCCTTGAGTGCAGGTGTTTGTTAAGGAGAACATAACATTGTAGATGTATTTTAGAATGGTTACTTCCTATCCACCTGCTAGAACCATGAGGAAATTTTTCTTTAATCTTCATCCTGAGAACTTTGTGGCCACATAGAGGTAAAGCTCATGAAAGTGTAGGGGCCCCCCAGAATATTTTCTCTCTCAAGTTAGTCTATACTCAAGTCTTCAGTAGTTAGCTAGTTGCTTTTTAATTGCTGGCTTCAGTGGCATTTTCTGCCCCCAGTAAGTTGTGATTCTCTGCTTTCAACTTGTCTCCAATTTTCAAGGTAGTTGTTTGTTCTTCTTAAATAGAGGAAGAACTGTTTTATGAGTTAATGTGAGATTATTTTATTGTCCATCTATTCACTTTGAGATGGCTGTTAGACTAGAGTTATCTAGTAGTCAGTTATTCATATGAGTATGTGAACCTCAGAATTTGAGACAGGTCTCAGTTAATTTAGAAAGTTTATTGTGCCAAGGTTCAGGATGTGTGCCCGTGATACAGCCCCAGGAAGTACTGGCAACATGTGCCTAAGGTGTTCAGGGCACAGCTTAGTTTTATACATTTTAGGGAGGCATAAGACATCAATCAATATATGTACGTTGGTTCCGTCCAGAAAGGCGGGGACAACTTGAAGCAGGGAAGGGGGCTTCTAGGTCACAGATAGGTGAGAGACAAATGGTTGCATTCTTTTGAGTTTCTGATAAGCCTTTCCAAAGGAAGCAATCAGAATATGCATCTATATCAGCGAGCAGAGGATGACATTGAATAGAATGGGAGGTAGGTTTGTCTTGAGAAGTTCCCAGCTTGAATTCTCCCTTAGCTTAGTAATTTTGGGACCCAAGATATTTTCCTTTTACGTTTCCCCCATTTCTTTTTTAAAAATCTTTGGAGAAAACATTTTAGAAGAAAATGAGTCTCTGGTCTCGCGTTTTATCTGATCTGTCATGGCTAGGACAGTTTATTCCTAGATGGGTTAGGTCCCAAAAGCTCATTTTTAGCATGAAGTCTCATGTCCTGTGAAGAAGAAATGGGGGAAGAAGGGAGAAAAACAACAACAAACAAAAGAACAAAAGAACAATCCTGGAAAAATTGATATAGGCTATATTACTCTGAAGTCCATATATCAGTAGGTAGGTATGAAAGTGGCTTAGGTATGTAAACAGGTTGCTGTTATTTTCTTCTGAAGTTTAAGTTTTCTGGCTTCAGTTCACAGGGCTTTAAGAAAGCACAAGTTAGTTTTCAGTGACTCCAAATTAGGAAAAATAAGGCAAAAAAGAAGGAAGAAAATTGAAAACATTATTTTGAAGACTTGTAGCCAAGAAAAATTAGAATTTGGTCCAAACTGTAGAAAATAATAAACATTGAGAAAACATTAGGAAAGACTAGAATCTAACAACAGGTCTACTATAGTTTTGAAATGTAATTTTTCTCTCCAGTTTCCCATTTTTACTAAAGACAAATCATGGTACATCTGGTTTGCTTTATTATACTTGGCCTAATTTTTCTATACAGTGCAACAAGAAATTTTTTACATAAGCTTTTAAACTGGCTCTGTTGGACTTTCATAGGAGGAATCTCAGATAAGACTTTTATAAGCCAAGCCCAGCCATGGGTTTATGCAATCAAATACCTATGAGTTGGGTGAATTTCCTCTCCTCTTGAGGTTCCAGGATAAACCTGAGGCTTCTGGGCTTGTCAGAAAGTGACATTCTTCACTTAGCACAGGTCAGAAACCCTGTACAGGCACTATGTACACAAAATATGAGGCCAGCTTTTCCAAGGGCTTTATTGGTTCCATAAATCACATTTGATTCCTTAAAGGAAAGCACACCATTTCAGTCAAAGCCTTGGTAAAATAACCAACTTCTCCAATTGTGTCCTGTTACAAATTAAAACAGATTGTTATTGCACTTGTGCAAATAACTGTATTACCATAAGTTAAGGATACTCACAAATATTTCCAAATTCTGGAGAAATCAGGTAGTAAAAAACAAATATGCTCAAAATTTTGTTCATAGGAGTATACTAAACTCTTAAAAGCTGTCAGTAGCTCAAAAGAAAAGTTTCAAGACTCTAGAAAACAAAGGATAAGCAACATTTAAAGCAAGAGTTAAAATGATTGCTTTAGTCTCCTGTCAGTTCAGTTTATGGAGTTAACTACTGTTCTTCTTGATAGTCATGAACATTTCAGCTCTCCATGAGAATCCTGAAAGTTTTTTTTCCCCCTGTGTTGTAATGTCACAATCTGCAAAGTTACCAGAAACCTGCATTTAAGAACACCTGTTAGAGTTCCGTAGTTGATTATAGAACCACCTAAAAAGGACCAAAACAAGAGAACAATTGTCCATGGATGACAAAAATTTTAGGGCAACCGTAATCAGAGACACAACGGACAAAGAAATGTGTTACCTCTGTGGCACACAATAATTTAACAACAATTATAACTACTGATAATGTACATAAGTTATATCAGAATTATAGGAGTTTCCCATCATTTTGGAACACATACCAATAACATTTATACAAATACAGCCCAATGAAAACCAAACATCATTTCATATTTGGCAATGCTTCCTATCTAATTTTTATACCAAATAAGCCAAATTATGTCATTTTTGGACTTTAGGGGAGCTAATATCTTAAAAGATTAATTAGGTCAGGAAAAGACAGTTTATAAATTGATTTTGGAAAGCTTATAAAGTATCAAAGGTTTAAAAGACTTGATATCATGAAATAGGATCATAGGTCATTGTAAAATAAGTCATTCATTTAACCAAAGTGATCACTCAAGGATTTCAAAAAAAAAAAAAGGCAAAAATCTTCATTCTTTGAGAAAGGAGACATAATTTTCCAAACAAGCCCTAATTAAAACAGCATGATGTCAATTATATTTATTTTTCAAAATTTTATAAACTATGAAATTCTAATTTTGACTGTAAGATATAGCAATATAGCTTCTAAATGTCTTTTATAACCTTTATTAAGGAGTTGGTTAATGCTTCAAGAAAACCTTGTTAATCTGACACAGGGGCCCATATATTGGTCTTACATCAGTGTGCCTTTGACATTGATTAATTTATAGAGAAACTGAACTTACTTTCTCTCTTAAAATCAGCCCTTAAAATCCCACACACCAACCTCTTTCACAATAGTCCCTGGGCCTTGAAGAGTTGAATGGCTTTAATTTCTGGCCCTGTGTCTCAGGGATGCAGTTCATTTTGATTAGCATCTTCTATGGGGCCTGGAGATAAGGCTTTAATTGCTGTCAGTGTTAAGATTTAGCAGGACTTGTCCTTTTAGACCCAAGAATCAAAACCCTGTAACTTAATGTCACAAGTACTTTAGGAGCACATACAGAAAGATACATGGATGTAATAACCTTAATTTAAAAAAAAACTTAATCTCAGTTTTTTATTCCTATGCAAAGCAAAACAATATGAGAACTTGATCATATACAAGTTTGTTTGTTTTTTTTTTAATCTCTTATTGTGATTTACACCAATTGTTCTTGATGTGCTTGGACTTTCTGGTTTGTCCTGAAAGTCCCTCCTTCTTAAACAACCAGTCATTTTGTTTTAGGACTAAATTTATCATATGAAATTCTTTTTTTTTTTTTTTCAGAGTCTTGCTTTGTTGCCCAGGCTCCACTTCTGGGTTCAAGCGATTCTCCTGCCTCAGTCTCCTGAGTAGCTGGATTACAGGTGCACACCACCACGCCTGGCTAATTTTTGTATTTTTAGTAGAGATGGCTTTCGCCATGTTGGCCAGGCTGGTCTCCTGGGACCTAATATCCTGGAATCCACCCACCTCAGCCTCCCAAAGTTTTGGATTACAGACTTGAGCCGCTGTGCCTGACCAAAGATTTTTTTCTCTTATAAAATTATTCTCTTTAAGCTTTCTTAACACACAAAAACCTCTTTATTTTTATAACTTTCTTTACATTTCTGTTATTTCCTGGTTCCTTTTACCTTGTTTTATGTATAACCTTTAAACTGAATTAGACAAAACTTGTTCACTGTTTTTATAAAAGGACGCACTCTTTTATTTTTACCAAGAATGTTTTTCTACAATATAAACTTATTGGAAAATACTCAAATAATGAAATATCAATTATTGAATTTAATATAACCTTAGACTCTAAACTGTGACAAGCTTGTCTACAAGTATTTATCCCATTACATTTACCTACTTATTTTGTTTATGTGACATATGAAAACTGCGATAGTCATGATTTAAAGTTATGAAACTGCCATAGCAAAATTATAACTGAGACAGTGAAAAAGATATAACCTAACTGATTCCACCTTGCTTCTAACCTCCAAGCTGTCCTTGTTCATTCCTGGGCATAGGCAAAAGTAACTTTGGGAGGTACTTTGTTAATAGTTTAGCTTTGAAACAAAGAGGATAACAGTTCTTTCCCAAAACAAATCTCCTTACTGCCTGTGGACTAGACTGCTTAAAGCTACAGGATTAGAAGTTATGGTAATCTTTCTAAATAATTCAAGATGTAGGTATTATCATTAAACCAATATTAATGTCTTATTTGTTAAAGATTACAGAGCAAAGGTCATTCTGTCTTGGGCTGGGTTTATGGTTTTATAAACCCTTTGCCAAATTTTGACACCTTATAGTATTTGTCAGGGATAAGTATGAAATTACTTGATTAATAAATGCAAACAAAATGTATGCTGGCAATTCTTAGGACATTTCTAATGTTACTTTACCACTAATTTTAAAGCTAGCTTATTTATTAAAGATTTTGCTTAAGTTACATAAACTCGAAAAAGCATTTGACTAGTCTTTTCCTTTTTAATACCTGGTTTAAGCGCTTTTATTTTTAAAGCCAATTAGAGCTCTTTTACATATTTTTAGTAGTGAAACATTGTGTACACAACATGTAAATACATAGACGTATTAGGCATACAGATTCATAAAAACCTTTTTTTTGTTTTTTCCTATCTCAGATTTTCTGATTCTTGATAACCTGTTTCACAACCTTGGGCAGTCATCAGCTAAATAGCCTTAAATTTGCATGTTAAAGGAAACAACTTGGGTGAAAGTCAAATAGCAAAAAAAAAGATGCAGAGAGAAAAAGTTTGATGTGCTAGAAGGAAATGAAAACAGATTTAATTGCCAATTAAACATAAAATTATAGAAATTATAAAGGTCTTTTAAATACACACACACACAGAGATTCTATAGCTTTTACTTCAGAGCTTTTAGCCACGAGGTAAATACAAATTCACTGGCTTGCTAAAAGAACTTGTTTTTATCTTAATAGAAAAGTAACAGCAGATTTAGAGCAGGCAGAAAAGGAAAAAAAAAAATAGAGAAAAAGAGGACTTAGGAACTCTATAGTTTGCAGGTTGACCTTGAAAGGTGCACAAAGACCATATTATTTCCATTTTACATAAACTTTGGCAAGTAGAAGTTGTCATGCACGTCCGTGTGAAGAGACCACCAAACAGGCTTTGTGTGAGCAATAAAACTTTTTAATCACCTGGATGCAGGCAGGGTGAGTCCGAAAAGAGAGTCAGCGAAGGGAGATAAGGGTGGGGCCGTTTTATAGCATTTGGGTACGTAAAGGAAAATTACAGAGGGGGGTTGTTCTGTGGCGGGCAGGAGTAGGGGGTCACAAGGTGCTCAGTGGGGGAGCTTTTGAGCCAGGATGAGCCAGGAAAAGGAATTTCACAAGATAATGTCATCACTTAAGGCAAGGACGGGCCATTTTCACTTCTTTTGTGGTGGAATGTCATCATTTAAGGCGGGGCAGGGCGTTTGCACTTCTTTTGTGATTCTTCAGTTACTTCAGGCCATCTGGGCATATACGTGCAAGTCACAGGGGATTCGATGGCTTGGCTTGGGCGCAGAGGCCTGACATTCCTGCCTTATATTAATAAGAAAAATAAAATAGTGTTGAAGTGTTGGGGCAGCGAAAAATTTTTTTGGGAGGTGGTATGGAGAGAGAATGGGCGATGTTTCTCAGGGCTGCTTGAAGCGGGATTTGGGGCAGCGTGGGAACCTAGAGTGGGAGAGATTAAGCTGAAGGAAGATTTTGTGATAAGGGGTGATATTGTGGGGTTGTTAGAAGAAATATTTGTCGTATTGAATGACTGGTGATGACCTGGATGCGGTTTTGTACGAATTGAAAAACTAAACGGAAAACACAAGGTAAGAGAAGGAGAAAAAACAGGTATTGAAGGACTAAGAATTGGGAGGACCTAGGACATCTAATTAGAGAGTGCCCAAGGAGGTTCAGCATAGCCTTGCCAGCAAAGATTATTTATTTACTTTAAGAGGGAATTTAGAGTGGCGGTTTGGGATAGCACTAGGAGATATCAGCTGTGATGGCTTGGAGAAGCGGTGTAAACCGGCAGTGTAAACTCGAGCAGGGCATTTATGAGTAGTTGAGAACGGTGAATAGGAGTATGACTAGACAGAAGACGGTAGGGATGAAAGTTTTTTGGGATGCAGTCTAAGTTGATCTGGTGTCTGGAAGGAGACTGGGACCTAATAAAAAGGAGTGTCCACACAGGAGCTCAAATGGGCTGTAACCTATAGCATTCCGAGGACAGGCCTGAATTCTGAGAAAGGAAAGTGGTAAAAGTATTGTCTAGTCCTTTTTAAGTTGGTGACTGAGCTTGGTGAGGTGTGTTTTTAGAAGACTATAAGTCTGTTCTATCTTTCCTGAAGATTGAGGACGGTAAAGGATATAAAGGTTTCACTGAATACTAAGAGCCTGAGAAACTGCTTGGGTGATTTGACTATTAAAGGCTGGTCTGTTATCAGACTATATAGAGGTAGGAAGGCCAAACCAAGGAATTATGTCTGAAATGACAACGGTGGCCTTCTCAGACCCTATGGGAAAGGCCTCTACCCATCCAGTGAAAGTGTCTACCCAGACTAAGAGATATTTTAGTTTTCTGACTTGGGGCATGTGAGTAAAGTCAATTTGCCAGTCCTGGACAGGGGCAAATCCTCAAGCTTAATGTGTAGGAAAGGGAGGGGGCCTGAACAATCCCTGAGGGGCAGTAGAATAGCAGATGGAACTCTGAGAAGTGATCTCCTTTAGGATAGATTTCCATGATGGAAAGGAAATGAGAGGTTCTAAGAGACGGGCTAGCGGCTTGTAACTTACATGGAAGAGGTTATGAAATGATGACAGAATAGAATGGGCCTGTGAGGCTGGAAGGAGATATTTTCCTTGGTCTAAGAACCATTTGCCTTGTGTGGGAAGAGATTGATAGGTGGAACTTTCAGCAGGGGAGTAGGTGGGAGCGGCCGATGTGAAGGAGGAAAACTGCCGTGAGGGATAAAAGGAGGAAAACTGCCGTGAGGGATAAAAGTTGGAACGCTAGTTGCTTTTTTAGCTAACTTGTCAGCATAAGCATTGTCCTGAGCGATGGTTGGGGGAAGAAAATAGATTTTGGAAGTTGTGAGAACTGTAGAGAGTTGAGCATAGTTTGTGATTTTTAGGGCCTCTAACAGTATTAAAGCAGTGGCAGCCGCTGCACGCAGACATGAGGGCTAGGCTAAAACAGTAAGGTCAAGTTGTTTGGACAGAACCCTGATTTTATAGCAGGTCATTCAGAAACAGGCCACAACCTATTTTTTTCAACTGCCATTCAAAGTCAGAGGTAGTCTTATGGGACTGAGCTCTCTGCCTATAGGATCTGAGACTATCTTCAGGTAGATAGTGCTGGAATTGAATTGGAGGACACCCAGATGGCATGTGGGGAGAAACCCTACACATTTGGCCACAGAAATCTGTATTGATTGTTGTGGTATGAGAGCAGAGCAAAAACAGTTTATATTTTTTCCACACTCAGGTACTGTTGTAAGCATTAGGGATACAACAGGGAATAAAAGGGCCTAAAGTTCCTACCCTCACGGAACTTAGATTCCAAGGGGAAGCAATAACTGATTCACAAGATACATAAGTTAAAGATACACTATGTTAGATAGTAAAAAGTTCTAAGGAGAAAAATAAGGCAAGAAGATAATGAGGTACTTGAGAGAGAACTTTGACACTTTAGAAAGGGAAGCCAGGGAAGGCCTGAGGCACAGGGGCTGCCCCTGTTGTTCTGGTATGTGGCCATGGGGTGATTAGGGCAGGTGAGGAGAGGGTAGTTTTTCATTAAAGACCTAAAGAAAGTGAGGATGCTAAGCATGTACCTGTATGAGAAAGAGCATTTCAGGCAAAGGAAACATAAATTCAAGTCTTTGATAGGAAAATGTGCCCAGCATGAATATAAAAGATGCCACTGTGGCTGAAGCAGGGTAAACAAGGAAGAGATCACTAAAGATGAAATCAGAGGCCTAGCTGTATGCATGTAAGACTTTTAAAGTCATAGTAAGGACTTAGGCTTTTATTCTGAATGGGATGGTAAATGAAGGATTTCGAGTAGTCATATTTTATTTTTATTTTATTTTATTTTATTTTATTTTATCTTATTCTTCTATATTTGTTAGAGACAGGGTCTCACCCTGTTGCCCAGGCTGGAGTACAGTGGCGTAATCATAGCTCACTATAACCCTGAACTCCAGACCTCGAGCAATCCTCCTGCCTCAATCTTCCAAAGTACTGGGATTACAGGCATGAGTCACTGTGCCCAACCCTTATATGTGTTTTAAAAAGGTCGTTGTGGTTGTTATGTGGAGGATAAACTTCAGGGGATCCAGGTTAAGTAGGAAGATGAAGCAAAAGGCTACTGCAGTAATCCAAGAGAGATAGGATAGTGTTTGGACCAGGATGGTAGCAACAAGAGTGGTGACAAATGAATGGATTCTAGATGTATTTTGAAATTTTTTTTCACCCAAGCAACTGGAAGAGTAAAGTTGCCTTTAACAAAAATAGGGAAGAGTTTTAGAGGAGTGGATTTGCTGGATGGGGTGAGGGTGATGTGGTGGTGGTGGTGGAGGTTAATGTCAGGAACTTAGTTTTGGACATGCTAAGTTTCAGTTAGTGGTGTCTAGTAGGCAAGCAGATGTATAGAGGAGAGGTCTAGTTAGAGATATACATGTATTTGGGAATAATTTTTGCATAGATTACGTTTAAATCATGGCATTAGATGAGTTCCCAGACTATGAATGTAAATAGAAAAGAGAAGTGCAAGGATGATTGCCACAGAAAAGGGAGGAGGAAAACCAAGCAAAGAGAATGGCCTGCGATCCAAGTTAAAAAAAAAAAAAAAAAAAAAAAGAAAAGAATGAACAGCTGGGTCAAATGCTGCAGGTAAGAAAGATGAAAACACTTGAAATGACCATTATTAGAGTTAGTATTGTGGAGGTGATTGGACCTTGGTAATAATCCTTTTGATGGAATGATAAGGGCAAAAGCCTGATCAGACTTTTCAAGAGAGACTCTGTGTGTGTGTGTGTGTGTGTGTGTGTGTGTGTGTGTGTAGAGAGAGAGAGAAGAGGAAACAATAAATAGGAAATCTTTCCCAAGGGGTTGCTATAATTAAAGGAAACATGAATGATTGATAGCTGGAGAGACAGATGAAGTAAAGAGAAGTGTTTTTTGTTTGTTTGTTTAAGATGGTAGAAATAACAGTTTGTTTACATGCTGAAGGTAATAATCTAATAGAGAGAGAAAAACTTATGATGCAGAGAGAGAGCTGCTAGAGCAATGTCCTTGAATAGGCAGAAAAGAAATGGAATCTAGTATGCATGTAGAGGGAGTGACCTAAACTGTAATAATAGAGAATTCATTCAGAGTAACAAGAAAGAAACAGAGAATATAGGCACAGATATAGGTAAGTGCATAGATGTGACAGTGCGAGCATGTAGAAGTTACCAGATTGTTTCAGTGTTCTCATTCAGATGGCTGAGAGTGAAAATGTGAGAGGAGGTTTTCATATTTGAAGAAAGAGAAGGTATAAGATAGCCTTAAAGAGTGTAGTAAAACATGGACCGAGAAAATACAGATTGCTGGCACATTAAGGACTCTGATTTAAATAATGATCCATAATTTAAAGTGAGTCCTGTCATCACAGTTGGGTATTTTTCTTCCAGTTTCATTTAGCTGCACAGGTTGAGTTAAAATATAGTGTATTATTACAAAATTTAGGTTATAGTTAGTCTAATAGATCAGGAAGTCATTGCCATTGAAAAAATAGTTTGTTATTCACAGTTCCAAGGAAGAGGGGGCCCACCACACCACAGGGGACTACCCAGAAGTAATGAGGCAGTGTAGACAACTTTAGGATTAGCTACTTTGAATAATTTCAATGGGTTCTGGAGCACAGGAGCTGCCCCTCTTGGTATGACATTTGGCCATGGGGTGATTAGGACAGGTATAATGGCACAGAGGGTGAAAGCCCCATAATGGTGTGGATTCTTGATTGTTTGGTTTGCATTTGACAAGTGCATTCCTGGGAGGAGGACTTCTCTTAGGAAAGAGGATGGAAGGCAAGAACAGAGGCTGGAGGCCAAGACAAGGTAACTTAGGCATAGCATCAGGTTTTCCAGAATAGGGCATGTGTTTGACCCATGCATGTAGGTCAGATGTTACAGCATCAAATTTACATACACTATAAACATGGTTAATATACAGGTATAGGCTCAAAGTAAGAGGATAATTGGAAATAACCACGATTTTGGTTTTGCCAGCAAGTATGCTGAAATGAAGGGAAAGGTATGGTGAGAATGTAAGTAAAGAATGATTATAATAATTAACTATCAATTAAAATAACTAATCATAACCTCAAGAGGGAAGAGATGGCATGAGAAAGATGGTACAGGAATAAAGCATGGTAGAATCAAGGGCCTGAAGGTCATAATAGGGTCGAAGGATTGTTGAAGGATTGGAGT
This sequence comes from Macaca mulatta, assembly GCF_049350105.2. Classification (NCBI taxonomy): domain Eukaryota; kingdom Metazoa; phylum Chordata; class Mammalia; order Primates; family Cercopithecidae; genus Macaca; species Macaca mulatta. The sequence goes on from NC_133406.1 coordinate 173,709,201, forward strand.
TTGAGAGGGTATGCTGGAAAAATAGGAAGTGCTGATTGACCTTACTAAAGAGAAAAACCACAAGTATGACTATGGGAGTAAGTGTCTGAAGTAGCAAGGCAGGTAAAATTATTTATGTGAGAAGATTTCAAGGAGCTAAGAGGCCAGGGTATTTGAAGGATTACCTTCATGGACATTGAAATGCTCAAGAATTATGCCAGAAGTAGCTATTAGAGATAGAGCCAGTGATTTAGGATATGAAGTCTTCAGAGGATGATAGAAGAGAAAAGTAAATGCCATAAGAAAGTAGAGTACATGTGGTCATTGAAACCATGGAATTTACTCAGGGATAGTGTATATAGTGAGAAATCACATAACTAAGATTTGAGCCTAAACATAATCTGTAAAAGGGGAGCTCAAAGGAAAAGGGAATGGGAGGACCAGATTTTGTAAGGATAGTAGGGCAAAATGTTAAGAAGGAAGAGAATGAGAGAGTTGAAGGTAATGGCAAAAGAGTGAGTCAATTGATAAATTGTGGATTCAAGATTAATAGAGAAAAGAGAAATCTAAAATGTTCTGATTATTTGGTAGAAATGGAAAGGTCAGGAAATTAGAGGTCTCAAGGAGGTTGAAGAATAGGCTAAGGTATGAGAGAAACGAATCTGAGAAGTCAATTTTAAGAAGGAATGGTCAGCTGAAGAAGAAACAGTGAAGCTAGATTGTAGTTACAGAGCAAAAAGAGGAGTCATGTAGTAGGCAGTATTACTGACTAACATTTTAAGAAGTTGGACTGTGAAAGGAAGGAGAGATATAGTAATAGGTAGAGGAAGACATAGTTAAAGGAAGGATTTTTAAGTTGAGGAGATGATTGGGGCATAATTTTGTGCTCACAGGGAAAAGACAGAAAAAAATAAGATAGGAGACGTGGAATTATGGATGGAGAAGTGTCCCTAAGACACCAGTGACAGGTTTCAGAGTTCACATAAAAGGTTAGTCTTAGATAAGAATGGCAACTCTTACTGAGAAAGGAAAAAAAGAGGTAAGTGAGTTTGTGGGAGGTGGGAGAAGAATTTAAAGGAGGTGGCAAAATAATTTGAAGGAGTTTTTACATGATTGTTACTTTTTTTTTTTAGAGATGTTAGGGGTTAAGTTCTTATAGACAGAAGGAGAATAGGGTAGGATACTTAAATGTAAATTGTAATAGTGCACAAATGGAATTCATTCACTCATATATTTTTAAAATATTAAAATGTCCATGGTATACTAGGCATTGTGCTGGGTGCTAGGGATATAGCAGTGAACAAGACCAAGTTCCTGCCCTAAACATGCTTACATTCTCTAGAGGGGTGAACAACAAAATGTCAAGTAACGATAAATGCTATGAAGAAAAATAAAATATGAAAACTGGATTGATCGTTATTTAAACATATTTATTCTTGTCTGATTTTTTATGATTTAAAAAGTAAACGTATTATTTAAAATGTTTGGCAGCATATTTCTTTTTTATAATGTCAGGGAGGATCATCCCCATTTTATAGAAATCCATATTACAGAGTACTAGAAGGGATAAAATGATAAGGTAAGTCCTTGTCTTAAGGAATTGACAGGGTAAATCCAAAAGTGAAAAAATATTTTTTCATGGATATAAATATTTTGATTGTAACTTCTCTTCTTATTAAAAAGGGCACGGTGGCTCATGCCTATAATCCTAGCACTTTGGGAGGCTGAGGCGGGCAGATCACGAGACCAGGAGTTTGAGACAAGCCTGGCCAACATGGTGAAACCCCATCTTTACTAAAAATACAAAAATTAGCCAGGCATGGTGCTGCATGCCTGTAGTCCCAGCTACTTGGGAGGCTAAGGCAGAAGAATCACTTGAACCCAGGAGGTGGAGGTTGCATTGAGCCGAGATCACGCCACTGCACTCCAGCCAGGGTGACAGAGCGAGACTCTGTCTCAAAAAAAAAGAGAAAAGAAAAGTAGTATATAATTCAGGAAGGAACACACTATTCTTTCTCAGGCTTTATTAATCACGTTTAAATCTGCCTATGTAACTGCACTACGCACTCGTGTGCTTACTATGTGCCAGGAACTTCCTAACCACAATACAAAAATTAATTTTTTTAATCCTCATAATAACCTATAAGTTAAGTACTGTTATTATCCTCATTTTGCAGACAAAGAAACTAAGACCCAGAGAAGTCAGCATGGACTTAGGATCTGACTACCTGGGTTCAAATCTCAACCATTGTAGGAATGTTTCCCCTTAAAGCCTCTGTGACTTTATATAAAATAACATTAATAGCAACCTCTTGGAATTGTGAGGAGAAAGTGATGTAATATGTGCCAACTCTTTAGAACTATGTTTATACATAATAAGATTTCAAGTAGCTATCATTATTTCTTGTTATATGTTTAGATTGTTCACATGTTTTTAAATGAAAGTCTACTTTTTATTGTTGGTTGATTTTTCTTTTCAATCTTGAATCCTTTGCATTATATTTTAATTTCCTTATACAGGAACATTGCCACACAACCAAAGAAGTCTATTAGCTTTTTTGCTACAATGAAAGCAACTTCAGGGAAAGGATATACTGGTGCAAATCAAAGCAGAATGGCTGTGTCCAAAACCGTGCTTATTCCACCTGAATTGAAAACTGCAGACAAAACAAATCTCAGTATAAAGACAATGCAGGTAATATTCTTAGAATTCTGAGTTTATCTGAAAATGACACCATGAAAAACTCAATTGAAATGTTAAAGATAGAAAATATGCTGCTTTCAGATAATCACTCACTTGTAATTTGGAAACAGATTTTGTTAATTTCTACCACATATTATTCCATACAACATAATACTGACACTTGGCTCTATAACTAGTTATTGATAAGAAGAATATTAGAGTGGAATGAGAAAAGTCTATTCATGACCTTAAGAACTATTTGCTTATGGTATTAATTATATATGTTACAATATCTTTCATTGTTGTCAGCAATATAGTCTTGAAAATATAATAAAATTATTTGTCATAAAGTCAGTTATTGTGCCTCATTAGGAGATTTATAATTAAGAATTAACTCTTTTAAACTTTTAATCAAATGATAACATATATACAGAAAAGCATATAATATATAACTTTGAATGGGTTCAGCATTTGTTTAGATGGGACATTAAAAGAAGAGTCCATAAAAGATAAAATTCGTAAGTTGGACTTCATCAAAATTAAAACTTTTTCTCTGTCAAAGACATTGATAACAGAATACAAAGAAATGTGACACACTGGGGAAAATTATTTACAAAGTATATTTTGATAAAGTACTTATAACTAAAACGTATAAACAACCTTCAAAGCAATATTAAGACAACCCAATTTTTAAAAATTAGCAAAATGTTTGAACTAACACTTCAGCAGAATAGATAAACAGATAGCATGGGAGCACATGAAAAGATGATCAGTATTAATTAAAAACCATACAACACTGCTACGTAGCTATTAGAATGGCTAAAATTAAAAGACTGATCATATCAAGTATTGACAAGTATGTGGAGGAACTAAAACTCTCACATGGCTGGTAGACATGGAAAATAGAAAACAATTATTCGTCAACTTATTAAGTGTTAACATATACCTACTATATCATCCAGCTATTCCATGTCTAGGTATTTACCAAGAGAAAAGAAAGTATATGTTTGTATAAACACTACTACATGAATGTTTATAGTACCTTTATATATAATGGTGGAAAACTAAACCCTCATTTTATTAAACAAATACGATATATTTGCACATATGTATTTCACTTACTTATGTGTATATATATACATATACATATATATGAATACACGCATATAAATATATATGCATGTGTATACAAATAAAGTATATTTCATTTATTTATAAAAAATTATTTTCTCCAATGGTGAAAATATTTATTATACATGTATATTTTCTCCAATGGTGAAAATATTTATTATACATGTATATTTTCTCCAATGGTGAAAGACTGAAAGCATCTCTCCTAAGGTCCAAGAACAAAAGAAGGATGCTTGCTTTTACCACTTCTCTTCAACATAGTAGTGGCAGTCCTAGCCAGGGCAATTGGGCAAGAAAAAGAAATAAAAGGCATCCAGGTGGGCATGGTGGCTCACGCCTTTAATCCCAGCACTTTGGGAGGCCAAGGCGGGCGGATCACTTGAGATCAGGAGTTTGAGACCCTCCTGGCCAACATGGTGAAACCCTGTCTCTACTAAAAATACAAAAAAAATCAGCCACCCGTCATGGCAGGTGCCTGTAATCCCAGCTACTTGGGAGGCTGAGGCAGGAGAATCACTTGAAACTGGCAGGCAGAGGTTGCAGTGAGCAGAGATAGCACCACACTCTGTCTCAAATTAAATAAATAAAAGGCACCCAAATCGGAAAGGAAGAAGTAAAGTTCTCTCTGATGTGATCTTATGTGTAGAAAACTAAAAATTACACAGACACACACACAACTAAAAAATGAATTCTGCAAAGTTGCAGGATAGAAAATCAACAAAACAAATTAGTTGCATTCCTAACAATGAATTTCCAAAAAGGAAATTAAGAAAAAGATTGCATTTACAATAGCATCAACAATAATAAAATACTTAGGGATAAATTTAACCAAGAGGCCAAAGATTTGTATACTGAAAACTACAAAACACAGAAGAAAGGAAAGAATACACCAGTAAACGGAAAAAACATTTCTTGTTCGTAGATTGGAAGGCATAACAGTGTTAGGATGTCAATACTACCTAAGTGACTTACAGATTCAATACATTCCCTACCAAAATCCCAGTGATATTTTTTCAGAAGTAGAAAAACCTATCCTAAAACGTATATGAAATATCAAGAGATGCAAATAGCCCAAACAATCTTGAATAAGAAGAACAAAGTTGGAAGTCTCATACTTCCTGATTTTAAAACTTATTACAAATCTGTAGTAATCAAAACAGGGTGGTAGTAGAATAAAGACAAACATACAGTATAGACCAATGGAATGGAATGACCCAGAAATAAAATTTCACATATATGGTCAAATGGTTTTGACAAAGAAGCCAAGACTGTACAATGGAGAAAAGACAGTTTTGTCAACAAATCTTGTTGGGACAACTGGATATCCGCATGAAAAAGAATGAAGTTGGATCCTTACCTTATACCATCTACAAAAATAAACTCAGAATGGATCAAAGACCCCAAATAAGAGCTAACTCTATAAAACTCCTAGTGGAAAACAGGGAAAAGAAATTATTTGTCAACAATTTCTTGCATATGACACCAAAAGCATATGCAGCTAAAGAAAAAATATATATATTGGGCTACATTAAAATTAGAAACTTCTGTCTATCAAAAGACGTTAACAGAGTGAAAAAACCCACAGGATGGTAGAAAATATTTGCAAATTATATATTTGATAAGGTGCTAATAACCAGAATATGTAAATAACTACAAATTAACAACAAAGAAACAGCCCAATTAAAAGAATGGGCAAAGAACTTGATTAGATATTTTTACAAAGAAGATGCACAAATAACCAACAAACACAGGAAAAGATACTCAACATCACTAAGCATTAGGAAATGAAAATCAAAATCACAGTAAGACACTACTTCATACCCATTATGACGGCTACTATTAAAATAAAAAGTGTTGGTAAGACATGGAGAAATTGAAACCCTTGCATACTGTTGGTGGATTGTGAAATGGTGTGGCCACTGTGAAAAATGGTATTGTAGGGCCAGGCATGGTGGCTCACACCTGTAATCTCAGCACTTTGAGAAGCTGAGGCAGGAAGATTACTTGACGCCAGGCTCAGCACTTCGGGAGGCTGAGGCAGGAGGATTGCTTGAGGTCAGGAGTTTGAGGCCAGCCTGAACAACATAGCAAGACCCCATCTCTATAAGAAGATAAAAAAATAAATTAGCCAGGTGTGGTGGCAAGAGCCTGTAGTCACAGATGCTCAGGAGAATCACTTGAACCCAGAATTTCAAGACTACAGTGAGCTATGATCGTGCTACTGCACTCTAGCCTGAATGACAGAGCTATATCCTGTCTCAAAAGAAAAAAGGAAAGAAAAACAGTATTGTGGTTCCTCCAAACCTTAAAAGTAGAATTACTATATGATTCAGGAAGGAGTATATATCAAAAGACTTAAAAGCAGAGTTTCAAACAGATATTTGTACAACCATCTTCATATCAGCATTATGCACAATAGCTAAAAGGTGAAAGCAACTAAAGTCCTCATCAACAAATGACTGGATACACAAAATGTGGTATATACACACAATGAAATATTCAACCTTAAAATGTAATGAAACATCATTAATGAAATTACAATCTACATTAGAAAAATATTCACTAATAGAAATAATGTACTATTGTGATAGTGATATGTAAATAATCAATAAAAGAAGAAATTAAAAGGAAAATCAGAAAATACTCCGAGATGATAATCAAGACACAACATACCAAAGCTTATGGGATACAGCTAAAGCACTGCTTAGAGGGAAATTTATAGATATACATTTGTATTAGAAAGAAGAAAGATCTCAAATAACTTACCCTTCCAACTGAAGAAACTGGAAAAAAAAAAAGAGTGAATAACACAAAATAACATGAAATAAGCAGAAGGAAGGAAATAAAAAATATTTGGGTGGACATTAATGAAATCTTGAATAGAAAAACAATAGAGAAAATCAATGAAATCGAAAGCTGGTTCTTTAAAAAGATCAACAAAATTGACAGAAAAGACATTTTTTAAAAATCCAGCATCTTTTCATGACATAAACATGCAACAAACTAGGAATAGAAGGGAATTTCCTCAATCTGATAAAGGATTTGCAAAAACCCCACAGCTTACATTATATTTAATCACAGTTAATCTCCTTATGATCAGGAACAAGACAAGTCCTTGCATTGCTATTCAACATTACCGTGGAGGTTCTAGGCATGGAAATTAGACAAGAAAAAGAAAAGGCATCCAGGTTGGAAAGTAAGAGGTAAAAACATCTCTATTTGTAGATGACATGATGTTATATATACAGACTCATAAGGAATTCACTAAAAAACGATAAGGACTTGCAAATGAGTTTTGTAAGTTTGCCGGATACATGATCAATATACAAATAAATTGTATTTCTAGACGTGTGCATAGAACCATTTGAAAATTAAGAATAATTTATTTCTCAATAGCATCAAAAACAGTAAAATACTTACGAATAAATGTAATAGAAGAAGTGCAAAATGTATGCTCTGAAAACTGTAAAACATTATTGAAAGAAATTAAATAAGATCTAATTAAATGGGAAAGTATCCCATGGTCATGATCAAAAGACCTACTATTGTGAAGATTGTTATACTCCCCAAACTGATCTGTAAACTTAACACAATTGTTATCAGAATTCCAACTGACTTCTTTCTACAAACTGACAACTGATTCTAAAATTCATACGGGGCCAGGAGCAGTGGCTCATGCCTGTGATCCCAGCACTTTGGGAAGCCAAGGTGGGTGGATGACCTGAGACCAGGAGTTCGAGACCACCCTGAACAACATGGTGAAACCCCATCTCTACTAAAAATACCAAGTTAGCCGGGTGTGGTGGCGCATGCCTGTAATCCCAGGTACTCGGGAGGCAGAGGCAGGAGAATTGCTTGAACTTGGGAGGCAGAGACAGTAGAATCGCTTAAACTTGGGAGGCAGAAGTTGCAGTGAGCCAAGATTGCACCATTGCACTCCAGCCTGGGCAACAAGAGCAAAACTGTCTCAAAAATAAAATAAAATAAAATCCATATGGGATCATAGGGGACCCAGCAGAGCCAAAATCATCCTGAAAAAGAACAAAGTAGGACGATTCACACTTCGCTGTTTCAAAATTTACGAAGCAATAGTAATCAAAATAATTTGTTGTTGGCACAAAGATAGATACGCAGATCAATGGGATACAATTGAGAGTTCAGAAATAAACCCATTTACCTAAAGTCAACTGATTTTTTATGAGTGCTGAGATCATTCACTGGGGAAAGGATATTCTGTTGAACAAATTGTGCCAGGATAACTGGATTGACACCTGGAAAAGAATGAACTTAGACCCTTACCTCATATTTTCAAGCTAATTCAAAGAGCTAAAACTGTAACACTCTTAGAAGAAAACATAGGGGTAAATTTTTATGACCTTGGATTTGGCATAGGCTTCTTATATGTGACACTCAAAGCATACGTAACAAAAGAAGACAAATTTGACCTTACGAAAATTTTTAAATGTTTGTATCAAAAACATATACAGAGTGAAAAGATAACCCACAGAAATAGAAAATACTTGTGAAACATGTATCTGATAAGAGCTTGTATCATATATAAAAACTCTTATAATTCATGAATAAAGACAAATAATTGAATATTGATCATACAATCTGAATGTTCGTTTCTTAAGAAAATACATACAAATGATCAAAAAACATATGAAAATATGGTGGACATAGTTAGAGAAATCGAAATCAAGCCCACAATGATACATTCACTTTATACCCACTAAGATGGCTAGAATCAAAGAGTAACATAACAAGTGTTAGAAGTGAAGAAAGCAGAACTCTCATACACTGCTTGTGGGAATATAAATTGGCCATGTTGTAAAATAGTTTGGAAGTTCCTCAAGAGGTTAAACAGTGATACCATATGAACAGCAATCCTCCTCCTAGGTATATACACCCAAGAGAAATAAAATATATTTCTACACAAAAAGGTATACACAAATGTTTCTAGTAGCATTATTCGTAGTAGACAAAAGTGGAAACAACTCAAATGTCTGTCAATGGAAAAGTGGCTAAAGAAAATGTATAGCCATACAATAGAATATTATTCAACCATAAAAAGGAATGAAGCACTGATGCATGAATCTTGAAAATATGCTAAGTGAGACAAGCCAGTCACAAAATACTGCACAGTATATGATTCCATTCACTATCAAACTCCCAAATAGGGAAGTCTATAGAGACATGAAGATACTCGTGGTGGCCTGGGGCTGGGAGCAGAGATGTTAGGGGACTATCTTAATATGTTTTCTGTTGTTATGATGTAACTGAATGCTCAATACTGGGTAATTTATAAAGCAAAGAAATGTATTTCTGACATTTCTCAAGGCTGAGAAGTCCAGGGTCAAGTGGACACATCTGGTGAGGATCTCCTTGCTAGTGGAGGACTCTGCAGGGTCCTGGGGTAGAGCAGGATATTACATGGTGAGGAGTGCTCACAAGAGATGGAGAAACTGGCTTTTATAACAGACCCCTCTCATGATAACTAATCCACTCCCTTGGTAACCTACTGACCCATTCATCCATGAATGGATTAATCCCTTGATCCAGTCACCTCCCAAAAGTCCCACCTCTCAATACTATTGCATTAAGGACCAAGTTTCCAGCATAACTTAGAGACACATTTAAACCATAACTTTCTGCCTTTGGCCCCCAAATTCACATCCTTCTCACATGTAAAACACATTAATTCCATCCCAATAGCCCCAATGCCTTAAATCATTCCAACATCAACTCAAAAGCCCAGAGTCTTACCTGTGAGCCTGTGAAATCAAAACAAGCTATTTACTTCCAAGATACAATGGTTGGACAGACATGGGGTATACATTCCCATTCTGAAAGGGAGAATAGGCCAGAAGTCATAGGTCCCAAAAAAGTCTGAACTCAGCAGAGCAAACATTAAACCTTAAAGCTGGAGAATAGTATCTTTTGACTCCATGTACTGCCTTCTGGACACACTGGTGCAGGGATTGGGCCCCCAAGGCCTTGGGCATCCCTGACTCTATGACTTTGCTGGGGTCAGACTACACTACAGCTTTCCCAGGCTGGCTTTGCAGGCTGATAGCTCTGCAGTTCTGGGGTCCTGTGGCAATCCTGCTCCCATGTCTCCACTAGGCATTACCCTTTAGGGGCCTTCTGCAGTAGTTTTGCCCCTGTGATAATCTCTGCATAGACTCCCAGGCCATCTGATACATTCATTGGAATTAAGATGGATCTTAATTCCTCCACAGCTTTTGCTTTCTGTAAGCCTGCAGAATTAATGCCATGTGGATGCTGCCAAGGCTTATGATTCACATCTTCTGGAGTAGTGGGTATAGCCCCAATGGGGGTCACTTGTGCCACAGCTGGGGTGGCTGACTCCTTGCCAAAATTTGGGGACCCAAGGTAGTCCTGGGTAGTGAGCTCTTGAAGGGCACTCAGGGCCTGTCCCCTGAAACCATTCTGCCCTCCTAGATCTCTGGGCCTGTGTTGGGATGAGCCACCTAGAAAATCGTTGAAACACTTTTGGAGTCTTCTTCCACTATCTTAATGATTCTTTCCATCTGTACTAAACTCCTTTGCAAATGGTCTCTGGGCCACACCCTTGGTTCATTACATGGCCAGGCTAAGACTTTTCCAAATCTTTCTGCTTTGCTTCCCTTTTGATTATAAATTTTTTTTTTTAAATCTCATCCCTTTGTTCTCAAATCTCACTGTAAGTAAGCAAAAGCAACCATGCAGCATCTTGAACACTTTGCTTAGATATTAATATTTCTTTTGCCAGGTATCCTAGTTTGTCATGCTTAAATTTTGGCTTCCATAAATTCTGCCAAGTTCTTTACTACTTTATAACAAAGACAGCGTTTATTCCAGTTTCTAATAAGAATTTCTTATTTCTGTCTGAGACCCCATCAGAAGTCTTTACTGTTCCTAATTCTACCAGTATTCTGTTCACAACCACTGAAGCAATTAAAAAGATTCCGACTTTCTTTAGTCTGCTCTTCTGAGCCCTCACCAGAATCACCCTTAATGCTGTTTATGGCAATGCAGCCTTTTTCTAGACTGCTTCTCCAAGTTCTTCTAGCCTCTATCCATTACTCAGTTCCAAAGCCACTTCTACATTTTCAGGTGTTTGTTATTAGTCCCACTTCTTGGTATTAATTTTTTTAGTTTGTTTTCTGTTTCTGTAAATGAATACCTGATACTGGGTACTTTATAAACAAAAGAATATTGTTTCTTATAGTTCTGGAGGCTAGGATGTCCAGGGTCAAGGAACCACATCTGGTTAGGGCCTTGTTGCTAGTGGGGACTCTGCAGAGAGCTAAGGTGGTGCAGGGTATCGCATGGTGAGGGGAGTTTATGAGAGAGGGAAACTGGCCTTCGTAACAGACTTCTCTTGTGATAACTAAACCACTCCCTTGATAACCCATTTATCCATTAATCCATGAATGGATTAATCCATTTGTGAGGACAACCTTTCATTACACAGTCACCTCCCAAAGTCGAAGCTCTCAACACTGCTGCATTGGGACCACATTTCCAACACATGAACTTTTGGTGCACACACTTAAACCATAGCAGGGATCATAATGGACACAGAGTATTTTCTTGAAGTGTAAAAAGTTTCCAAAATTGGCCGGGCGCGGTGGCTCAAGCCTGTAATCCCAGCACTTTGGGAGGCCGAGACGGGCGGATCACGAGGTCAGGAGATCGAGACCATCCTGGCTAACACGGTGAAACCCTGTCTCTACTAAAAAATACAAAAAACTAGCCGGGCGAAGTGGCGGGCGCCTGTGGTCCCAGCTACTCGGGAGGCTGAGGCAGGAGAATGGCGTAAACCCGGGAGGCAGAGCTTGCAGTGAGCTGAGATCCGGCCACTGCACTCCAGCCTGGGCGACAGAGCCAGACTCAGTCTCAAAAAAAAAAAAAAAAGTTTCCAAAATTAATTTTAGTGCACATATATGTGAATATATTAAAAACTATTGAATTAAAAAGCAATTTAAAGTCCCAGCTACTCGGGAGGCTGAGGCAGGAGAATGGCGTAAACCCGGGAGGCGGAGCTTGCAATGAGCCGAGATTGTGCCACTGCGCTCCAACCTGGGCGAAAGAGCGAGACTCCGTCTCAAAAAAAAAAAAAAAAAAAAAAAAGATAATTCCAGATTCAGATGACTTCAATTGTGGTATGTGTCAAACACACATAGATGAAAACAGAACACTGAAAGTGGGTATATTCCAGAACTCATTTTATGAGGCTAGCATTACCTTGATATTAAAACCTGAATACAGTATGAGAAGCAAATATTATATTCCAATTTCACTTGCAAGCATAGAGAAATCCTCAATAAAATATTATTCAATAAAGTTCAGTAACAACAACAACAACAAAATGCCTAATACATCATAAGGAAGCTTGGTCTATGTCAAGAAATCAAGATTGGTTTAACATTTAAAAACCCTTAGTGTAATTTACCACATTAACAGCTTAATGTGGTAAAAAAGCATGTGATCATTTCAATATAGACAAAGTATCTGATAACATTTAATATTCATGATTTTAAAAATTCTTACGAAACTGAGAATCACAAGGAACTTTAAAAATCTTATTTAGGCTACCTATAAAATCCTACAGTAGTGATCATATCAAATGGTGAAGCATTTCAAAAAAGAGCCCCCTTTAATCCAGCATTCTTGGAAGTCAGTTCAAATTGGTGAGAAAATGAAATGGGATGTATAAGAATTGGAAAGGAAGAAAGAAAACATTGAATATTTGTGGATTGAATATTTACTAGCAACAAATAGTTCAACAATTAGATTTCTTTTATTTGAAAAAAAACTTTTTTAGAGATGAGTCTTGCTCTGATTGTGCAGACTGAAAGTGTGGTGGCACAATCATAGCTCACTATATCCTCAAATTCCTGGGCTTGAGCAATCCTCTTGCCTTAACCTCCCATGTGGCATGGGCTACAGGTGTGTGCCACCATTCCCAGCTAATTTTCTCAAAGTTTTGGTAAAGACGAGATTCTGCTGTGTTGTCCAGGCTGGTCTCGAACTCCTAGCCTCAAGCAGTCCTTCTGCCTTGACCTCCCAGAGCGCTGGGATTACAGGGATTGAGCCATTGTGCCCATCCAGAAATTAGACATTTTAAAATGGTACAATTTATAATAGCACTAAGATTTATCAAGCACTTGTGGAAAAATATAACAAAAGATGCATATACCAATATTTCTTTTTTTTTTTTTTTTTTGAGACGGAGTCTCGCTCTGTTGCCCAGGCTGGAGTGCAGTGGCCGGATCTCAGTTCACTGCAAGCTCCGCCTCCCGGGTTTACGCCATTCTCCTGCCTCAGCCTCCTGAGTAGCTGGGACTACAGGCGCCCGCCACCTCGCCCGGCTAGTTTTTTGTATTTTTTAGTAGAGACAGGGTTTCAGTGTGTTAGCCAGGATGGTCTCGATCTCCTGACCTCGTGATCCACCCGTCTCGGCCTCCCAAAGTGCTGGGATTACAGGCTTGAGCCACCGCACACGGCCGCATATACCAATATTTCTAAACCATAGAAGTTTATTGGAAGACATTAAAGAGGACCAAAACAAAAGGAGATAGACATGTGTGCATAGAAAACAATATTTTAAGATCAATTATCCTAAATTTTGATTTATAGATTCTTTGCAATTTTAATCAAAATCTCAAGTTTTAAAGTTTTTTTTCTTTCCAGAAACTTTTCAAGATAATTCTAAAATTTATATGGAAATGCTAGAGGCTAAAAATAGCCAAGATACTTGCATAAAAACTCAGTGGAAGCACTTGCTTTCCTAGATACCAGGCTTAATAAAACACATAATATTAGCAAATTAGAGAGCCTTCGCATGACCTGAATACATATAAACACTTATTTTATAATAAATGTGAACTGCAGAGTAATGGGGAAAGGACAGGATTTTCAAAAACTCTTGTTGAGACAATTGGGTATTATTATGAAACAAAAATATATTGGCTTTCTTTCTTATCCTATATATAAAATTAGTTGTGGGTATATTATATACTTAAATATGAAAAGCAACATATAGGACTTCAGGGCTGGATATGTTTTTTTAAAGGAGACATCTAAAGCACAACCCTTAATGGAAAACATGATACATTTGACTACGTTAAAAAAGCTCATATTCATCAAATATACCATAAAGAAAATGAAGCCACAGAGTGAAAGAAGACATTCGCAGCTCATACAACTGAAAGGACTCATCCGTTACCAATAATAAAAAAGTCTCAATACAATGTGTGCAAAGGACTTGAATAGGAAATTCTCCCCCTCCAAACGGAAATCAAAATGGGAATAAATATATAAAAGGAGTTCGACTGTATCAATATCACTGTTTTCTGCCTCCACATTTTGTCCCACTGGAAGGTTTTTTTGGGGCAGTAATATGCATAGAGCTGTCATCTCTTTTAACAATGTCATCTTCTAGAGTACCCACTGAAGGACCTGATCGAGGCTGTTTTACAGTTAACTATTTTTTTTAATAAATGAAAGGAGTACACTCTAAAATAATAAAAAGTTTAGTAAGCATATAAACCAGAAGCATAATTTATTATTATCAAATATTTACTGTGCATAATTGTATTGCTATACTTTTATATGACTGGCAGTGCAGTAGGTTTGTTTATATGAGCATCACTTACAGATTCGTGAGTAATGTGTTGTGCTATGACATTATGATGACTGTGATATCACTAGGTGATATAGGAACTTTTCAGTTCTGTTATAATGTCATGGTACCACTGTCATATATGTGATCCATTGTTGACTGAATCATTTTGTGGTGCAGAACTATAAACCAAAAGCATATAATAACTAGGGAAATGCCTATTAATGAAATGTTAAGTGAAAAATAGTGAGTTTTCTTTAAAACGTGTACATAACAATTTACATGCACCAAAATATTAACAATCTGGATGAATTATCTTTCCACCTTTCTGATTTTCCAAAAGTTAATATATATTAATTATATGTAGATAAAACACAAATAATATTTTAAGAAAGTTTTTGCATAGTTAAGAAACTTTCTAAGCATGACATTTTAAAGCATCCAATTTTTCATGTTTATCCTATTGTAGGAACATTATGCTTATCTTTTTTCTACCATATTTGTTTCTATTTTCTAGCAGTTGTTGTTTAGAAGCCCTGTCTTTTTTAGTTACTTCATTTTAAATAACATTTTTAACAGGTGTTTGACATAAATGGAACTGATGTTACTCCTCGACCTCTTTACCATCCAGATCCACTTACTGGTACAGCAAAGCCAAATAAACTCTTGACATCACAAGAAGGATCACTTGGACCAGAATTTATATCTTCCCATAGCCTTTATCAGAATACAATAAATCCTAGTATGTTAGGGCAGTTTACAAGGTAGAGTATACTATTATATAGTTCCTTTTTTCTATCATATATATTGCCTTTTCATTTAAATTGCACATATGTATCTTAGATATCAGTTGTCTCCAGTCTCCCAATCTTTCTCTCTCTCTTTCTTTCTTTCTTTCTTTCTTTCTTTCTTTCTTTCTTTCTTTCTTTCTTTCTTTCTTTCTTTCTTTCTTTCTTTTTCTTTCTTTCTTTTTCTTTCTTTCTTTCTTTCTTTCTTCTCTTTCTTTCTTTCTTTCTTTCTCTCTCTCTCTCTTTCTTTCTTTCTTTCTTTTCTTTTCTTTCCCTTCCTTCCTTCCTTCTTCCTTTCCTTTCCTTCCTTTTCCTTTTCCTCTTCTTTCCTTTTTTTTTTTTTTTGACGAGTTTCACTCTTGTTACCCAAGCTGGAGTACAGTGGTGCCATCTGGGCTCACTGGAACCTCCACCTCCTGGGTTCAAGCTATTCTCCTGCCTCAGCCTCCTGAGTAGCTGGGATTACAGGTGTCCCCCCACCATGCCTGGCTAATTTTTTGTATTTTTAATAGAGACGGGGTGTCAGCATGTTAACCAGACCGGTCTCGAACTCCTGACCTCAGGTGATCCACCCGCCTAGGCCTCCCCAAATGCTGGGATTACAGGCATGAGCCACCGAAGTTTTAATTATCATCCTAATGTTCCATCTCTACATTCCTCTCATGTTTTAAATTAAATGCAGAGTTCTTAATGTCTTAAGAGTTCCCATATACTCACAACAAAACATTTGTGGAAAATACATGTATTTCACTCAAGACTTCCTGAGCAACCAAAAGATGGGATTAAAATCACATACAATTAATTTCAAATTCCCATTAGACATTTTTCTTCAGGTTTCTTCGGCTTCTTTTGAGCTGCATTTTATGGGAAGAGGTGGCTTCCCTTTTTTCCCCTCCTCTCCCATGCAAATCTCTGTTTTCCTAGAGTTTGATTTCTCTCTTATTTTATAATACACAGCAATTATATGCTTCTCTGGAGCTTGCCTCTGAATTTGCCTACAAAAATACAGCAGTACCTGGTAAAACAAGATATTCCAATAAACTTTACATCTTGTTTTGATGGGCAGTTGAGACTATAAATAGAAACAAAAAAGAAAGTATGTAATACCATGGAGTAGTGTTAAGTTCATATGTTTAAGGAAATTATTTTTGGATTCTTCCATTGATTTCCTTCTGAATACATATATTTTAGTTAAACCTTGAGAAAGCCTTTATAAAATGAAATAAATCACATTTTTAAGATGACATTTGAGTAGTGAACAGAAACCAAGTGAAAAACGAAAGGAAGAGTATTCCAGGCTAAGGCTCTGAAGTTAGAGAGCTCCTAAGATTGAGGAACTAAAAAAAAAAGTAAAGGAAGACTAATAATGAAGATGAATGTGCTGGGTAGGTAGACTGTATTTTGGATTTTTGTACTAAGTGTACTGATAATTCACTGAAGGACTTTAAGCATGTTTAACATGTCTTTCTTCTAAAATACATTTTTGCTGGGCGCGGTGGCTCACGCCTGTAATCACAGCACTTTGGGAGGTCAAGGTGGGCAGAGCACCTGAGGTCAGGAGTTCAAGACCAGACTGGCTAACATGGTGAAAACCCGTCTCTACCAAAAATACAAAAAAAATTAGCTAGACGTGGTGGCTGGCACAAGCCTGTAATCCCAGCTATTCAGGAGGCTGAGGCAGGAGGATCACTTGAACTTGGGAGGCAGAGGTTGCAGTGAGCAGAGATTGTGCTATTACACTATAGCCTGGGTGACAGAGCGAGACTCCATTTCAAAAAATAAATAAAGATATAAATAAATAAATTTTAAGTAACTTTTTATTTAAGAAATATTAGAAACCGACTCATTTTTGAAAAATTAATGTATCTATTTTACTTACATGATCCTAGTATATTTGATTTCTCCATCTGATAATGTGTTCTAATTTGTATACTTAGTTTCCCATAAGGACATCTAAATAAATGAGTAATTTTGTTATTCATTATTAAAGGTCAGTTTTAGGAAGCAGTACAGTTTCTAAGTCAAGTGTATCAACAAGTGAATCAATAGCAGAAGACCTGGAAGAACCATCCTATAAACGAGAAAGATTGACTAGTTTCACAGGTAATGAAAATATGCTTGTTTATTTCAGTAACAGTCCATTATTTAGTCAGTATGCTTATTATTGGTTGGATACTTGAGACAAAAGAAATATGATAATGATTTCCAAATGCTGGCTTGTGAAGTCGCATCAAGAGAATTACCAGGGGAATATCTGTTTTTTTAAGTTCCCTGGGTGACTTTTTTGAATCATCATCCTGAGGAACCACTGGTGCTTTGTGTTAGAGCTCAGCTTCTCCTTCCTCCTCCTCCTCCTCCTCCTCTTCTTCTTCTTCTTCTTCCTCCTCTTCCTCTTCTTCTTCTTCTTCTTCTTCTTCCTCTTCTTCTTCTTCTTCTTCTTCTTCTTCTTCTTCTTCTTCTTCCTCTTTTCCTCTTCTTCCTCTTCTTTTCCTCTTCCTCTCTTCTTCCTCACTTCTTCTTCCTCCTCTTCCTCTTCCTCTTCTTTCTCTTATTCCTCCTCCTCTTCCTCCTCTCCCCCTTCCTCTCTCTTCTCCTCCTCTCCCTCCTTCTTCTTCTTCCTCCTTTTCCTCCTCTGCTTCCTTCTCCTCTTCCTCTTCTTCTTTTTCTTCTTTCCCTTTTTTTTTTTTTTTTGAGACAGAGTCTTGTTCTGTCACCCAGGCTGGCGTGCAGTGGCACAATCTCAGCTCACTGCAACCTCTGCCTCCTGGGTTCAAGCAATTCTCCTGTCTGAGCCTCCCAAGTAGCTGGGATTGCAGGTGTCTGCCACCATGCTCAGCTAATTTTTTTGTATTTTTAATAGATACGGGGTTTCATCATGTTGGCCAGGCTGGTTTCAAACTTCTGACCTCAAATGATTTGCCAGCCTCGGCTTCCCAAAGTGCTGGGATTGCAGGTGTGAGCCACTGTGCCTGGCCTCTTCTTTCTTCTTCTTCTCAGGGTCTCACTCTGTCACCCAGACTGGAGCGCAATCTTGGCTCACTGCAACCTCTGCTTCTCAGGCTCTAGTGATCCTCCACCTCAGCCTC